>NC_090924.1:831063018-831673296 GCF_040938575.1 Ambystoma mexicanum | reverse complement strand
CTCCCACCCACCCCCGCTCATGCCCCTATCCCTCCCACCCACCCCCCGCTCATGCCCCGTGTGTCTCTCTCCCTCCCACCCATCTCCCGCTCATGCCCCGTGTGTCTCTCTCCCTCCCACCAACCCCCGCTCATGCCCCGTGTGTCTCTCCCTACCCCCCGCCCCCCGCTCATGCCCCGGTGGATCAAACCTGCTCATGCCCCGTGTGTCTCTCCCCTCCCCCCACCCCCTGCTCATGCCCCGTGTGTCTCTATCCCTCTCACCCACCCCCTGCTCATGCCCCGAGTGTCTCTATCCCTCCCACCCACCCCCCGCTCATGCCCCGTGTGTCTCTATCCCTCCAACCCACCCCCTGCTCATGCCCTGTGTGTCTCTATCCCTCCCACCCACCACCCGCTCATGCCCTGTGTCTCTCTATCCCTCCCACCCTCCCCCCGCTCATGCCCCGTGTGTTTCTCTCAGTCCCACCCGCCCCCTGCTCATGCCCCCGTGTGTCTCTCTCCTTCCTGCCCATCCCCCGCACATGCCCCGTGTGTCTCTATCCCTCCCACCCACCCCCCGCTCATGCCCGTGTGTCTCTCCCCTCCCCCCGCTCATGCCCCGTGTGTCTCTATCCCTCCCACCCACCCCCCACTCATGCCCCATGTGTCTCTATCCCTTCCACCCACCCCCGCTCATGCCCCGTGTGTCTCTATCCCTCCCACACCCCCGCTCATGCCCTGTGTGTCTATCCCCTCCCTCCCACCCCCCGCTCATGCCCCATATGTCTATCCCCTCCCACCCACCCCCCTCTCATGCCCCGTGTCTCCCTCGTTTTCCCCCCGCCCCCAGCTCATGCCCCGTGTCTCCCTGCTGTTGCCCCCCACCCCCACTCATGCCCCGTGTCTGTCTCCTGTTACCCCCCAGCCCCCGCTCATGCCCCGTGTCTCTCTCCTGTTGCCCCCCACCCCCGGTCATGTCCCGTGTCTCCCTTCTCTTGCCCCCCACCCCCCGGTCATGTCCCGTGTCTCCCTGATGTTGCCCTCCCACCCCCTCTCATGCCCCGTGTCTCTCTCCTGTTACCCCCCACCCCCCTCTCATGCCCAGTGTCTCCCTGCTGTTGCCCCCCACCCCCCGCTCATGCCCCGTGTCTCCTTGCTGTTGCCCCCACCCCCGCTCATGCCCCCTGTCTTCCCTGTTCCACCCCACCCCCTTCTCATGCTGTGTCTCCCTCCTTTTCTCCCCCTCCCCCGCTCATGCCCCATGTTTTCCCTGTTCCCCCACCCCACGCTCATGCCTCGTGTCTCCCCTGTTCCTCCACCCCACGCTCATGCCCCATGTCTCCCCTGCCCCCCCACTCCACGCTCATGCCCTGTGTTTTCCCTGTTCCCCCACCCCCCGCTCATGCCGTGTCTCCCTCCTTTTCTCCCCCACCCCCGCTCCTGCCCCGTGTGTCTCTATCCCTCCCCCCCGCCCCCCGCTCATGCCCCGTGTGTCTCTATCCCTCCCCCCCACCCCCCGCTCATACCCCGCGTGTCTCTATCCCTCCCCCCCACCCCCGCTCAAGCCCTGTGTGTCTCTCCCCTCCCCCCACCCCCTGCTCATGCTCCGTGTGTCTCTCCTCTCCCACCCACCCCCTGATCATGCCCCGTGTGCCTCTCCCCTCCCACTCTTCCCCCGCTCATGCCCCCTGTGTCTCTAGCCCTCCCACCCACCCCCGGCTCATGCCCCGTGTGTCTCTCTCCCTCCCGCCCACCCCCCGCTCATGCCTCGTGTGTCTCTCTCCCTCCCCCCACCCCCCGCTCATGCCTCGTGTGTCTCTCTCCCTCCCCCCAGCCCCCGCTCATGCCTCGTGTGTCTCTCTCCCTCCCCCAACCCCCGCTCATGCCCCGTGTGTCTCAAGCCCTCCCACCCAGCCCCCGCTCATGCCCCGTGTGTCTCTATCCCTCCCCCCACCCCCCGCTCATGCCCCGTGTGTCACTATCCCTCCCCCCATCCCCCGCTCATACCCCGTGTGTCTCTATCCCTCCCCCCCACCCCCGCTCAAGTCCTGTGTGTCTCTCCCCTCCCCCCACCCCCTGCTCATGCTCCGTGTGTCTCTCCTCTCCCACCCACCCCCTGCTCATGCCCCGTGTGTCTCTAGCCCTCCCACCCACCCCCGCTCATGCCCCTATCCCTCCCACCCACCCCCCGCTCATGCCCCTTGTGTCTCTCTCCCTCCCACCCATCTCCCGCTCATGCCCCGTGTGTCTCTCCCCTCCCCCCCACCCCCGCTCATGCCCCGGTGGCTCTCCCCTCCCCCCCACCCTCTGCTCATGCCCCGTGTGTCTCTCCCCTCCCCCACCCCCTGCTCATGCCCCGTGTGTTTCTATCCCTCTCACCCACCCACCGCTCATGCCCCAAGTGTCTCTATCCCTCCCACCCACCCCCGCTCATGCCCCGTGTGTCTCTATCCCTCCCACCCACCCCCCGCTCATGCCCCGTGTGTCTCTAACCCTCCCCCCCACCCCCCGCTCATGCCCCGTGTGTCTCTATCCCTCCCCCCCACCCCCCGCTCATACCCCGTGTGTCTCTATCCCTCCCCCCACCCCTGCTCAAGCCCTGTGTGTCTCTCCCCTCCCCCCACACCCTGCTCATGCTCCGTGTGTCTCTCCTCTCCCACCCACCCCCTGCTCATGCCCCGTGTGTCTCTATCCCTCCCACCCACCCCCGCTCATGCCCCTATCCCTCCCACCCACCCCCCGCTCATGCCCCGTGTGTCTCTCTCCCTCCCACCCATCTCCCGCTCATGCCCCGTGTGTCTCTAAGCCTCCCCCCCACCCCAGCTCATGCCCCGGTAGCTCTCCCCTCCACCACACCCCCTGCTCATGCCCCGTGTGTCTCTCCCCACCCCCCACCCCCTGCTCATGCCCCGTGTGTCTCTAGCCCTCTCACCCACCCCCCGCTCATGCCCCGAGTGTCTCTATCCCTCCCACCCACCCCCGCTCATGCCCCGTGTGTCCCTATCCCTCCCACCCACCCCCCGCTCATGCCCCGTGTGTCTCTATCCTTCCCACCCACCCCCTGCTCATGCCCCGTGTATCTCTATCCCTCCCACCCACCACCCACTCATGCCCCGTGTCTCTCTATCCCTCCCACCCACCCCCCGCTCATGCCCCGTGTGTTTCTCTCAGTCCCACCCACCCCCCGCTCATGCCCCGTGTGTCTCTCTCCTTCCTGCCCATCCCCCGCACATGCCCCTTGTGTCTCTATCCCTCCCACCCACCCCCCGCTCATGCCCCGTGTGTCTCTCCAGTCCCCCCCACCCCCCGCTCATGCCCCGTGTGTCTCTATCCCTCCCACCCACCCCCCACTCATGCCCTGTGTGTCTCTATCCCTCCCACCCACGCCCCGCTCACGCCCCGTGTGTCTCTATCCCTCCCACCCCCCCGCTCATGCCCCGTGTGTCTATCCCCTCCCTCCCACCCCCCGCTCATGCCCCGTGTGTCTATCCCCTCCCGCCCACCCCCCTCTCATGCCCCGTGTCTACCTCGTTTTCCCCCCGTCCCCCGCTCATGCCCCGTGTCTCCCTGCTGTTGCCCCCCACCCCCACTCATGCCCCGTGTCTGTCTCCCGTTACCCCCCAGCCCCCGCTCATGCCCCGTGTCTCTCTCCTGTTGCCCCCCACCCCCGGTCATGTCCCGTGTCTCCCTTCTGTTGCCCTCCACCCCCCGGTCATGTCCCGTGTCTCCCTGATGTTGCCCTCCCACCCCCCTCTCATGCCCCGTGTCTCCCTCCTGTTACCCCCCACTCCCCTCTCATGCCCAGTGTCTCCCTGCTGTTGCCCCCCACCCCCCGCTCATGCCCCGTGTCGCCCTGCTGTTGCCCCCCAACCCCCGCTCATGCCCCGTGTCTCCCCTGTTCCACCCCACCCCCCGCTCATGCCGTGTCTCCCTCCTTTTCTCCCCCACCCCTGCTCATGCCCCATGTTTTCCTTGTTCCCCCACCCCACGCTCATGCCCCGTGTCTCCCCTGTTCCCCCACCCCACGCTCATGCCCCATGTCTCCCCTGTTCCCCCCACTCCACGCTCATGCCCTGTGTTTTCCCTGTTCCCCCACCCCCCGCTCATGCCGTGTCTCCCTCCTTTTCTCCCCCACCCACCGCTCATGCCCCGTGTTTTCCCTGTTCCCCCACCCCACGCTCATGCCCCGTGTCTCCCCTGTTCCCCCCACTCCACGCTCATGCCCTGTGTCTCCCCTGTTCCCCCCCACCCCCGCTCATGCCCCGTGTCTCTCTCTTGTTACCCCCCACCCCTCTCATGCCCCGTGTCTCTCTCCTGTTGCCCCCCACCCCCCGGTCATGCCCTGTGTCTCCCTGCTGTTGCCCCCCACCCCCACTCATGCCCCGTGTCTCTCTCCTGTTACTCCCCACCCCCCGGTCGTACCCCATGTCTCCCTGCTGTTACCCCCATCCCCCGCTCATGCCCTGTGTCTCTCTCCTGTTCCCCCCACCCCCAGCTCATGCCCTGTGTGTCTCACCTGTTGCCCCCCACCCCCCGCTCATGCCCCGTGTCTCCCTGGTGTTGCCCCCCATCCCCCACTCATGCCCTGTGTATCCCTGCTGTTGCCCCTGCTCATGCCCCATGTCTGTCTCCTGTTACCCCCACCCTCTCTCATGCCCCGTGTCTCCCCTGTTCCACCCCACCCCCCGCTCATGCCGTGTCTCCCTCCTTTTCTCCCCCACCCCTGCTCATGCCCCATGTTTTCCTTGTTCCCCCACCCCCACGCTCATGCCCCGTGTCTCCCCTGTTCCCCCCACCCCACGCTCATGCCCCATGTCTCCCCTGTTCCCCCCACTCCACGCTCATGCCCTGTGTTTTCCCTGTTCCCCCACCCCCCGCTCATGCCGTGTCTCCCTCCTTTTCTCCCCCACCCACCGCTCATGCCCCGTGTTTTCCCTGTTCCCCCACCCCACGCTCATGCCCCGTGTCTCCCTGTTCCCCCACTCCACGCTCATGCCCTGTGTCTCCCCTGTTCCCCCCACCCCCGCTCATGCCCCGTGTCTCTCTCTTGTTACCCCCCACCCCTCTCATGCCCCGTGTCTCTCTCTGTTGCCCCCCACCCCCCGGTCATGCCCTGTGTCTCCCTGCTGTTGCCCCCCACCCCCACTCATGCCCCGTGTCTCTCTCCTGTTACTCCCCACCCCCCGGTCGTACCCCATGTCTCCCTGCTGTTACCCCCATCCCCCGCTCATGCCCTGTGTCTCTCTCCTGTTCCCCCCACCCCCAGCTCATGCCCTGTGTGTCTCACCTGTTGCCCCCCCACCCCCCGCTCATGCCCCGTGTCTCCCTGGTGTTGCCCCCCATCCCCCACTCATGCCCTGTGTATCCCTGCTGTTGCCCCTGCTCATGCCCCATGTCTGTCTCCTGTTACCCCCACCCCCTCTCATGCCTCGTGTCTCCCTCGTGTTCCCCCCACCCCCCGCTCACGCCCCGTGTCTGTCTCCTGTTCTCCCCACCCCCTGCTCATGCCCCGTGTCTGTCTCCTGTTCTCCCCACCCCCTGCTCATGCCCCATGTCTCTCTCCTGTTGGCCCCACTCCCCCCGCTCATGCCCCGTGTCTCTCTCCTGTTGCCCCCCACCCCCTGCTCATGCCCCATGTCTGTCTCCTGTACCCCCACCCCGCTCATGCCCCGTGTCTCTCTCCTGTTGCCCCCCACCACTGCTCATGCCCCGTGTCTTCCTCTTGTCCCCCCTCCTATGATGCCCCTTGTTGACCTCTTGTTCCCCCCACCCCCCGCTCATGCCCCGTGTCTTTCTCCCATCCCCCCTCTCCTCGCTGATGCCCTGTGTCTTCCTCTTGTTTCCTCCCACCCCCTGCTCATGCCCCGTGTCTTCCTCTTGTCCCCCTCCTATGATGCCCCTTGTTGACCTCTTGTGCCGCCCACCCCCGCTCATGCCCCGTGTCTCCCTTCTTACCCCTCACCCCCGCTAATGCCCCATGTCTTCCTTCCCCCCCACTCCCCGCTCTTGCCCCGTGTCTCCCTCCTTTCCCCCCCCACCCCTTGCTCATGCCCCGTGTCTGCACTGTTGGAACAGGGCAGACATGGGGCGGGGGTGGGGGCCCTACCTTGCCCTACCCCCGCTCATGCCCCGTGTCTCTCCTGTTCACCCCCGCTCAAGCTCCGTGTCTGTCTCCCTCCTTTTCCCCCGCTGATGGCTCATGTCTCCCCTGTTCACCCCCACCCCCTGCTCATGCCCCGTGTCTGTCTACTGTTCCCCCCCACCCGCTCATGCTCCGTGTCTCTCTCTTGTTGCCCCCCCACCCCGTCTCATGCCCCGTGTCTGTCTCCTGTTCTCCCCACCCCCCACTAATGTACTACAGGGTGCGCGGGAAGTCCCACACGCGATTAGCCTGGGTACGTGTGTTTCGGGGTGCGCGGGAAGTTCCACACGCGATTGGCCTGGGTACGTGTACTTCGGGATGCACGGGAAGTTCCACACGCGATTGGCCTGGGTACGTGTACTTCGGGGTGTGCTGGAAGTCCCACACGCGATTGGCCTGGGTACGTGTACTTCGGGGTGAGCGGGAAGTCCCACACGCGATTAGCCTGGGTACGTGTACTACAGGATGCGCGGGAAGTCCCACACGCGATTGTCCTGGGTACGTGTACTTCGGGGTGCGCGGGAAGTCCGACACGCGATTGGCCTGGGTACGTGTACTTCGGGGTGCGTGGGAAGTCCAACACGCGATTAGCCTGGGTACGTGTACTTCGGGGTGCGCGGGAAAGCCTCACGCGATTAGCCTGGGTACGTGTACTTCGGGGTGCGCGGGAAGTCGCACACTCGATTAGCCTGGGTACGTGTACTACGGGGTGCGCGGGAAGTCCCACACGCGATTGGTCTCGGTACGTGTGTTTCGGGGTGCGCGGGAAGTTCCACACACGATTGGCCTGGGTATGTGTACTTAGGGGTGCGCGGGAAGTCCCACACGCGATTAGCCTGGGTACGTGTACTACGGGGTGCACGGGAAGTTCCACACGCGATTAGCCTGGGTACATGTGTTTCGTGGTGCGTGGGAAGTTCCACACGCGATTGGCCTGGGTACGTGTACTTCGGGATGGCCGGGAAGTACCACACGCGATTGGCCTGGGTACGTGTACTTCGGGTGCGCGGGAAGTTCCACACGCGATTGGCCTCGGTACGTGTATTCCGAGGTGCACGGGAAGATTCACACGAGATTTCAGCAGGGTACGTGTATTTCGGTGGTGCCGGGGAATGCTACACGTGATTTGGCCGTGTGGGTCCTCTCAGGTGTTCCCTCTACACCCCATGGCCCCTGCAGGCAGCCCACACCACAGGGGACTACCCTGCACCCCTGCTCATGTCCCACAGGCAACCCATCCACCATGGCCATGCCCCCCAGCCAACCCACATGTCACCTTGCACTACTGATCGCAAAAACATGTCTCCTAGCACCCCCACCCCCCAGCATCCAGGGGCACCCTCCACCAGGCCCCCACTCATGACTCCCACCACCCCCACCCCCTAGAATTCAGGGGCACCCTCCACCAGGCCCCCACACATGTCTACTACCACCCCCACCCCCCAGCATCCAGGGGCAGCCTCCACCAGGCACCCACTCATGTCTACCATCACCCCCACCCCCAGCAGTGCAGGGGCAGCCTCCACCAGGCCCCCACTCATGTCTCCTACCACCCCCATGCCCCAGCATCCAGGGGCACCCTCCACCAGGCCCCCACTCATGTCCCCTATCACCCCCACCCCCAGCATCCAGGGGCAGCCTCCACCAGGCCCCCACTCATGTCTCCCACCACCCCCACCCCCCAGCAGTGCAGGGGCAGCCTCCACCAGGCCCCCACTCATGTCGCCCTGAACCCCCACCCCCCAGCATCCAGGGGCAGCCTCCACCAGGCACCCACTCATGTCTACCATCACCCCCACCCCCCAGCAGTGCAGGGGCAGCCTCCACCAGGCCCCCACTCATGTCTCCCACCACCCCCACCCCCCAGCCACCAGGGGCAGCCTCCACCACGCCCCCACTCATGTCCCCTATCACCCCCACCCCCCAGCAGTGCAGGGACAGCCTCCACCAGGCCCCCACTCATGTCCAACTCATGTCTCCCACCACCCCACCCCCCAGCCACCAGGGGCACCCTCCACCAGGCCCCCACTCATGTCTCCCACCACCCCCACCCCCCAGCAGTGCAGGGGCAGCCTCCACCAGGCCCCCACTCATGTCCCCCTGCACCCCCACCCCCCAGCAGTGCAGGTGCAACCTCCACCAGGCCCCCACTCATGTCTACCACCACCCCCACCCCCCAGTAGTGCAGGGGCAGCCTCCACCAGGCCCCCACTCATGTCTACCATCACCCCCACCCCCCAGCCACCAGGGGCACCCTCCACCAGGCCCCCACTCATGTCCCCTATCACCCCCACCCCCAGCAGTGCAGGGGCACCTTCCACCAGGCCCCCACTCATGTCCAACTCATGTCTCCCTGCACCCCCACCCCCCAGCAGTTCAGGGGCAGCCTCCACCAGGGTCTATACCCTCCCTCCCACCCCCCGCTCATGCCCCGTGTGTCTATCCCCTCCCGCCCACCCCCCTCTCATGCCCCGTGTCTCCCTCGTTTTCCCCCCTGTCCCCCGCTCATGCCCCGTGTCTCCCTGCTGTTGCCCCCCACCCCCACTCATGCCCCGTGTCTGTCTCCCGTTACCCCCCAGCCCCCGCTCATGCCCCGTGTCTCTCTCCTGTTGCCCCCCACCCCCCGGTCATGTCCCGTGTCTCCCTTCTGTTGCCTCCACCCCCCGGTCATGTCCCGTGTCTCCCTGATGTTGCCCTCCCACCCCCCTCTCATGCCCCGTGTCTCTCTCCTGTTACCCCCCACCCCCCTCTCATGCCCAGTGTCTCCCTGCTGTTGCCTCCCACCCCCCGCTCATGCCCCGTGTCTCCCTGCTGTTGCCCCCACCCCACGCTCATGCCCCGTGTCTCCCCTGTTCCACCCCACCCCCTGCTAATGCCGTGTCTCCCTCCTTTTCTCCCCCACCCCCGCTCATGCCCCATGTTTTCCTTGTTCCCCCACCCCACACTCATGCCCCGTGTCTCCCCTGTTCCCCCACCCCACGCTCATGCCCCATGTCTCCCCTGTTCCCCCCACTCCACGCTCATGCCCTGTGTTTTCCCCTGTTCCCCCACCCCCCGCTCATGCCGTCTCTCCCTCCTTTTCTCCCCCACCCACCGCTCATGCCCCGTGTTTTCCCTGTTCCCCCACCCCACGCTCATGCCCCGTGTCTCCCCTGTTCCCCCCACTCCACGCTCATGCCCTGTGTCTCCCCTGTTCCCCCCACCCCCGCTCATGCCCCGTGTCTCTCTCTTGTTACCCCCCACACCTCTCATGTCCCGTGTCTCTCTCCTGTTGCCCCCCACCCCCCGGTCATGCCCTGTGTCTCCCTGCTGTTGCCCCCCACCCCCACTCATGCCCGTGTCTCTCTCCTGTTACTCCCCACCCCCCGGTCGTACCCCGTGTCTCCCTGCTGTTACCCCCATCCCCCGCTCATGCCCTGTGTCTCTCTCCTGTTCCCCCCACCCCCAGCTCATGCCCTGTGTGTCTCACCTGTTGCCCCCCACCCCCCGCTCATGCCCCGTGTCTCCCTGGTGTTGCCCCCCACCCCCCACTCATGCCCTGTGTATCCCTGCTGTTGCCCCTGCTCATGCCCCATGTCTGTCTCCTGTTACCCCCACCCCCTCTCATGCCTCGTGTCTCCCTCGTGTTCCCCCCACCCCCCGCTCACGCCCCGTGTCTGTCTCCTGTTCTCCCCACCGCCTGCTCATGCCCCGTGTCTGTCTCCTGTTCTCCCCACCCCCCGCTCATGCCCCATGTCTCTCTCCTGTTGGCCCCACTCCCCCGCTCATGCCCCGTGTCTGTCTCCTGTTGCCCCCCGCTCATGCCCCGTGTCTCTCTCCTGTTGCCCCCCACCCCCGCTAATCCCCCATGTCTGTCTCCTGTACCCCCACCCCGCTCATGCCCCGTGTCTCTCTCCTGTTGCCCCCCACCCCTGCTCATGCCCCGTGTCTTCCTCTTGTCCCCCCTCCTATGATGCCCCTTGTTGACCTCTTGTTCCCCCCACCCCCCGCTCATGCCCCGTGTCTTTCTCCCATCCCCCCTCTCCTCGCTGATGCCCTGTGTCTTCCTCTTGTTTCCTCCCACCCTCCCACCTCTTGTTTGCTCATGCCCCGTGTCTTCCTCTTGTCCCCCTCCTATGATGCCCCTTGTTGATCTCTTGTGCCACCCACCCCCGCTCATGCCCCGTGTCTCCCTTCTTACCCCCCACCCCCCGCTAATGCCCCATGTCTTCCTTCCACCCCACTCCCCGCTCGTGCCCCGTGTCTCCCTCCTTTCCCCCCCACCCCCTGCTCATGCCCCGTGTCTGCACTGTTGGAACAGGGCAGACATGGGGCGGGGGTGGGGGCCCTACCTTGCCCTACCCCCGCTCATGCCCTGTGTCTCTCCTGTTCACCCCCGCTCAAGCTCCGTGTCTGTCTCCCTCCTTTTCCCCCCGCTGATGGCTCATGTCTCCCCTGTTCACCCCCACCCCCTGCTCATGCCCCGTGTCTGTCTACTGTTCCCCCAACCCGCTCATGCTCCGTGTCTCTCTCTTGTTGCCCCCCACCCCGTCTCATGCCCCGTGCCTGTCTCCTGTTCTCCCCACCCCCGCTCATGTACTACGGGGTGCGCGGGAAGTCCCACACGCGATTAGCCTGGGTACGTGTGTTTCGGGGTGCGTGGGAAGTTCCACACGCGATTGGCCTGGGTACGTGTACTTCGGGATGCACGGGAAGTTCCACACGCGATTGGCCTGGGTACGTGTACTTCGGGGTGTGCGGGAAGTCCCACACGCGATTGGCCTGGGTACGTGTACTTTGGGGTGAGCGGGAAGTCCCACACGCGATTAGCCTGGGTACGTGTACTACAGGGTGCGCGGGAAGTCCCACACGCGATTGTCCTGGGTACGTGTACTTCGGGGTGCGCGGGAAGTCCGACACGCGATTGGCCTGGGTACGTGTACTTCGGGGTGCGTGGGAAGTCCAACACGCGATTAGCCTGGGTACGTGTACTTCGGGGTGCGCGGGAAAGCCCACACGCGATTGTCCTGGGTACGTGTACTTCGGGGTGCGCAGGAAGTCCCACACGCGATTAGCCTGGGTACGTGTACTTCGGGGTGCGCGGGAAGTTCCACACGCGATTGGCCTGGGTACGTGTACTTCGGGGTGCACGGGAAGTTCCACACGCGATTGGCCTGGGTACGTGTACTTCGGGGTGCGCGGGGAAGTCCCACACGCGATTGGCCTGGGTACGTCTACTACGGGGTGCGCGGGAAGTCCCACACGCGATTGGCCTGGGTACGTGTACTACGGGGTGCGCGGGAAGTCCCACACGCGATTGGCCTGGGTATGTGTGTTTCGGGGTGCGCGGGAAGTTCCACACGCGATTGGCCTGGGTACGTGTACTTCGGGGTGCGCGGGAAGTCCCACACGCAATTAGCCTGGGTACGTGTACTACGGGGTGCACGGGAAGTTCCACACGCGATTAGCCTGGGTACGTGTGTTTCGTGGTGCACGGGAAGTTCCACCCGCGATTGGCCTGGGTTCGTGTACTTCGGGGTGCGCGGGAAGTCCCACACGCGATTACCCTGGGTACGTGTACTACGGGGTGCACGTGAAGTTCCACACGCGATTAGCCTGGGTACATGTGTTTCATGGTGCGTGGGAAGTTCCACACGCGATTGGCCTGGGACGTGTACTTCGGGATGGCCGGGAAGTACCACACGCGATTGGCCTGGGTACGTGTACTTCGGGTGCGCGGGAAGTTCCACACGCGATTGGCCTCGGTACGTGTATTCCGAGGTGCACGGGAAGATTCACACGAGATTTCAGCAGGGTATGTGTATTTCGGTGGTGCCGGGGAATGCTACACGTGATTTGGCCGTGTGGGTCCTCTCAGGTGTTCCCTCTACACCCCATGGCCCCTGCAGGCAGCCCACACCACAGGGGACTACCCTGCACCCCTGCTCATGTCCCACAGGCACCCCATCCACCATGGCCATGCCCCCCAGCCAACCCACATGTCACCTTGCACTACCGATCGCAAAAACATGTCTCCTAGCACCCCCACCCCCCAGCAGCCAGGGGCACCCTCCACCAGGCCCCCACTCATGACGACCACCACCCCCACCACCCAGCATTCAGGGGCACCCTCCACCAGGCCCCCACACATGTCTACTACCACCCCCACCCCCCAGCATCCAGGGGCAGCCTCCACCAGGCACCCACTCATGTCTACCATCACCCCCACCCCCAGCAGTGCAGGGGCAGCCTCCACCAGGCCCCCACTCATGTCTCCTACCACCCCACCCCCCAGCAGTGCAGGGGCACCCTCCACCAGGCCCTCACTCATGTCTCCCACCACCCCCACCCCCCAGCAGTGCAGGGGCAGCCTCAACCAGGCCCCCACTCATGTCTACCACCACCCCCACGCCCCAGCATCCAGAGGCACCCTCCACCAGGCCCCCACTCATGTCTCCCACCACCCCCACCCCCAGCATCCAGGGGCAGCCTCCACCAGGCCCCCACTCATGTCTCCCACCACCCCCACCCCCCAGCAGTGCAGGGGCAGCCTCCACCAGGCCCCCACTCATGTCCCCCTCAACCCCCACCCCCCAGCATCCAGTGGCAGCCTCCACCAGGCACCCACTCATGTCTACCATCACCCCCACCCCCCAGCATCCAGGGGCAGCCTCCACCAGGCCCCCACTCATGTCTCCCACCACTCCCACCCCCCAGCATCCAGGGGCACCCTCCACCAGGCCCCCACTCATGTCCCCTATCACCCCACCCCCCAGCATCCAGGGGCAGCCTCCATCAGGCCCCCACTCATGTCTCCCACCACCCCCACCCCCCAGCAGTGCAGGGGCAGCCTCCAACAGGCGCCCACTCATGTCCCCCTGCACCCCCACCCCCAGCATCCAGGGGCAGCCTCCACCAGGCACCCACTCATGTCTACCATCACCCCCACCCCCCAGCAGTGCAGGGGCAGCCTCCACCAGGCCCCCACTCATGTCTCCCACCACCCCCACCCCCCAGCCACCAGGGGCAGCCTCCACCAGGCCCCCACTCATGTCCCCTATCACCCCCACCCCCCAGCAGTGCAGGGGCAGCCTCCACCAGGCCCCCACTCATGTCCAACTCATGTCTCCCACCACCCCACCCCCAGCCACCAGGGGCACCCTCCACCAGGCCCCCACTCAAGTCTCCCACCACCCCCACCCCCCAGCAGTGCAGGGGCAGCCTCCACCAGGCCCCCACTCATGTCCCCCTGCACCCCCACCCCCCAGCAGTGCAGGTGCAACCTCCACCAGGCCCCCACTCATGTCTACCACCACCCCCACCCCCCAGTAGTGCAGGGGCAGCCTCCACCAGGCCCCCACTCATGTCTACCATCACCCCCACCCCCCAGCCACCAGGGGCACCCTCCACCAGGCCCCCACTCATGTCCCCTATCACCCCCACCCCCAGCAGTGCAGGGGCACCTTCCACCAGGCCCCCACTCATGTCCAACTCATGTCTCCCTGCACCCCCACCCCCCAGCAGTTCAGGGGCAGCCTCCACCAGGCCCCACTCATGCCCCCCTGCACCCCCACCCCCCAGCAGTGCAGGTGCAGCCTCCACCAGGCCCCCACTCATGTCTACCACCACCCCCACCCCCAGCAGTGCAGGGGCAGCTTCCACCAGGCCCCCACTCATGTCTCCCACCACCCCCACCCCCCAGCAGTGCAGGGGCAGCCTCCACCAGGCCCCCACTCATGTCTACTAAGACCCCCACCCCCCAGCAGTGCAGGGGCACCCTCCACTTGGCCCCCACTCATTTCCAACTCATGTCTCCCACCACCCCCACCCCCCAGCAGTGCAGGAGCAGCCTCCACCAGGCCCCCACTCATGTCACCCACCACCCCCACCCCCCAGCAGTGCAGGGGCAGCCTCCACCAGGCCCCCACTCATGTCTACTACCACCCCCACCCCCCAGCAGTGCAGGGGCTCCCTCGACCAGGCCCCCACTCATGTCTACCACCACCCCCACCCCCCAGCAGTGCAGGGGCAGCCTCCACCAGGCCCCCACTCATGTCTACCATCACCCCCACCCCCCAGCCACCAGGGGCAGCCTCCACCAGGCCCCCACTTATGTCCCCTATCACCCCCACCCCCCAGCAGTGCAGGGGCACCCTCCATCAGGCCCCCACCATTGTCCAACTCATGTCTTCCTGCACCCCCACCCCCAGCAGTGCAGGGGCAGCCTCCACCAGGCCTCCACTCATGTCTCCCACCACCCCCACCCCCCAGCAGTGCAGGGGCAGCCTCCACCAGGCCCCCACTCATGTCCCCCTGCACCCCCACCCCCCAGCATCCAGGGGCAGCCTCCACCAGGCACCCACTCATGTCTACCATCACCCCCACCCCCCAGCAGTGCATGGGCAGCCTCCACCAGGCCCCCACTCATGTCTCCCACCACCCCACCCCCAGCCACCAGGGGCAGCCTCCACCAGGTTCCCACTCATGTCCAACTCATGTCTCCCTGCACCCCCACCCCCAGCCACCAGGGGCACCCTCAACCAGGCCCCCACTCATGTCTACCACCACCCCCACCCCCCAGCCACCAGGGCCAGCCTCCACCAGGCCCCCACTCATGTCCCCTATCACCTCCACCCCCCAGCAGTGCAGGGGCACCCTCCACCAGGCCCCCACTCATGTCCAACTCATGTCTCCCACCACCCCCACCCACCCCCCAGCAGTGCAGGGGCAGCCTCCACCAGGCCCCCACTCATGTCCCCCTGCACCCCCACCCCCCAGCAGTGCAGGTGCCGCCTCCACCAGGCCCCCACTCATGTCTACCACCACCCCACCCCCCAGCAGTGCAGGGGCAGCCTCCACCAGGCCCCCACTCATGTCTACCATCACCCCCACCCCCCAGCCACCAGGGGTAGCCTCCACCAGGTCCCCACTCATGTCCCCTATCACCCCCACCCCCCAGCAGTGCAGGGGCACCCTCCACCAGGCCCCCACTCATGTCCAACTCCTGTCTCCCTGCGCCCACACCCACCAGCGGTGCAGGGGCAGCCTCCACCAGGCCCCCACTCACGTCTACCACCAGCCCCACCCCCCAGCCACCAGGGGCAGCCTACACCAGGCCCCCACTCATGTCCCCTATCAACCCACCCCCCAGCAGTGTAGGGGCAGCCTCCACCAGGCCCACACTCATGTCCAACTCATGTCTCCCTGCACCCCCACCCCCCAGCCGCCAGGGGCACCCTCCACCAGGCCCCCACTCATGTCTACCACCACCCCCACCCCCCAGCCACCAGGGGCAGCCTCCACCAGGCCCCCACTCATGTCCCCTATCACCCCCCCAGCAGTGCAGGGGCACCCTCCACCAGGCCCCCACTCATGTCCAACTCATGTCTCCCACCACCCCCACCCCCCAGTCACCAGGGGAACCCTCCACCAGGCCCCCACTCATGTCTCCCACCACCCCCACCCCCCAGCAGTGCAGGGGCAGCTTCCACCAGGCCCCCACTCATGTCCCCCTGCACCCCCACCCCCCAGCAGTGCACGTGCAGCCTCTACCAGGCCCCCACTCATGTCTACCACCACCCCCGACCCCCAGCAGTGCAGGGGCAGCCTCCACCAGGCCCCCACTCATGTCTACCACCACCCCCACCCCCCAGCCACCATGGCCATGCCCCCAACCAACCCACATGTCACCTTGCACTACTGATCGCAAAAACATGTCTCCTAGCACCCCCACCCCCCAGCATCCAGGGGCACCCTCCACCAGGCCGCCACTCATGACTCCCACCACCCCCACACCCTAGCATTCAAGGGCACCCTCCACCAGGCCCCCACACATATCTACTACCACCCCCAACCCCCAGCATCCAGGGGCAGCCTCCACCAGGCACCCACTCATGTCTATCATCACCCCCACCCCCAGCAGTGCAGGGGCAGCCTCCACCAGGCCCCCACTCATGTCTCCTACCACCCCACCCCCCAGCAGTGCAGGGGCACCCTCCACCAGGCCCTCACTCATGTCTCCCACCACCCCCACCCCCCAGCAGTGCAGGGGCAGCCTCAACCAGGCCCCCACTCATGTCTACCACCACCCCCACGCCCCAGCATCGAGGGGCACCCTCCACCAGGCCCCCACTCATGTCCCCTATCACCCCCATCCCCCAGCATCCAGGGGCAGCCTCCACCAGGCCCCCACTCATGTCTCCGACCACCCCCACCCCCCAGCAGTGCAGGGGCAGCCTCCACCAGGCCCCCACTCATGTCCCCCTGAACCCCCACCCCCCAGCATCCAGGGGCAGCCTCCACCAGGCACCCACTCATGTCTACCATCACCCCCACCCCCCAGCATCCAGGGGCAGCCTCCACCAGGCCCCCACTCATGTCTCCCACCACTCCCACCCCCCAGCATCCAGGGGCACCCTCCACCAGGCCCCCACTCATGTCCGCTATCACCCCCACCCCCCAGCATCCAGGGGCAGCCTCCACCAGGCCCCCACTCATGTCTCCCACCACCCCCACCCCCCAGCAGTGCAGGGGCAGCCTTCAGCAGGCCCCCACTCATATCCCCCTGCACCCCCACCCCCCAGCATCCAGGGGCAGCCTCCACCAGGCACCCACTCATGTCTACCATCACCCCCACCCCCCAGCAGTGCAGGGCAGCCTCCACCAGGCCCCCACTCATGTCTCCCACCACCCCCACCCCCCAGCCACCAGGGGCAGCCTCCACCAGGCCCCCACTCATGTCCCCTATCACCCCCACCCCCCAGCAGTGCAGGGGCAGCCTCCACCAGGCCCCCACTCATGTCCAACTCATGTCTCCCACCACCCCACCCCCCAGCCACCAGGGGCACCCTCCACCAGGCCCCCACTCATGTCTCCCACCACCCCCACCCCCCAGCAGTGCATGGGCAGCCTCCACCAGGCCCCCACTCATGTCCCCCTGCACCCCCACCCCCCAGCAGTGCAGGTGCAACCTCCACCAGGCCCCCACTCATATCTACCACCACCCCCACCCCCCAGTAGTGCAGGGGCAGCCTCCACCAGGCCCCCACTCATGTCTACCATCACCCCCACTCCCCAGCCACCAGGGGCACCCTCCACCAGGCCCCCACTCATGTCCCCGATCACCCCCACCCCCCAGCAGCGCAGGGGCACCTTCCACCAGGCCCCCACTCATGTCCAACTCATGTCTCCCTGCACCCCCACCCCCCAGCAGTTCAGGGGCAGCCTCCACCAGGCCCCCACTCATGCCCCCCTGCACCCCCACCCCCCAGCAGTGCAGGTGCAGCCTCCACCAGGCCCCCACTCATGTCTACCACCACCCCCACCCCCAGCAGTGCAGGGGCAGCCTCCACCAGACCCCCACTCATGTCTCCCACCACCCCCACCCCCCAGCAGTGCAGGGGCAGCCTCCACCAGGCCCCCACTCATGTCTACTACCACCCCCACCCCCCAGCAGTGCAGGGGCACCCTCCACCAGGCCCCCACTCATTTCCAACTCATGTCTCCCACCACCCCACCCCCCAGCAGTGCAGGAGCAGCCTCCACCAGGCCCCCACTCATGTCACCCACCACCCCCACCACCCCCCAGCAGTGCAGGGGCAGCCTCCACCAGGCCCCCACTCATGTCTACTACCACCCCCACCCCCCAGCAGTGCAGGGGCACCCTCGATCAGGCCCCCACTCATGTCTACCACCACCCCCACCCCCCAGCAGTGCAGGGGCAGCCTCCACCAGGCCCCCACTCATGTCTACCATCACCCCCACCCCCCAGCCACCATGGGCAGCCTCCACCAGGCCCCCACTTATGTCCCCTATCACACCCACCCCCCAGCAGTGCAGGGGCACCCTCCACCAGGCCCCCACACATGTCCAACTCATGTCTTCCTGCACCCCCACCCCCCAGCAGTGCAGGGGCAGCCTCCACCAGGCCCCCACTCATGTCTCCCACCACCACCACCCCCGAGCAGTGCAGGGGCAGCCTCCACCAGGCCCCCACTCATGTCCCCCTGCACCCCCACCCCCCAGCATCCAGGGGCAGCCTCCACCAGGCACCCACTCATGTCTACCATCACCCCCACCCCCCAGCAGTGCAGGTGCAGCCTCCACCAGGCCCCCACTCATGTCTACCACCACCCCCAGCAGTGCAGGGACAGCCTCCACCAGACCCCCACTCATGTCTCCCACCACCCCCACCCCCCAGCAGTGCAGGGGCAGCCTCCACCAGGCCCCCACTCATGTCTACTACCACCCCCACCCCCCAGCAGTGCAGGGGCACCCTCCACCAGGCCCCCACTTATTTCCAACTCATGTCTCCCACCACCCCCACCCCCCAGCAGTGCAGGAGCAGCCTCCACCAGGCCCCCACTCATGTCACCCACCACCCCCACCACCCCCCAGCAGTGCAGGGGCAGCCTCCACCAGGCCCCCACTCATGTCTACTACCACCCCCACCCCCCAGCAGTGCAAGGGCACCCTCGATCAGGCCCCCACTCATGTCTACCACCACCCCCACCCCCCAGCAGTGCAGGGGCAGCCTCCACCAGGCCCCCACTCATGTCTACCATCACCCCCACCCCCCAGCCACCAGGGGCAGCCTCCACCAGGCCCCCACTTATGTCCCCTATCATGCCCACCCCCCAGCAGTGCAGGGGCACCCTCCACCAGGCCCCCACACATGTCCAACTCATGTCTTCCTGCACCCCCACCCCCCAGCAGTGCACGGGCAGCCTCCACCAGGCCCCCACTCATGTCTCCCACCACCCCCACCCCCCAGCAGTGCAGGGGCAGCCTCCACCAGGCCCCCACTCATGTCCCCCTGCACCCCCACCCCCCAGCATCCAGGGGCAGCCTCCACCAGGCACCCACTCATGTCTACCATCACCCCCACCCCCCCCAGCAGTGCATGGGCAGCCTCCACCAGGCCCCCACTCATGTCTCCCACCAACCCACCCCCAGCCACCAGGGGCAGCCTCCACCAGGTTCCCACTCATGTCCAACTCATGTCTCCCTGCACCCCCACCCTCCAGCCACCAGGGGCACCCTCCACCAGGCCCCCACTCATGTCTACCACCACCCCCACCCCCCAGCCACCAGGGGCAGCCTCCACCAGGCCCCCACTCATGTCCCCTATCACCTCCACCCCCCAGCAGTGCAGGGGCACCCTCCACCAGGGCCCCACTCATGTCCAACTCATGTCTCCCACCACCCCCACCCCCCAGCAGTGCAGGGGCAGCCTCCACCAGGCCCCCACTCATGTCCCCCTGCACCCCCACCCCCCAGCAGCGCAGGTGCAGCCTCCATCAGGCCCCCACTCATGTCTACCACCACCCCACCCCCCAGCAGTGCAGGGGCAGCCTCCACCAGGCCCCCACTCATGTCTACGATCACCCCCACTCCCCAGCAGCGCAGGTGCAGCCTCCATCAGGCCCCCACTCATGTCTACCACCACCCCCACCCCCCAGCAGTGCAGGGGCAGCCTCCACCAGGCCCCCACTCATGTCCCCCTGCACCCCCACCCCCCAGCATCCAGGGGCAGCCTCCACCAGGCACCCACTCATGTCTACCATCACCCCCACCCCCCCAGCAGTGCATGGGCAGCCTCCACCAGGCCCCCACTCATGTCTCCCACCAACCCACCCCCAGCCACCAGGGGCAGCCTCCATCAGGTTCCCACTCATGTCCCCCTGCACCCCCACCCCCCAGCATCCAGGGGCAGCCTCCACCAGGCCCCCACTCATGTCTACCATCACCCCCACTCCCCAGCCACCAGGGGCACCCTCCACCAGGCCCCCACTCATGTCCCCGATCACCCCCACACCCCCAGCAGCGCAGGGGCACCTTCCACCAGGCCCCCACTCATGTCCAACTCATGTCTCCCTGCACCCCCACCCCCCAGCAGTTCAGGGGCAGCCTCCACCAGGCCCCCACTCATGCCCCCCTGCACCCCCACCCCCCAGCAGTGCAGGTGCAGCCTCCACCAGGCCCCCACTCATGTCTACCACCACCCCCACCCCCAGCAGTGCAGGGGCAGCCTCCACCAGACCCCCACTCATGTCTCCCACCACCCCCACCCCCCAGCAGTGCAGGGGCAGCCTCCACCAGGCCCCCACTCATGTCTACTACCACCCCCACCCCCCAGCAGTGCAGGGGCACCCTCCACCAGGCCCCCACTCATTTCCAACTCATGTCTCCCACCACCCCCACCCCCCAGCAGTGCAGGAGCAGCCTCCACCAGGCCCCCACTCATGTCACCCACCACCCCCACCACCCCCCAGCAGTGCAGGGGCAGCCTCCACCAGGCCCCCACTCATGTCTACTACCACCCCCACCCCCCAGCAGTGCAGGGGCACCCACGATCAGGCCCCCACTCATGTCTACCACCACCCCCACCCCCCAGCAGTGCAGGGGCAGCCTCCACCAGGCCCCCACTCATGTCTACCATCACCCCCACCCCCCAGCCACCATGGGCAGCCTCCACCAGGCCCCCACTTATGTCCCCTATCACACCCACCCCCCAGCAGTGCAGGGGCACCCTCCACCAGGCCCCCACACATGTCCAACTCATGTCTTCCTGCACCCCCACCCCCCAGCAGTGCAGGGGCAGCCTCCACCAGGCCCCCACTCATGTCTCCCACCACCCCCACCCCCCAGCAGTGCAGGGGCAGCCTCCACCAGGCCCCCACTCATGTCCCCCTGCACCCCCACCCCCCAGCATCCAGGGGCAGCCTCCACCAGGCACCCACTCATGTCTACCATCACCCCCACCCCCCAGCAGTGCAGGTGCAGCCTCCACCAGGCCCCCACTCATGTCTACCACCACCCCCAGCAGTGCAGGGACAGCCTCCACCAGACCCCCACTCATGTCTCCCACCACCCCCACCCCCCAGCAGTGCAGGGGCAGCCTCCACCAGGCCCCCACTCATGTCTACTACCACCCCCACCCCCCAGCAGTGCAGGGGCACCCTCCACCAGGCCCCCACTCATTTCCAACTCATGTCTCCCACCACCCCCACCCCCCAGCAGTGCAGGAGCAGCCTCCACCAGGCCCCCACTCATGTCACCCACCACCCCCACCACCCCCCAGCAGTGCAGGGGCAGCCTCCACCAGGCCCCCACTCATGTCTACTACCACCCCCACCCCCCAGCAGTGCAGGGGCACCCTCGATCAGGCCCCCACTCATGTCTACCACCACCCCCACCCCCCAGCAGTGCAGGGGCAGCCTCCACCAGGCCCCCACTCATGTCTACCATCACCCCCACCCCCCAGCCACCAGGGGCAGCCTCCACCAGGCCCCCACTTATGTCCCCTATCATGCCCACCCCCCAGCAGTGCAGGGGCACCCTCCACCAGGCCCCCACACATGTCCAACTCATGTCTTCCTGCACCCCCACCCCCCAGCAGTGCACGGGCAGCCTCCACCAGGCCCCCACTCATGTCTCCCACCACCCCCACCCCACAGCAGTGCAGGGGCAGCCTCCACCAGGCCCCCACTCATGTCCCCCTGCACCCCCACCCCCCAGCATCCAGGGGCAGCCTCCACCAGGCACCCACTCATGTCTACCATCACCCCCACCCCCCCAGCAGTGCATGGGCAGCCTCCACCAGGCCCCCACTCATGTCTCCCACCAACCCACCCCCAGCCACCAGGGGCAGCCTCCACCAGGTTCCCACTCATGTCCAACTCATGTCTCCCTGCACCCCCACCCTCCAGCCACCAGGGGCACCCTCCACCAGGCCCCCACTCATGTCTACCACCACCCCCACCCCCCAGCCACCAGGGGCAGCCTCCACCAGGCCCCCACTCATGTCCCCTATCACCTCCACCCCCCAGCAGTGCAGGGGCACCCTCCACCAGGCCCCCACTCATGTCCAACTCATGTCTCCCACCACCCCCACCCCCCAGCAGTGCAGGGGCAGCCTCCACCAGGCCCCCACTCATGTCCCCCTGCACCCCCACCCCCCAGCAGCGCAGGTGCAGCCTCCATCAGGCCCCCACTCATGTCTACCAACACCCCACCCCCCAGCAGTGCAGGGGCAGCCTCCACCAGGCCCCCACTCATGTCTACGATCACCCCCACTCCCCAGCAGCGCAGGTGCAGCCTCCATCAGGCCCCCACTCATGTCTACCACCACCCCCACCCCCCAGCAGTGCAGGGGCAGCCTCCACCAGGCCCCCACTCATGTCCCCCTGCACCCCCACCCCCCAGCATCCAGGGGCAGCCTCCACCAGGCACCCACTCATGTCTACCATCACCCCCACCCCCCCAGCAGTGCATGGGCAGCCTCCACCAGGCCCCCACTCATGTCTCCCACCAACCCACCCCCAGCCACCAGGGGCAGATTACACCAGGTTCCCACTCATGTCCAACTCATGTCTCCCTGCACCCCCACCCTCCAGCCACCAGGGGCACCCTCCACCAGGCCCCCACTCATGTCTACCACCACCCCCACCCCCCAGCCACCAGGGGCAGCCTCCACCAGGCCCCCACTCATGTCCCCTATCACCTCCACCCCCCAGCAGTGCAGGGGCACCCTCCACCAGGCCCCCACTCATGTCCAACTCATGTCTCCCACCACCCCCACCCCCCAGCAGTGCAGGGGCAGCCTCCACCAGGCCCCCAATTATGTCCCCCTGCACCCCCACCCCCCAGCAGCGCAGGTGCAGCCTCCATCAGGCCCCCACTCATGTCTACCACCACCCCACCCCCCAGCAGTGCAGGGGCAGCCTCCACCAGGCCCCCACTCATGTCTACGATCACCCCCACCCCCCAGCCACCAGGGGCAGCCTCCACCAGGTCCCCACTCATGTCCCCTATCACCCCCCACCCCCCAGCAGTGCAGGGGCACCCTCCACCAGGCCCCCACTCATGTCCAACTCCTGTCTCCCTGCACCCACACCCCCCAGCGGTGCAGGGGCAGCCTCCACCAGGCCCCCACTCATGTCTACCACCCCCCCCACCCCCCAGCCACCAGGGGCAGCCTACACCAGGCCCCCACTCATGTCCCCTATCACCCCCACCCCCCAGCAGTGTAGGGGCAGCCTCCACCAGGCCCACACTCATGTCCAACTCATGTCTCCCTTCACCCCCACCCCCCAGCCGCCAGGGGCACCCTCCACCAGGCCCCCACTCATGTCCCCTATCACCCCCCCCAGTAGTGCAGGGGCACCCTCCACCAGGCCCCCACTCATGTCCAACTCATGTCTTCCACCACCCCCACTCCCCAGTCACCAGGGGAACCCTCCACCAGGCCCCCACTCATGTCTCCCACCACCCCCACCCCCCAGCAGTGCAGGGGCAGCTTCCACCAGGCCCCCACTCATGTCCTCCTGCACCCCCACCCCCCAGCAGTGCAGGTGCAGCCTCTACCAGGCCCCCACTCATGTCTACCACCACCCCCGACCCCCAGCAGTGCAGGGGCAGCCTCCACCAGGCCCCCACTCATGTCTACCACCACCCCCAACCCCCAGCCACCAGGGGCAGCCTCCACCAGGCCCCCACTCATGTCCCCTATCACCCCCACCCCCCAGCAGTGCAGGGGCACCCTCCACCAGGCCCCCACTCATGTCCAACTCATGTCTCCCTGCACCCCCACCCCCCAGCAGTGCAGGGGCAGCCTCCACCAGGCCCCCACTCATGTCTCCCACCACCCCCACCCCACCAGCAGTGCAGGGGCAGCCTCCACCAGGCCCCCACTCATGTCCCCCTGCACCCCCACCCCCCAGCAGTGCAGGAGCAGCTTCCACCAGGCCCCCACTCATGTCCCCCAGCCAACATGTCACCACAATGTAGATCCCTGGCCCTTATGGTCAGCCTCCAAATGCCAAACACCCACCCGAGTATTGCATCCACCCACTTAGAAATGGCAAAAACATGATAGAACCCCAATTGCAAGTTTGGAAATTAACACATGTCCCTCACATACACCCAATGGGTGTCAGTGAATGTCAAAACCCATATCATGATATGCATGAAACCAATGAGATGATACTACACATTGAACTTTGAAGAAAAAATATGTATTAAAAGCAAGATAAATTGAATCAAAAATAAACAAACAATAATAGAAATTAAAAAAAAAAAAAACAGCAGGTCCGTGAAATAATGCAAAACCACAAATCATAATGCAAAGGAAAGGTGTCCAAAGTCACAGTCCACAAAAGTAAATCCAATGGAAAATTAAAATCGAAAACCATTGCTCCATGGCGAAATCATAATAAAAATGGAAAATCCAAAAGTCAACTATGTACAGATAAACAATCCAGGGTCCATGATCCCAACCGAAGAAATGAAACCTATCTAATAACACTACCTAAAAAAAATTACTATATACAAAAATGTGGCCCATTGTCCAAAAGGTCCAAAATAAATGCTAAACCAAATGAAACCTAACACTAACTATTGAACTATTTACAAGGGCAGCGGGCTAGTCTGACGGCTCACTTCGGGATGTTCCCGGCCAGGACATCATCGAACTCCTGCTCAATGTCCCGGAGGCGGTCCTCCTCCATGGCACCGAGGGTCCGCAGGGCCGTCCACATGTTCACCCCAAACTCCCTGCGGATTGCCTCGAGGCACTCGGACCACCTCAGGGCCCTCTGCATGGAGTTCTCCGCCCTGACCATCGTGAGCCATACCTCTTCCGCCCGCTGCCGCTCCGCATCTATGGCGTGGCCCATCCGCTGCCACACGGAAGACCCTTTCCCGTCCTGGGTCCTCTTGCCCTCCGGCCGATGCCTGCCCCTCCGATGTGGAAGGCCCCGAGCCATCATGGCTCCCTCCACGTTGCTGCTGCTGCGCCTCTGCCCGTGCACTGCCTCCTGCTGCCTGCACATCCTCCGCTGGCTGGGGTGCAGTCGTTGATGTGGCCACCCCTGCTGGACATCCGACTCCCGACTGTGGCAGGGATGCCTCCAGGTGACTGATGGGTGGGAAGATGGCACGGAGGACGAATGGCGCATAGGGTTCAGTTGAGGAGGGGGTCGTAGCAAGCCTGGGTGACCTGTCCCAGTAGGCCGACGCGGTCAACGAGCCATTCGAGATGACGTGCAGTCTCCTCATGAAAAGACTGCAGGTCACCTCGCATGGCCCGTTGACGCAATGCCACACCAGTCAGGACAGGCTCAACCCGGACCCGGATAGCCACGTCTGCAGGCAGAGGAAGGCCAGTTGTCATGAGCCCATCCCCTGCCTGAAAACGGGGTCTGGACGTAAGCATCCCTGCTGGTGCAAGATGATGCAGTGACAGGATCAGGGACAGGATTGGACACAGGCACCTCCGCGGCGACCTGTGCTGCCTCCTGTCCCTGGTCCTGCACTGCACCACTAGCACCAGTGGAATCCCCACCTCCAGACCCCGTCTCTGTTGCTTACATGGCCTCCTCCCTCCACCAAACCCCCACCAACCTGGATGACTCCGTGCCATCTTCCCCGGTTGGGCCCTGTGGGGGTCCCAGCTGCCCCTTCTGCTGCCGAGGAGTCCAACTCCGACCTCCGCCTCTTGGACCTCCCCCCGGCAGCTGCGGCCTGGGACGCGGCACCGGACTCCTCACTCCCCGACGAGATCACAACCTGGGAGGGGAGCCGGGCCTTGCGTCTCCGGCTGGCGGTGTGATCCCCGCTGCTGTGCTCCACAGCACCTTCTCCGCCCTCTTCATCCGTTGACGCTGCAGACAGGGAGAAATAAAACACAGGCATCAGGGCACTGTAAAATGGACACATACACACATGACAGTTGCACATGAGTGGCATTGGCAAACCTCAGACATGGCATCACAATCGGCAACACACATGTCATTTCAACTTGCACACATGAGCCATACCACAGCCACATCGCAACTGCCAGCACCATCCATACACATACAACAGCATGAGCAGGCAAAGGTGAGCCAGACATCACATGCAACACAGGGAGTGCACTACACATGCACGCACACCACCACACTTGCATGCAAGTGTACACCTCAGCCAACTGTCGCAGTGTTCCGATGGGCATCCATGTCACATCTGCTAATCAGGCTTCCACATCCCGCTGTCACATGCATCCATGTTGCATCACTGTTGCACCCTTGTCAAATACACACACATGCACATGTACACAGTGCTGATACATGCAGCTGAAAACAACATACATGCATGACATCTCGAACATGCCCACTTACATAAACATTCATCCAAACATGTGTGCCCACACAACTGCATTTGGCATGCAAGCCTACACACACAAGCACCATCCATGTCTCACACATGACAGCCCTCGCATGTGTTAGCCTCACGGTCCTGTACACCCCCACCCATACTCGGCCCCATAAAAACAGATGTGCAACCGGCACACTACTGGCACATCACCACACGCACAGCTTACAATCATGATGCATGTACACTTACCGCTCGACTCCAGACGGGTCTGCCTCTCAAGGACCTGGACGTGGAGCGCTGGGGATATGCGTTCCAGGACCCTCATCTGATCTTCCGACAAGTGGCCCCGGCGCCCCTTAGCATCCGCTGCCTTCAAGAGGTGCCGGGCCTTGTTCAGGGTCCTGGACCTGAAGTCCTCCCAGCGCTTCTTGACATGTTGGAAGTCGCGGACTGCCACCCCCTCCGCGTTGATGGCAGTCACGATGTCCGTCCAGATCCGAGTCCGTCCTTCCTTGTCGGCGCGGACACTTCCGTAGAGGGCATCATACTGCCCCAGGACTTGCTCCACCAGGACACCAACATCCTTGGCACTGAAGCTGGTGCCCCTCTGCCTCTCTGGCCGGGGGTTGTCAGTGGTGCCAGATGTTGCAGTGCCCGACATGACAACCCCAGAGGCAGGAGTGGGTGGGCAACTGGGTCCTGGGGCTGGGCTGTGGAGCGATGGAATCCCAGTCGGGAGACTTCGTTTCCAGCAGGGGTGGTCACAGCAAGAGCACCCCTGGCTGATATGCAGGCAGCAAATGGCATTGCACGTGGGCAGCAGGCAGTCAGGCAGCAGCAGATGGCAGGTGGGACCGTGCTCGGGGCTCTGGGGGGCAGTAATTCGGCCTTCTGGGCAGGAGCGTGGTCTTCCGTGTGCTTACGCGTTGCCAGCTTGATACGGAGTGATTTTGCACATGAAAATACTGCACGTCTGCGTGTAAATCGAGGAAAGGCCCTAAGCGCGTATGCACGTCAGCACGCATATGCGATTTCATTGGACCAAAGGCCCTTAGCGTGTAAGCGCGTCTGTGACGTGACACGCGCGCAGGTGTTTCCCTCATAACACGTGATGACAGAGCACATGTGGATTTCCACCAATCGCGTGTGAAACTTCCTGCGCACCCCAGAAATACACGTACCCAGGCCAATTGCGTGTACACTACCTAAAAAAAATAACTATATACAAAAATGTTGCCCATTGTCCAAAAGGTCCAAAAAAATGCTAAACCAAAGGAAACCTAACACTAACTATAGAACTATTTACAAGGGCAGCGGGCTAGTCCGAGGGCTCACTTCGGGATGTTCCGGGCCAGGGCATCATCGAACTCATGCTCAATGTCCCAGAGGCGGTCCTCCTCCATGGCCCCAAGGGTCCGCAGGGCCATCCACATGTTCACCCCAAACTCCCTTGGATTGCCTCGAGGCACTCGGCCCGCATGGAGTTCTCCGCCCTGACCATCGTGAGCCGTGCCTCTTCCGCTCCGCATCTATGGCGTGGCCCAACCGCTGCCACACGGAAGACACTTCCCGTCCTGGGTCCTCCTGCCCTCCGGCCGATGCCTGCCCCTCCGATGTGGAAGGCCCCGAGCCATCATGGCTCCCACCACGTTGCTGCTGCTACGCCTCTGCCCGTGCACTGCCTCCTGCTGCCTGCACATCCTCCGCTGGCTGGGGTGCAGTCGTTGATGTGGCCACCCCTGCTGGACGTCCGACTCCCGACTGTGGCAGGGATGCCTCCTCCACCAGCCTGGCCGTACCGTCATAGGCAGCTCCACAGGGCACCCAGGTGACTGATGGGTGGGAAGATGGCACGGAGGACGACTGGCGCATAGGGGGTTCAGTTGAGGTAGTGTTTGGCATTTGGAGGCTGACCATAAGGGCCAGGGATCTACATTGCGGTGACATGTTGGCTGGGGGACATGAGTGGGGGCCTGGTGGAAGCTGCCCCTGCACTGCTGGGGGGTGGGGGTGCAGGGGGACATGAGTGGGGGCCTGGTGGAGGGTGCCTCTGGTGGCTGGGGGGTGGGGGTGGTGAGAGACATGTGTTGGACATGAGTGGGGGCCTGGTGGAGGCTGCCCCTGCACTGTTGGAGGGTGGGGGTGCAGGGGGACATGAGTGGGGGCCTGGTGGAGGCTGCCCCTGGTGGCTGTGGGGTGGGGGTGGTGGTAGACACGAGTGGGGGCCTGGTGGAGGGTGCCCCTGGTGGCTGGGGGGTGGGGGGTGGCGGGAGACATGAGTGGGGGCCTGGTGGAGGCTGCCCCTGGTGGCTAGGGGGTGGGGGTGATGGGAGACATGAGTGGGGGCCTGGTGGAGGCTGCCCCTGCACTGCTGGGGGGTGGGGGTGGTGGTAGACATGAGTGGGGGCCTGGTGGAGGGTGCCCTGGTGGCTGGGGGTGGGGGTTGTGGGAGACATGAGTGGGGGCCTGGTGGAGGCTGCCCCTGGTAGCTAGGGGGTGGGGGTGATGGGAGACATGAGTGGGGGCCTGGTGGAGGCTGCCCATGCACTGCTGGTGGGTGGGGGTGGTGGGAGACATGAGTGGGGGCCTGGTGGAGGGTGCCCCTGGTGGCTGGGGGGTAGGGGTGGTGGTAGACATGAGTGGGGGCCTGGTGGAGGGTGCCACTGGTGGCTGGGGGGTGGGGGTGGTGGTAGACATGAGTGGGGGCCTGGTGGAGGGTGCCCCTGGTGGCTGGGGGGTGGGGGTGCAGGGAGACATGAGTTGGACATGAGTGGGGGCCTGGCGGAGGCTGCACCTGGTTGCTGGGGGGTGGGGGTGGTGGGAGACATGAGTGGGGACTGGTGGAGGCTGCCCCTGCACTGCTGGGGGGTGGGGGTGATGGGAGACATGAGTGGGGGCCTGGTGGAGGTTGCCCCTGCACTGCTGGGGGGTGGGGGTGGTGGGAGACATGAGTGGGGGCCTGGTGGAGGCTGCCCCTGCACTGCTGGGGGGTTGGGGTGATGGTAGACATGAGTGGGGGCCTGGTGGAGGCTGCCCCTGCACTGCTGTGGGGTGGGGGTGGTGGGAGACATGAGTTGGACATGAGTGGGGGCCTGGTGGAGGCTGCCCCTGCACTGCTGGGTGGTGGGGGTGCAGGGGGACATGAGTGGGGGCCTGGTGGAGGGTGCCCCTGGTGGCTGGGGGGTGGGGGTGGTGGGAGACATGAGTTGGACATGAGTGGGGGCCTGGTGGAGGCTGCCCCTGCACTGCTGGGGGGTGGGGGTGCAGCGGGACATGAGTGGGGGCCTGGTGGAGGATGCCCCTGATGGCTGGGGGGTGGGGGTGGTGGTAGACATGAGTGGGGGCCTGGTGGAGGCTGCCCCTGCACTGCTGGGGGGTGGGGGTGATGGTAGACATGAGTGGGGGCCTGGTGGAGGCTGCCCCTGCACTGCTGGGGGGTGGGGGTGGTGGGAGACATGAGTGGGGGCCTGGTGGAGGGTGCCCCTGGTGGCTGGGGGTGGGGGTGGTGGTAGACATGAGTGGGGGCCTGGTGGAGGCTGCCCCTGGTGGCTGGGGGGTGGGGGTGGTGGTAGACATGAGTGGGGGCCTGGTGGAGGGTGCCCCTGGTGGCTGGGGGGTGTGGGGGTGGTTGTAGACATGAGTGGGGGCCTGGTGGAGGCTTCCCCTGGTGGCTGGGGGGTGGGGGTGGTGGGAGACATGAGTGGGGACTGGTGGAGGCTGCCCCTGCACTGCTGGGGGGTGGGGGTGATGGTAGACATGAGTGGGGGCCTGGTGGAGGATGCCCCTGCACTGCTGGGGAGTGGGGGTGGTGGTAGACATGAGTGGGGGCCTGGTGGAGGGTGCCCCTGGTGGCTGGGGGGTGGGGGTGGTAGGAGACATGAGTGGGGGCCTGGTGGAGGCTGCCCCTGCACTGCTGGGGGTTGGGGGTGGTGGGAGACATGAGTGGGGGCCTGGTGGAGGCTGCCCCTGGTGGCTGGGGGGTGGGGGTGATGGGACACATGAGTGGGGGCCTGGTGGAGGCTGACCCTGCACTGCTGGGGGGTGGGGGTGGGGGTCGACATGAGTGGGGGCCTGGTGGAGGGTGCCCCTGGTGGCTGGGGGGTGGGGGTGGTGGTAGACATGAGTGGGGGCCTGGTGGAGGGTGCCCCGGGTGGCTTGGGGGTGGGGGTGGTGGTAGACATGAGTGGGGGCCTGGTGGAGGGTGCCCCTGGTGGCTGGGGGGTGGGGCTGGTGGGAGACATGAGTTGGACATGAGTGGGGGCCTAGAGGAGGCTGCCCCTGCACTGTTGGGGGGTGGGGGTGCAGGGGGACATGAGTGGGGGCCTGGTGGAGGCTGCCGCTGGTGGCTGGGGGGTGGGGGTGGTGGTAGACATGAGTGGGGGCCTGGTGGAGGCTGCCCCTGCACTGCTGGGCGGTGGGGGTTATGGTAGACATGAGTGGCCTGGTGGAGGCTGCCCCTGCACTGCTGGGGGTGGGGGTGGTGGGAGACATGAGTGGGGGCCTGGTGGAGGGTGCCCCTGGTGGCTGGGGGGTGGGGGTGGTGGTAGACATGAGTGGGGGCCTGGTGGAGGATGCCCCTGGTGGCTGGGGTGTGGGGTGGTGGTAGACATGAGTGGGGGCCTGGTGGAGGCTGCCCCTGCACTGCTGGGAGTGGGGGTGGTGGGAGACATGAGTGGGGGCCTGGTGGAGGCTGCCCCTGCACTGCTGGGAGTGGGGTTGGTGGTAGACATGAGTGGGGGCCTGGTGGAGGCTGCCCCTGGTGGCTGGGGGGTGGGGGTGGTGGGAGACATGAGTGGGGACTGGTGGAGGCTGCCCCTGCACTGCTGGGGGGTGGGGGTGATGGTAGACATGAGTGGGGGCCTGGTGGAGGCTGCCCCTGCACTGCTGGGGGTGGGGGTGGTGGTAGACATGAGTGGGGGCCTGGTGGAGGGTGCCCCTGGTGGCTGGGGGGTGGGGGTGGTGGGAGACATGAGTGGGGGCCTGGTGGAGGCTGCCCCTGCACTGCTGGGGGGTGGGGGGTGGTGGGAGACATGATTCGGGGCCTGGTGGAGGCTGCCCCTGGTGGCTGGGGAGTGGGGGTGATGGGAGACATGAGTGGGGGCCTGGTGGAGGCTGCCCCTGCACTGCTGGGGGGTGGGGGTGGTGGGAGACATGAGTGGGGGCCTGGTGGAGGCTGCCCCTGGTGGCTGGGGGGTGGGGGTGGTGGTAGACATGAGTGGGGGCCTGGTGGAGGGTGCCCCTGGTGGCTGGGGGGTGGGGGGGTGGTAGACATGAGTGGGGGCCTGGTGGAGGGTGCCCCTGGTGGCTGGGGGGTGGGGGTGCAGGGAGACATGAGTTGGACATGAGTGGGGGCCTGGTGGAGGCTGCCCCTGGTGGCTGGGGGGTGGGGGTGGTGGGAGACATGAGTGAGGACTGGTGGAGGCTGCCCCTGCACTGCTGGGGGGTGGGGGTGATGGGAGACATGAGTGGGGGCCTGGTGGAGGCTGCCCCTGCACTGCTGGGGCTTGGGGGTGGTGGGAGACATGAGTGGGGGCCTGGTGGAGGCTGCCCCTGGTGGCTGGGGGGTGAGGGTGATGGGAGACGTGAGTGGGGGCCTGGTGGAGGCTGCCCCTGCACTGCTGGGGGGTGGGGGTGGGGGGAGACATGAGAGGGGGCCTGGTGGAGGGTGCCCCTGGTGGCTGGGGGGTGGGGGTGGTGGTAGACATGAGTGGGGGCCTGGTGGAGGCTGCCCCTGCACTGCTGGGGGGTGGGGGTGGTGGTAGACATGAGTGGGGGCCTGGTGGAGGGTGCCCCTGGTGGCTGGGGGGTGGGGGTGGTGGTAGACATCAGTGGGGGCCTGGTGGAGGCTGTCCCTGCACTGCTGGGGGTTGGGGGTGGTGGGAGACATGAATGGGGGCCTGGTGGAGGCTGCCCCTGGTGTCTGGCGGGTGGGGGTGATGGGAGACATGAGTGGGGGCCTGGTGGAGGCTGACCCTGCACTGCTGGGGAGTTAGGGTGGGGGGAGACATGAGTGGGGGCCTGGTGGAGGGTGCCCCTGGTGGCTGGGGGGTGGGGGTGGTGGTAGACATGAGTGGGGGCCTGGTGGAGGGTGCCCCTGGTGGCTGGGGGGTGGGGATGGTGGTAGACATGAGTGGGGGCCTGGTGGAGGGTGCCCCTGGTGGCTGGGGGGTGGGGTTGGTGGGAGACATGAGTTGGACATGAGTGGGGGCCCGGTGGAGGCTGCCCCTGCACTGCTGGGGGATGGGGGTGCAGGGGGACATGAGTGGGGGCCTGGTGGAGGCTGCCCCTGGTGGCCGGGGGGTGGGGGTTATGGTAGACATGAGTGGGGGCCTGGTGGAGGCTGCCCCTGCACTGCTGGGGGGTGGGGGTGGTGGTAGACATGAGTGGGGGCCTGGTGGAGGGTGCCCCTGGTGGCTGGGGGGTGGGGGTGGTGGTAGACATCAGTGGGGGCCTGGTGGAGGCTGCCCCTGCACTGCTGGGGGTTGGGGGTGGTGGGAGACATGAGTGGGGGCCTGGTGGAGGCTGCCCCTGGTGTCTGGGGGGTGGGGGTGATGGGAGACATGAGTGGGGGCCTGGTGGAGGCTGACCCTGCACTGCTGGGGAGTTAGGGTGGGGGGAGACATGAGTGGGGGCCTGGTGGAGGGTGCCCCTGGTGGCTGGGGGGTGGGGGTGGTGGTAGACATGAGTGGGGGCCTGGTGGACGGTGCCCCTGGTGGCTGGGGGGTGGGGATGGTGGTAGACATGAGTGGGGGCCTGGTGGAGGGTGCCCCTGGTGGCTGGGGGGTGGGGTTGGTGGGAGACATGAGTTGGACATGAGTGGGGGCCCGGTGGAGGCTGCCCCTGCACTGCTGGGGGGTGGGGGTGCAGGGGGACATGAGTGGGGGCCTGGTGGAGGCTGCCCCTGGTGGCCGGGGGGTGGGGGTTATGGTAGACATGAGTGGGGGCCTGGTGGAGGCTGCCCCTGCACTGCTGGGGGGTGGGTTTGGTGGGAGACATGAGTGGGGGCCTGGTGGAGGGTGCCCCTGGTGGCTGGGGGGTGGCGGTGGTGGTAGACATGAGTGGGGGCCTGGTGGAGGCTGCCCCTGGTGGCTGGGGGGTGGGGGTGGTGGTAGAAATGAGTGGGGGCCTGGTGGAGGCTGCCCCTGCACTGTTGCGGGGTGGGGGTGGTGGGAGACATGAGTGGGGGCCTGGTGGAGGAGGGTGCCCCTGGTGGCTGGGGGGTGGGGGTGGTGGTAGACATGAGTGGGGGCCTGGTGGAGGCTGCCCCTGGTGGCGGGGGGATGGGGGTGGTGGGAGACATGAGTGGGGACTGGTGGAGGCTGCCCCTGCACTGCTGGGGGGTGGGGGTGATGGTAGACATGAGTGGGGGCCTGGTGGAGGCTGCCCCTGCACTGCTGGGGGGTGGGGGTGGTGGTAGACATGAGTGGGGGCCTGGTGGAGGGTGCCCCTGGTGGCTGGGGGGTGGGGGTGGTGGTAGACATCAGTGGGGGCCTGGTGGAGGCTGCCCCTGCACTGCTGGGGGTTGGTGGTGGTGGGAGACATGAGTGGGGGCCTGGTGGAGGCTGCCCCTGGTGTCTGGGGGGTGGGGGTGATGGGAGACATGAGTGGGGGCCTGGTGGAGGCTGACCCTGCACTGCTGGGGAGTTAGGGTGGGGGGAGACATGAGTGGGGGCCTGGTGGAGGGTGCCCCTGGTGGCTGGGGGGTGGGGGTGGTGGTAGACATGAGTGGGGGCCTGGTGGAGGGTGCCCCTGGTGGCTGGGGGGTGGGGATGGTGGTAGACATGAGTGGGGGCCTGGTGGAGGGTGCCCCTGGTGGCTGGGGGGTGGGGTTGGTGGGAGACATGAGTTGGACATGAGTGGGGGCCCGGTGGAGGCTGCCCCTGCACTCCTGGGGGGTGGGGGTGCAGGGGGACATGAGTGGGGGCCTGGTGGAGGCTGCCCCTGGTGGCCGGGGGGTGGGGGTTATGGTAGACATGAGTGGGGGCCTGGTGGAGGCTGCCCCTGCACTGTTGCGGGGTGGGGGTGGTGGGAGACATGAGTGGGGGCCTGGTGGAGGAGGGTGCCCCTGGTGGCTGGGGGGTGGGGGTGGTGGTAGACATGAGTGGGGGCCTGGTGGAGGCTGCCCCTGGTGGCGGGGGGATGGGGGTGGTGGGAGACATGAGTGGGGACTGGTGGAGGCTGCCCCTGCACTGTTGCGGGGTGGGGGTGGTGGGAGACATGAGTTGGGGGCCTGGTGGAGGAGGGTGCCCCTGGTGGCTGGGGGGTGGGGGTGGTGGTAGACATGAGTGGGGGCCTGGTGGAGGCTGCCCCTGGTGGCGGGGGGATGGGGGTGGTGGGAGACATGAGTGGGGACTGGTGGAGGCTGCCCCTGCACTGCTGGGGGGTGGGGGTGATGGTAGACATGAGTGGGGGCCTGGTGGAGGCTGCCCCTGCACTGCTGGGGGGTGGGGGTGGGGGTAGACATGAGTGGGGGCCTGGTGGAGGGTGCCCCTCGTGGCTGGGGGGTGGGGGTGGTGGGAGACATGAGTGGGGGCCTGGTGGAGGCTGCCCCTGCACTGCTGGGGGTGGGGGTGGTGGGAGACATGATTGGGGGCCTGGTGGAGGCTGCTCCTGGTGGCTGGGGGGTGGGGGTGATGGGAGACTTGAGTGGGGGCCTGGTGGAGGCTGCCCCTGCACTGCTGGGGGGTGGGGGTGGTGGGAGACATGAGTGGGGGCCTGGTGAAGGGTGCTTCTGGTGGCTGGGGGGTGGGGGTGGTGGTAGACATGAGTGGGGGCCTGGTGGAGGGTGCCCCTGGTGGCTGGGGGCTGGGGGTGGTGGTAAACATGAGTGGGGGCCTGGTGGAGGGTGCCCCTGGTGGCTGGGGGGTGGGGGTGCAGGGAGACATGAGTTGGACATGAGTGGGGGCCTGGTGGAGGCTGCCTCTGGTGGCTGGGGGGGTGGGGGTGGTGGGAGACATGAGTGGGGACTGGTGGAGGCTGCCCCTGCACTGCTGGGGGGTGGGGGTGATGGCAGACATGAGTGGGGGCCTGGTGGAGGCTGCCCCTGCACTGCTGGGGGGTGGGGGTGGTGGGAGACATGAGTGGGGGCCTGGTGGAGGCTGCACCTGCACTGCTGGGGGGTGGGGGTGGTGGGAGACATGAGTTGGACATGAGTGGGGGCCTGGTGGAGGCTGCCCCTGCACTGCTGGGGGGTGGGGTGCAGGGGGACATGAGTGGGGGCCTGGTGGAGGGTGCCTCTGGTGGCTGGGGGGTCGGGGTGGTGAGAGACATGTGTTGGACATGAGTGGGGGCCTGGTGGAGGCTGCCCCTGCACTGCTTGGGGGTGGGGGTGCAGGGGGACATGAGTGGGAGCCTGGTGGAGGCTGCCCCTGGTGGCTGGGGGGTGGGGGTGGTGGTAGACATGAGTGGGGGCCTGGTGGAGGCTACCCCTGCACTGCTGGGGGGTGGGGGTGGTGGGAGACATGAGTTGGACATGAGTGGGGGCCTGGTGGAGGCTGTCCCTGCACTGCTGGGAGGTGGGGGTGCAGGGGGACATGAGTGGGGGCCTGGTGGAGGGTGCCCCTGGTAGCTGGGGGGTGGGGGTGGTGAGAGACATGTGTTGGACATGAGTGGGGGCCTGGTGGAGGCTGCCCCTGCACTGCTTGGGGGTGGGGATGCAGGGGGACATGAGTGGGGGCCTGGTGGAGGCTGCCCCTGGTGGCTGGGGGGTGGGGGTGGTGGTAGACATGAGTGGGGGCCTGGTGGAGGCTACCCCTGCACTGCTGTGGGGTGGGGGTGATGGTAGACATGAGTGGGGGGCTGGTGGAGGCTGCCCCTGCACTGCTGGGGGGTGGGGGTGGTGGGAGACATGAGTGGGGGCCTGGTGGAGGGTGCCCCTGGTGGCTGGGTGTTGGGGGTGCAGGGAGACATGAGTTGGACATGAGTGGGGGCCTGGTGGAGGCTGCCCCTGCACTGCTGGGGGGTGGGGGTGGTGGGAGACATGAGTGGGGGCCTGGTGGAGGCTGCCCCTGGTGGCTGAGGGGTGGGGGTGATGGGAGACATGAGTGGGGGCAGGGTGGAGGCTGCCCCTGAACTGCTGGGGGTGGTGGTAGACATGAGTGGGGGCCTGGTGGATGGTGCCCCTGGTGGCTGGGGGGTGGGGGTGGTGGGAGACATGAGTGGGGGCCTGGTGGAGGGTGCCCCTGGTGGCTGAGGGGTGGGGGTGCAGGGAGACATGAGTTGGACATAAGTGGGGGCCTGGTGGAGGCTGCCCCTGCACTGCTGGGGGGTGGGGGTGATGGTAGACATGAGTGGGGGCCTGGTGGAGGCTGCCCCTGCACTGCTGGGGGGTGGGGGTGGTTGTAGACATGAGTGGGGGCCTTGTGGAGGGTGCCCCTGGTGGCTGGGGGGTGGGGGTGGTGGGAGACATGAGTGGGGGCCTGGTGGAGGCTGCCCCTGCACTGCTGGGGGGTGGGGTGGTGGGAGACATGAGTGGGGGCCTGGTGGAGGCTGCCCCTGGTGGCCAGGGGGTGGGGGTGATAGGAGACATGAGTGGGGGCCTGGTGGAGGCTGCCCCTGTACTGCTGGGGGGTGGGGTGGTGGGAGACATGAGTGGGGGCCTGGTGGAGGGTGCCCCTGGTGGCTGGGGGGTGGGGGTGGTGGTAGACATGAGTGGGGTCCTGGTGGAGGGTGCCCCTGGTGGCTGGGGGGTGGGGGCGGTAGTAGACATGAGTGGGGGCCTGGTGGAGGGTGCCCCTGGTGGCTGGGGGTGGGGGTGCAGGGAAACATGAGTTGGACATGAGTGGGGGCCTGGTGGAGGCTGCCCCTGCACTGCTGGGGGGTGGGGGTGATGGTAGACATGAGTGGGGGCCTGGTGGAGGGTGCCCCTGGTGGCTGGGGGGTGGGGGTGGTGGGAGACATGAGTGGGGGCCTGGTGGAGGCTGCCCCTGCACTGCTGGGGGGTGGGGGTGGTGGGAGACATGAGTGGGGGCCTGGTGGAGGCTGCCCCTGATGGCTGGGGGGTGGGGTGATGGGAGACATGAGTGGGGGCCTGGTGGAGGCTGCCCCTGCACTGCTGGGGGGTGGGGGTGGTGGGAGACATGAGTGGGGGCCTGGTGGAGGGTGCCCCTGGTGGCTGGGGGGTGGGGGTGGTGGTAGACATGAGTGGTGGCCTGCTGGAGGGTGCCCCTGGTGGCTGGGGGGTGGGGGTGATGGTAGACATGAGTGGGGGCCTGGTGGAAGGTGCTCCTGGTGGCTGAAGGGTGGGGGTGCAGGGAGACATGAGTTGGACATGAGTGGGGGCCTGGTGGAGGCGGCCTGTGCACTGCTGGAGGGTGGGGGTGATGGTAGACATGAGTGGGGGCCTGGTGGAGGGTGCCCCTGGTGGCTGGGGGGTGGGGGTGGTGGGAGACATGAGTGGGGGCCTGGTGGAGGCTGCCCCTGCACTGCTGGGGGGTGGGGGTGGTGGGAGACATGAGTGGGGGCCTGTGGAGGCTGCCCCTAGTGGCTTGGGGGTAGGGGTGATGGGAGACATGAGTGGGGGCCTGGTGGAGGCTGCCCCTGCACTGCTGGGGGGTGGAGGTGGTGGGAGACATGAGTGGGGGCCTGGTGGAGGGTGCTCCTGGTGGCTGGGGGGTGGGGGTGGGGGTAGACATGAGTGGGGGACTGGTGGAAGGTGCCCCTGATGGCTGGGGGGTGGGGGTGGTGGTAGACATGAGTGGGGGCCTGGTGGAGGGTGCCCCTGGTGGCTGGGGGGTGGGGGCGGTGGTAGACATGAGTGGGGGCCTGGTGAAGGGTGCCCCTGGTGGCTGGGGGTGGGGGTGCAGGGAGACATGAGTTGGACATGAGTGGGGGCCTGGTGGAGGCTGCCCCTGCACTGCTGGGGGGTGGGGGTGATGGTAGACATGAGTGGGGGCCTGGTGGAGGGTGCTCCTGGTGGCTGGGGGGTGGGGGTGGGAGACATGAGTGGGGGCCTGGTGGAGGCTGCCCCTGCACTGCTGGGGGGTGGGGGTGGTGGGAGACATGAGTGGGGGCCTGGTGGAGGCTGCCCCTGATGGCTGGGGGGTGGGGGTGATGGGAGACATGAGTGGGGGTCTGGTGGAGGCTGCCTCTGCACTGCTGGGGGGTGGGGGTGGTGGGAGACATGAGTGGGGGCCTGGTGGAGGGTGCCCCTGGTGGCTGGGGGTTGGGGGTGGTGGTAGACATGAGTGGTGGCCTGCTGGAGGGTGCCCCTGGTGGCTGGGGGGTGGGGGTGGTGGTAGACATGAGTGGGGGCCTGGTGGAAGGTGCCCCTGGTGGCTGGGGGGTGGGGGTGGTGGGGGACATGAGTGGGGGCCTGGTGGAGGCTGCCCCTGCACTGCTGGGGGGTGGGGGTGGTGGGAGACATGAGTGGGGGCCTGGTGGAGGCTGCCCCTAGTGGCTTGGGGGTGGGGGTGATGGGAGACATGAGTGGGGGCCTGGTGGAGGCTGCCCCTGCACTGCTGGGGGGTGGAGGTGGTGGGAGACATGAGTGGGGGCCTGGTGGAGGGTGCTCCTGGTGGCTGGGGGGTGGGGGTGGGGGTAGACATGAGTGGGGGACTGGTGGAGGGTGCCCCTGATGGCTGGGGGGTGGGGGTGATGAGTGGGGGCCTGGTGGAGGGTGCTCCTGGTGTCTGGGGGGTGGGGGTGCTGGGAGACATGAGTTGGACATGAGTGGGGGCCTGGTGGAGGCTGCCCCTGGTGGCTGGGGGGTGGGGGTGGTGGGAGACATGAGTGGGGACTGGTGGAGGCTGCCCCTGCACTGCTGGGGGTAGGGGTGATGGGAGACATGAGTGGGGGCCTGGTGGAGGCTGCCCCTGCACTGCTGGGGGGTGGTGGGAGGCATGCGTTCGTGGGCAGTAGTGACATGTGGGTTGGCTGGGGGGCATGGCCATGGTGGATGGGGTGCCTGCGGGACATGTGCAGGGTAGGCCCCTGTGGTGTGGGCTACCTGCAGGGGCCGTTGAGGGTTTAGAGGGAACCCCTGGGAGGACTCACACGTGCAATTCACGTGTGGTGCTCCCCGCGCACCCCTGGAATACACGTACCCTGATGGAATCGTGTGTGATACTTCCCGCGCACCCCTGAAATACACATACCCTGCTGCTTTTGCGTGTGATACTTCCCGCGCACCCCTGAAATACACGTACCCTGCTGCTTTTGCGTGTGATACTTCCCGCGCACCCCTGGAATACACGTACCCTGCTGTTTTTGCGTGTGATACTTCCCGCGCACCCCTGGAATACACGTACCCTGCTGGTTTTGAGTGTGATACTTCCCGCGCACCCCTGGAATACACGTGCCCTGATGGAATCGCGTGTGTTACTTCCCAGGCACCCCTGATGTACACGTACCCAGGACAATCGCGTGTGGGACTTCCCGAGAACCACTGAAATACATGTTCCCTGCTTGGCGTTTGCTGTTTGCCAGCCCAATGAACTAGTCCAGGGTTAGCGCAGCCCTTTGCGATGATTTGGGGATTTTGAAGGCTTTTCCTTGCACGAGGGCGTTCTTGGGGGCGTAACTGGCGCTGCTGCAGGGTCGCTGCGCCACTCTGCGCCACGGCTGGTTTCGGAGGCTAAAATCCATGAATACGCTGTGCGATGAAAAGGATTTTTTCACACGCGGCTGGCGCAGTGTATCGCACGGGGACACTGCGCTAGCCGCGTGCGCCATTTTTGTGCAAATGTCTATGAATTACCCTGACAGTTTTGCTCTCTGGACACCTTTTTCCGGATTTCTGTGGTACACTAATACTCTGGTCCAGAGTATAGAGTTTCCCTGCTTTTGTAGCAGTCCCCCACAGAGACATGTGTCAGTCTCCCCGCTCCCTTTCTCGGCTTTTCCACAGTTTATTTCCTAAAGATTGTTTTCTCTCCAATGGGTTCCTCCAGGTCACTCCATGGTCCCTGAATAGGGGAGGCATGCCTACTGTTCCTGGCTACAGGGATTCTAAATGTCCCCTATAACACGGGTTGTTAGTACACCCCTATTGCTAGGTAAGTGCTACAGGATGACACAAACACACTAAAAAAACTAGTTAAGGTAATTCAATAGCACCATGTACTATACACACTCAGTAATGTCTCTGTGACACGGTGCAGTACACATTTGAGGCATAGGTTTTCGCTGATATAATATTCGATTAGCTCCATTCTGTGTTGACAGCATTTATTGGGTTAGTCTACAGGTTGTGAACTTGTATTTCTTCAACTTCCTATTTGGCGTCCGGGTCACTTTGTGGACTACACACAGTGTGAAATGTCTCCATACCCTAAAAGTGCAATCATTTCAGGAATATTGCTACATATCTCCATTGCAGGCTTACTTCTTGGGGTCCCAAGTAGACCAGACATATGTTGATACCAGTAAATGGTATTGCTGGCATTTCCATAGTTGGGCGCATTTTACGAGCTCCCCGCGACTTTGCACCTGGCTCGGACGGGACATCCTCATCATGGCACGCACTTCGCTCGCTCAATCATTCCTATATGAAACCTCTTATGGCTGCAGTTGTAGGACCTGGACAGTCAGGAACTCTGCATGCTAAGAGTTAATGTTGCCCCTCATATATACTTACCTTCATCGTAATCATGGTAACTAAACTGAACAATCACCCAAAACTCTGCTAAATGTGATTAATCAGAATGGATTCAGGATAAACGGAACATTCAAAACAGAAGCAACTTGCAAGTGAATATTTATAAAAAATAAACGTACATTTCCGAGATAAGAAGCAACTCACTTACCTGTGGATTGACCGGTTGGTAGAAGAGGTGAACACAACTGACAATGTGTCGTGGATAGGAGGGTCAATTTAAATAGAGCAGTACAAATGACGCAGTTGTTTTGAATTCTGTTTAGAAATCTGTGGGTTTCAGAAGTAAAATTGAAAGAGAAATAAAACTTGACTACAGAATGCATTTCAATTTCCTGCTGTCACAACAGCGCTCGCTCGTGTTGTTTGCCCTCAACTACACCCTCAGGGCAGCCGGGATCAGCGGCATGGCAGTGACTGAACTCTGGGGGTCGGTGGAGTGCAAACCACCCCAATTGCCAGGTTTCCAGGCATAGTTACCAACATGATCCATTCCAGTCTGTAGGTGCTTATCTAGTCCGGGTTTTTTCTTTGCACTCTGGGACTTGTAGTTCTGCTTTTCCCATTATAAAACTCAGTCCAAGAATTCAAAGAAAAAACCCGGACTGGATAAACACCTACAGATTGGAATTTATCATGTTGGCAACTATGGCAGGCTTGTTCGATCAACCGATGGGAGCCAGGGACGAGCCTCGATGCCCTGAGGGCGCAGTTGAAGGCCAAAAAAATGAGCGAATCAAAACCACATCCTGAAACATGCTTTCCAACTCAGGGACTGAACACTTTTCTGACACAATTCTCATCTCATAATAGGTAAAACAAGTTGGCATTTACTATACAGTGCTCACTACATAAGTACTTGCTTCAAGACCAAGATTTCACCAGCGGTGTCATTCCGTGCCACATGGGTCTTTAGTCTTATGTGTTATGATAGAGAGTGATAGATACCTGCAGTGCTATGGTGGAACTGCAGACAAGTACTGGCAAAGCCAACGGTTTGGGCTTTTGTGTAGGCATGGCATTTGCTAGGCACTGACATACAGGTCCTACTTGGCTTTAAATTCGCAATGGCTGGCAAATGGAATGATTACCTGGCCATATGAGTTCAGTGCATTGCACATGCCTGTCTAATACCTCCATAGTTCTTGAGTCTTATGGTAGATGATTGCTGTGGATTGGTGCAACCTCAAAAATCAATGGTCCCCAAGAGCTTGGATGCTTTTTTGATTGGGAGGCGGTTGGCCTATGTGCAGCACAGGGGTCGGTTGCGTTGATATTCTGACACTTGTACGTAGGGTACTGCAGAGTTCACCAAGCATTTGTGTGCTAGGAAAGGGATCTTGAAGAAGATCCTAGCCTGCAAAAGTAGCCAATCAATGCTGCTGTATCTTGTCTGGTGACTGACTGGCCTTTCCTTAGGCAAAAGATGAACTCCCCATGGCATCCTGGACTTTTTGTAGCCTTTCAGTTTGATTTGATGGGGGGGGGGCAGCACATGTAACTGATGTTACAGTAGTAGTGTCAGGTAAACAGCAGCACTGTTCTAAATACACTGTTCGAAATACAAAGGCGTGGTAGTGTCAACACTGGTTGAAATCAAGCTGACCAAAAGTGCACTACCAAACTGCAGACTTTCAAAAGACTATTTCAAAGCATGTAGAATCGTTTTAAAAGTCGACCGTTTGGTGGTGCACTAATGGTCAAATGGACCAATTATAGATATAGATGTATAGGTGTATGTCTATGTCGGGTAGGGGCGGAGGGCGTTGGGAAGTAGGCAGAGAGTGCTGTTGGGGCATGGGGTAGAGTAAGGAATCATAGAGGTGGCATAACAACAAAAATAAACTCTAGTCGAATTCAGGTTGACAAAAAGTGCACGACCAAACTGCAGTCTTTCAATAGAAAGTCTTTAAAAAACACATCCGCATTGCCCTCTACAAATATGGATGGACTATGAAAATAATTTACCTCAAAAGTGGTTAAGAACAAGAAACTCTGAGCAGGAATGTACCTGCATGAAGTCAAGTGGGTTGAATTACCTTTGTTTTTTTTTAGTTTTCCCTAGTGAAGATCTCCTCACAATGTTTTCTACACTCAATTACTTATGTCCGTAAGAAAAGGCTACATTGTTTCCACACAGCCAGTTATTTAAGACAAAATGAAACACAATTGTCGTTGTCACTAAGTTCACCAAATTGGGAAGACTTCAGAGTGCAACGAACTGCACCAACAGAGGGCCCGCTTTCTAAATTCTTTGGGTTTGCTGATCGTTAACCCTTGCAAATCTTGGGAAAGACTTTGCGCTCTGTGTCATGACTACACATGCTGCATCATTTCTAGCCCCTGCTCTTCTTTAAATCGAAGATCTTGTTATGCAAGTGGGGCAAGGGTCACACCATTGGTTAAGATCTCAAAAGAAGTACAGTGCAGCCTTACTGCTAGGTAAGTGCTACAGTGTAACACAAACACACTAAATAAACTATTTAAAACACTCTTGGCGGGTTTTTGTTTTTTTCTCATATCTACTCCCAGTGAGCATGTAACCCCCACTGGCCGAGCCCTGAATGTGCCATGGGTTACATAAAGGTAACTCAGTAGCACTGTGTACTATACACACTCACTAATGTCTCTGTGACACGGTGCAGCGCACATTTGAGGCATAGGTTTTCTCTGATGTAGTATTCGATGAGCTCCAGACTGTGTTAACAGCATTTATTGGGTTAGTCTACAGGTTGTGAACTTGTATTTCTTCAACTGCCAGATGACTTTGTGGACTACGCACAGTGTGAAAAGTCTCCATCCCCTAAATGCGCAATAATGTCAGGAATATCTCTACATATCTCCATTGCAGGCTTACTTCTTGGGGTCCCAAGTAGACCAGACATATGTTGATAGCAGTAAATGGTATTGCTGGCATTTCCATAGTTGGGCGCATTTTACGAGCTCCCCGCGACTTTGCACCTGTCTGGGACGGGACATCCTCATCATGGCACTCACTTCGCTCGCTCAATCATTCCTATATGAAACCTCTTATGACTGCAGTTTTAGGATCTGGACAGTCAGGAACTCTGTATGCTAAGAGTTAATGCTGTCCCTTATATATACTTACCTTCATCGTCATCATGATAACTAAACTGAACAATCACCCAAAACTCTGCTAAATGTGATTAATCAGAATGATTTCAGCATAAAAGGAACATTCAAAACCGAAACAACATACAAGTGCATATTTATAAAAATAAACGTACATTTGAAAGATAAGAAGCGACTCACTCACCTGTGGATTGACCAGTTGGTGGAACAGGTGAACACAACTGACAATGTGTCCAGTATAGGAGGGGGAATTTTAAAAGAGCAGTACACATGACGCAGTTGGTTTGAACTCTGTTTAGAAATCTGTGGGTTTCAGAAGTAAAACTGAAAGAGAAACAAAACTTTAAAACAGGATGCATTTCAATTTCCTGCTGCCACAACAGCGCTCGCTCGTGTTGTTTTCCCTCAACTTCGAAGTTGAGGGCAAAAAAAATGTGCGAACCAAAAACCACATCCTGAAACATGCATTCTAACTCAGGGACTGAACACTTTTCTCACACAATTCTCACCTATTAAAAGGTCAGAAACGTTAATATTTATTATACATTGCTCACTACATAACGTACTTGTTTCAAGACCCAGATTTCACCAGCGGTGTCATGCCGTGCCACATGGGTCTTTAGTCTTATGTCTTATGATATGGAATGATAGGTAGCTGCAGTGGCATGGTGGAACTGCAGACAAGTACTGGCAAAGCCAACAGTTTGGGCTTTTGTGTAGGCACGTGACGGGCATTTGCCAGGCACTGACATAAAGGTCCTACTTGGCTTTAAGTTCGCATTGGCTGGAAAATGGAATGATTACCTGGCTATATGAGTTCAGTGCATTGCACATGCCTGTCTAATACCTCTATGGTTCTTGAGTCTTGTGGTAGATTATTTCAGTGGATTGGTGCAACCTCAAAAAATGAATGGTCCCCCAGAGCTTGGATGCATTTTTTGTGATTGGGAGGCGGTTGGCCTATGTGCAGCACAGGGCTCGGTTGCGTTGATATTCTGACACTTGTGCGTAGAGTACTGCAAAGTTCACAAAGCATTTGTGTGCTGGGAAAAGTCTCGTGAAAAGGATCCTGGGATGCAAAATTAGCCAATCAATGCTTTTTTATCTTGACTGGTGATTGATCGGCCTATCCTTCGGGCAACAATAAACACCCCATGGCGTCCTGGACTTTTTGTAGACTTTTGATTTTATTTGATGGGGGGGGGGCAGCACATGTAACTGATGTTACAGTAGTCGTGTCAGGTAAACAGCAGCACTGTTCGAAATACAAAGGCGTAGTAGTGTCAACACTGGTTGAAATCAGGCCGATCAAAAGTGCAATACCAAACTGCAGACTTTCAAAAGACAGTACTATTTCAAAGCATGTAGAATCGTTTTAAATGTCTACCGTTTGGTGGTGCACTTATGGTCACATGGTCACATATAGATGTATAAGTGTATGTGTATGTGGGGTAGGGGAGGAGGGAGTTGGGAAGTAGACAGAGAGTGCGGTTGGGGCATGGGGTAGAGTAGGGGATCATGGAGGTGGTATAACAACAAAAATAAACTCTAGCCGAATTCAAGTTGACAAAAAGCGCACCGCCAAACTGCAGTCTTTCAATAGAAAGCCGTTAAAAAACACTTAGGAACATTCGCATTGCCCCCTATAAATATGGATGGACTATGAAAATAATTTACCTCAAAAGTAGTTAAGGACAGAAACTCTGAGCAGGTATGTACCTACATAAAGTCAAGAGGATTGAATTACCTTTGTTTTCTTAGAGTTTTCCCTAGTGAAGATCACCTCACAATGTTTTCTACACTCAATTACTTATGTCCATAAGAAAAGGCTACACCTTTTCCACACAGCCAGTTATTTAAGACAAAATGAAACACAATTGTCGTTGTCACTAAGTTCGCCAAATTGGGAAGACTTTAGAGTGCAACGAACAGCACCAACAGAGGGTCCGCTTTCTAAATTCTTTGGGTTTGCTGATCGTTAACCTCTTCAAATCTTGAGAAAGACTTTGCACTCTGTGTCATGGCTACACATGCTGCATCATTTTTAGCCCCTGCTCTACTTTAAATTGAAGATCTTTTATGCAAGTGGTCCAAGGGTCACACCACTGGTTAAGATCTCAAAGGAAGACCCCATTGAATTTGACTTCATTATTAGACAACAAAATGTTTGGGGAAATCTGATAAGTAGCATGAATCAAAATACTGTTCAAATAGGATCAAACATAATTTATTTAACTTAGTTAAAGTCAGTAGACGACAGTGGACCACACCATAACTTTTGTCTCATCTTCAGCAATGAGTTGGTTCAAGGCCTTCTTGTCTGAACACGGCGACAGTGTATTACCAACAAACCTATTGTCAAAATCTAATCCCGTGGTGTACCTCAGGCACTCCACTCACCTCATTACCTGTCAAGATTTACAACAAACCATGTATAGACCTGCTAAGTTTAAACAACCCGCTCCTATGATGATAATATGCAAATCAACCTAAAAGATCCTGTGACAGATGTGTTAAAAATGCAAGTTCAATGCAGTAATAAGGTGCAAACCTATTATCTGTGAGATTAGCCCACTTAAAGGGGAGGGGTCTTCATTGATAGCCACACAGTTTTATGCACTAGGATGGAAAATGCCCTAAAAAATTGTGTTTCAACCAAATAACTATTTATAGGCAATAGCACTGGGTTACAGGTAAGTATATAGGCTTAATATTAGACTAAGGCATTCTAAACGGGTCTAAGAGCATGCTTTTCACTTGAAACAAATTAACATTTTATTAACTTGCCTAGTAGTCACAGAGGCTGGCAGCACATTGCTAACTATATGTTCCAAGGATCATACTGAAAGAACTGGACAGCCTTAGATTCAAGGTTAGGAAGCTGAGCTCATGGGTGCTAAGGAAAGGCAGCGAATGCACAATAATTGTATAATTCATCATATTAGTTTATGAAACTGGTCTGGCGATTTCAAAGTGTCCCATTGCGGTTTCAAATTGCCCCATAGCACATCTCAGCCTGGGAAGTGGTTTGAAGAGTTCCTAAGATGCAACATTAAAACGGTAACTTGTCAATGGTTCAAGGCTCTTGCAGTGTCATGATCGGTTGTATTCTCATGAGAAACGGATGGAGATGACAGGCGGTAGATGAATAAAGAGCTGCTAGTCATCTCAAATGACTCAATGTTTTGGCACTATTATGTGGGAATTGTGGGTTGGACTGTGATGTCACAAAGGTGGTCGAGGATGTAGTGTCTCAAGATTTGTTGGAAACAATCATTTAATAATAATCCGCCTCATTATGAGTTTGGCAGTAAGTGGTAAAGTTGGTGGTATCTTTGTTACCGCCAACTTTACCACTACTCCAAATTATGGGTTTTGGCCTGGAGTGCAGAATTTGCCTTCAGGTAAATCCTGGAGGTAAATCTTCCAACTCACAGCTGAAAAATCGGCAGAATCTGGAATAACAGCAGCAGAAATTCTGTGCAGTAATTCCACAAAAAAAGACCCATTGAGTCCAATGGACTCAAATTAAATGGGGAGTTAAACCACCACCACCACCACTTGTAATCCGGCCGAAATTCTTCCGGACTAAGTGGCGGAAACAGTAATTCAGTTTGGTAATATCTCGGTGAATTTACCACCCAGATTCCCCCAAACTCATAATGCGGCCCAATGTATGTCCCACTATAGGGGAATTCCATAGTTCTAACAATAAGCCTCACATGGAGGACTAACCTAATGTTGAAATGTGGGTTGATGCTCAATGGTGCCAAAATTGAAATCCTAGTCACTGGTCCACGTTACCTACTCACAGAAAAATCCTTACTGTGCCCTCCCACCTCTGTTTGAGGTAGTATTCCTATAAAAGACATAGTGGATAACCAAGGCTTGATCTGGGTTGCTGACATCTGCATGAGTTTATAGGTGGCAGAGTAGTTGCAGAGTAGTTTACTGCAACGCCCTCTACATTAATTTCCCTGTCTATCAAATACAAGGAATACAAACTAAGTCCATATTCCCACTGATAGGTTCATATTTGTAATACAGAAAGGCCCATGTGAAAATTGCCCATGTATAGGGTTAGCACACGATGCTGGGGAAGCCATTGTGCGGATGCTACCACCCACTAAGTGATGTATGGCTCATAGGAGGAGTGAGGAAATGTCCCAGGCACCCCAGTCCATCTATAATTTATTGTGCCCTCTTTTTAACCCAACCCTTCCATACTGTCCCAACGCCCATCATGCCTACAGGTGAAATCCTATGGTCAGACCAAAACTCGCATTCCCACTCAAAGCATAGTGAAGTTATCACTCTCATATGAAAACAGTGCTTAGAACTGTTCAAACATGCACCAAACACTCAGGAGCCCAGATGACTTATTATTATTTGTATTGTTATTTTATTTATAGGTTTGTACCACACAGAACCCTGCAGGCATCAGGGCGTACCAAAAAGACAAAGAACATACATATAAAAATAGAACATAAAGTCACCTCATCTAAGGAAGTGGGAATACTGAATACTTAATAATCCACTTAAAAAGGTGCATTTTCAGCTTTTTCTGAAGCTTTTTCTGAAGCCTTAGCTTGATTGGGAGTCTATTCCAGTTTCGGGCTACTCTCACTGGAAACGCTCTACTTAGGCCATTACACCATTTGAAAGATGGGCATTTAATCTGACTCAAGGCCTCTGATCTTAAGGATCTTGTTGGTATATATTGGGTGATCCTTTCTTTAATATAAGCTATTGCATGCCCAAACAAACATCTGTGTGTTAATGCCATGCTTTTGAAAAGTGCCCTATCTTCAACAGCGAGCCAGGGGAGGTCTGTTCTATCCTTGGTGATATGCTCTCTCCTGGGTCTCCTCTTAATTATTCTCACTACAATATTTTGTATGATCTGGCATATAGTTAGGCATTCTTTCCTGGCACCCAACATCAGTGCATTCCCATAGTCCAACCACAACAGGATAATTGCTTTAGCAATGGTGGCACTGTTCTCCTTGTTTATGTAGGGTCGGATGGACTTGAGGAGGTGGAGATAATACTGGCAGTTTTTGTGCATATGCGTGGCCTGTGCCTCGGCACCCATGGATGCTTCTAGAAACAGGCTGAGTGTTTTCACTTTCTCACTGACAGCAATGCAGGTGTCTTTGATAGTGAAGGACTTAAGCTCTGGCCTGAGTTTGGCTCAAGCTTAGGTTGAGCTGAAAAATCATCAGCTCCATCTTCCTCCCATTCAGACACATTCAGTTCCTCTCCATCCAGGCCTCGATGGTATTACATATGGCTTTGACCTTGGCGCTGTCCTTGATGTAACACCCGCTTTGTTCCACCACCAACTGGGTTTCATCTGGACAGTTTGTGAAATAGGCTCCTGTGTTATCGAGCACTTTGCAGAGACACCTATGGTAGAGGTTGAACAAAAGCGAGGATAGGCAAGTGCCTTGTGGAACACCACAATCGATGGGTATTTCAATGGAGAAAGACTTGGAGTTTGCATTATGTTTTAAGGTGATTGAATAGAGAGGGGTGGCTCATGGGAGAGCAGAGCAGATTTGTGTTCTGCTGCCTCACAGCCAGCATTTAACAGTTGTTTGACTGATGGAAGGCAAAACATAATCCCCCTCTGAACCTGCATGTTTGCAGGAGAGATTTTCACACCAGTGCATAGGAGCTGGGACCAGTGATCACAGAGTGATCAGCAAGTGGCAAGCCATGCAAGAACTGTTTGGGAGTGAAAACTGGTAATGCCTCCACTTGTGAACTCAATCTTCAGAGTATTGTGTTTTATAACAAATCAGGAAGAGTGGCAACAGACAATTTGAATTTTTATAAAACAAGCAATTTAGTTGTTGCCAAAGGCACCACAGCAGAGCAGGGTTCCGCATCCTCAGTGCCAGGATGCAGGCACGTGTTCTTTTTAAAAGGCCTCTATATAATTCTGAATGTGGATGTTAGAAGGCGAAAGGTGCTGAGAGAATAGATAGGAAATCTGAGGACAGAACAGTAGACATAGCAGAGGGGAATCAGAGATGGAGGGACAGAAATGGCAAGAGAAGAAGAAAAGACAAATGCTAAGACGAGTGAGCAGGGTTTACACACCTGGAGAGGAGTCCATTGAATTCAAGAGGAGGAAATGTGGAAAAGTTGAGAAAAGAGTGGCTAGACAAAGAGGAGAAGGAGGAGACAGGAGAGAGAAAGTGGAGAAAGATACAGCAGAGGAAAAGGATTGAAAAAAGCGAAACAATATTGGGAAGGATCAGGCTGACAGGGCAGAAGAAAGGAGGGCAGAGGAAACTGTGAGAAAAGCAAAGCAAACCCATCTGACACTTCCAGAGGACCGTGTACCATCTGAGGGCCCTGCCTACAAAACGAAGCTTGCTGGGCCTACAACATCCAGGACTCTGACTGCAAGCATGTATGGCATCTGTAACACTGACAGTCTCCCAGAGGGACATGCGCCTCTCCACCTGGGTGTCCAGTGTGGACATCTGCAGCTAAAGGCCAAAAGCAGCAAAGGGCAGCTGTTTGAGCCAGTTGGGGCAAGGAAGGGCCTAGGGCCAGAACCCCAGCTCAAGCCAGGACTTCACCAAGCTCACCCTTAACCAGACTTCTGTTTCCACGCATAGGAACCTTTTGCCCATTAACTATCCACTCAACACAGTGCTTCTGTTACCTCACGGGGCCAAGGAACATTGCCATCTTGGGACTGTTAACTGTCATTAGGTTACTTATGCCCCCATTCTAGGCCAGCTCAAAACTTACATATGCTTCCATTCAGCCAACCATCTACCCCTTCCCTGGCTACCTACCCATCTACCCTCCTCTTCTCTTGGGGTGCACCCTCTCTTCATTGTCTTCAAAATGCCTATTTTCTTTTATTTAGTTTTTATTGTACAAATAGTTTATTACAAACCTTATACATTTTACTCAAAAGAATTCCTGAAATCAAATCATTTAGAATCAATAAAATAGCAGGTCATACATACATAAAATTTGTTCTGAGTTCATTAAGTGAAGTTACAAAACTCCATAAACTATTCGAACCTTCTCTGCATTCCAACATTCATCAACTTTTACCATTGATTATTCAATCAACAATCTTACTAAGTCAGAAGAAATTGACTACTCTGATTAATAAAGCAGAAGTCGAGCCTTGAGGAATATATCTCCAGAAATGTAAAGAGTTCAATGAATCTATAGAATATACCCATTTCGAAAAGAGGTATTCTCAAACTCTGAAGTGCCTCGCAGTCAATCAATAGGTGTTTAAGGGTTTCTACATCTGTACCACAGTGTCTATAAAAAGCAGTTTCGAGCAATTTCCGTATTCATTTTTTTTCTCCTTTTAGGAGGATGTTAAGTCAAAACCTTAGGAAGGTATCTCTGTACCGGCTATCTGGAGACTTTCCTCATTGTCATCAATTGCCTATTTCTTCTACCCTCCATCACCATCTTGATTTTTCTCCATTCCTCCTTTTACTCATTCTTCCCCTTCCCATCTATCACAGCCTCCAGCCTCAACTAAGTGTAACTTTTGCATCAGTCTCTGGCCTCTCAATCGTCCTCCTTCCCACCTCCACCTGCACCCCACAAATAAGGGGCTCCTGTGCTGCTAAGATCTCCAGACTCATATACCGCAAAACACCTGCTCCTCTCCCTCACCTTCTATCACCTACATGGCCCCTGGAATGCACAACCCCTCTGCAACAAGTTTTCCTCACCCTCAAATTTCACTTTTTGCTAACACAGAAACCTTGATAACCCCTTCCAACTCTGCTACACCAGCAGATATCCACACTCATTCTGCTACCTTCTGCCTTTCTCCCAGACCTGTTGGGAAGGGTGATGGTGTGGGGTTCCTTATCAATAAGGCCCTCAACACTGCCCCTCTACCCCACTCAGATATCAAATCTTCTTCTTTCGAATATGCCACTATTCAACTCAACCCCCCTACTCCTCTTGCTGTTCTGACTCTCAACCAGCCCGCTGGTCCTCTCAACTCCTTCTCCCTTCAAGGGTCCCTTCTCCTGGAGTCACTTCCTATCAATAACCCCTTTCTCATACTGGGAGATTTTTACCTCCCCAAGCCCTATGCAGATGCCCGCCTTGAGTTTAAATCCCTCCTATCTGACCACTCTCCCTACTCTCTCCATGACCAGTCTACTCACTCTGGTGGGAACTCTCTTGACCTTGTTGTTCTCTCTTATTCACTCTCCTCCTCTGACCTCTCTATTGAACCTTCTTCCTCTGATCACTTCATTGTTCACTTTAACATCTCTGACCTCCACTTTATACTCCGTATCTCCCCTCTTCAATGAATAAAAGGACATTCAGGAAGGAATCTCTTGCCTTTTACCTTGATGACGTGATGATCTCTCTCCTGACTCTTTCCCCTATGCATACCTCTTCCATTGACCTTGCTTTCACTATGCACTTATGACTCCCTGCGGCCAACAATTACCTGTTTTCACAATCACACCTTACCATCCCCATCCTCAGATTTGGATCACCTTTGAAATGTAGATGCTCAAAACAAACAGTCTCCCTAATCCTATTTTACGAAAATGCCCTTGCTGCCTCATCATCTGTACTTGCCTGTGCCAATTTATCCTACTTCACAAACGTAATCGCCTCTTTTCGCACTCACGCCCACAAACCTTCATCTACCCTCCAACGTTTTCTGTTGTTGGCTCATTTAGAGTCAATCAAGTGTCACTGAGTCATCCAGCCCTGGCTCCAGAAGGGGGGCCAGGATCCCCAAGGCCACCCCCTGACCCTCCCTGGAAAAGAGGCCATGCTAGTGGTGTTAAACACCAGAGGGAGCCAAGGAAGTGGGTTGTAGAAGGTTGGATTTCACTCTAAACATGCAGCAGCAACACCAGAGACATCATCCCGAGAGCCTGAACTGCAGCAGGCCCGGCCAGGATTTCTTTGCTTGTCCTAGACACAGATGTAGGCCCCACAGCCAAGAAAGCACAAATTACCAGGTTGTTGGAGGGCCATTCACACCTTTAAGTGAGGTAGCACACTTGTTCAAGCAGGCTGCCTACAACTATTGTCTTTTGTGAGAATATAATGATTTTACATCATGCTTATTACAATAGTTAACTTTATCAAACAATACATGAAAGGTGATGTTGCTTGAACACATATTTCTGCGGAAGGTGCATCAACTGACTGGGGGCCCTAACAAATTGCATTCAAAGCATATATTCTCCTGCATTAACTAATTGAGTATAGATGAAAAGATAAGGTTGGCAGTATCACAAATGTAATTCTGAAGAGGAGACTGTAGTCATATCAAAAAGTGATAGATGCAAGGCTTTGAATTACACATTATAACTTTAATTACTCGGCACAACCTTGCATGCCATCATTCTATAATATTTCTATGCCATTACAGAAGGGAACAAGCCATTTGCAGCAAAGCACTCTTGGTGCTGCCACCAAAAGTTGCAGTTCCATCTCAATTATGCCAGTCAGATGGCACAGCAGGCTAAGTGCTTGCCCCTGATACTGTGCGAAGCCTGCTGTGGCAGGTTCGAATCCACTGTCAACTCAGCCTTTCATCCTTCGGAGGTTGATAAATCGAGTACTCTGTGGGATAATAATGTCTTCTGTTATTACAGCTCTCTGAGACCTCTGGGTGTGTAGCGCTATATAGGAAATACATTATTATTATAAATTGTTAGGCCATGTCTCCTCTGCACTGTAACACATGGAATCACATGCCTTGTGGTCTATCTGTTTCGGAAGGGCTTATCACATGAGTGACAGAGCCACAGCTGATTTGCAAATAATGGCATGGAAGGCTGGCCAGAGCAATGCTGGTGGTTATACATGATTCAGAGTCTTTCGCCTATTAGGTGAAGGCCAGAATGTATGCAGTGGAACACAGATAGGATGGAGATACAATGTGAGGAGAAAGACACATCCTATGGGTGTGTTTTTTCATGTACCCATCCAATGTCTAGCCATGGCTATGTTTATTGCAATGGCATTACCACCAACAACCTGCCCCTCGCCACCAAAACATATCCTTTCTGGAAAAAAGTAACACAAAACGTGTTGCTGTATCGAGCCTACCAGTGTTATATCTAAGCATTCCTTTGAGTGTTTAATTACTTAATTGCCTCTGTGAATGAGCTCATGGTGTAGTAAAAATGGTGTATTGTGTGTCTTTAGCCAGCTGATGATTATAAGCAACCTGTTTGTCAATGCCTCTGTTCCTTGCACTGAAATCCTGTCTTAAACACGCATCACAAAGCCAACAGTTGTGGCTTGTACACAGGTATTATACAGGCATTTGCCAGGCAATGCCATCATATGCCCAGGTATTCACATCATTTTCCAGCTGCTCCCATCTTAAGTTCAGGTGGTACGATTATGGCAGTGCCTGACAAATGTCTATCCATGCCTAATCAAAATTCCATCGCTGTTTATTTGTCTATGCATGTTGGCTTCATTTTGTCTCCCTAAATGAATGTGTACATGCCTTACTTACTACACCTAGGGAATCAAGCTGCACCTCATTGAGTTGGCCCAACAAGGCCCTCCCCGAAAATAATAAGGCTAGGATGTCAAGTATGTACGAGTTTCAAATCTTCTCATGCATACTTACCAGTAGGGCTCCAACCTAAATAGAATTTATCTTTGTCTGTGTATAAGCCTAGCCTGCCCTGCCAGAACTCTTCATGATTCGAACTAATAAGTGCTGACTTGATAACCTCATAATGTTTGAGTAACTTAACAGAACTTGCATGCAAACATAATACATCATGTGTACTGTGGGTCTTGTTTGGAAGGTATGATGTTACTCCTGGGTGCTGGGTGTTTAGGCAGTGCCGGAAGTGAAACATTAACACCCATAAAATGACATGAGAAAAGAGCATTTCCTATAATATCATGTGCAAAGTTAGCCCTTCCAGTGAGGTCTTATCATTTTAATGTATCTCAGAGGCAGATTATTTACAACAGCAAGTGATTAGAGATGAGAAAAGGTAACAGGTAGCGACCAGTGCTGTGGCACTTTTTTCTTAAAATTCTATATGATTTTTACAAGCTATTTAAGTGTAATTGTTAGGTGATTAGAAATTAAGGGGATACAAAACAAGCTGTATAAAACAATAGCTTGTCATGCATTTCATTTCACTTTGTGTCTGTATGGTATTGTTTGTAAGTTCTCCTTAATTTCTATGCTGAAACTTGTAGGCTTCCATTCAGGATGGGGAAAATAAAGCTACAATCATATGGTGTCATTTTTCACCTCAAGCGGAGTAGAAGAAGTGACACTAAATGTATTCATCGCTACTTTTTATGAACAGCAGGATTTTGTATGATTTGTCAGGCAAAGTTGGAGAGCAGATCAGACTTAACAGGGTCCACCTGCCAAATATGATTGGTTTTCAACCAGCATGTGTTTTTATGTTGGTGGGAAACCAATGGATTCCTATGGGATACGCCTGACTTTTACACCTATTTTAATTATATATAGTTTATTTATACAGCACTTATACACAGGTGAAGTGCTTCAAAGCGCTTCAAGGCAGGAAGCGAACAAGGGAATACAGCAATCATTCTTTGACCTTGAAGATTCCAAATGATCTAACCAGAGAACGAAAACTAGAATACTAGGCCTAACAACATTTCTCCTAGTATAAGTGCATGAAGTGTTACAGTTGCAACCAAGCTCGGTAGGGGAAGATGAGAAATGGTGGGGGGGCAGGACAGACAATTAACTGGTCCTAGAACATTTAGGCAATGCACACGTACATACAGAGGTGGGGGGACGGGAGGGGAGAGGGGAACAAAACAAGTCTGCTCCGGGAGGGCCCTGGGTTAAGTGCATATGAGGTTTCTAAGATGAGATATGAGAAGGAGAGAGTGGGGCCGAAGATGACCCCAAGATCTTTTGCTTCATTGGTATGCGAGGGTGCAGGGCCAAGCGAGGCAGGCCAGTGAGAAAGTGGTAAAGCAGAAGCAGGGGTCCCAATGAGTCCGATCTCTGTCTTACTGGCATTCAGGCAGAGATCGTTAGCAGCATACCAAGTCTGAATTGCGGATAGACAATCTGGGATAAGTGAGGAGGAGGCCGAGGGTAGCCTGAAAGAGGGCTGCATGCCATCCTCATAACACTGAAAGCTAGAGGTAAATTTAGAGATCCTGTGGGCCAAGGGGGCCATGTAGATGTTGAAAAACCTTGGGGAAACGTTCGATCCTTGGGGGTCACCACAAGTAGAGAGAGGGGCAGAGGAGTGAAATGGCCCGAGTTGCACCAGGCAGGGCCAGTCAGAGAGAAAGGAGGCGAGCCGTGCCAGGGCCTGATCTGTGATGTCCAGGGTGTTGTGGTTTAACATATCAAAAGCAGAAGAAAGATCAAGTAGAATGAGGACAGAGGCAGAGTTAGTGTCAAGATTTGAGAGCAGGTCTTCACTGGTATTCAGAAGAGCAATTTCCATGCCTCTGGATGCTCTAAAGCCAGAATGATGGTCATGGAGACAACCAACAGATTCAGTATGGAGGGTAAGTTGAGAGATAGCCAGCTTCTCCAGGAGTTTTCCCAGGAAAGGGGTGATGGAGATGGTGGAATGGTTTGCCGAAAGGACAGGTCAGCAGAGGGTTTTTTGAGCGGAGGGTGCACAAGACAGTGTTTGAGAGGAGAGCGGAAAACTCAGGTTGCGAAAGAGAGGTTGCAGAGATTGGCCAAGGCTGGAGCAAGAGTGTCAATATTGTCCTTGATGGTTTTGGGGGGGCAGGTGTCCACGTGTTTGGAAGAGGCTTTGATAGATCGGACTTGTCTAGCGACCTCATCAGGTGTGACAGGGGAGAGGGAGGAGAGAAGAGGGAGAGGAGTGGGGGCAGCCAAAAGGGCCTAAGTGATGTTGGTGCAGAGGGGGAGCAGAAGAGAGAGAGGACATGATTTCCTATGTTTTGGTGGTGAATGTGCGGCCAGGGCCGAGCAAAGGGTCTGGGTTGGAGTAGTAGAGGATGTGGCTATGGTAGGGTTGGCCAGTTCCTTGCAGACTTTGAAACGTTTGTCTGTGTTGTTAGATGCTGCAGAGATGCAGAGATGCAGGATTGAATGTAGACTCTTCTTTGAGCGGATACAGAGTCCAAAGTTGCCTATTAAGAAGGTGGCGGGCCAGTTTGTCAGAGGGTGCACCTAATGATCCCCATTTCCGTTAACCGGAAGGCAGATCAGAATCGTACCAAGAGTTGCACTTTTTGGCAGGCTTTAGTCGAACCCTCATGACAGGGGTAAGAATGTCAAGAGTGTTGGAAATGAAACGTTGAAAGATGGAGAGGGCTGTATTATGGTGGGAGTCAGCCACAGGAGTAGAAGGAGGAGAGTAGGTGGAGGCAAAGGCAGCCACTGACACTCTTTTCATGGGTCGGATGACCTTGAAGGCAGGAGCTGGTGTATGGTATGCATTTGACACAGGAGAAGAGAGCTTCAAGCAAGAATAGAGAAGAGAACGGTCAGTCCATGAGAGTGAAGTAGTGAGAGGAATAGAGGGTGGGATGTCTGTGGAGATGAGAGCATCCAAGGTGTGGCCAGCGGTGTGAATTTGGACCAGAGGGTAGAATGGAAAGAGAAAGGGAGTCACAAAGGTTTCGGAAAGGTCCTGAAGAGTAAGGAGAGTCAAGATGGATGTTAAGATCCCCAAGCAGGAGGAGTTGGGAAGAGGAGGATAGAAGAGAAGAGGCCAGGTCCGCCCATTCTTAGAGGGCAAAAGCAGGCAGATTCCAAAGGAATCCATTGTGGATGGCTCACACAATCTTTAATTGTGGAAGTGATATACACTTTTTCAGACACTTAGTGGAAAAGTGAAGATCAAAGGTGATTTTCACCTGTGTTTTACTCTTTAATTTTCCAGAACTTGTGGAAACAATTGCAATTAATGAATGGCCCCTTTTGCAAAAATGTTCAAACAGGAATGGTCCCCCTCTGCAATTTAAGATTCTAAACAAAATACCCCCTTACACTTTTCATCAACACGTTTCAACCATGATGAATACATTGTCAGGTAGATTTATCATGTGACTTGTGCATTTTTAATGTAATCTGTATAAAATTGAGTACTCATTTAGGTATTCAAAACCAAACTTCAACACATATTTGTGACAACTTGAGCTTGGAAGATGCATGATTTATGCCTTACCTGCTAAAATTAGATGCCCCAAGAAGGGGTTCAGTTTGCATTATAATCCATTCCAAAACGACTCACACATAGTTTACTAGATGGACAGCTCAGGCATTAGAACCCACAAGAACAAACATACACACACACACACACACATCTTTCTTTGAAAATATCAGGTCACATTTATCGAACTAAATTGTGTCATTCTATAGCAAATGAAAGTAAATACACCAAATAAAGAGTCATCATGGACAATTGCATATTATAACCAGTATGTAAATAGTATGTACCAGACACAAGGGAGTGGTACGGGAGAAGGCCCTCTCCTCCCTGCCATGCCCCACAAGGAGTGATATCCGGAGGCTGAAAACTCCCTCTACCTGCACTGTTTGCCTCCTGATGCAGCTCTGCCAGCCCTCACACTCTCTCCTACATGCTCGCACCCTCAACTCAATTAAAATGTGCTGCAAAAATGCAACACAAAATTAAATTGTGTGTTTAAAATCTCCCCTATTCCTTTATTCAGTATTCTTGCGGGAGGATCCATCTTTCACAACAAGAGAGGCCACACGCACCTCCTCCAGGGCCCACGAGAGTAGCCTCAGTGTTCAGGAAGCCATTGTTGGTTGAACACCATCTGAGATGGTGCAAAGAATGTGGGCCTCACTGCTCAGCCCTCTCAGAGGAGGAGGAGGCATCACCCTCCATTCTCCCCAGCCAGGCCAGGAAAGGCATCCTGGGGGCTGGTGGGAATACGTGGGAGTGGAGGTAAATGGGAATGGTGGTTAGGGGAGCTGAAGGAAGGTGACTGGGGGGGGTGAAAGGGTAAGGAGGATTGGATATAATAGAGAGGGGAGAGCAGATGGGAAAGGAGGATAGGTAGATTGATGTTGCAATTTCATTGTCCTTGCTCCTCTTTTTCTCTGAACTGTTTTTTATATAGGGGCGCAAATGTATTTTTCCAGATCTGGTAAGACAGGTTTTGCTGGTTCATGGATCTGCGAAATCTGAATCAACGCCATCACTTTGTTTAGGACACTCCTAGACCGACACCCAATGGAACTTGGACCCTCAATCACAAAGCTGGCCCACCCAGATGAAAATTCCTCTATTCACCTATTGACATGTATCTATTGATATTAAATAAACAACTTTGGATCAAAAAACAATATCTTCCTTATTAGGTGTACTCTTCCCAATCATCTGCCATTGTGTGTGTTTCTCTTCATATAGCTACATCTTGAGGCCATGACAACCAACGTTGTTGGCAAATAAGTACAAGTGACAACAGCAACACTCATCGTAGTCTGCTTGAACCACCAGCAAAGTGTCCAGTGACTATTTACTGCTAAAATGCGGGGACTTAACTAACCTCAAACCTAATGTACGCCCATAGCCCCTTGTGCTACTATTTACCACTCCAAGCAGCACTCCTATGCCAACATGCACCTTTTTGCTCCTCTGCAGACAGCCCCCCATATTGCATCATTCTCAACCAGGCTAGAGAACTACATATCCCTCCAGTGTAAGCCCAAATGAACTGCACAAACCCCTGTTTTCTCGGAAACATCAATATGTCCTTCAAAAGAATGGAGAAGTGTGTGCATATGGTTGCACTACGAGATGGAAGTACCCATGTTTAACGGCGCATTACTACTAAACCTTGCCAATATTTAGAGAAGCAAATATTGCCACAGCAAAGTTGTGTTACATGATTTGGAAGGTAGCACGCTGCTTACGTTGTCTACCAAGCTGCCCATCTTGTGCGCATAAAGCAGCACTTGCTCGGGCTGTGAGGAAGTGTTGCCAAAGTCTTACAACAATGCACAGCATTAAAACAATTAAAAGAGCAATTGTTAACACACACCACCTCTGTGAGAAAACAACACTCAGTAAGAGTTAGCATCTGAATGCAGTACCTGCAGACCAAGGTCAGCGAAGAAACATAGACAATGAGATAGCATGTAAGTCTTAGCTATCGAACCAGATGTTTTAACAATTATCTGACTAGATTTATATGTGTTAATGTTGAAACAACTACGAATTCTATAACAAACACCATTAAGACGACTAAAATGAAAATATTGAGGGCTTTTACTCCCATTCTGCTTATGAGGTTGCAGGTCATCTTCATTCATCGATGATAGCAAGATTTTAGCAACTTTGACTTGAGAGGCAGTTGCCACAAATATGTCACAGGGTGAAGGATCAAATGTCATTCCACCAGCTCTCACCACTGCTAGGCTCAGAGGTCCCTGCAAACATTGTCAGGGTGCCAGTTCAAGTCTGTTGCCATCCTGCCTACTTGCCGATGGCAGGGAATCCTGACATTATGCAATACCTTCAGAGGTGATCCATGAGGGTCTTGACACTGATAAAAGGCAGTAGAGCTGCATGCCCCACCCCCAGCACCCTCTACCCACCTCTAAACTAAACAATGGTCTCTGGTGATTTCTCTCGCCGAGGTGACGCCGAGGCTCCAAATCAGAATAAGATAGCTGATATGAGGAAGGAGTCAGCATCCTCCCAGCAGCTCCCCAGTCTCTCACCTGTCTCGTCATCTTGCATGCTAGAATGAGTTTGAACAAGTACAGGTTTAGACACCTTTAAAAGGGGATGGGCGTGAGCTAAATGGATGGTGAATTATACTCACGTGACATGCTCACCTCTGCCATTTTAGATTTCGATCGGATTGTACAGGAAATTCTATCCTGCTCATGCTTTAAGCCGTATCTTATCCAAATATGTGTCAGTGTTGTCTCATGCATAGCATTTCAAAACCACTTATTGAGACACAACTATTGCCATAGCAGCATGGGTAGAGTGCATGTGCCACCTGCCATGTATTCATTGGCAAAGCATCCACGCATTCAGTTCCCATGGGCATGCTAAAATGCACACACATTCCCATCTACTCCCCAGGGAAAACCCACCCAAGGTGGCCATCATTCAATTTTAGACCGAACTCGAGGCATGCACACGGGCTCGTCTTCTTGAAAGCAGATATTAGTCCCATAATTTAGTCAGGTAGCACCCCGTAAAGAACATGCACTTCTCCTTATTCAAGTTTGAATGGACAGGGATTGTAACTGGAAATCATGAGAAAATATTCTGAAAAAATAGAATCTTACTCTGTGTCTAATATGTGTTTTTTTTTTCTTTTGTTTTTTTAAAACACTTTATTAAGTTTGCAATGAACAACAACAACTACCAATAAAGTAAACAATGTCACACAGTAAAGCGTCACAACTTAATTTACAGAACAATATAAGCATCATACATCTTCAATCTGTCATAATAGCTTTATCCTGCGAAACATAACAGCAAACTGACAAATATGCACAGAACAACAAAAGAGACAACACAAGTGGGTCGAAGAGAAAAAAAAAAAAAAAAAACATCATCACCTCTACCTTATCCCCCTTTCCTCCTCAGATGACATATCCACCAGATCAGCTCCACTGTCACATTAATCATAAAGAGCCAAAAATGGCCCCATAACTTTATGTATTCCTCACCTTTATCTTTATTTTCCAATGATACCTTATCATACTGTGATAGAATGTGCAACTCCGTTAACCACTCCTCGACATTAGGCTTTTTCCTCTTTTTCCAAATTCTGAGAATTAATTTAATTGCTACCATCACTGTCCTATCAATCCAATAAGTACATTTTCTAGAACGCACACATCTATTTTTATGTGACAATAGAACTATATTAGCTGCAGACCTTTGTAAGTTTATTCCATAAATCAGATCAATCCTATCAATGACATCCCGCCAATACAATTGTACTCTCGGACATTCCCACAGTAAATGTAACAGGGTGCCTCTACCAATGTCACAGCACCAGCATAAATCACAAGATTGAAGACCCAATTTAAACATCTTAACCGGTGTCCAGTATAGCCTTCCAATGATCTTCTGTCGAATCAAATGCAAACCCATGTCTGCTCCCAAATGTAAATTCACCCTCAGTATGTCACTCCAGTCCTCATCAGTAATATCCCTCCCAATATCATGTGACCAACATTCCTGCAGTCCAGTCCATGCTGATTGAATATTTTCACCAATAGGCATAAATTGTATATAAGTCTGTACACAATATTCCTGACCTTCCAATCATTTGTTAAGTTCTGGTTTTCCCCCAACAGAACCCCCAGCCATACCTATCCTTAAATTAATCATGGAAGCTAGAGCCAAGTATCTATTCAATTCTCTCCGATTCAAACCATATCTACACTGTAGATCTTCAAATCCCAACAATTGGCTCCCATCCATCACATCCCCTAGCTTCAGAATTCCCTTATTAATCCAACTAATCCAGTTTAGACATTTATTATTTATTTGCAGAGCTTCATTATACCAAATAGAAGCATCCGGGCTGAAGCCATATCCCTGCCCATTTTCTCGAAACCATGACCCTATCACCTGTCTAGTTGCCACCACGGGAATTAGCTTCAATCGTTTATTCGGCAATTTACCCATACTGTAAATATTCCCCAGATCATATGGTGCACATATACCCCTTTCCATACTCAGCCAAAACGTCTCCTTTTCATTCACTTCCCTAAAATAATATGAACTCTTTTTAAGTAAAAATGCTTTATAATACTTCAGTAAATCTGGATAACCAAATCCCCCTTTCTCCACACTTTGCATCATTATATATTTTGGAACCCGAGGCTTTTTCCCAGCACCCCACAAAAAGGATTGGAATAGTCTATCAACCTTTATCAATTCTTTTTTATAAATCATGAAAGGAATGGATTGCAAAACATATAAGAGTTTGGGTAAGAGAACCATTTTGATCGCATTAATCTTTGCCCATAAATTCAATGTCAATCTCTCCCATCTCTTTATTAGTAATGATATGCTCGCAGTTACCTGATCCAAATTATATTGTAAAAATTTGTTTAAATCCCCAATAATATGTATTCCTAAATACGTGCCCCACCTGGCGACTGCTTACAATTCCATGAGCTTAAAATAATACTATCACATGTTCTATACAACGGAAAAATCTCAGTTTTATCCCAATTTACTTTATAATCCGAAATGTCACCTACCTCCTTAAACATATCCTTAATTACATCTCCACACACTTCTAGATTCGACAACAAAAGCATCATATCATCCGCATATGATAACATTTTAACTTCCACCCCCCAACCACAATTCCCTTGATCAATTTACATTGTCTAATATATGCAGCAAGAGGCTCCAGCGCCAAGTCAAACAAAAATGGTGACAACAGGCACCCTTGCCGCGTACCTTTCAACAATGGAAATGAACCCGAAATAACTCCGTTGACCAATACCTGAGCACTAACATCATGATGTATACATTCTATCATCTTCATAAAAACCGGCCCAAATCCCATCCTTTTCAAAGTATAATCCATACATTTCCAATTAACCCTGTCAAAGGCTTTCTCAGCATCGAAAAAAACCAATAATTTTATTCGAGTCCTTACCATGATGTTCACCCATCACATTCAACACAGTCCTAATATTATCAAAACCAAACCGACCAGGGATGAAACCCACCTGAGATTCATCAACCAGATCTCCCATACATGACTTTAATCCATTTGCCCATATTTTCGTAAAATTTTTTAAATCTACATTCAGCAATGAAATAGGCCTGTAATTTCCAGAATTTCTATGATCTTTATTAGGTTTTGGAATCACTATAATCAATGCCTCTTTCATTGAATCACACATTAGTCCAGACATAAGAAAGTCATTGTAAAGGTCACATAAAATTGGTGCCAATTGAGTGTCATATTTTTTATAAAATTCTGAAACTATCCCATCTGGTCCAGGTGATTTCCCATCATTCATTTGAGATATGGCAGTACATACCTCAGTAACCTCGATAGCAGAGTCAAGTAAGGCTTGTTTTTCTAGAGCTAATCTTGAAACCGAAATCTTTTCAAAGAACATCTCCAAACTATTTGTGTAAGGATTAATATCTTCCCTATATAGTGTGGTTTAATATTCAATTTCAAGATGTCCTCGATGTTTGCGTGTCTTGAGGTCATGTCAGTTGTCTTGGTAGGATTTGTTAGACTTTCACCACTGCAACGCTTTCTAAAAACCAGAGGCGTTGCTGGGGGGTTAGAGGGGGGCTGAGGGGTCTATAGCCCCTGGTCTTTTGGTTGTAGCCCTGTATAGAATCTCAGGGGCTACAACCAAAAGGCTAGCTAGCCCTGAGTCCAGACAGTTCCGACATTAGCCTAGACCTGGATCTTTTCCAGACTTAGCAACACCCCTGCTAAAAACAGCGCTAAGTGGGTAACAGATGTGAAACAGAGTCTCGGGCAGGATTCAAAATTAACAATCATCTAAAGTGAATGATGTGAGAGGTGAACCCAATCACTGGACATAATTGCATTGACATCACTTCCTCCTACATCTAAAGAGCCAGGCTCAAGGCCTACTTCCCACCTGGCACATCCACCTCTGGCTCATCTTCAGTGCTCTGCTACCCACACTCACTTCTCAGCTTTCTTATTGGAATGCTTCCTGTAAAAGTATTGGTTTAATAATACTAATGAATATGATTGTTTGGGAATCTGCTTCCACTGAGTTTGTGTGAGAAAATACCTGAACATGATGTGTATGAGGCTACCAGCACTGATTGGCTCATCCCCAAATATTGTAATGGTACAAGACTGAATGATAGGAGCTTAGCTGAAAACATTACTTGTGGGTTAGAAATAAAAGCTGAGACTGCACTAGAACCATATAAAATTGTGGGATGTGATCCCAACATACTAGGATGATGGAACAAAAGAAATTGATGGAAGCTCTGGAACAACATTTCTGTTCCCCTTCAAAGCCCATAGGCAAATATCTGCTACTCCAGTGACCATAAAAATCCTTGTCCATTGCTCCATCTACTTGACCAGGCAGGACCAGTTTTTGGGACTGCATGAATAGCCGAGGTATTATAATTTGCAAATAAATTAATAAATCATACATTTTAATATATCATTTTCATATAAATGAGATTGCCCTCGTTCCACTGAATTCAGATCTATTTTTATTTATGCAATGGGACAAATGGAGCTGATTGCAGAGGGTTGTAGGTCAACTGGTCGAATCTAAATGGTCGACAGGACAAATGGTCGACACCAAAAGGTCGACAGGTCAAATGGTCGAATTTTTGGAAAAAAAATTTCAAATTTTTTTTTTGGAGGGGTCCCCCCCAACTCCCTTTTTTTTGCTAAAAAACCCTTTTTTTCCCTAAACGAAAACCTAAAAAAAATATATATAACTAAAAAAAAAAAATTCAATCATTTGTCCTGTCGACCAGATTGTGTCGACCATTTGTCTGTCGACCATTTGACTAGACACCATTGCTGCAGAGGTGATTGCAGTTGGAAGCAGTGTTACCCGAGTCTTTTTACGCTACCTATCCTTGTGAGAATGTCAAAGGTACAAAGCCTTCAAAGCCGCGTGGAGCAATCGCGAAGCTGATTGCAGAGGCGATTGCCGTCAGAAGCAACGTTACCCAAGTCTTTCTACAATGCCTATCCTTGTGAGCGTGTCAAAGGTACAACGCCTTCTTTGCCTCATGGAGCTGATTGCAGAGGTTATTGCAGTCAGAGGCAGTCTGCAGCAGGTAGCAGGACAAGCAGAATTTGACTGAACGGTACGTGGACCTCATATTCTACCGCCCCTGCCTCCCTCAGACTAACTGTCTCTCTGATTGGGCTAAGAGGGCTAAGAGTGTCATCACTGAAATGGACCTTGGGGGTCCACATGGATAACCTTTTGGATCATGGCTAGCAGGTTGGGCTTGAGAAGCCAGAAATTACAGGTGGCTGACAGAGAAGGACAGTGCTTTGAAGGAAATGTAGGAGGCACAGGAACTTCCCTGACTGCTGGAGTAAATCTCCCTCTAGCAGTTGGAACTAACAAATACTCTGAGGTTCAACTGGAAGTGCCTAGAGCAGCAAGGAGAGCACAGTGTGAGAAACCTGAAGGAGTCTCACTTACTAATCCCCAGGGATCTGTCATCCTGGTGGCCAGGACACAGCCATTGTCATTTGATCCCAATGCCAGGGTCATGCAAAGTCATGCAATTGACTAGAATCACACACACACACCTGACGGCCCTTTGCCTTCCCCACAGGGATAAAAGGGTTGAGCACGAGAGAGCACAATATGAACAAGACAGACCGCACGACAAGAGAGCTAACTCAGCACAGCAGTTCAAGAGGAAGATAAAGACGGTGCGAACCAAGAGGGTGACAAGGAGAAAAGCGACCTTGCCCTTTCTGATCCAGGCCCGTGAAACCTCCATAGAAGGAATCGTAAGACGGCGAACAATAGCCAGAGTGTGTTGAAGCAGGTACACAAGGCACTCCTCCGCTAATAACCTAGCTGAGGGGAGACACAAGCCACCATAGTACTAGCCTTGACTCCAGAGACAAGAAAAGGGAGGCAGTTTAACACAGCCGGTGAGTCGAGGAGAGAGCCGATAAGAAACCGAACTGTGTTGAGCGAAAGTAGCAAGTGGCTGATTAAAGAAAGTACAAAGAACTGTTAATATGCAAGGGGAAAACAAGTTATAGAAGAGTCAAGCGCCACATGGGTGCTCACTTAGGAAACTCTGGGCAATTGTCCTGTTGTTGAAACTACCCTTACCAGAAGAACTTGAGAGAAAGGCGAGAAGGGGGTCAAAGTGGTCATGCAGGGTTCTAGTAAAATCCTCTCTACAGTCAAAAGCCTTTGACCGACAGATGATTGTGAAGCTATGGGAAGCGTATCCCACATCATAAAGTTGGCAAGAGTGATGGAGGGATGCCGATAAAGAAGGGGTGAAGCCAAACAGCCAGATTAACAGTGTGCTGACAAGAGTGAAACAGGCAGAGGGATGTCCACAGTGAATAGTTTAAAAGGACATTAAGATTCATGAAATAGATGTTACAGATGAGATTGTGTTGAAAGCCATAGTGAACCCGGCAGCGGGAGGCTAACAAAAAAGAAGAATCTGAACCTGGAAGAGGGGGACCCAGGTGTGAAGAGTTATTACCCAAACACAAGCAGAGAAGAACTTTGTAATTTTTGTTAACCTTTTGTTTAATATTTTGGAGCCCATCAGACCCTCGGAAGAGAGAAGCTTGTATACCGAAGGGCCTGATATTGCTAAGAACTTCATGAGTATCTAAGCCCAGACGATAGGGATCCAGTAAAAAGACATCACCCAACTTGCAAGCAGAAAGGAACTTTTGTTTATTATTCTGGGAGCACATCAGGTCCTCAAAGGCAAGAGACTCTTTGTAGAAAAGAGACTTAACCACCAAAGGCCTTGATAATTTGAGAGCGGAACTGTTAGCTCGTGCTGAGGAAGCTTGAGCATGTGCTGTGCTCAGGAGTCTCACCTTGTCTCATGATCAAAATGTGGGGATGGGAGACCCGACTATCACATCCTTACTTATTATTTGTAAAGACTTCTTCTTTACCTATGAACCTTATCCAACACTCTTTGTTTGTATTTATCCTAAGGATTGGCAATATGTTTTTCTTAGTATAGGCCATTTTATTTAATAAAACACCTCTAGGACTGCCTTATTATTATTTGATGGTCGTAGCTTGCTCCCATCTTAGATTTAGGCTTAGATTTGGCATTTTCCCAACCTGCATATACAGTTTAATAAAAACCTTTGAACTGTGATCACTTGTGTCTGTCTTTACTGTCTTTACTGGTGCCACTGTTAAACAGAAATCATATTGTGCCTCCTTTTGATTTATATTGGCCTAAGCCTAGTCGCTCTAAGGGGAAAACCGCGTTGCAAAGTTCCGATTTTGGATCGACTTCGCCGCCATTTTAGAATCATCTGCCATTTTGATTTCTGTTCGTATATTCTCTGTTCTAAAATGGTGGACTGTGTTTCCAACTTGCAACCAAGCTCCCGACCTTTGAGTTCTGTTAATGGTTAGACTGTCCAAGGGCCGACTGTTTAGACTAGGTAATGAGACCTTGTACTATACATGAACTGTTGTCCTAGCATTGTCTGCGCTAACAAGCCTCATACGCGAATACACATCTGCAACAATGAAATGTAAACGCCAAGAGTGGACATAGGCTGAACTCGATTGAATGCAACTTGTAAAAGGAGCTTGCTGTAGGATTTGGGAGTATACGTTGTCATTGTATCACTGTGGAAATACAAACATGTATAATCCTTTGTAAAATATTATATGAACCGAATGTGAACTAGGCACGAACTCTAGGCCGCAGATTATTAACAAAAAGAGAGGCTGGACAATATTACTGAAAACTGTATAAAAGCATGAATATTTAGATGTCCAGCACTCTCTCTTCTCTCTTTGACGGGCCGGCACTCATTGCGGCTGTTGAGAGCCAGATAGCTATCTGTGTTTCTTTGTAACTTTACAGAATAAAGATCTGTGAATCTTTCTAGCCCATGATTGGTGTATTTCCTTTTGTGGTACTCAGCCTCGATATTTACTTGATTTTACACCACCATGAGTTCTTTCCAACAGGCACCAGCTGACCCGGTCAAACTGGTTTTTGAATTAGGTGAGCCCATAGTAAATAATGGAGGTGATGAAGACGTACCTAACTTTCATCAAAGAAAAGATCGCAAATCTCATACCCGCTCAAAACAAAGGACTGAAGAGCTAAACACCTCTCTAATAGCCGGCCTGTGAATAGCAGACTTCTTTCCTGCAGCCCACGCAAGCACAGAAATGAAAGTCTTACCAGCAAAGCATGAAATAGCCACCATTGACCAAACTCATGTACATGATCTAAGTATGATCAATTTCATGAATACTATCTCATCAGCTGTGGCGGAGTTAGAAATACCAGATGTGGAAAGCGGTCAGAGTGTCATTCAACAGACATGCAATGCTTCAGTTATGGGGTCACCATCTGGCCTAACAGCAATAATATAAGCGGTTCATATGACCCACGAAATAACGGATGGTTTTACCAGTACAAGTACATCCTCCGAATCTTCAGTATCACCTTCATTACCCGCTACAAGAGGTAGATGAAAGAATGCGACTGAATTTCCTCACTGTCTCAGCCCTGAATGTCGTCCTGAGTTCTTTTGTAAATCTCTATGACAATGTTTGGGAAGACATCATAGTGCACACTGACTGCTTAAATGAAATCAATCGGAAATTATACCTCCTGAGAGCACAGCTGCTAACTCAGAAGGAGCCTCCTGAACACATGTTGGGTGACTTATGGGTGGCACCATTGCAAGATCAGGAAAGACCACTGCAAAATGTTTAAGACTACAGGAGTTAGCGGTAAACCCAATTGGTAGCAGTCTGCACCACCCAGATTTACCTGGTAGCTGTGGCTGAGCAGTCAGACTTCTCTCAAGATGAGTTAGGCCGTATTTGGAGTATACAAGATAGGGCAATTTACACAGTAGGACAAGCAGACACTGATCAGAGCTTGGGTGTAAAGATATATAATTATTTATTTAAAAACACATCTATGAAAAACACACTGGCACTAATACGGCAAACAACTTCAATCACAATTACTATAAGTATATCAATCCCCTAACAATACTTCTACAAGTCTAAGTTCACCGGCACCACTTATTTGCAGACAGAGGTGAATGCTTTAACCTAGGTGGCACTCTAATATTCATTAGAACGGGAGAGAAAAAGGCAGGGTATGAAACCAACTCGGTACCAACACTTTTACGAAGCAAATGCAAGACAAGCAAGGCAGGGTCTACTGTAGATCACAAAGTTCAGAGGCCAGGCCCACTCGGAGAGAGGCAAGGCGGTATGTCCCAAAAGTATCACAGTGGAAATGCACTTCGAGTCTTTGTAGCAAATTGTCACAGAAAGGTTGGACCAGTTTTAGAACAAAAAAGTTAAGAAGGCCTCGAGGCGACCCAGTGGAAAGGTGAGGATTTAGGACACCTCACGCTAACCGTCACAAGGGAAGCCAGGCGGACATGGTACCTTGAAAGTGAAGAGACAGCTCCGGCGGGGGCAGTTGTTCCTGGTGGTGGATGCAAGTCGGGACTTTGCCAGAAGAAGAGATGCTCTCGTCGTCGAGGAAAGCGAAGATAGTTGCACCACCAGGGAAGAGACCAGCCGCGGAGTGCTCCGTCACAAGGCACCACCTTTTGGTTGCGGTACAGTGGTTAGTGGCTATCTGGTTGCCGGGGTGCTCAGCACGGGCAATTCGACCACTACGTCATGGAAGCGAAGAAAAAGCAAGGGACTGGTTGTTCCCACCAGTCAGGGGAAGAAGACTCTCCAGCAGGGAGATCTCCTCTGTCGTTGGGAAGTGGTGAGTCGGTTCAGCAGGGCTCCACTGGAGGTGTTGTTGTTGCAGGTCGGCTCAGCTTTACCCTCGTCGGATTCTTAGGTCCTGTGGCAACTTCTGAAGATCCAGTCCCAAAAGCCCTGCTTTTATGCAGAAAACCCCCATTCATTCAGCCTAGCTGTCACTCAAACATGCTAAGTGGTGAGCGGGGCGGCTCACCACTTGGGCCAATCACACCAGAGTGCGACTTGAGTTGGCAAGGCAACTCAGTCCAGGGTGCCTGAACCCCCTCCCACACCCCCTGTGGTACCCAGACAGAATGGCACCACTGTGGAGGGCTTCTGTGTAGAAGCCTGCCAAAAGTGGAAAAAAGGGCTCAACCTTTGGTTCGGAGTTACAGAGGCGAACACATACGCCATTTTAAAAACCGAGTTCTGGCAGAAAATACCAACCGGTGGATTTATTTAAGATAAATATACCGGTGGTATGTTAGAGACCAATGTGAAAAAGTATTAGCCTCCAACAATGGGAAGAGTCCCATAGGAATATATTTGCGGTCGAATATAAAAAGTAGTTTCCACTGCCACCAGCCAAAACTCGACGAGGGGGGACGGGACAGTGCCCCCTCGAATAACAGACCCAGGGGTAATCGAATTACCCCCACCAGTATGTCCGCAATAGGATGGTTTGTACTAGTTCTGTTAGTAAATTTAGGTCTAGTAAAGCCAATCGTGACTTTACATGTCCTGGGAGACAGTAGTCAGTCCCAGGGTATGGAGTCTATGGTGGGGATCCTCTAGGACACCCCAGTGTTACGGCATGGAGGGTGCGGTGTAACACACATAGCAAAACACATGAGGCCCTATGCAGTAAAAGACCCCATAGCCCATAGAACACATTGACATTCAAAGGAATCAACCACATTCATGTCCAAGAGTGGGAGAAAAGAGTCTCACTCTTGGCAGGATGAAAAAAACAAACTCCAGAAATCCAGCAAAGCTGCTGAGGGACTCACTAGGTTAGGAAATTCAGCCTAAACAGAGAATTCTCCCTAACAGATATTAGAAGCCTTGTCAAAATACGATGAGAGACATGGAAATAAAACCATTAAGCAACCGAGTGACAGAATGTGAGGCTTTGGAAATAACTGAAATGCAGGAAAAAGAGAAGCACACCCCAAATTTACAAGGATTGTCAGGGACTGCCATGTTAAAACTTGTCAAAGTGCGATTCGAAAAGAAATTGGGTTTCTCTAACAAGAATAGCGATAACAGAAACCAGCTAAAGAAAGCACAGAATGGAACTCAGATGTTTTTGAGTTGCCTACATCCGACTGAAAAAACAGTCACGGAGGCAAAGAAAGCTAAAGTGCCTACTCTCCCAAAGATCTGACTAAGTAAAAATTAGTCCATTCAGACCAAGACAGATCCTGCAGTCCCAGTCAATAGGGCCAGCGATCGACATAAAAAGGCCATCTGCACTCTAAAACCACAGCCTGAGCGAGACCCAAGATTAACAAAGAGTGCTTCAACTGGCCCGATGATTATGAACTTGAAGGAACAGTTTCCGTGTTCTGAAATGATTGCCCTCACATCACTGGTTCAGGAACAAAACATCCTGTGTTTTAAAACATCCCCCTTGCGGAAAGCAGGTTTGAAATCGAGAAATCCAAAGACAGAATCAACTTTATATCATGCGCCTCAACAGACAGACAGGTTGCTAGCAACTTACAGGGTGCTGCACATTACAGTGTCAAAAAACAGGACAGTGGGGTTCAAGATAACACTTTGATCCCAACGGTGCTACTCATACTGACCAACCGACAAATAGGGTGGGAGAGAGCGGGATACATTGCTGTTGCAAACATAAAGATAGCTCGCTACATGGTGCCCGGATCCAGAGTATAGATTATAATTGCGGCAGCCAGTTGAGAGAGATCTGCATGAATGGTGGAGGTGGTGTGTTGAATGAAGATGGCCCGAGGGGAGTAGCCCCCAGTGGCCTGATCGAGATACAATCTCAGGGAAGGCCAGATAAGCAGCCCTGGGGCAAACACCTCGGCAGCCCAGCTGTCTTGACCATAGAGATACAAGATGATAAACTTCATGAGATCAAAGATAAACATGCCACAATGGCAGGCTGACTATTCAAACTAAAAGTGGAGCATTTGGACCTGCGTACAGAGATGAGGGGAACCAAGGGGGGAAACCAATACCAGGGAAAGAGACTGCGTCGGAGCATACGTTCACCCTCAATGGTCTGCTGCACCACAAAGACCCCAAAGTCCAAGAATGTGCCTTGTTCGACCTAATGGTGGAATTTGTTCTTGATCCTAGATTTTGTCCAGGCTTGGTTCTGAACCGCAGCAACATATTAATGTTAATCAAAGAAGTTGCAGAGTTATGTTTGATTTCGAGTAAAGAAATTGCTCAAATAAAATTGCATGACAACTAAAGGCTGGACACAGCGGTGATAAATATGCCATCTAAACAAACTCTATGTTATTAAATGCGAGTGCATCACTTGAAGAGGCAGGGATTAGGATCACTCCTTGCCCGAATACTAATAAGAGAGTTTTTCTGTTTAACCGGAAAAATGACTTATTGGGAAAATTGAGTTATGTAGGGTGGAATCAAGGGCATTAGTTTGACTTTAGGGGTGCAACCCCTGGCAGTCCTGTCTCCTGGAGCGGGTCACCACACCCACTCACGAGTGGATGTCCCTACTGGTAACATCACTAATGAGGAGATGGTGGAGGGAAATTCAATTAGCCATAACATAACTCTGGCATCATGACTAACTCATCCCTTTTGGAAGTTTTGGATACTCATGCCTTAGTGTATCTACAAGAATCAAATGATATGATGCCATTGGTGTGGGATGGACACTTGAGCATCTGTCAGGAGGCAACAAGATTGAATGGAGGTAGACCCGCGGGGGGCCTTTGCATAGCACTTAACCATTCCTCAATGATATTACTAACAGGCTTTTGGCAACCGATGTTGAATTGGAAATTGGTCAAACTACCAGACATACGGTGCTAATTAACATCTACTGGAATCCTGCCCACTCAACACTGCTGATTAGTCTGCATGCTGTGCAGAATATCATTGAAATGTATTAATCAAAATACCCTGTTTCTGAAATGATGTTGGTGGGAGATCTGAACTCCCATTGCCTAGACCCCAATGTTGTCTTGAGGACTGAATGGGGGAATCAGAGTGAATAACGGACTCGACAAATCATACAGGGCCAAAAATGTATCTGAGAGGGATGGGGGTTACAAGTACTGAATGGTCAGACTTTGGGGGACGTGCCACCTAAATTGACGTGGCAAAGAGATGAATTTAGATCCTGGATTGACTACATAGTAGTATCGGAGAAAATCTTTAAAGAGTCAATCTATTTCTAGCTAAAGAGCTCCGACCGTAGTGATCATGATATTCTAATTTTACATTTGTGATCTAATAGCCAAGTCCCAGGGAAGGCCACTTTGTAAAAACGTAGTGGTAAATGCCAAGAAAAACCGGCTTGGTTGGAACCACAAATGTCTTGACCTTTTCAGTAAATTCATTAAGAGTTTCTGGTCTGAAACCACATTGTTAGATAAACTGGGAGCACTCTTGGATGTTGAAAGAAAAGTCTTCACCAAGAGCGTACTAAAACATCTAGAAGAATGGATATCCCTGAAAGGGAGAGTCTCGAAATTTCAAACAGGTTTTAGGAGAGCTATTGGAACTGACGCAAGAGTCCTACCTATATAGACATTAATTGATCAAGCCTACAGTAAAGGAAAGTATCCTCTTTACATGATGTATGTTGATTTGTCGCAAGCCTTTGACATGGTGGATAGGGGGAGGCTATGGTCTAAATTGTTGGAATGGGGCATCCCCAGAGTCCTCTTAGACAAAATAGTACAGTTGCACGCTAATACCACAGTGCGGTTGAGGCTGAGCAACAAGGGCAAAGTGACCAATTCAATCACAATTGCTCGTGGCCTAAGGCAGGGGTGTTCCCTTGCAGCATGCTTATTCAATCTCTATTTAGCCGATGTGGGGGTTTCTTTGGGGAAAACAGGTTTAGTGTCCCCTAAGATCCTGGATGAGCCATGTTTCTGGGTTGCATACGCAGATGATGTTATTTTTTTTTTGCCAGGACAACGTTAGGTCTCCAGGAACCTCTGACAGGTTTTGAGGCATACATGGCCTTGAATAGACTAGCAATAAATCCATCCAAGTCTATGATTTTGTGCTTTAATGGTAGAACAAAAAAGAATATACGTTTTACCTGGAGACTAGGATGAATGAAGCTTAACGTCCTCTCTTCGGTAAAATATCTAGGCATAACCTTAGCAAGACCATCAGATGTAAGAGTTAGTAGAGAGGAATTATGGGCTCAAGGGTTACAGTTTGCAACCCAAATGAAACATTTGAAGAACAAGTATTGCCGGTTTAGCCTCCATCCATTGGTTGCATTTCATAAGAGCAAAGTTGTCCCGGAACTTCTATATGGTCTGAAAACGGGGGTGAAGAATGAAAAAAATTGATTTGAGCAAATTACAATGGTTGATCTGGAGAAGAGCCATAGGCCTCCCAAATTGTGTTCCAGTCACTATCTTGTGTTTCAAATTAGGATTAAGCCCCATGAGGTGTGCAGTACATATAAAGAAACTTTGCTTTATCGGAAACTATTAACTAGTGATACAAATTCCTTCTATGCCTACATGGGAGAAAACATCAAACAACCAAGAGAAGGGCTGATGGTCCCATTTAGCGACAACTGCACTAACATCATGGAGCTATATGGGATCAGTTTAGAGGCCCTGTTAGAGAATGCTGATAAAGTTAAACTCAAAATGCCGGAAGCGACTAGATAAAAACGATTGAAGCGAGACCAGAATACCCATCACAAACAGAGATATATGGAGTCAAAGAAATTGGGAATCCTTCTGAAATATCTTAGACAATGCCCAGATGGCCGACTCAGAGACACCATCATGAGAATGATGTTTAGTCTGCTGCCTGCAAAAGACATTTTGTTTAAGAGAGGCCGAAGTGAAAATTCTGCTTGTCGTTACTGTGGTAGAGAAGTGGAGTTAATTAGACATTTATTAAATGTATGTCCTGTCCTTCAAGAAGCCAGGGAGAGGTCTTTGGCTCGTTTGTACATAATCTTACAACATTAAATGAGGAAACATTGTGGAATTATGTTCTAAAATGCAGTACTACTCCACTTCTGATTAGAACTGGTATGTTTAAAAAAAAGTTGGAGCTGAATTTTTTATACTATGAAATCTTTTTGTATTTGATATAAATCATGATATCATGAATTATCAACTGAGTTCATATATATTACTATCTGGATTAATGTATTAATGTCTCTATTGATTGTATTGTATGAGGTTAAATACACCATGTACAAATAAAAACAATAAAACAATTGAAAATGGTTCTAAAGTCATAACTGAAATCGATTTCCCATGGTTACTTTTAACTGTACAGTTTTATGCCGCCCATTTGACTGTCAAATTTAGCTTTTGTGTGTGTGTATGTGTAGGTGTGTGAGTGTGTGTGTGTGCGTGTGTATATGTGTGCGGTCTGCTGTCTTTACAAGAAAGAATTGTTTCAATATGCTGCTTTAATGAAACAGTTACATTCTTCATGCAGTCTTATTGCCCAAACATGCACTTACTGATCCAACCTACACTAAACCTATTGAACGTTCAATTATCATAAAAATACAAGCTTATGTATGTGGTATACATTACTAATTTAGAACTCCAATTCAGAATATTGTTTGAGATTTTGGAGAAAGTGTTTTTGTTCTTTGTAAACACAGATGTGCACATTAGCGTTTTCAATATTTATCAAAGTTAATGAAATCTGGGATCTGGAACTGCCTCTTTTCAAGAAAGCACTTGCACAAACATAAAGTTTTAGAATTTAAGCAGAACATGTCAATGTTCTATGAAAAAGGAAAATGCTCTCTGTGTGTTCTTTTTACTGGTAATGTCAATCTAATAAAGTGTGCCGATCCACAGATTTAACCTGATCTATCAGATGATTTGTAATGAACATGCTTTCCATCATTTAATTATTGAATATTAAAATTCACATTGCACAATGTTGTTCTTCATGCAAAATAGAAGCACACATGAAGAAACACATTTTAAATTACAATTCCATGTGTTCATTTTAAGCCTACAACAAAGCATGATTTCCTGAAACATTGCATTGTCTGTGTGTCATTCTTACATGATATCTCAATATTAAGCCATTCTGAACATGCATTACTTAATGGAGGGTATACCACTTTATTCAGTAATTTCCTCGCCCGATCAGTGGCCACATGGTCTTGGGTGTGGGACTACTTTACCCTTGCACCAGGAAAGACCATCACAGTGGAGGAGCCTGAGGTTTTCTGCATGGTGGAGGGCTGTGGAAAGAGCCGTAGGAAGGAAGGCCATTAGGAACCATATTCACTAGCAGCACAAGAAGGTCTACCAGGTGAGTGAGATCTCTGCTCTGCAAACCAACACTAGGGACTTGCTGTTACCTCTACCCCTTCCAGGAGGGCTAAGGAGGGAGAGGGCCCTAGCAATTCCCAAGCCCCTGGTGCAGGTCAATGGTGACACTGGTCATGCTGCACAAAAGATCACTACACCAGTTCAGCAGTGCCAGTGGCACCTGCACCTTTATCAAGTGGCAGGTATCTTTGGCGGCACCACCTAAAAAAAAGAAGGTGGGTGCAGTACACCTCCAACAGTGCCCACCTTTGGAGCCTTCAACTACACCATGAGGCAAGAAGGCACCTACTGCCTCTACTGTGAGCAATCTGTTAGCAGGGGGTTTGGGCCTCATAGTAGTGGCAGCCAATCTGAGGAGGCCCATGGAGTTCCACCACCCTTCCCTTCTGTGGGGAATTGAGCCAGAGACAAACACTGAGGCCGCCAGGGGGCGATAATGGCCTCACAGGGAGATTCCCCACCAGTAACAGTGGAAGCTATCTGTGGGAAAGCTGAATAAATTCAATTGGTGCCTGCTCCCTCTGACAAAAAAACAAGACAACAATATTAGGCATCTGCACCTTGTGAAATATCCTGAGATGCTTCATGAGTGGCTTGACTGGAAGAACAATCTCAAGATCCTTAGTGGGCAGCTGCACCATGTGAACAAAAAAATAATAACTTTAGTTGGCAGCTTTCCACGCTGTGAATAAACCTGAGAACTCTAGTCAATGGCGGTGCATTGTGAGAGTAACTGAGAACCTTAGTGGATGACTGTGGCCTGTGTGAGAACCTGATGATCTTTAATGGTTGGCTGTGCCCTGTGGGAGAACTCAAGAATCTTAGTGGTGGGCTGCTCCCTAGCATAACACTTGAGAACTTTAGTGAGTTTCTGAGCCGCGTGAGAGATTCCGGGAACACTAAGGTGTGGATATGCCCTTTCAGAGAACTCAAGAACCTTAGTGGGTGGATGGGCGCTATGAACAAATCAGAGAAATTTGGTTAGTGACTTCATCCTTAGAAAGAAACTGAGAACATTAGTGGGTGGCTGTACCCTGCACGGGGAAGGGCCATAATGGGTGGTGGTGACCTGCGGGGGAATTTAAGACTGTTGTCTGTGAGGTAACCTGAGATCTTTTGTGAGATCTCTATGTAGGATATGGGATAGACATCCTAAAATTGTTCTGCCTGAACTTACCTGTATTTATGTGGTGCCTCCAGCAGGAATGAATGCGGGGTATACTACCGGAAACTGCACCTGTAAAGAAAAAACACCAAACCCTCCTATTGCAGGTATTAGATAACACAAAAAAAGAAAGGGATAACTCATAAACAGCTCAACTCCCAATGTTGTAAAAACCTTAACAGTTTCGGTGAACTCTATTAAATAACAATCAGTTAATAAGCATAACGTGCAGTTATAAATAATGTGCATAACTTAACGGGCCAATAAATGCCAGGGCAAAAAAGGAAATATGGCTTGCTTCCCTAAAAATAGACAATACGCCTATCTCACCATACTGCTTCATAAAGTCATTTAAATGAAGTGGGTGTGAAACAGTGTGCAAACATATAATAACTTTAAATATCGTCCCCCAAGCACAGTCTTCTTATACCAAGCTCTTTTTTCTCTGAAATTGGATGATATTCCCATGTCCCCTGGTGGGTGTGACTGTGCAGCACAACTAAGACAGCGTACACACAAATGTTCCGTTAAGGTGGCCACCATGATTTTATGTTTTAATATATGACCCTCTGGAAAAGTTTCTGACTTCCTCTCAGTGTCAAATTTTTCTAATGAATGCTGCAGTTTTGCAGTTTACAAAAATACAACTAAATAAATATATGCATGTGATAGTGATAAAATCGCCAACAAAACCTGGTAAAATATAAACATAGGGTCGCCCCCCCAAAACATCAGAATACAAATAAAAAATAAAAGACAGAAGCAGGCCCATGTGTAGTCCCCAATCCTGCACCTGGATGTCGAATGGGTCAGCTGATGACTGCGGCAGGCAGATGATGGCCTTGGATGCAGACTGCCAGCCGGGCTGGGTCAGGCGGCTTCCTGCTTGTGAAAGGTCAGATCTTCTACAGGTAGTTGCTGAATTCGCTTGTGCCTTCACCCACAGACTAAAATAGGTTCACTCATGTGTATGACAAACCGTCCAGACAATAAAGGGAGTATTTTGCTACGTGGAATCAGAGTTTCCATGTCTACAGGGGCCTTTGGGCCTCACCAAAATGTGCACTTTTTGTCTCTCGACCTACTTATGAACCTGTGCAGTCACGTTATTTCAATATGTGTCTATTACTAAAACAGTTAATTTACTTCCTTGTATGCCAGATATTCCATTTCACAACTTCTGAAAATGAAAAACTGTTTTACAAACGTATTGTCTGGATATACCTGTATCGCTATTTTAAAAGTGTTTACTGTGTCATTAACCCACCATTGTCCTATAAGTGTTGGCCTTGAGTGCTCAACCATACTACCACTTGGAGAGGAGGGTTACTTCAGATGAAAAGTCAGTAAGCCAAGCAGGGGGAAGATTGGCAACAATTAGCCTGGAGGGCAAGTCAACTTTTCTAGCCCACTGTGCAATGGCCCAAGTCCACAGCGCAGTGGCCCCAACGACCAGACCAAGTAAACTCAATACCAACCTCTCTCCCTCCCACACATTCTCAAAAATATGTAGTAAACATTATTGAAATTACTTTCCTTTTATCCAACATATTTCAGTTATGTTTGTGTTTTCTTTGGAAATTCTCTCACTTAGAAAAAACATAGTAAAATTATTTCACAAGGGTAATATAATTGGTGAAATGGTAAAGCTAGCATTTGAGTCAGATTTTCAATGTGTTACAGTTTGCAATTTGGTGGCAGGCTACATCTCAACCAATCCCATCCTTGGCAAAAGGCTCATGTCTGGCTTCCTGCCTGTCCAGCCCACAAGACAAACCTCATACCTACACCCTGTGTACCATCGCACAACATAAGACCCTCATTTGTCATCCTGCTTCCTCACCAGTACGCTTAACATAAATAGTTAAAATTATAATTATTTATAGAGTCACACTATAGAGTGTAAACCTACATGAGCAAGGCCTTTTCCACAGATAGTTAAGGAAAATAAGGTATGATTTGCTCAGGATTAGATAAAGTATGAAGTGTGTAAGGTGGGGATTTGAGCCCTTTTTTCTGGTTCCACAATTTCCAATTCAGAATGCAGGGGATAATTCCTCTTCTCCTATTCCATCTTCAATATACAAAACAAAAAATGCTTTCTGTAAAGTTGTTTTTTAAGTGTACTGTTCAATAAATATGGTTTTCAAAGGACCAATTTAACTACAAGGGGAAGCCTATTAATTGTCTGTAGCCTGAATCAAATACGTCTCAGAAACAGACTAAGAATATATTTATAATTACAACTTACTATAGTTACAATCTTAGTGTGTACACTTGCGTGTACTTTCAAAGACTCTAGTGGCATGCTAAAGCAACTTGAAAAAATATGGCAAGTTGTAATTAAAGCATATGTTCATAAGGCAAGTATGCATCAATTAGTCAGAAACAAGAAATGGGGCCAAGCCAGTCCCACAATTGGGTGCAGTGGCATTCGGGTCAGACATAGATCTAAGCAACAGTCACCCAACTTGCTGACCTACCATTCCAGATGTTTTCCCCGTCTCATTTACCCTATTTTCCTTACCCATCCTCCTCCTGTGTCGTTCCCTTGCACCACATTCTCAATACCCCCTTTGTTTCTTATAATTAACTTTCAGACCCCTGTTCTCATTTTGCTCTATGCATTAACTATTATTAACTCAAGCCCATTCCCTTACCTTGTACACACCTACTTCCCTTACCCACATTAATCAGTCACCAATCCCTTGCCACTCACCCCCTTCAATTGCCCATCACACCAACCCATTTAAAGCCCTCACCTTTCGCTGCCCTGTTTTACAGCTAGACTTCAGACCACCTTGATTTGCCAGTCAGCCTCTGCCAGACATGACAAGAAGCCGTGGTTGGGGTCTTGCTGGTAATTGTGGCAATGGAGTCTGCATTTCAAAAATGAAGAGTGAAAGACTGCAAGGGGGTGAGGCTTTTTGTGCTCCTAAATTGCACTTTCTTGGAAATATGGCTGCATATTTCAACAGACGGATGCAGAGAGAGAGAACTGCAAGAGGAATACGCATTGGAGCACCTGGTGATGGAGAGGGAGCAAGAGTGGCCTATCATATTTATGTGTGTTTTCAAATAAGGTGGGGTATGTATGTGTGTTTCAGTACTTTGACTGGGGTAATGCGTTTGAGTGTATCTGTGACAGTGTAAAGTATAGGTGGAAGGATGCATCTGTGTTCATGTGACTTTGTATCTATATATCTGAATCTGGTGTGGATTGGCATGTGTGTCTTGGTCACATGAGAGAAGAATGTTCTGGACAAGAAAATGAAAAACCATCACAGACTTTTAGGGGGTCATTCAGAGAAGGTGGAGGTAAAAACACCAAACTGGCCACAAATGTTTTAAATCTTTGTTTTTACTGTACAGAACTGAAGCACAGCTGTTTCCCTTTAACAGAGTGAACAACATTTTTACAAAAGGTCATGTTCAGTGGGTTAAAATGTAGGCATCTCTGATTGTCTCCTCTCATCACCTTACCCATATAATGCATACAATGTCCAGAATTTAGCCTTTTTTCCTTTAAAATAAATCAACATTATTGATATGAGCCACTACTGCACGTAATATTTCTCCCTTCACATTGATGCAGAATTTAAATGTTAAAAAGATATTTACATTACCGCCATCTGAGGTGGTATTTCTGCAATACAACTGGAGGTATTCCAAAAATGTCACCTCTACTGGTGGTAAACTTCGAGTAGGGCGGATTTTCAGAAATACCATTAGCGCAGCTGGTAATTACCATCAGCGGTATAACAAAAATCTGCCCAACTCTGAATGGCCCCTTTAGTTTGTAGTCTTCTAATCATTAATAACTGAATATTACACCTTTACATGTGTGTTTCAACTGTGTCCAATAGTAAGTACCTTAAACAGTCCAACAGCCATTTCTATAACCATTATATAAATAACATTTGTAGGTGCTATTCAGGGTACTATTAAAACACTTTCTGTAAGAACACACTGGTGATCACCAAACTCAGCAGAACATAGGGGAACATTCGTACAGTATCAAACTAAGGACAATTTCTAAGATATGGACCCATACTTCTTTGACAAGTAGGAGTCATGTTAAGATGCTATGGATTGTTATAGATCAATGGTGTGTCGGGGGGAAATTCTGCTGGGGTCGGCCGGGCTGTCCGTAGACCTCCGGGCAGGGAGGCCCCAACTCCTCCCGTATATCCCAAAAGAGATAGAGTATGAGACACACGCAAGAAGCAAGGTGACTCTGCTGTTTATTAGACAAAACGGCAGGGATGGGTCAAGGATCGTACGCGTCCGTCCTGACACACACACAATCGTGGGGCTCGCAGGCCCTTTTTACCTTAGTATGACGCGCTACTTGCGTCACCTTAGAAAGTTTAGCAAAAAACCTATTTCCACTCTGGATTGGTTACTCGAGTGGTAGGGTTAGTATAGCATACATATAGAGAACGGTGTTAGTGGTTGAGGGTTAGTCAGGTGATATACTTGGGCTGTCCCTTCAATTTGATACATGAAATTGAGGATTGGTCAATGTTAATGGCGTCAGTGATAAGAGCCCCATGTTCTGATTGGTCCGCTCGCGAGCCTCCCAGTCTGGGACTATCGCTGTTCCCAGCTCGCGGTGCACCTGTCATTTGCAACAATGTTTTACTATGGGTAGGTGTAAACAATGTGAGGATTTATTCATATGTTGGGAGGTCGACTACTCCCACTGCTGCAGATGTCCAATGAGCCTTTTAATTGTATCTGCCTGTGTCTTGAAACGTCCTTCCTCCTGGGCTTGGCATCCTGTCAGGTTTGGCTTTGTCAGGTGAGGTGGGACCGTGTTTGAGGCAAAATTCAGCACAATTAATATTGTTTTTCCCACTGTGTGCCTGGTTTATCTTGCAGGTGCGACCTTGGCGTCGGCTTGCGGCGTGCGAGATTGCAACATCGTGCCCTTGGCGGTGTGCTTTCGCCGGGCTCATTCTGCAGGGTCAGCAACCGAGCTCTTGCTCATTCAATGTTCATGGAAGCTTTTGCTTGCGGCCTACTTGGGCCTGGTGCATAGGTGGAACCGTTTGATGCAGAGCGCTTTAGGTTACGGTATCATATTGCTCTATCCTCAGTATCGTGTCTCTGTTATATTCTTCATTATGGTACATGGTTCTTAGAAGAAGCGTGAGCAAGCCTTTTTAGATAAGTTCATTATGCGTCTTGCATTTCTGCATTTTGAGAGCCTATGTGGAAAATAATAAAGATGCACGTCCGTGGGTATGTCTGTCGCCTACGTCATAGCACTGAGTATGTTCTTCGTGTGGATTGGTGTGGGAGTGTCCGGTGTGCATGTTTGCACAGGTGTGCTGACCGTTGGCTAGGTCGTCATGGCATCTCTAACGACGTGTAGGTTTAGTCGAGTTGATCCATGCCGCAGGTGTCGGCATGGGCAGGGTGGGCTGCTGGGCAGGTAGGTGGGCACATCCGTATGTTCCTGTACCAGGGTATTTGGTCGTCTGGTAGATAGGCAAACTCCTCTCGTGGCGGGTGTCTAGGCTGTGATCCTCTAGGCCAAGCGCGAGAGGGGAAGGACGGGAGCCTGTTCTTCCATTCTCCCACTTCAGTCCCCCCTCTGGTCGACTTGTCGACCACAAACATATCCTTTTCTTTATCTCCTCTTACTCTCCATATTTTAGTTATTCCTCCCAAATTTCCATAGTGGTTAACATGGTCTTCAAATGACCAATACATATATGCACAGTTCCTCCAGGAGTGCAGTATACCCATTTCCCTATGTAGCTCCTTGGGTTTCTTGGGTTTTCGAGCTTCACAGATGGTGGGTCCAGGTGGTTGGTGATGATCTGGTTGCGCAACTTCTCTCTCTCTTTTATGATTGTGCCTGTGTGTTGTCCGTCATCTGTTGGAATCAAGAGGTGCATGCCAACCATTTTGCGTTTGCGTAAGCCTGTAGTCCTGGATGTATTATCGAGGAGAAGAACATTGCTGCTCTGCTGAATAGTCTGTGGTCTGGTGGAATTGAAGTGAGTGCTGTTTCCGACCTTCCCCATAGGTAATTTCCTGTCAGAGGTTCTCCTTGTCTTTTCTTTCTATTCAGGACAGTATTATTGCTGTCGGTTTTGCTCTCTGGCCCCTTCTGAGGTTGTACAGATCTCTTCTTCCTCTTGTTCCCTTCATCCATTTTGGGGAAGTTCGCCATCTTGACATGTTTCTGGGGTACCACTAGTGATGGTACATTAACGTGCACCATTGTGCATATACCATTCCACAGAGGGGGCAGTGTGTGGTATGCTTTTTCTCCACAGGCCCAGTAATGGTCCATTACTACTGCTGTTCCTGCTCCCCCCTCAGGTAACTCCATCACGCTTTCACAGTTGGTGTTGTATCCTACGTCCACCTCCCCTTTATGTTGGTAGCATACCTTAGGCGCAGTTAGCGGCAGTATTGTTATTGGGTCTTCATCCTTCTCCATCCACGTGAGCATGGGTACATACTTGACCCAAGTCATCCAACATCTATGGTTGTGTCCATCAATAGTCGAAATATTTTCTCTTGTTACCATGTTGCTGCCAACCACTCCTATGTCCCATTTGTTGTTCATGTACACCTTCCCTGTTATTATCACCAGTGGTCTTTCCCAACATCCGTTTTTACCAGGGACTTCAGTGGCGTACCAATCACATGGTAGGTACTGTAGTGTTACTTTCTTTGTTTCTCCTTTTTCAGGACCACTTGTTATGTATCTGAATCCTTCAGCATGTAAACTGCTCTTGTGGTAACTCAAATAAGTCTTGAGGAAGTTGTTTTCATATGGATATGTATCTCGTGTTTTCCACACCAGTTGCACCACTGTCCCTTGAAATCTTCCTTTCGTCTGGAACAGTGCCAGGTATATTATACATCGTGCTATTTTTTCATCTATCTCCGTGGCAACAAATGTTCGAGAAGCGCTCATGGCGTATGGGATTAATGAGCAAACGTAGCAGCTGTCTTCTGTTGTCTGCTTACCTATGTGGGTCATGTGTTGGTACCATATGTTGTTTGAGATGTGTGCTGAATCTTGTATGTAGTTGTCAATACCTTTATTATCTGAGTATGTGCTGCGTTTAACTCTATTTTCCTTGTGTGGGATTTTACTAGTACCACCTGACGTAACACCTGTTGCAGCTGGGGGTGGGGGTGTATTAGGTTTGGGTACAACAATAATATTGATAGCATAGCTGTACTGCCATACAGAGGCAGCCAAGAATCCGGTGATCATTAAAATTCCTATCAATTTTATTACAGATGCTAATTTCACCGGCATTTTGCTCTTACCTTGCTGCAGTCCGGCAGCTTATTCTTGCGACGTTACAGTTGCCCGCCTGAAAATTCTTAATATGCTTGTTATTAGTGTTAGTTGTCGTTTTTTAAGCTCTCCCTATCAAGTAGTCATTCAGTGCCCAGGCGAAGAGCTGTTCCCACGCCAATCTAAGCGATCTATCTCTTAGGGCAGGCAAGTATGGTTGGAGGTGGGGCATTGAATGTTCTATGGACAAGAGGAATGCTGTGTAGTAGACACGTACCCTCCTTCTTTTCAGGTACGTTGGCCTTTTTATTTCATATACAAATTGGTGTGACAATTCTTCCAGGTAATTATCGTCTGAGGGTACCATCTACTCCTGGGCAGTGAATTGGTTAGTTATCTACTTTCTTAGTAGTACAATAATACGCTGTACCTGCATGTGCGAGAGAAAAGAAAGAGAACATTCAGGTGTTTACATGTGTATATGTGCAAGACAATGTCCTTCAGTTCAGTTATTACTACAGTGGGTAGGGGGTCAATGGGCAGAGGGTTTGGGGCTCATCTGGCGGAAGTCTCTTTGCTCTTTAATCGTGTAACCATGGGGTGGGCGGTATGGGGATCACCCCTTTCTTTTCTAGTAGTTGTCTCTGGGGAATCTGAGGGGTGGCAGGGTATGGGGACACTTAGGCCGTTAGTTGTGGTAGAAGTCTCTTCCTCCGTTGGTGACGCTATTGTTGGTCTTCCAGTGGCCCTGTCGGTGGCGCTGGGGCGGGTCTGGAGTTTGTAGATCTTTACGTCGTGTAGGTGGTTCCAGGCACGTTTGTCCTGTAGCTTTACTGCTCTCGTTGATACCTCCTCTACCAGATGGGGGCCAGTGAAGCGTGGGCTGTTCCACTTTCTGTTGAAATTGCGAAGTTGTACGTGGTCACCTTTAGCAACTTTGCACAGTCTTTCCTTTTCCAATTCTTTATCCGAGTCTTCTTGTTGATCGCTGTTAGACCCGCCCCACGTGCGCTCGAGCTGTTGAGACACAAACACTACACTAGTAATCAAAGAAGTCACATATTGGTACATTTCATCACCAAGGACATTTGCAGTACTCTCGTGATCGGTAAATGCTCTTGATGTCGGCGTTAGGGGAAGGCGCATTTGACGTCCGGTAACCACCTCGTGAGGGGTGAGGTGGTGGTCGGAACCTGGTCTATTCCTTAGCTCAAATAGGGCTAGTGGAAGGCAATACAACCAACTCTTCTTTGTTGTTTGCTGTATTTTTGCAATTGCCTCCTTTAATAGGCCATTCAGGCATTCACATATACCGTTGGCCTGTGGGTGGTATGCACATGCAAATTTATGCTTGATGTTCAGTAAGGATGTGATGTGCTGGAACATTTCGTTTGCGAAATGTGGGCCATTATCTGACCGCAGTACCTCGCACACTCCCCACCTGGGGAAGACCTCCCTCACTAGGAATTTAGCTGCTCTGAATGCATCTGGGTGTGAACAGGGCCCTGCTTCAATCCACCTCGAGAATCGGCATACTACTACAATCATATACCTATTTCCTTGACATACGTTGATCATATCAACATAGTCAATATGGAGATGTCGGAAGGGTCCCTCTGGCCGGGGTATAGTACCTCTTTTCACCTTCAGAGTGTGACCGGCCGTAAACTGTTGACATGTGAGACAATTGCTGATAAAATTTGACACATGAGAATTTAACTCGGGGCAGAACCAGTCTTCCCTAATTCGTGCTGCAATTACTTCCTTGCCTGTGTGGGCTGGGTGGTGTAGTTGGCTCAGGGCGGTGTTCAATAGTGCCAGTGGTATTACAATCTTTCCAGTGTCACCCTGGCACCATAGTGCGTCAGTTGGTGACATTGTGCATCCTCTTTTTACCCATATTTCTTTTTCTGCCATTGGTGCAGCCGCTTGTAGCTCTATTATCTGTGTGGCTGGGAGATGGGTGTACCCTTCTCTTATCAACATCTCCTTAGCCATTCCCCTCCCTCTCCCTCTCTTTGACTCTGGGGGGTTCCATATCTCACCAAAATATGCAGCATACTTCGCATGTGCGTCTGCTGCTGCATTCCCTTTTGAAATGTGGTCTTCACCATTGGTGTGTGTGGTGCATTTGACCAAAGCTAATTCTTGGGGGTCATTTATTGCTTCAATTAGTTCAGCCAATAGGAGGGCATGTTGCACTGGAGTGCCATCAGCTCTAATAAACCCTCTTCTTCTCCATTTCGACAGCCCTGAGTGGACAGTGGACGTAACATATGCGCTGTCGGAATATATGGTCACTCGTTTGTCAAAGCTTTCCTTCAACGCCAAGATTAGTGCAATTAATTCTGCTGCTTGAGCGGAATAATGCTGTGGTAGTTGTACACATTTCATTCCCACAGACACCGGTACCTCCATCATTTTTACCACTGCTGCCCAGTCCTCCTTATACAATCCCTTTGGTCGATAGTTGATGACCCATCAATGAACAGGAGCTCACCTCCCTCTAGTGCGTTCTCTTCAATCTTTCTAGTACATGAGTACATTTCAGTTATTTGCGTACAATCGTGGGCATAATCTCCTTCCTCAATTACTTCTGCTAGGAACCTTGCAGGGTTGACCGTGCTACATCTAACAATTGATAGTTCAGCTCTGGATAAGATGATCTCATAACCTGATGCCCTTTGCGTGGTTAGGGTGGACTTAGGTTTATTCAATATTGCAAATAGTGCTTGTTCCACAAACAGTGTAGTTGGGCACCCCATGGTGATTGCTGATGCTTTCTCTACCGCAAAAGCAGCTGCGGCGAGACCTTGTTCGCAAGGGAAATGACCTAACATCACAGGATCTAAGTGGCCGCTGTAAAATGCTACTGGTTTGTAGCCCATGCTTGTTTTTTGAGCCAACACTGCTTTCATTACTGCTGAGTCGCAATGTGAAAATATAAAGAATTGTCGCTCATAGTCTGGGGTTGCCAGTACCGGAGCAGTTGATATCGCATCTTTCAGTTCATCAAAAGCCTCTTTCATTTCCATTGTCCACCCCAACTTTTTCTCCCCTTTATTAGCTTCCTTTAACGCCTCAAGCAGGGGTCCTATGTATGAGCTGTAATCAAATACCCATGCTCTACAGCAGTTGCACAGACCCAGGAACTGCTGCAGTTCCCTCACTGTTTGTGGCACTGCCGTTTTTGAAATGGCCTGTGCTCTTTGTGGTGCAATCTTTCTTCCATGTTGGGATATGAGCTGACCAATGTAAAGTACCTGTTCTTGACAGTACTGTAACTTTTCCATGTCTACCTTGTAACCTTTTTCAGCCAATATTGTCAGCATCTTTAATGAGTCCTCTCTGCATGTTCTTTCGTTTGTACTGAAAATTATTATGTCGTCGACATACTGCAACACTGTGCTTTCCACTTCAATGTTACCGAAATCCATCTGTATTACTCTGTTGAAGATTGACGGTGATTTGCATTACCCTTGTGGCAATCTGGTGTGTTTCCACTTTGTGTTTCTGTAAGTGAAGCGTGTCAGATCTTGTGAGTCTGGGTGCAATGGTATTGAGAAAAAAGCATTTTTAAGGTCGATCACTGTAAATCGTGATGCTTCTGCTGGAATGCCACACAATATTGTGGCCGGGTTTGCGGCTATGGGGTATTCTGCTTCTACTATGTTGTTCAAGAGCCTGAGATCCTGTATGAAGCACCAAGACCCCCCTCTAGCCTTGCACACTGGGTATACAGCCGTGTTACATGGTGATTCTGAGGGGACCAATATGCCATTATCTATAAGGGCCGTTATGGTTTCATATATGCCCTCATCTGCCTCTTTTGATAGTGGGTACTGTTTCACTCTAGGGAGTATTGCACCTTTTTTCAATTTTATCCTTACTCCCCCTATACTTTTTTTGCACCCCACGTCATAGGGGCTAGTAGTCCATAATGATGTGGGTACTTTTGTCATATCCTCCTCAAAGAAGGGAACTGGGGTGGATGTGGGTGCCTCAAGTGCCATTGCAATTTTCTGTGCCACTTGTTTGTACGCCACTCTTAGCCATATTTCCACACTCATCATAAACACCATTTCACCTTCCTCCTTTTCTTCTGAGAACAGCTCCTCATCTGACACCTGGGTGAGTCTACATCCTTCTGCTAGTGCTATCACTGCCCTCCATGATCTTCCTTCTCTGTCTTGGGCATGTACCGCAATGTAATCAGCTGTTGCTATAATGCTCTCAATGTCCACTGGAACCACCTTTCCTTCTGGTTCATTGACTGGTGTTTCTGGTCTGAACAAATAGGCTGCTGGCTTCCTCCAGATCTTTCCCTCTAACCCTGGCATCCACGCAAATGTCATGTCTGTCCCGTACTGGAAGAGTTCGCCATCTACTGGCTCAGCCCAAATCGCTGTCTGTCCGCAGTATGCTTGCATAATCTGTCGTGCTGTGAGCATGTTAATTCCTGGAGTAGAGAAAATTATGCCGTCCTCCGTAAAGGAGATCGTCATATTCAACCTGTTCATGATGTCTCTCCCCAGTATATTTACTGGTGAGGCACTATAATATAAAAGTGGGACTGACATGTCATAATCTCCTATAGATAAGGGAATATTATCAGTAAAAGGAACCAACCCTCTAGCCCCAGAGAATCCTTGGGTGTTCATGGCTTGGCCCGACATCTTAAATTTACCTTCCCTTATGCAAGACCGGGTCGCCCCGGTGTCAACAAGGAATGATAATTTTTTGTCACCTATCGTTACCTCTATGCATGGTTCCTCCGCACTATTAGGTGTTACCGACAGGATGGGACACACCAAGGCCGTCTGTGGGCTGTCCTATTGAGGGTACAACGATTGACCATTTCCTGTGTAAGGGTTGTGTCCCAGGACGGTCACCCTACCCAGTTGTGTTTGTTGTGCTTGGGGTTGTTGTGTTATCGCTACCTGTTGTTGTGGCAGTGAATATGTCTGTGGCTGTTGTTGTGTTATTAGTTGTTGCTGTTCATTTCCCTGTTGCAACGTCTGCTGTTGCTGTATGCCCTGCTGTTCCTGTGTGGGCCTTGGTTGTCCCTGTTCGCTCCATGATGGTGTTCCTGGTCTTACTCTACACGTGCGTGACATGTGCCCTACTAATCCACAACTCCAACACACCGGTGGTTCCCTACTCTGCCATGGAAAGCTTCCTGTGTTGTCCTGGTATACTGGTTGCCCAGTGGGGTAGGCATTTCTAAGTCCTCCCACCTGCTGTTGTGTGTTATATCCGTATCCTCTCCCTCTCATAATTCCTTCTCTTCCCCTGTTGTAATTATAATACCCAGCCCCTGGCATTGAGTATCCTCCTCCCATGTTGGTCGTGTATGGTTGGAGTGGCGGCACCTGTTGTGTTATAGTCTGTGAGGGTGGTATTTGGGAGGGATCTTGTGCAGCCACTACTTGTGTGGGGCTTTGGGTCATTGTTGTAGGTGTAGTTATTAGTGCCCCTTCCATTGTGTATCTAGTAAGTTTTTTTCTGTACTAGTTTAGCCTCTTCCGTTTTCCTGTCCTCTTCCTTTTGTTTCATTTTTCCTTGCCATGTCCTGCAATGATGCACTATTGTCAGTTGTATTTCTGGCCATGCTTTTGCTTCCATTCCCACTACTTTCTTTAGTTGTTTCTGAACTCCTTCTGGGAGCCCTTGTACTAGTATATGATAAAATATTGCTGGTGTTTTGTCCCATTGTTCTCTAGTTTCCATGCGCCACTTCTCTTGAATTTCCTGGATATTATCAACAGGATCTTCGTTCTCACGCATCTTGCGTGAGGTAATTGCTCCTATGTCTGATGTGTCTGGATACTGTACCCTCAGTGCCTGCCATAGTGCATGTCTGCAGTTTGCGAATGGTGCCCCATCGTGCGATGTGTTTGCTATTGTTACCCCAGGGAATTCCGCTATCTTCCAAATGTCATCTGCTGCATCCCCTAATATCGATATTAGAAGGCCCTTTACATCTCCCACTGCCAGTTTCTGTCCTGCGGTGTGTTTTTCCATTTCATATATCCATTTACCCGCACCTCCAATTAATGATGGGAGCCTGCACTTTATATTTTCTTTGTCTGTATGCTTCCAAGGGACGTACTGTGGTCTAACCCCTCCCCTCTCCAGAAGTGGCATTAAGTTGTGTCTCGTTTTACCCGTTGGGTTCCATAAAATCGAGTCCTCACACCCCTCCTCTTCTTCCCTCTCTCCTACATCGTCAATTTCGTCCGTATTTCCCCTGCTCGTAACTCTTTCTTCTCCATCTTTTCCCCTTCTTCCATCATTTCCTGTATTTAATGTGGGCATGTGTATTCGTCCTTCCTGCCAGCGTCTAGGGAGGTCTCTAAGCCAACCTGCATAGGGTGTCAGTTCGTTTGTGAAGGACGCAAGTTTGATTGTATGTAATGAGCGTGAGGTGGTTGAACATGTAGGGTGGGATGGGAGAGGGTGTGATGGTGACGGTGTGGCTTCATGTGTCTGTCTTTCCGCTATCCCTTGCTCTTCCTCCTCACTTCTCTCCAGTTCATCCTTTCTCCTACAGATCCATGGTGAGTCTGTATTGGTCCGGGTGGTGTATAGTTTATCTAGACTTTCCCTTTCACTGTTTCTTCCTTCCTTCTCCATTCCTTCTTCTTCCTCACTACAAAAGTCATTCACAAACGGCAGCTCCCACTCTGTCTTTTTCCCCTTGATTGTTACTGTTTTTAAGTCTATTAGGTCCGGTTCTCCCTTTTCTCCTTTACCAACCGCTCCCCTTTGCGCTGATGTTGTTGCTACTTCTGTGTCTCTATACACATACCCCCTTACTTCACTCTCCCTTCTCCTATCTTCTCTTTCCCCTTAATTTCTCTCCTCCATCTCTCTACCAATTTCCTCCCTTTTCCTTTTTAATTCCTCCATTACTTCACTACTCACCTTTTCCAATATCCTTTCATCCTCTTTCATCCTTTCCCATCTCACCCTCTCCCTTTCTAATATACTCTCTATCACCCTCCCTTCTTTGTATTTCTTAGTCGTTTCTAATAGTAATCTCTTCTTCCACATTGCCATTTCTTTTTCTTTCTCTTCTTCTTCTCGTAGCACTGCTCTTGATACCCTTTCTGCTGCTGCTTTTACCCTTTCAGCTTCTCTCCTTTGCTCCTCAGTTTGTTCCCTTATTTTTCCAATTTGTTCTTACCTTCTTTCCTTTCCCTCGCTCTCTCTCTTTCCTCCCTCTCGAGCTGTTTGATCAGTTCATTCTGCTCATCCCTTAACTCTGCTAGTCGTTCCTCCAAAATCTCTTCCTTTTGTCGTAACAGCTCTTCCCCTCTCATTCCACTCTCCCTGGTATTATCCTCGTCTATTTTCCTTACTACCTCCTTCTCTTCTCCTGTTAATGAACCTCGTAATTTTAATAGTATCTGCGCAGCTACCCACTCATCATGTCCTATTTCCACAGTTTGTTCTTCTCCAGTCCTCCCCTCCCCTGCTGGCATCTTCCTATGAGCCACATATGGTAGCGGGCTGTATGCCGGGTTCGAGTACCCCTCAGCCGCCCTTAACTGTCCTCTTTCTATTTCTCCTAATTCTCTTAAAGGGTACAACCCCCCTCCCTCTGTTTTCACTACCTTTGCTAGGGGTATATCGTTGCTCTGTTCCTTTTTTATTTCATTTTCTTTTGAGTTATTATTCTTTCCTCCTCCCTCTTGTCCGTTCCCCGTGTTCTTTGGGTCTTCACTCCCCTTTTTCCCATTTTCTCCTTCCTCCTTAATCTCTTTTTCTTCCGGTATTTCCCCCACATTGAACATTCCATTTGGTCCTGGTCGGGACCCTTGGAACTTCCTCCATAAGTTAAACACCTCCACGTGGTGTGTCAACTTCTTCCCTTTGTATGTATTATGCAGATGGTTTAATAGTGAATGTTGGGTATATGGATCGAAGCTACCATTAGGCGGCCATGGTGTTATCATTTTGTTGTCCGTCCCCTGTGTCCATTCTACGCTATACTTGATCAGTTTCTCCCTATGGGGTGACAGTGTTGTACATATGTGTTGTAGTGGGGTAGTGAGGGTGTTCCCCCACCCTCCCGATCCTGTCCCGTATGACATAGTAGCGCTTCACTTGTTATCCTTCCCCTATTTGGTAGCTATTATCTTACTAACACTTACAATACACAGCCTTATACCTTTACCTGGCCCCGTAAATTTGGGGACTTGCGATAGTCCGCTAAGGAAAATTATTAAAATATAGTATTTACATTTGTATATTTTCTTCTTTCTTTCTTCCTTTACACAACACCCTTACGGCCCCCTGCGGCCGAGGCGCACGTAGCCCCCTGCGGCTGCGTACCCCTTGTGACGTTCTTATACAGTCTTCCTATTTTCATTTGCTCCTCCTCCTTCTTCTACACTTGCCGTGGCCGGCGTTCTCCGTGCGCAGCCACGTCCCCCGTTTCGCCTTTCCCCGATCAACTCATTACCGTTTATCTCCGTTTCCACTCCCTTACCACAGTTCTCTTCCCCAACACTCTCAGAAAGAAAGATGCCTTGTGCTCGGGATATCCTATGAAAGCCCTACTGGTGAAGTCACCGATCTCTTCGAACTACTGGTAAGTTCTTCATATATTCTTTAAGTCCAAAATACACTTGCAATCTACCCCCGTTAACCTCACAGCTGTCTTCCTGTCACTCCTGGAACAAGGTAATCAATAATATAATCGGACTGCGCACACTGCGTCGCCTCGCGTGTGATACGCCCCTCGACAGGAGGGCTTAACCAGCCAATTATCTTCCGTATTGGGCAACTAACTAGCTACCGCCTACAGGGAAACGTCATCTACCTATCGAGTTTCTTGCTCGAACAATAGGGATCCTCATCTACTCATTGATCAATAAATGCCAAATCGTAGGAAACCACACACACACACCCTTTCACGTAGTCGCGACCTAGGCCAATCAGTGTCTACGAGCGGCCGCACGTGATGTTTTCGTGCTCCACCTCCCTCTCTCGCGTAACATAGCCGACTGCTCTCGCACTCGTTCGGCTACCATTCATTTCATTGCCAACACTAAATTGTCAAACCTTCGCCGCGCACCTGTGCAACACCTCCCACCTCCCGTATTTAATTCCTCCCCCCTCCCTCACAATTTCACATTGCTTGTTGTGCGTGGCATGCTCACCAAGTTCTCTTGATGCGGGGCCGCTCGACTGCGTGCACCCCTCCAAGCGGCTCGCCACCTCCCCTCGTCTGGACCACGTCTGGACACTCGCAACCGCGGGCGGGATACTTCTCAACCGGCTCCCGAAGGCCAATATCCGGATTGCGCTGTCCGGTCTTCTCGCAGTTCCGCGATGGTCCCATAGTCCTCAGAAGGGGGCAACGGCAGAGGGGGCCGCGCCGCCGGGCCTCCTCGCAACGGGAGTACCTGGAAAAATAAAAATAAAAAAGCAGATCTTAAACAGATCTCAGCAGTGCCTCCAACTTGTCGGGGGAAATTCTGCCGGGGTCGGCCGGGCCGTCCGTAGACCTCCGGGCAGGGAGGTCCTAACTCCTCCCGTATATCCCAAAAGAGATAGAGTATGAGACACACGCAAGAAGCAAGGTGACTCTGCTGTTTATTAGACAAAACGGCAGGGATGGGTCAAGGATCGTACGCGTCCGTCCTGACACACACACAATCGTGGGGCTCGCAGGCCCTTTTTACCTTAGTATGACGCGCTACTTGCGTCACCTTAGAAAGTTTAGCAAAAAACCTATTTCCACTCTGGATTGGTTACTCGAGTGGTAGGGTTAGTATAGCATACATATAGAGAACGGTGTTAGTGGTTGAGGGTTAGTCAGGTGATATACTTGGGTTGTCCCTTCAATTTGATACATGAAAATTGTTACATGAAGACCTCTGAGGATTGGTCAATGTTAATGGCGTCAGTGATAAGAGCCCCATGTTCTGATTGGTCCGCTTCCGAGCCTCCCAGTCTGGGACTATCGCTGTTCCCAGCTCGCGGTGCACCTGTCATTTGCAACAATGTTTTACTATGGGTAGGTGTAAACAATGTGAGGATTTATTCATATGTTGGGAGGTCGACTACTCCCACTGCTGCAGATGTCCAATGAGCCTTTTAATTGTATCTGCCTGTGTCTTGAAACGTGGGATTCAGGCGTCTCCTTCCTCCTGGGCTTGGCATCCTGTCAGGTTTGGCTTTGTCACGTGAGGTGGGACCGTGCTTGAGGCAAAATTCAGCACAATTAATATTGTTTTTCCCACTGTGTGCCTGGTTTATCTTGCAGGTGCGACCTTGGCGTCGGCTTGCGGCGTGCGAGATTGCAACATCGTGCCCTTGGCGGTGTGCTTTCGCCGGGCTCATTCTGCAGGGTCAGCAACCGAGCTCTTGCTCATTCAATGTTCATGGAAGCTTTTGCTTGCGGCCTACTTGGGCCTGGTGTATAGGTGGAACCGTTTGATGCAGAGCGCTTTAGGTTACGGTATCATATTGCTCTATCCTCAGTATCGTGTCTCTGTTATATTCTTCATTATGGTACATGGTTCTTAGAAGAAGCGTGAGCAAGCCTTTTTAGATAAGTTCATTATGCGTCTTGCGTTTCTGCATTTTGAGAGCCTATGTGGAAAATAATAAAGATGCACGTCCGTGGGTATGTCTGTCGCCTACGTCATAGCACTGAGTATGTTCTTCGTGTGGATTGGTGTGGGAGTGTCCGGTGTGCATGTTTGCACAGGTGTGCTGACCGTTGGCTAGGTCGTCATGGCATCTCTAACGACGTGTAGGTTTAGTCGAGTTGATCCATGCCGCAGGTGTCGGCATGGGCAGGGCGGGCTGCTGGGCAGGTAGGTGGGCACATCCGTATGTTCCTGTACCAGGGTATTTGGTCGTCTGGTAGATAGGCAAAATCCTCTCGTGGCGGGTGTCTAAGCCGTGATCCTCTAGGCCAAGCGCGAGAGGGGAAGGGCGGGAGCCTGTTCTTCCATTCTCCCACTTCAGGTGCATGGGGAGGAGTTGTGCCAACATTGCCATCCAGGGTCACAGAATCTGTTCTTTAAAAGCATACATTGCCACTGGGCGGAATGAACCTGCCCCTGCGGCCTAGACTGCCCTCCCTTTTACCTAGCGTGGATTCCCATGTGTGGTGCAGGTGCCACCCAGGCACCTCTAGAACATTGCTGAAATCAAGACAGATGCCTTGCCCCATTTACAGAGAATCTGAGCAGGCTCCAGTCCTTTCTGGCAGGGTAGATCTGACAGATTTTATTTTTCCAATTATTATTTTACATGTTGTAGCTCTGGCCCAGGGGGCAACAGCCCAGCCAGACTGGGAGGCAATTGCCCCTTTGCCCCCCTTGCCAGTCCGCGCCTGAAGCTTTGTCAATACCTATTTCATTAGAGCAGTGCCAACAATACTGAAATTCCTGAGGCATACGAAGAACAGTAAATGTTGCACAGATCTCACATTCCGAGTGTATAGTTAGAACAATGAAGGCAGATACAACTTCGGAGACAGTATGTTTCAGGTTTATTTGTAAATTTAAATCTGTGCAGTGGATAATCGTTGTGGGCTCTCTAAAAAAACATTATATTCAGTGCCTCAAAAAAACTCTTCTACAGGGAGCATATGCACCAGGGAACGATTAAATACATTTGGAGATTTGAAACACTTGTAGGCTGTTTTGGGCCCATAGTATAGCTCAGGGACAACATGCTGCATTGAGAGCAATACGACTCAGCGCAACGCAGGTTCGATCCCCCCGGTGGTCGTTAGAAATCTCTGGGTATTAATTAAGCGCGTTATAAATAACCGATTAAATTAGCCCCGGTACTAATACAATATATCGTATCACGGTAACAATGAGTCTCAGTGGAGGACGGTGATTTTATATATTCCAGATTATTCCATGAACTGGAAGTGAGGTTGAAGTGTCTGCCCCTGTCTGAGGGGTCGTCATTCCAACACTTCTAAAACCAACTGAGAATTAAAATCATGAGCTCCTGGATGCCTGTTTCGAGTAGCAGGTGTCAATTTTTATTAAACGTATCCTTCAGATGACCAGGCTTCATGATTTGCTTCTTTTATATATTAGGAACATTTAAAGTGTATTCCTTCTCTTGATAGCTGCATCAGTCACGAGCGTGTGTTAACGCATTCACCCATCTGTAAGATTAAACTGTCTGCGTGCAGCCACTCTGCTCTAGAGAGTGGGAGGATGACAGACTCATGTGAGTTAATGTAAAAAAGCAAACTGCTGTTAAGAAAAAAAGTACTTCGGAAAAACCATGCAATCTTCCACGACACATAGTTCTCCGGAAATAAGAATGTAGAAAAAAAACACCTCATTACTCTCTCCTATGTCTCTTCCCCCGCGTTTGGTCGTATCAATTGTGCTTTTGTCACTTTTAATAGACTTCTCTGAGGTACAGAGAGCCCCCAACAATTCACACAAACCCCCCACATTTTTAGTTTGGGCTATTAGGTGATGCTTATATAGCATTAGAGTACAGATACCGAGAAATGTCATATGAGGAGGGACAGCTTGTAGGTGTTCTTTGGTTATTTGCCCAGCCATTGACTGCCCATGGCCATGCTAGTCCATATGGCCATTACTACCCAGGTTCTGCCCCAGCCCGCCGAAAACACCTCCTCATGGGAACTTCTTGAGTTTGCTTTATTCAAGTCTTAACATAAAACGTTGCACTCGAAGTGCCTGCCAGTTTGTTTTAGTAAGCAGTCATCTGAGAGTGAATGACTTAATTGAAGTTGTAAACACGCTACTCGTGTAATTAACCAGGTATGCCTTCAGCCACCACTAGATTTAAAAGCACTGTTAAAAACAAGCGTTGGCAAAGCCAACAATTGTGGCTTGTGTATTCATATTACGTATTTGCCAGACATTGTTTTTAGATGTCCTGGTACTTGCACCATTTTGCACCTGCTACCATCAATGGTCAGTTCATACCACTACGGCAGTGCCTGGCAAGTACCTTTCCCATCCGTACACAAAATCCCAAAATGTTTGGTATTGCCAATGCTTGTTAAATGATATCACACACGCATGCATAACCAGTTAGAAGTCACGCCAATTGCAATAGTGCAAAAATATGGGCACATACTTATGTCAGAACAGGACAATAGAAACAATAAGCAGCAAATGATATAGTGATGTCATTTTAAATGTGGCCATATGTTCCTAATTACCTGAAAAACACAGGCTAATCTTAAAAAGCACAGTATCAGGTCATTACATTGACAACCAAACCATCTAACACCAAACCATCTAATTTTTTCCATCGAAATACCATTCCATAGAATGGCCATTTTGTTGAATAAAATTCGATGGATCCATCGAAATGTAATGTTAAGATTAGGGGTTAGATTAGGGTTAGGATTGGGTTTGGGTTACGGTTGGGGCTAGGGTTAGATTAAGGGTTACATTTGGGTTAGGGTTAGGGTTGGGGCTGGGGTTAGCTTAAGGGTTACATTAGGGTTAGGGTTGGGGGTTAAGGTTGGGTCTAGGGTTAGATTAAGGGTTACATTAAGATTAGGGTTGGGGCTAGGGTTAGATTAAGGGTTACATTGGTGTTAGGGATAGGGTTGGGGCTCGGGTTATCTTAAGGGTTACATTAGGGTTAGGGCTGGGGGTTAGGGTTGGGGCTAGGGTTAGATTAAGGGTTACATTAGCATTAGGGTTGGGGCTAGGTTTATATTGACGGTTACGTTAGGGTTAGGGTTGGAGCTAGGGATAGTGTTAATGTTGGGGCTGGGGTTAGATTAAGGGTTTCATTAGGGTTAGAGTTGGGGCTAGGGTTAGATTAAGGGTTACGTTAGGGTTAGGGTTAGGGTTAGGGTTAGGGCTAGGGTTAGGCTTAATGTTGGGATAGGGAAATGGTTAGGGTTGGGGCTAGGGTTAGATCAAGGGTTACATTAGGGTTAGGGCTAGGGTTAGATTAAGGGTTATGTTAGGGTTAGGGTTAGTATTGGGGTGTGTGCCTGGGGGTTGGGGGCGACCCCCAATACACCCAAAAAAATTCAAACATTACAAGGAGCTGGCCAGTGCTGACATTTCTGCACTGGACATCTCCATGTAACGTATTAACGTTACAAAAAATGCATTGAAATGCTATATTTTACATGTAAAAGTGCATTTCCATTGAAACCAGTCCATTTATATTTTCGATGGACTGGTTTAGATGAAAAGGCACTTTTCCATGTTAGAGATAGACTGTCGATGCTTTGGCATTAGATGCTTTGTTTTCGATGCTTTTTTATGTCGACCCTTTTTTTTCAATGCAATCACTATAAACCAAAAAACACAGTGAACATCACTAATTATAGTCACAAGCACAGGAATGGCTCACCCCTCCCGACTTGCGTTGCTTCTAACGGCACATACAACCTCAAAATTGACGACAATGACATCATGTTTCACATCACCATTGACATCAAATCAGTCATGCCACAGAGTACCTATAAAAGTGCAAGTCCTGCAAGCATGCACCAAGCATAACACCCTTAGCCACAGCATTGAAGAGTATGGCTGTGACAAAATGACTTTTGCTCCAAAGTACTACAAGGATGAGTACTAGCTAAACCACCTACTCAGATATACATCCTTTGACTTCTGTGGTAGGACTAGTCTATATTACCTGAATAATTTGGTCAATGCTTACAGTTGGATGCAATAGTTGTTACTGGCAACATTGAATCAGAATAGAGTTTTACTTTTGGCTATGCTTCATAGGATTGCAACCAGGAAGTCAAATGATGAATGAATTTAGACATGTTTTGCTTTCTCATTTACAAAGCTGACTATATAAAGTGCTGCAAGGGTAAACCATATTTATCATAATGTAACCTTTAAAATGCTAAGACTTTGTTGACTCTTGAACTCCCCATAAATAAGGCACGTGGATCTGCGACAACGTCCCCTATCTCAATCTGAGGACCACCATGGGGATTATTTAGGGTGCTGGGAGTTTCCATGAGCCAATGCGTAGTGTACTCATGGCAGTAAAGGGAGGATCCCCTGGTCACCATCCCTTGCTCTTTCTTATGTGTCAGGGAGCAGTTATATTTGCTTTTACCCTCCCCAAAAGACCATTGCAGGGCCCCATTGGGTACACGTGAACACAATCTCCCCAGACATTGATTGTGGGCCTCAAACCTCCCACATAGGCAGACTCATCTGGGGACCTGACGTAAACATAAATTAAACTACAGCATTCAACAATAACACTATACTATTCTATACTATTCTAAGAACAATGCATTAAGTGACATTAATCAACCAATGACATCACAACAGTCCTCTCTTTCACTCTCTATACACATGTGCCTCAACACATTTAAATGTGAATGACTTGCATCCTCATATTACATACTAAGAGGCAGCTACTCACATAACATACCTAATGTAAGGTCAGGACTGAAACAAAATATCACATGACACTAGACATAGGACATCAGATAACATCTGACACGGACAAAGAGTGTCAAAACAAATACAAACTAAAGTGGACAGCTTTGTACTCACCAGAGTATTCCACATCAGTCGGCACATCAGCAAGCTCCCCTGCCTGCAACCTCTAGGCACATAATGCCCTAAATATCAATGAGCACTGATCTTCCATTCCTCCCAGCTGGCTTGGTTGAGCAGTTCTTTGGACCTATCCCTACGCCAGCAAACTGGGCCACACCTTCCATGACATTAGTGTGAGACAAACCTTTCTATGGCCTCCAAGGAAAACTAAATTCACGTTGTTAATTGGCAAGTCCTCAGCACCAAGGGAACCTAAATCGTGCCTTCTCATCTCATCAGAAAAACAATAGACATTTTGGACAGTAGGCACAGTGCTTTCGACCTCAAAGGATTTAGTTGTAGCTGCAAAGAACACACTGCATACATATTTGTTCCACTGAGGTGCAGTGGAGTAACTTTGCTGAAAAAGTTGGGGGGGGGGGGACATGGCATCTGAAGAAAAGGTGCCCCATCCAAATGAATGGGAACAACATGGTGTGCCATGAAAGTTGGGGGGGGGACAAACACCCCTGGCCCCCCCTAAATTTACGCCCATGCGAGGTGCGTCATTAACTCATTTTTCTGAGGGCTTCAAACCTCCAAGTCTCAGCAATCGAATGAACACCTTAACTGGGCAGTCTGCTCATTGACTGCACTGGGTCACTGAATCAGTCACTTAAGTGGCATCTAAATCCTACTGCTCTCTGTACAACGCATCCCATACTGAAGAGAGACCCGCAGACCATCGCTACAGCTCTCCTTTAGACCTTCAGTGGGAGCTTCCATATTGCTGCTCACCTCAAAGCATTTGACTGCTACAAATGCTCACGGACCCCACACGTGCACCACTGTGTTATTTCTCAATGGCACTGCGCAGGGAGAACCGTCTATTCTGAACATCATAGGACCAAGTCCAAACCACCTTAAGGGTAGCAATTGCTCAAGGTAGATCCCTAGTTTTGACTACGTTGGCCCTGTCCCACAGACCTGCCGATTACCCATTGCATCATCTGTAAGATTCAGCTCTCACTATAATCTCAAATGACAAGCATGACTTTACACAAGAGCAGGGAACCCTTTATCAGTCCACTCAATGAAGAACTAACTTTAAAAGGGAGGATGTTGGTATTTTCCTGACAGGGCAGTGGGTTCCAAATCTTTGCGCCTTTTTTTGCCTCGAAGCAGAGTTAATGCAATCTCATTCCCAGTGTGGTAAGTGAAGTTGCAATCTCATAATGAGGCATGTTCACTCGCCTTTTGTAGCATAAACGAGAATGCATTTTGACAATTAGGCTAAGAATCCAGTTTCAGTTCAGAGGCATAACACTGAAAAGACCACCCATTCATTAGCTAGCTTAGCAGAGACTGACACATGAAACACTTGTTAAAAGCACTCCCCCAACAGTCCTCTCTCACTGATTAAAATACAAAACATTCATTGAATACAGCTAGTCACCTTACACCGGCATGCTTATCATTGGCACACCAACATCCCGTAGAAATAAACACCTAGCGAAGTAACCACAATTTTATTGTGTGTATCAGTAAAGAAACATTATTTTATGGCAGCACTAACCAGGAGTGTGAAGAATAAGACAAGGACGCGAGTAATGAGGGACCAACAGTGACATAAAACATTTAATCTGATTCTTTTGTCACAGTCCCAAGCTAGATCACAGCTCTGGACTGCCCCAACACACACACAAAAAGTGTGACCAGTGCCACCATGCCCTTTTCTCAACTCCTCAGTTATCCCAAAGCACACACACAAACTCTCCCTGCTACAAATTAAATACCACATGTGATGCCTCTCATTACACATACACAAACACACACATATACTCTCCCTGCTACAAACCAAATACCCCATGTGATGCCACTCATTACGCACACACACACACACGCACACACAAACACACACACACACACACACACAGCACACAGAATCCAATAGCCCGCACTATCATTTTATGGAATGGCGAGTAGCTGTGAGGGCCTGATTCATATAATTTTCTTCATGCTGAAAAGTGACTTTGCACACTTTTCAGCGTGCAAAATTCCTTTCAGTGATTCATGGATCGGACTTTACGTGTATTACGTGTATTTCTGGGATTTTGCATGGGTCAGTCATAACTTGTCATGCAGTCGAGCGCTGGGCGCGATACTCCATCCAAAGTGTGGGACAGGCCTACACAAAGAAATAAATAGGGGGCAGAACATGCATATTCACCATTCTCCTGGCAAAATGAGCAAGAACATACCCCGCTCGCGGCAGCCAAATCGCGTGAAAGGGGCCTTGCGAAACCCTGCAAAATTTCGTTGCAGGCTCGCGCCAGCAAAATCACGCTAATGTCTGCTCATGCACCCCCTTGAATACGCGTATCCCGCTCGCGACAGCCAAAACGCATGAAAATCTACCCGCGCACCCCCTTGAATACACGTTCCCCGCTCGTGCCATCCACATTGCGTGAAAAAGGCCAACCGTAACCCCTTCAATACGGGTACCCAGCTTGCGCCAGCCAAAATGCATGAAAACTTCTCGTGCACCCCCTTGAATACGCGTTCCCCACTTGCGCAAGCCAAATCACGTGAAAAGGGCCTACCGTAAAACCGTGAATACACGTACCCCACTCGCGCAAGCCAAATCACGTGAAAACTCCTCCCGCACCCCCTTCAATATGCGTACACTGCTCACACCAGCCAAATCATGTGAAAACCCCTCACGCACCCCCTTGAATATGCATACCCCGCTTGCGCCAGCCATAACGTGTGAAAAGCTACCTGCGCACGCCCATGAATACGCCAACCCCGCTGGCGCCAGCCACAACAAGTGAAAACTCCTTGCGCACCCTCTTGAATACACGTACCCCGCTCGCGCCAGCCAAAAAGCATGAAAATCTACCCACGCAACCCCTTGAATATGATTCCCCGCTCGCGCTAGCCAAAACACGTGAAAATCTACCTGCGCACCCTCTTCAATATGAGTACCCCGCTCACACAAACTAAATCATGTGAAAAGAGCCTCACATACCACCGTGAACTTGCGTACTATGCTGGTGCGTGCCGAATCGCGTGAAAAATGTCATGTGTGCTAGCAGCACCCGCAAACACACTCTGCAGGCAGCCCACACCACAAGGGACCCCCCATCACCAGTGACCATGCCCGCAGGCAACCCACACCACAAGGGACCCCCCATCACCCGTGACCATAGCCGCAGGCAGCCCACACCACAAGGGACCCCCCATCACCCGTGACCATGCCTGCAGGCAGCCCAGACCACAAGGGGTCCCCCATCCCCCTTGAACATGGCCGCCGGCAGCCCACACCACAAGGGACCCCCATCACCCGTAAACATGGCCGCAGCCAGCCCACATCACAAGGGACCCCCCCATCACCCATGACCATGCCCGCAGGCAGCCCACACCACAAGGGACCCCATCACCCGTGATCATTGCCGCAGGCAGCCCACACCACAAGGGACCCCCCATCACCCGTGACCATGGCTGCAGGCAGCCCACACCACAATGGACCCCCATCACCCGTGACCATGGCCGCAGGCAGCCCACACCACAAGGGACCCCCCATCACCCATGACCATTGTTGCAGGCAGCCCACACCACAAGGGACTCCCATCACCCGTGACAATGGCCGCAGGCAGCCCACACCACAAGGGACCACCCCATCACCTGTGACCATGGCCGCAGGCAGCACACACAACTATGGACCCCCCATCACCCGTGACCATGCTCGCAGGCAGCCCACACCACAAGGGACCCTCATCACCCATGAACATGGCCGCAGGCAGCCCACACCACAAGAGACCCCCCCATCACCCATGAACATGGCCGCTGGCAGCCCAAACCACAAGGAATCCCCCCATCAACCGTGACCATGCCCGCAGGCAGCCCACACCACAAGCGACACACCCATCACCTGTGACCATGCCCACAGGCAGTCCACACCACAAGGGACCCCCATCACCCGTGACCATGCCTGCAGGCAGCCCACATGGCGCCATACACTGCATGCAGGCCCCAACTCATGTTCACCCACCAGTGATGGAAATCTGCAAGCAGGCCCTGACTCATGTCCCCCACCAGTGACGGGAACCTGCAAGCAGGCCCCGACTCATGTCCCCACCCCACCAGTGACAGGAAACTGAAGCAGGACCCGACTCATGTCCCCCCACCAGTGACAGGAACCTGCAAGCAGGACCCGACTCATGTCCCCCCAACAAACATGTTGTAACAACATACAATCATGAAGCAAATATCCATCCAAATGCCACACCATGCTGCCCCCCCCCACAATGCAAGTCCACACCCATCCATTGTCCCCACTTCCCAGTACAGGCCCCATGGAATGTCATTGACAAAAGGACATATGCATGCACCCAAAGACATGCCCAACATGGCCACACAGCAGTGACACATGACTGAGCCAATGACGACTGACACATGCACCAAACAAATGAGAGCAGACAACACTAATATAGGACAGCATGGAAATGTATTTGAAAAAATTAAAACTGACCAAAAGAAAATCAAACATGACAATGAAAAAGAAATTAATGCAAATCGAAATGAAATGCAAATTCCAAAGGAACATGAAATCCAAAAATAGTGAAAATTCTGAAACTGGTCCTTGTCCCAAGTCATTTTAGCACATCCAAACGTAAACCAAAAAAGACCATTACTACATGTGTAAAAAAAAAGCCCAAAAATCCAAATCCACAATAGTCCAACTATACACAAGTAAAGTTTGAAGCGTCCATGATCACAAAACCAGATGAATCTTCTAAAAAAGCCCTATAAAAAACCAACTATATACAAAAAGTGGAGCAATGTCCATGGACTCCAAAGAAAAAAGAAAAAGAAAGAAAACCTAACACTAAAGAACTATTTACAATGGCGGTTGGCTAGTCCTATGGCTCACCATTGTTACCAAGAGTTTTGGCAAGGGCATCATCAAACTCTGTGTCTATAGCCCAGAGTCGGGACTGTGCTCTATCCTCGAGGGCTTGCAGGGATGCCGCCATGCTCTCCACCAACTCCCTGCAAGTCTCCTTGAGGTACTCCGCCCGCTGCAATGCCCGCCGCATGGAGTTCTCGCCCTGGCCATGGTGAGCCGTGCCCTCTCTGCCCGCCTCCGCTCTGCACCTTTTTGCCGGCCCATCCGCTGCCACATGGAAGACACACTTTGTCCAGGGTCCTCCTGTCCTTTGGCCGATGCCTGCCCACGTGATGTAGTTGGCTCTGAGTCCTGATGCATCCTACGTCAAGCCTGCTGCTGCCTTGATGCCATCTGCCTGTGCCACCATGACTGCCTCTGGGAAGATGGCAACCCCCGGGGCCATCGTGCACGTGCCCTGCTCGAAGGTGCCTGCACATCCTCCATTGCCAGGGGTCCTGTTGCTGGGGTGACCACCTCTGGTGAACCTCAGACTCCCGACTGTGGCAGGGATGGGATCGCCACCAGCCTGGCCGCGGTGGCTGGTGCAGGTCCACAGGGGGCCCTGGTAGCATCTGGGCTGGAAGACGGCATGGAGGACGACTGGCGCATAGTGGGTGAAGAGGAGGAGGGGGTCGCAAGAGCACCCAGCACATGGAGGAAACCCCTGACAATGAGCCGTCCTAGCCAGTTCAGGATGTCTCACACCTGTTCGTGATGACGTGCATGGTCCTGCCAGGAAGCATGCACAGCATCACGAAAGACGCGTGTGCGCATCGCGACACCGACTAGGATGGGCTCAACCCTGTCACGGATTGCCTCGTCTGCAGGTAGAGGAATGTCAGTTGCTGTGGACTCAGTTTCAGGGACAGGATTAGGCACAGGCACTGTGCTGCCTCTTGCCCATGCCCCTGGATTGCACCACTTGCACTGGTGGCAACACCCCTTCCAGGCCCCATGTGTGGTTCTGATGTGGCCTCCTCCTCCTCCTTAACCACCACCAACCTGGATACCTCCGCACCGTCTTCGAATTGTACTGCCCCTGTGGGGGCTCACCTGCATCCTTCCGCTGCCGAGGAGCCCACGTCCAACCTTGTCGTCTTGGGTATTCCCTCGGCAGCTGCAGCCGGATCCGCGGACGTGGCACCAGTCTCCTTGCTCCCGGAAGATGATATAACCTGGAAGGGTGAATGGGCCATGCGTTTCCGGCTGGTGGAGGCATCCCTGCCGCTTTGCTCCACAGCGCCGCTTCCGCCCTCTTCCACAATCGCCGCTGTAGATAGGGAGACATTGAACACAAGCATCAGGGTACTGAAGAGTAATCTGCTAGCCAAAAAGCAAATGCACATGAGTGGCAATGTCAAACATCACAACCATCATCACCCTACACAACACTCAGGTCAGTGCAAGCAACACACATCCACAAACAAGCATGGCACGTGCCACAGACATTTGCATCCATGTCCAAGGCAGTGTGGGAACATCAGAAGGGGGGCTGAACCTTACATGCATCATGGGACATGCACATCCCATGCACACACACCACCGGACATTCATGCATCTGGCCGTGTCTACCTCCTGTTACACAGCACTCATTTGGCAACTGTGCCACATCAGTCAATCATGCATCGAGATGGACATGTGTCATGCATCCATGGCGATTCCCATTCACACACTCACCGCTCAGACACACGCACATGTACACCGTGCACGTCCATGAAGGTGACATAAGCATCCATGTATCACACCACAAACATGGCTCAGTACAGACACAGGCATGCAAACATGTGTGTGTCGTCACATGTTGGTGCACATCATGCATTGCAACACAGACACCATTGACGTGGAACACGCTTGACTGCTCTCACATGCAGCACCATCATGTCGCTGCACACAGACATCCATACATGGGGCATGCCAGACATACAGCCGAGGTACACACTCCAGCCACACCTCAACATGCACTACGTTGGACAAGAACACATGGACACTTACCACTCTACTCCAGATGGGTCTGCAACTCGAGGACCTGGTGGTGAAGCACTGGGCGTATGCGCTCCAGGACCCTCATCTGGATGTTGCTCAACTGGTCGTGGTGCCACACTTCTTCAACAGCCGCAACAATGTGCCAGGCCTTGCTGTGGGTCCTGGACCTGAAGTCCTCCCAGTGCTTCCGGACACGTTGGTAGTTGCGGGATGCCACCTCCTGCGCGTTGATGGCATCCACGATGTCCGACCAAATCCCCCTCCGTCCTTCCTTGTCAAGGCATGATGTTGAGAAGAGGGCATCATAATGCCCCAGGATTTGCTCCACCACGATGCCAACTTCATTGGCAGTGAAGCTGGCAGCCCTCTGCCTCTCTGGCTGAGGGTTGCCACTAGCCCCAGATGGTGTTTGCTCCAACATGGAAACCCCTGAGGCAGGTGTGGGTGGCATCTAGGTACTGGGGCTGGGCTGTGGAGTGATGGTACAGCAGTCAGGAGTCTTCTGTTTCAGCAGAGGTGGTCGCAGCAACAGGACCTCTGGCAATGTCTTTTGTGCAGGCACCAAATTGCAGGGCAGCAGCAGATGGCACGTAGGAGGCTGCTCGAGGCTTTGAGGGGCAGGTAAATGGCCTTCTGGGTAGTAGCGTGGTCTTCCGTGTGTAGTCGCGTGGCCAGCTTGATGCTGAGTGACCCCGCACATGAAAAAACAGTGCGTTAGCATGAAATTCGAGGAAAGACCCTTAGCGCGTAAGCGACATAACACGCGCAGGCGTTGCCTTCGCCATGGGTTAAAGGTCCCCACGGGACAGCAGTTTGCGGTACGTGCTTTTCGTGGAGACCGACGCGTGTATTTCTTCTTCTTGTGGGTTCACATGCGGTATATTCACTACGCTTAGAGTTTGTACTTCTTGTTTTGGCGGGGGAGTTACCTACGTGCGTGTTTTTTCTTTCTACGCAAGGCAGATGGTGAATCGTGCATGCTTATTTTTCCAACTCTGGGTCCCCCTGTGTCGCGTACCCTGTTTTCGAAGTCAGAGTAGCCTGCGTGTTGCACGTGTACGCATTGTTTGTGCCCCTGGGTGCCATGGCGTACTGCGGAAGGTTTATTCTACACACCGGGGGTTGGGTGCACGTTTGTTTTTTTGGGGTGCATGAGCGTTGCGTGACCCGTCTTTTTTCACCAGGGTTCACAGACAGCCTTGCAGGATCACAGGGGTGCATCTACCATCACGTACCCTGCCCCTTTCACCCCAATTGCCCAGGACAATTGTTGTGTGCACCTCCCATTGGCGATAGTCCATCTGTGCCAAAAGGTAAGGGCGGCAAAGCTGGGTGACCTCCCAGGGCTGGGTGTGGTGGGGCACATCGCCGGGTGGCAAGGGAGTCCAGGGAGGCCATGGAGGACTCAGAGGGGGACGTTGCAGGGTGTTCCACAGGGGCAGGATGTCCAGCCACATGCTGGGACAGCCATGCCACCATCCCCAGCAGCACAGGGAGGTGCTACTGCTGCAGACATCCCCTGCGCACATCTGACCCCACAGCGAGTGTCATCTGCTGGCACGGGCCACCAGGTAGTGGAAGCTGCAGGTGCAGCTGCGGCAACCACCACCCATGATCGTGGTCAGCCAGCTCAGGCTGCCTTGGCACAGGAGGACTCCCAGGCAGATTTTAAGGTCAGGAAGGCCAAGCCACGTGTGTCTAAGGTTGCTGTCACCAAGGCACATGTATCTGGGCTAGTCGTGACATCTGCTGCCCCGAGCAGCCAGGTGGTGGGAGCTGCAGGGGCAGATGCCGCCAACACCACCCTGGCAGTGAGTCTGCCAGCCCGGTCTGTGTTGGTCACAGCCCTTGGCACTGAGGCAGTTGTGCCGCTGTGTCCTGGCAACAGCACCCAGCAGACAATGACTCAATTCAGGCCTTCCGTCCTCATTCCATTGACTACTACCATTGGCCAGCCCCTACTAACCAGAGTGGCATTAGCCATTCAGGGTCTGCACAACCGGCCAAGAGGAGGAAGTTTGTTTGTGCGCAAGAGGCTGGGACCCCAGACACGGCTCTGGACTCCGGCACGTCGAGGAAGAAGTCTTTCAATAAAAGGAACTGGACTTCCTTGTGGGCTACATGTCGACACACAGCAGCGACATGCTGGTGGGCCCAGGTTGCCATACTATGCCTGCCCAGTGCCATGGGATTTGAGAGGCCCACAGCTCATGATTGACACTGTACAAAACAAAAGCGGGCCTCTAATTACGCCTTTGCTCTGCTGATGGGCAGTGGGCCACCACCAGAGGAGGATGAAATCACTACGCACGAGGAAATCGCAGCAGAGTTCATCGATGAGGGACTAATCCAGGGAGTGGGAGATTTTCCGGATTATGATGCAACGTCCGGTGAGTGTTGATGCGTGTGTGTCCACCCCATGTGTGTTTTGCTTGTGTGATGTGTTGTGATTGACTGCCAGTTCAGGCTATGTATTCATGAGTTCCTTGTGTGACACATGCAATGCTTGACTGATGCATGCTTGTTGTGATGCAGTCTGCATGCAGGCTATGTGCTTCACACGGGGGCAGTCCTCATCACCACACATGTGCCCTACTTACATGCAAGACACTCAGCAGCATCTCCTGTCCATGTTCAAGCTCTCTTACATGTTTGCATATAGCCTGTGGTGTTGCTCCACTCAACACTCGGCCTATATCGTCACATGACTGACGGCTATGTGAGGTCACCCTGCAAGCTACTCCTCCTCACAGGCATGTTTACTTGCCTCTCCACTACCCTGCAGCTCACTGTCTCCATGGTACTGGTGATTTTGTGTTGGACTACTTCAAAGGCCTGTTCCCCTTTCCTGTGTACATGCACACTTCCCTCTGCAACTCTGCCAAACATGTACTGTGGGGTACATCCTTTGTCCTTGACACAGGATGTCTCACTTGGACCATGCAGATGGCACAGGCTCAGAGTGGACATGCGTTTTCATTCATGGACAATTGCATGCCCTGCAAGCCCCTATGGGTCCATGGCAGGCTACTCATTGTACTACATCTCTGGTATTTTATCCCTTAATGGTATTTGGTCATCCATTAAATGCTCACTCAGGGTCACTTCCTTATCACGCACATGTTTAGGGTGTCCTGGTCTGTGTCGTGCACAGGCCTCCCTCTGTTACAGCCACCCTGCCTCTAGGCAACTGGTGTTGTGGCTTCTGCGTGTATGGGTATACTTCTGATGGTTCCTCATGTGTTCTGCTTTCTGTCCCCCTCTCATCTGCTGTAGTCTCAGTTGACTGAGATGATGCAATTGACACCTGCCAACACTGTCTGCAACTACACAGTACTCTGGTCAGCCATTCAGAGTCATGCCCTGCCTCCCTGCCATTCCCCGGAGGAGGGTTCACTGTATCCCTACAACCTAGTGCCAACACCTTGCACATGATGACTGCACTTGCCCTTACATTGCTGTCATGTCACGAGATTGTCATCTCTACGTTTTTGTTTATGTTGATAGTTGAGGCCATGCACATGTACTGCACTGGACCCATGCACTTCTGAGCCATGTTTCACCCTTCTACATGCCTATTCACTTATGTGATGTCAAAATGACCTGGCATGTATGTATCACGTGCCTCCCTTCACTGTTTTTCAATGCACTTGCGTTGTTGCATCCAGTGTCACTTGTACTTTTTTAAATATTTATTTTCTTGTACTGCATGGTGACATGCATTTTACATATATCATGGACAGTTCTATTTAACTTACTGCTGTGGCTATTTGGGAATTCTGCCATGGCTATGCTACGTGCCATCTCTTTGTTGCCATCTGTCATTTTCGGCTAAGATCTATGCCTGCCAGAAGATTGTGTGTGATGCAAGTGATATGCAACATGCATTACATATGTGGGCTTCACATTTGTTACACATCTATGTCTGCTTTCAGGGTCCCCTTCCATTTCATTGCCACTGCATGCATGCCAGAGTTTGTGTCGTGTGTGACATGGCTGCTTCATGTGTTGGCTGTCAATATTGTTATGCCTATGTGTGTGTTACACCGGAAGCAGAGGAGGAGCAGATGTCAGACAGGGTGAAGGGTTCAGGTCAACAACTATGCACCAGTAGTGGTCGTGTTGTGGTAGGCCGTGAACATCCATCGGTGCTCCAGGCCCTCCTGTCCAGGGCTGCCTCTGGGTGCGACTCTGGGGATCTCTTTGACTCTGATGTTGAATCGGATGCTCATTAATCCATGCCGTCGACGGTGAGGGATTCTGCAGTGGACGCTGTTCTGTCTGCCACACCTGCAGTAGGGGTAGACCCCTCAAGGGGCCATTCAGTGTTTGAATGTCTGCCTGTGGTGGTTACGGGTGCAGGGTCACGCTCCACACCAGTTACTCCTGTTCCTGGGGAAGCAGATCGATGGAGGAATGCAGTCCTGCAGCCACGGGCAGTTCCAGGACAGCATGGACAGCGTCTCCTAGGGCCCAACAGGTGTGGTGTCCAGCAACGCGGTGGCCATGCGCCACTGGGGAACACTGGGTGGGAGAATGCCATGTATGCCATTGCACAGCAACTGGGGGGAGCGATAGAGATGTTGGGTCAAGACATGGAACGTGTGGCCGATTCCATTCTCCCCCCTGATAGGCAGGTGGAGCTCCAGCAGCAGGCAATGCAGTCCACGTGCCACTCACTCAGGCTGGGCACGCTGGCCTCCAACAGGGCCCGTCGGGCTGAACTGGTGGCTCTGTGCAAAGCTATTGTGCTGAGGCAGAGGCCCAAAGGGAACACTTCCCTCAGAACTACTCTGGCTGCACTCATGATGAGCCAGACGACACGGGCAGAACAGAGGATGGAGCAGCTGGAATGCACCATCACGGCTGAACTCCATGCAAGCCGGGAGGATGTCCGTCTGTCACTTGAGGGCTAGCAGGAAGAACTCTGTGCTACACGTGAGACCTGGCAGGAGGAACTCTGTGTTTCATGTGAGGTGCTGCATGGGGACCTCCATGCCATATTCCTGCAGAACCAGGCTTACCAGGCCCGCATGCTTGCTGCCGTGGAGGGGCTTGCTAGGGCTATGCGTGGTCAGGCACCTGTACTACGCGCACATCCTGATGTACAACCAGAGGGTGACAACAACGACAAATCTCTCACTCAGGTCAGGACGTGCAGACCATGAGCCCATGGAGGATTTATTTGTGTTTCAACAGCAACGCTAGTTCCCCCTTTTGGGTGTCCCCCCTCCCAACCCCTCGGGTCGACTTTGGCCATCTTTCTTTTTTTCCTTTTTTCTATTGTGCATTCATTTCACAGTGTGGTGCTTTGTGGCATCCGAAGGCATCGACTGTGTGTTCCGGCTGGGCCCATACAGGCCTGTCTCATGTTTGTGTTTGTGGCTTGGGGTCCGGACACATATGCCACTCCTGCTTCCCCTTTCCATGGGCTCGCAAGGATGGCACTGTGTGGCAGTAACTTACACAGAGGCATTGGGCTTCCGTCATATCTGTGGCCAGTCTGAAGTCCAACATGTGTATACACCCCTATTGGGGATTCATGATGGTTTTGCCAGTACATGGTTGGACTGCATTTTGGTGAGTATATTGTTGACTGTGCATCAATTCATGTTGCTTATTCATGCATTGCCTTGACTGTATACATTGTTGATGCCCTTCATGCTGTATGCAGTCCCATGCCCCCTTTAGCTGTCAAAGCCACTCTCATGATGGAATTGGGACTTTTGGTGGCAATGTCACAATGTGGCACTTGTGCTATAGTGATTCGTCACTGTCTGACATTTTCACTGTTGGGTCCAGTGTTCATGATATTTTATGCTGGGAAATTGATAGTCCTGTGTTGGTTTTGCTTATGATGTGTCACGGGATCGGCAATATGTTTAAACGGAGTAGTTCACATGGAAAATGTATACAACACTGAAGGTTCATATTTCCCATGCTAACATGCATTCAATAGCCCTGCAAACACACCCCCACAGCACACACAACACACCCTCACACCCACCCCCAACACCACCCCAACACCCCCCCACGCACACACTACTTGCCTTCTGAGACATGCTGTGTCCCTGCTGCACAAGTTCACTTTGACTTTTGTGATCGTGTACTGGCACCGCTGGCTCATTTTTTTGCTTTGTTTATTTTATCCAGCTGCAGGGGTGTCCAGGCCGCAAACACCACTCACTGTACTGTGTTGTGTAGTGAGCAGGTGTTGCGTGGGACACCCCTGCAGCACCCACATTTTCTTTTCTTTTTTGGGATTCCCTGAAATGCATGCCACCAAAGGATCGAGCTTTTGGTGTTCACACCTTTGGTGGCATGCATTTATGTCCTTTTAGTATTGGTTGGATATTTTTGCTCACTCTTTTCTTCAGAGTCCGTATCTTTGGGGATTGTCTGTGGCCTGTTTCCATTTGTGACAGTGCACTTTGTGACAGTTGTGTCATGTGTGTTGATTTTTTATTGAAGTTTACACATTGCATGCCATGACATGGTATGTTGGGTGGGTGACACGGGGTTGAGGGAGGTTTAGGTGACATACCAGCATTTGGATGTGCTGTTTTGCATGGGGCGGGGTGGAATCTGTAGCTTGCATGTGTGCCTTTTGGTCACATGGGATTGTGTTTGTTTAAGTGGCTAGGGATGCACACAATGCTGCAATTCCAAGGACACATTTTCAGCGTGTTAAGGTTGTGACAGTTGACTGTCCCTTTGTCATCATCGATTGTCACCTGGAATGTGCCAGGCCTTTGTGCACTCCTCTAGGGGGGGAGTTTAGGTGAAAAATGTAGCCACAAGCTGGGTATGGGCTGCCTCGCCACGTACCCTTTCCCCTCCCATGCGCAGCAGCTGTGCATGTGGTTGGGGATGTGGGGGCACCACCATGTCCACCGGTACGCCCTGCTAGGTTGCAACGTTGTTCAGGACACATGCTGCCACAATGATCCTGCACACTACTATGGGCGCATATAGTAGCTGCCCACCAGAGCGGTCAAGGGAGCAGAAACATGACTTGAGCACTCTGAATGTGTGCTCCACTATGCCCCTGGTTGCAATATGGACTGCGTTGTATCTTACCTGGGGTGGTGTGGTGGGGTTCCGTATTGGCATCATTATGTAGGTGCTCAGAAGGTCGGCACTGTCCCCTGGGGAGGTGATAATGGTTGTCATTAGTTGGGTTTGTGTTTTTGTGTTTGTGTGACATGCATGCATGTGCACAGGAATTTGTACTCACAGATGAGCCATGTGCTGCCATGCATCCCAGCTACCAAATACCGGTGTAGGGCTGACATTCTGAATATGAAACTGTCATTGGTGGACCCGGGATAGTTTGCATAGACAGAGGGGATGATTCCCTTGGCAACGCATGCAACCTGCACGTTGATGGAATGCCAGTGCTTGCGATTGCGATAGATGTGCTCAGTGGCCCTAGGTGGACGTAGGTCCACATGGGTGCAATCAATGGCACCAAGCACTTTGGGGAAGTGTGCCACCCTGTGAAAGTCCTAGACCACGGCCTGCCTTTCTGTGGGTGTTCTGGGCATGTATGTGTGCCTGCGGACTAAGGGGCGTGCAGTCATTATTGCCAACACCTGGTGTATGCAATGTGACTGTGAGACGCCCCCAACTATGGCAGTTGTCTGCTGAAATGACCCAGTGGCCAAAAAATGCAGGACATTGAGCACCTTTTCCAAAGGGCACAGTGCTTGGGAGCACAAGGTGGGTGATGTGAGGTCATCCTCTCACTCAGTGACCAGGTCTAGGATGATATGAGGTGGAAACCTATACCTGCCATACACCTGGTCATCGGGCATCCCAAAAATGCTGGTCTTGTGTAAAAAAATGTGGGTCCTGGCTATCCTCCTCCTGCTGCGGTGTCCCACGGTCTCCGCTGCGAGAAATGGGACATTCATCGTAGCAATGATTTTGCTGCTGAACTTCCCCGTTACGCCCACATTTTCGCATGGTGTTCCCCATTCCGCGTGTTCCGACCCCTTTTTATGTGTGTGCTGGACGTTGTGCGACTTCACTGGGCGCCTTACGCACAGCGTTTCGGGATGTTGCAGTGACATGTGCGCCACTCGCGGAATAGGCACAGGTCCCAGGTAAGCCAGGCGCAGTGCCTTCCATGAATTGGGAAACGGGCGCTTGCGTGCATTTCGCACGCGTGCACTGCAGTTTTCACACTTGCGCCACGCATTTCGGCGCACAATCATTCCATGAATCACCCCGTTAGTGGTGATGGCACGTAGCTGAGGTACTGGAGTTAGGAGTGATAATATTCAGATTAGCGGGGTGCTGACTTGATTCATGGGGGTTTGCATGCAGGTTTACCGGCCACTGCCTTGAATTAAGCAAATTATTAGATTAGCAGGGTGCAGTTTTGGGTTATGGGGCATCATAAGCATTAACTCCAGGGTACTGCCTTGGTTGCAGGGGGATGGCCCACAATATTGCCGGGGTGTTTGATGGTGCGTCTAAGGTAGGCGCAAAGATTGATATTACATCGCTGGTTTTGGTTTGCACAGTGGCGTGTTGTGGGCGTTCTGGGTGCTACTCTATTTTCTTTGCGCCTAGAGTTACTTTGAGGTTGCGCCTAGAGTTACTTTGAGGTTATAATTCCATGAATGAGTGGAACGCGCAAATCATACCTTTGAGTGCAGTTATGCGCAAAGTTGTTTTACGCACAGTACTTTGCGGCGACTTTGATCTTTTCCTATGAATTGGGCCCATAGTCTCTCTGACTGACCTGCGGTCATTCTCACACCTTGTCCTTCCCTTCATTGTGGTCTTTTTTTTAGAACTGAGGAAGTTGAAGAGGATACAGGAAGAGTCAGGAATGTTACGATGGAAGCGTTTTGTTTTTAGAGAAGGGGCACCAGTGGCGAGTGGCTGCATACAGTTTTGATAGCCTACCTTTGTTCTTCGATGCTGACTATCGTTTTGATAGAACATGGGCCATGCTCAAAAAGTACAATTCCCTTTTCTTTCTTTCACTGGATGTATTTTATTTATTTATGTTTGCATTTGTGTAGCTATAGTATGCCAAACCCTCGGGCATCAGGGCGCTTGTTACAGAATACTTGATTGTTACAAGGCTGAACATAAAAGTTAAAGACAGGTAAATGTAGAGTGCAGATATCGGGGAGCCACACCTCATGGTGCAGGGGACTGCTTTGGTAGTGCACGTCAGCATGTGAGTTTATTACGAGGTGAGCGGTAAGGGATTACCGGTAAGGGCACCGGTACCAGTAATCCCTTACCGCCCTATTATGAGTTCCCTTCGCGGGTCCTCCCTTAACACCTGGTTTTACCAGGCGTTAAGGACGGCACCCGCAAAGGGACTTTGGTGCTAATAACAGTACCGCAATTTGCGGTACTGTTATTAGCGCCTTCCCCATTCCAATTGAGCCCTATGGGGGCTCAAATGGGAATGGGGAAGGGCCCTGGTGAATGGGGAATTACCGGCCCCGCCAATCTTGGAATGGGGCGGTTATAGCTCCATTCACCAGGCAGAGTCGGTAAGGATTTGGAGGCAGCCATGGCGCTAATAGCACCATGGTTACCTCCAAACTCCTAATGAGGCCCGATATCAGTATTGAGAGTAGCTACCTGGGACAGCCTCACCACAAGATACAGTGGGTCAGGCATGCAGACACAGGTATGTGGGAAAAAATAGGTGTGTGGTTCCAGACAAGGAATGCCTACTTTTTGGTACTTAGTAGGCACGTGTAAACGTGGGATGTACATTTTCAGGCACAGCAATACAAGGCAGTGTGATTTAGCATTAAGGGGGTCCGTGGGAGGCATGTTGTCATTTTTAGATATGGAAATACCTTGCATATTGCCGTTTTTCTATACAAAATACATGACATATTGGCATTTTTCGGACATAGATACATGGCATATAGGCACAGTTATAAGCACGTGATGCACATTTTTTAGAAGCCACACGGCAGGAATAAAGTAGTACATGTCGCTAGGTCTCAGTGCACTTCAAGAAGAATCACAGTGATGGATGTGACCTATTACAAGCAATTTTGGGCGTGCAAGGCAGGTGCAGTCTCGGCGGGCAAACAGTTTGCCAGTGAAAATGCAGTAGGCGAATCATGCAGCATTTCGATTTCGGCAGGCAAGTTGGTAGGCAGTGCGTTTTTGGTAGATAGCGATTAGGTAGTTGAGTGAGCGTTGAGGCACATAGGATGACGCAGAGGGACTGAAACCATTGGTTGGTGTTTTCCGAAGGGGAAGGATTTGCGGTTTTGCAAGCAGTGATCAGTCGAGTGCAACAATATTGGAAGTTAATAGGTGAAGCGTAATTTCCTGTGATGGTAAATGAACGCAGGACATGAGAGGTGAAAAGGCCATGTCATTGTTGAGAAAGGCTTTTTGCAAGATGCAGGCAAGGTGGCTGCAGAGGTTGTGGAGCGGGCAAGTTAGTCCTGGTACCGTCATGCCCAGGCAGGCTCTGTCCTTAGTTACTGTCCTTAGTTGGTGTCCTTTGTTGGGGCATGGCCGAATGGCCTTATGTAGAGATATTGCGAGAGCCGCAACTCTCGCGAGATCTCGGCCGCGGCCACTAGGGCCGCCCCGCGCGCTCAGCGCGCATTACGGGAGCAGCAGAGGATGCGGGAAGACGTCCCCTCCCAGCTCCTCCGAGAATTAGGCCTCAGGCCTAACAGAAGACATTACAGCCTCCCAGCTGCAACCCCTTACATTAGAGGCAAGCTGCCCAAGTGGATTTACCACCTACATATCTTTATATGATGATTGATGTCGTATGCTGAATAAAGGACATCTCTATCACTAAGACGCCTCCTGTCATCCTTACAACTATTATACTACATAAATTGGCGACGAGGATCACCACAACAACCCACGTGAACCATGCAAGGCGCTGAAGTGGGAGAATGGAAGAACAGGCTCCCACCCTTCCCCTCTCGCGCTTGGCCTAGAGGATCACGGCCCAGACACCCGCCACGAGAGGAGTTTGCCTATCTACCGGACGACCAAATACCCTGGTACAGGAACATACGGATGTGCCCATCTACCTGCCCAACAGCCCGCCCTGTCCATGCCGACACCTGCAGCACGGACCAACTCGACTAAACCTACACGTCGTTAGAGATGCCATGACGACTTAGCCAACGGTCAGCACACCTGTGCAAATATACACACCGGACACTCCCGCACCAATCTACACGAAGAATATACTCAGTGCTATGACGTAGGCGACAGACATACTCACGGACGTACATCTTTATTATTTTCCACATAGGCTTTCAAAATGCAGAAACGCAAGACGCATCATGAACTTATATAAAAAAGGCTTGCTCACGCTTCTTCTAAAGAGCCATGTACCATAATGAAGAATATAACGGGGACACGATACTGAGGACAAAGCAATATGATACCGTAACCTAAAGCGCTCTGCATCAAACGGTCCCACCTATGCACCAGGCCCAAGTAGGCCGCAGGCAAAAGCTTCCATGAACATTGAGTGAGCAAGAACTGGGTTGCTGACCCTGCAAAATGAGCCCGGCGAAAGCACACCGGCAAGGGCACGATGTTGCAATCTCACACGCTGCAAGCCAACGCCAAGGTCGCACCTGCAAGATAAACCAGGCACACATTAGGAAAAACAATATTAATTGTTTTGAATTTTGCCTCAAACACGGTCCCACCTCACGTGACAAAGTCAAACCTGACAAGATGCCAAGCCCAGGAGGAAGGAGACGCCTGAATCCCACGTTTCGAGACACAGGCAGATACAATTAAAAGACTCATTTGGACATCTGCAGCAGTGGGAGTATTCGACCTCCCAACATATGAATAAATCCTCACATTGTTTACACCTACCCATATTAAAACATTGTTGCAAATGACAGGTGCACCGCGAGCTGGGAACAGCAATAGTCCCAGACTGGGAGGCTCGCGAGCGGACCAATTAGAACTTGGGGTTCTTATCACTGACACCATTCACATTAACCAATCCTCAGAGGTCTCCATGTAACAATTTTCATGTATCAAATTGAAGGGACAGCCCAGGTATACCACCTGACTAACTCTCAGCCAATAACACCGTTCTCTATATGTGCGCTATACTAACCCCACCACTCGAGTAACCAATCCAGAGTGGAGATAGGTTTTTGCTAAAATTTTCCAAGTGACGCAAGTAGCGCGTCATACTAAGGTAAAAAGGGCCTGCGAGCCCCACGATTGTGTGTGTGTCAGGACGGACGCGTACGCTCCTTGACCCATCCCTGCCGTTTGTCTAATAAACAGCAGAGTCACCTTGCTTCTTGCGTGTGTCTCATACTCTATCTCTTTTGGGATATACAGGAGGAGTTGGGGCCTCCCTGCCCGGAGGTCTGCGGACGGTCCGGCCGACCCCGGCAGAATTTCCCCCCCGACAAGTTGGAGGCACTGCTGAGATCTGTTTAAGATCTGCTTTTTTATTTTTACTTTTTTCCAGGTAATCGCGTTGCGAGGAGGCCCGGCGGCGCGCCCCCCTCTGCCGTTGCCCCCTTCTGAGGACTACAGGACCATCGCAGAGCTGCGAGAAGACCGGACAGCGCAATCCGGATATTGGCCCTCGGGAGCCGGTTGAGAAGTATCCCGCCCGCGGTTGGCGAGTGTCCAGACGTGGTCCAGATGAGGGGAGGTGGCGATCCGCTTGGAGAGGTGCACGCAGTCGAGTGGCCCCGCATCAAGAGAACTTGGTGAGCATGCCACGCACAACAAGCAATGTGAAATTGTGAGGGAGGGGGGAGGAATTAAATACGGGAGGTGGGAGGTGTTGCACAGGTGCGCGGCGAAGGTTTGACAATTTAGTGTTGGCAATGGAATGAATGGTAGCCGAACGAGTGTGAGAGCAGTCGGCTACGTTACGCGAAGGGGGGAGGGCGGAGCACGAAAACATCACGTGCGGCCGCTCGTAGACACTGATTGGCCTAGGTCCCGACTACGTGTAAGGGTGTGTGTGTGGTTTCCTACGATTTGGCATTTATTGATCAATGAGTAGATGAGGATCCCTATTGTTCGAGCAAGAAACTCGATAGGTAGATGACGTTTCCCTGTAGGCGGTAGCTAGTTAGTTGCCCAATACGGAAGATAATTGGCTGGTTAAGCCCTCCTGTCGAGGGGCGTATCACACGCGAGGCGACGCAGCGTGCGCAGTCCGATTATATTATTGATTACCTTGTTCCAGGAGTGACAGGAAGACAGCTGTGGGGTAACGGGGGTAGATTGCAAGTGTATTTTGAACTCAAAGAATATATGAAGAACTTACCAGTAGCTCGAAGAGATCGGTGACGTCACCAGTAGGGCTTCCATAGGATATCCCGAGCACAAGACATCTTTCTTTCTGAGAGTGGTGGGGAAGAGAACCGTGGTAAGGGAGTGGAAACGGAGATAAACGGTAATGAGTTGATCGGGGAAAGGTGAAACGGGGGACGTGGCTGCGCACGGAGAACGCCGGCCACGGCAAGTGTAAAAGAAGGAGGAGGAGCAAGTGAAAATAGGACGACTGTATAAGAACGTCATAAGGGGTACGCAGCCGCAGGGGGCTACGTGCGCCTCGGCCGCAGGGGGCCGTAAGGGTATCATGTAAAGGAAGAAAGACAGAAGAAAATATACAAATGTAAATACTATATTTTTATAATTTCCCTTAGCGGACTATCGCAAGTCCCCAAACTTACGGGGCCAGGTAACGATATAAGGCTGCATATTGTAAACTGCTAGTGAGATAACCGCTACCAAATAGGGGAAGGGGAAGAAGTGGAGCGCTACTATGTCATACGGGACAGGATCGGGAGGGTGGGGGAACACCCTCACTACCCCACTACAACACATATGTACAACACTGTCACCCCATAGGGAGAAACTGATTAAGTATAGCATAGAATGGACCCAGGGGACGGACAACAAAATGATAACACCGTGGCCGCCTAATGGTAGCTTCGATCCATATGCCCAACATTCACTACTAAACCATCTGCTTAATACATACAAAGGGAAGAAGTTGGCAAACCACATGGAGGTGTTTAACTCATGGAGGATGTTCCAAGGGTCCCGACCAGGACCAAATGGAATGTTCACTGTGGGGGAAATACCGGAAGAAAAAGAGATTAAGGAGGAAGGAGAGGATGGGAAAAAGGGGAGTGAAGACCCAAAGAACACAGGGAACGGACAAGAGGGAGGAGAAAAGAATAATACATCAAATGAAATAAAAAAGGAACCGAGCAACGATATACCCCTAGCCAAGGGAGTGAAAACAGAGGGAGGGGGGTTGTACCCTTTAAAGGCGTTGGGAGAAATAGAAAGAGGTCAGTTAAGGGCGGCTGAGGGGTACTCGAACCCGGCATACAGCCCTCCACCATATGTGGCTCATAGGAAGATGCCAGTAGGGGAGGGGAGGACTGGAGAAGAACAAACTGTGGAAATAGGAAATGATGAGTGGGTAGCTGCACAGATACTATTAAAATTATGAGGTTCATTAACAGGGGAAGAGAAGGAGGTAGTAAGGAAAACAGACAAGGATAATACCAGGGAGAGTGGAATGAGAGGGGAAGAGCTGTTACGGCAAAAGGAAGAGATTTTGGAGGAACGCCTAGCAGAATTAAGGGATGAGCAGAATGAATTGATCAAACAGCTCGAGAGGGAGGAAAGAGAGAGAGTGAGGAAAAGGAAAGAAGGTAAGAACGAATTGGAAAAAATAAGGGAACAAACTGAGGAGCAAAGGAGACAAGCTGAAAGGGTAAAAGCAGCAGCAGAAAGGGTATCAAGAGCAGTGCTGCGAGAAAAGAAAAGGGAAGAAGAAGAGAAAGAAAAAGAAATGGCAATGTGGAAGAGGAGATTACTATCAGAAACGACTAAGAAATACGAAGAAGGGAGGGTGATAGAGAGCATATTGGAAAGGGAAAGGGTGAAATGGGAAAGGAAGAAAGAGGATGAAAGAATATTGGAACAGATGAGTAGTGAAGTAATGGAGGAATTAAAAAGGAAAAGGGAGGAAAATGGTAGGGAGATGGAGGAGAGAAATGAAGGAGAAAGAGAAGATAGGAGAAGAGAGAGTGAAGTATGGGGGGATGTATATAAAGACACAGAAGTAGCAACAACATCAGCGCAAAGGGGAGCGGTTGATAAAGGAGAAAAAGGAGAACTAGACCTAATAGACTTACAAACAGTAACAATAAATGGGAAAAAGACCGAGTGGGGGGTGCCGTTTATGACTGACTTTTGTAGTGAGGAAGAAGAAGGAGTGGAGAAGGAAGGAAGAAACAGTGAAACGGAAAGCCTAGATAAACTATACATCACCCGGACCAACACAGACTCACCATGGATCCGTAGGAGAAAGGATGAGCTGGAGAGAAGTGAGGAGGATGAGCAAGGAATAGCGGAAAGACAGACACATGAGGCCGCACCGTCCCCATCACGCCCTCTCCCATCGCACCCTACATGCTCAACCACCTCACGCTCGTTACGCACAATAAAACTTGCACCCTTCACAGACGAACTAACACCCTATGCATGTCGGCTTAGGGACCTCCCTAGACGCAGGCAGGAAAGGCGAATACACATGCCCACATTAAATACAGGAAATGATGGAAGAAGGGGAAAAGATGGAGAAGAAAGAGTTACGAGCAGGGGAAATACAGATGAAATTGATGATGTAGAAGAAAGGGAGGAAGAAGAAGGGTGTGAGGACTCGATTTTATGGAACACAAAGGGTAAAACGAGACATAACTTAATGCCACTTCTGGAGAGGGGAGGGGTTAGGCCACAGTATGTCCCTTGGAAGCATACAGACAAAGAAAATATAAAATGCAGGCTCCCATCATTAAGTGGAGGTGCGGGTAAGTGGATATATGAAATGGAAAAACACACAGCAGGACAGAAACTGGCAGTAGGAGATGTGAAGGGCCTTCTAATATCGATATTAGGGGATGCAGCGGATGACATTTGGAAGAGAGCGGGATTCCCTGGGGTAACAATAACAAACACATTGCATGATGGGGCACCATTCCCAAACTGCAGACATGCACTATGGCAGGCACTGAGGGTACAGTACCCAGACACATCAGACATAGGAGCAATTACCTCCCGCAAGATGCGTGAGAACGAAGATCCTGTTGATTATATCCAGGAAATCCAAGAGAAGTGGCGCATGGAAACTAGAGAACAATGGGACAAAACACCCGCAATATTTTATCATATACTAGTACAAGGGCTTCCGGAAGGAGTTCAGAAACAACTGAAGAAAGTAGTGGGAATGGAAGCAAAAGCATGGCCAGAAATACAACTGACTATAGTGCATCATTGCAGGACATGGCAAGGAAAAATGAAACAAAAGGAAGAGGACAGGAAAACGGAAGAGGCTAAACTAGTACAGAAAAAGCTTACTATATACACAATGGAAGGGGCACTAATAACTACGCCTACAACAATGACCCAAAGCCCCACACAAGTAGTGGCTGCACAAGATCCCTCCCAAATACCACCTTCACAGACTATAACACAACAGGTGCCGCCACTACAACCATACACGACCAACATGGGAGGAGGATACCCAATGCCAGGAGCTGGGTATTATAATAACAACAGGGGGAGAGGAGGAATTATGAGAGGGAGAGGATACGGACATAATACCCAACAGCAGGTAGGAGGACTTAGAAGTTCCTATCCCACAGGGCAACTAGTATACCAGGACAACACAGGGAGCTTTCCATGGCAGAGTAGGGAACCACCGGTGTGTTGGAGTTGTGGATTATTAGGGCACATGTCACGCACGTGTAGAGTAAGACCAGGAACACCATCATGGAGTGAACAGGGACAACCAAGGCCCACACAGGAACAACAGGGCATACAGCAACAGCAGACGTTGCAACAGGGAAATGAACAGCAACAACTAATAACACAACAACAGCCACAGACACATTCACTGCCACAACAACAGGTAGCGATAACACAACAACCCCAAGTACAACAAACACAACTGGGTAGGGTGACGGTCCTGGGACGCAACCCTTACACAGGAAATGGTCAATCGTTGTACCCTCAATAGGACAGCCCACAGACGGCCTTGGTGTGTCCCATCCTGTCAGTAACACCTAATAGTGCGGAGGAACCACGCATAGAGGTAACGATAGGTGACAAAAGGTTATCATTCCTTGTTGACACCGGGGCGACCCGGTCTTGCATAAGGGAAGGTAATTTTAAGATGTCAGGCGAAGCCATGAACACCCAAGGATTCTCTGGGGCTAAAGGGTTGGTTCCTTTTACTGATGACATTCCCTTATCTATAGGAGATTATGACCTGCCAGTCCCACTTCTATATTATAGTGCCTCACCAGTAAATATACTGGGGAGAGACATAATGAACAGGTTGAATATGACGATCTCATTTACTGAGGACGGCATAATTTGCTCCACTCCAGGGATTAACATGCTCACGGCACGACAGATTATGCAAGCATACTGCGGACAAACAGCGATTAGGGCGGAGCCAGTAGATGGCGAGCTCTTCCAGTACGGGACAGACATGGCATTTGCATGGATGCCAGGGATAGAGGGAAAAATGTGGAGGAGGCCAGCAGCCTATCTGTTCAGACCAGAAACACCAGTCAATGAGCCAGAAGGAAAGGTGGTTCCAGTGGACATTGAGAGCATTATAGCAACAGCTTATTACATTGCTGTACATGCCCAAGACAGAGAAGGAAGAGCATGGAGGGCAGTGATAGCACGAGCGGAAGGATGTAGACTCACCCAGGTGTCAGATGAGGAGCTGTTCTCAGATGAAAAGGAGGAAGGTGAAATGGTGTTTATGATGAGTGTGGAAATATGACTAAGAGTGGCGTACAAACAAGTAGCACAGAAAATTGCAATGGCGCTTGAGGCACCCGCATGCACCCCAGTCCCCTTCTTTAAGGAGGATATGACAAAGGTACCCACATCACTGTGGACTACTAGCCCCTATGACGTGGGGTGCATAAAAGGTATAGGGGGAGTAAGGATAAAATTGAAAAAAGGTGCAATACTCCCCAGAGTGAAACAGTACCCACTATCAAAAGAGGCAGATGAGGGCATATATGAAACCATAACGGCCCTTATAAATAATGGCATATTGGTCCCCTCAGATTCACCATGTAACACAGCTGTATACCCAGTGCGCAAGGCTAAAGGGGGTTCTTGGCGCTTCATACAGGATCTCAGGCCCTTGAACAACATAGTAGAAGCAGAGTATCCCATAGCAGCAAACCTGGCCACAATATTGTGTGGCATTCCAGCAGAAGCATCACGATTTACAGTGATCGACCTTAAAAATGCATTCTTCTCAATACCATTGCACCCAGACTCACAAGATCTGACAAGCTTCACTTACAGAAACACAAAGTGGAAACACACCAGATTGCCACAAGGGTATTGCGAATCACCCTCAATTTTCAACAGAGTGATACAGATGGATTTGGGTAACATTGAAGTGGAAAGCACAGTGCTGCAGTATGTCGATGATATAATAATTTGCAGTACAAACAAAAGAACATGCAGAGAAGACTCATTAAAGATGTTGACAATATTGGCTGAGAAAGGTTACAAGGTAGACATGGAAAAGCTACAGTACTGTCAAGAACAGGTACTTTACATTGGTCAGCTCATATCCCAACATGGAAGAAAGATTGCACCACAAAGAGCACAGGCCATTTCAAACACACCAGTGCCACAAACAGTGAGGGAACTGCAGCAGTTCCTGGGGCTGTGCAACTACTGTAGAGCATGGGTATTTGATTACAGTTCATACATAGGACCCCTGCTTGAGGCGTTAAAGGAAGCTAATAAAGGGGAGAAAAAGCTGAGGTGGACAATGGAAATGAAAGAGGCTTTTGATGAGTTGAAAGATGCGATATCAACTGCTCCGGTACTGGCATCCCCAGACTATGAGCGACAATTTTTCATATTTTCACATTGCGACTCAGCAGTAATAAAAGCAGTGTTGGCCCAAAAAACAAGCATGGGCTACAAGCCAGTAGCATTCTACAGCGGCCACTTAGATCCTGTGATGCTAGGTCATTTCCCTTGCGAACAAGGTCTCGCCGCAGCTGCTTTTGCGGTAGAGAAAGCATCAGCAATAACCATGGGGTGCCCAACTACACTGTTTGTGGAACATGCACTATTTGCCATATTGAATAAACCTAAGTCCACCCTAACCACGCAAAGGGCATCAGGTTATGAGATCATCTTATCCAGAGCTGAACTATCAATTGTTAGATGTAGCACGGTTAACCCTGCAAGGTTCCTAGCAGAAGTAATTGAGGAGGGAGATTATGCCCACGATTGTACGCAAATAACTGAAATTTACTCATGTACTAGAAAGGTTGAAGAAAACGCACTAGAGGGAGGTGAGCTCCTGTTCATTGATGGGTCATCAACTATCGACCAAAGGGATGGTATAAGGAGGACTGGGGCAGCAGTGGTAAAAATGATGGAGGTACCGGTGTGTGTGGCCATGAAATGTGTACAATTACCACAGCATTACTCCGCTCAAGCAGCGGAATTAGTTGCACTGATCTTGGCGTTGAAGGAAAGCTTTGACAAATGAGTGACCATATACTCCGACAGCGCGTATGTTACATCCACTGTCCACTCAGGGCTGTCGAAATGGAGAAGAAGAGGGTTTAGGAGAGCTGATGGCACTCCAGTGCAACATGCCCTCCTATTGGCTGAACTAATTGAAGTAATAAATGACCCCCAAGAATTAGCTTTAGTAAAATGCACCGCACACACCAATGGTGAAGACCACATCTCAAAAGGGAATGCAGCAGCAGACGCACATGCGAAGTATGCTGCATACTTTGGTGAGATATGGAACCCCCAGAGTCACAGAGAGGGAGAGGGAGGGGAATGGCTAAGGAGATGTTGATAAGAGAAGGGTACACCCATCTCCCAGCCATACAGATTATGGAGCTACAAGCGGCTGCACCAATGGCCGAAAAAGAAATATGGGTAAAAAGAGGATGCACAATGTCACCAACCGACGCACTATGGCGCCAGGGTGACACTGGAAAGGTTGTAATACCATTGGCACTTTTGAACACCGCCCTGAGCCAACTACATTACCCAGCCCACACAGGTAAGGAAGTAATTGCAGCACGAATTAGGGAAGACTGGTTCTGCCCCGAGTTAAATTCTCATGTGTCAAATTTTATCAGCAACTGTCTCACATGCCAACAGTTTACGGCCGGCCACACTCTGAAGGTGATAAGAGGTACTATACCCCGGCCAGAGGGACCGTTCCGACATCTCCATATTGACTATGTTGATATGATCAACGTATGTCAAGGAAATAGGTATATGATTGTAGTAGTATGCCCATTCTCGAGGTGGATTGAAGCAGGGCCCTGTTCACACCCAGATGCATTTAGAGCAGCTAAATTCCTAGTGAGGGAGGTCTTCCCTAGGTGGGGAGTGTGTGAGGTATTAAGGTCAGACAATGGCCCACATTTCGCAAACGAAATGTTCCAGCACATTACATCCTTGCTGAACATCAAGCATAAATTTGCATGTGCATACCACCCACAGGCCAACGGTATATGTGAACGCTTGAACGGCCTATTAAAGGAGGCAATTGCAAAGATACAGCAAACAACAAAGAAGAGTTGGTTATATTGCCTTCCATTAGCCTTATTTGAGCTAAGGAATAGACCAGGGTCCGACCACCACCTCACCCCTCACGAGGTGGTTACCGGACGTCAAATGCGCCTTCCCCTAACGCCAACATTAAGAGCATTTACTGACCACGAGAGCACTGCGAGTGTTCTTGGTGACGAAATGTACCAATATGTGTCTTCTTTGATTACTAGTTTAGTGTTTGTGTCTCAAGAGCTCGAGCGCACGCGGGGCGGGTCTAACAGCGACCAACAAGAAGACGTGGATAAAGAATTGGAAAAGGAAAGACTGTGCAAAGTTGCTAAAGGTGACCACGTACTACTTCGCAATTTCAACAGAAAGTGGAGCAGTCCACGATTCACTGGCCCCCATCTGGTAGAAGAGGTATCAACGAGAGCAGTAAAGTTACAGGACAAACGTGCTTGGAACCATCTACACGACGTAAAGATCTACAAACTCCAGACCCGCCCCAGCGCCACCGACAGGGCCACAGGAAGAACAACAACAGCGTCACCAACGGAGGAAGAGACTTCTCCCACAACTAACAGCCTAAGTGTCCGCATACCCTGCCACCCCCCAGATTCTCCAGAGACAACTATTAGAAAAGAAAGGGGTGATCCCCATACCGCCCACCCCATGGTTACACGATCAAAGGGTAAAGAGACTCCCGCCAGCCTGAGCCCCAAACCCTCTGCCCATTGACCCCTACCACTGTAGTAATAACTGAACTGAAGGACATTGTTTTTGCACATATACACATGTAAACACCTGAATGTTCTCTTTCTTTTCTCTCGCACAAGCAGGTAAAGCGTATTATTGTACTGTTAAGAAAGTAGATAACTAACTAATTCACTGCCCAGGAGCAGATGGTACCCTCAGACGATAATTACCTGGAAGAATTGTCACACCAATTTGTATATGAAATGAAACGGCCAACGTACCTGAAAGGAAGGAGGGTACGTGTCTACTACACAGCATTCCTCTTGACCATAGAACATTCAATGCCCCACCTCCAACCATACTTGCCTGCCCTAAGAGATAGATCGCTTAGATTGGCGTGGGAACAGCTCTTCGCCTGGGCACTGAATGACTACTTGATAGGGAGAGCTTAATAACAATAACTAACCTTAATAACAAGCATATTAAGAATTTTCAGGCGGGCAACTGTAACGTCGCAAAAATAAGCTGCCGGACTGCAGCAAGGTAAGAGCAAAATGCCGGTGAAATTAGCATTTGTAATAAAATTGATAGGGATTTTAATGATCACCGGGTTCTTGGCTGCCTCTGTATGGCAGTACAGCTATGCTATTGATATTATTGCTGTACCCAAACCTAACATACCCCCACCCCCAGCTGCAACAGGTGTTACGTCAGATGGTACTAGTAAAACCCCACACCAGGAAAATAGAGTTAAACGCAGCACATACTCAGATAATAAAGGCATTGACAACTATGTACAAGATTCAGCACACGTCTCTAACAACATGTGGTACCAACACATGACCAAAATCGGTAAGCAGACAACAGAAGACAGCTGCTACGTTTGCTCATTAATACCATACGCCATGAGCGCTTCTCGAACATTCGTTGCCACAGAAATAGATGAAAAGACAGCACGATGCATAATATACTTGGCACTGTTCCAAACGAAAGGAAGATTTCAAGGGACAGTGGTGCAACTGGTGTGGAAAACACGAGACAGATATCCATATGAAAACAACTTCCTCAAGACTTATTTGAGTTACCACAAGAGCAGTTTACATACTGAAGCATTCAGATACATAACAAGTGGTCCTGAAAAAGGGGAAACAAAGAAAGTAACACTGCAGTATTTACCATGTGATTGGTACGCCACTGAAGTTCCTGGTAAAACAGGATGTTGGGAGAGGCCACTGGTGACGATAACGGGGAAGGTGTACATGGACAACAAATGGGAGATAGGAGTGGTTGGCAGCAACATGGTAACAAAAGAAACTATTTCAACTATCGATGCACACAACCACAGATGTTGGATGACTTGGATCAAGTACGTACCCATGCTCACGTGGATAGAGAAGGATGAAGACCCAATAACAATATTGCCGTTAACTGCGCCTAAGGTATGCTACCAACATAAAGGAGAGGTGGATGTAGGATACAACACCAACTGTGAAAGCGTGATGGAGTTACCTGAGGGGGGAGCAGGAACAGCAGTGGTAATGGACCATCACTGGGCCTGTGGAGAAAAGGCGTATCACACACTGCCCCCTTCGTGGAATGGTGTATGCACTATAGTACACGTTAATGTACCATCACTAGTGGTACCCCAGAAGCATGTGAACATGGCGAATTTCCCCAAGATGGATGAAGGAAACAAAAGGAAGAAGAGATCTGCACAGCCTCGAAATGGATCAGAGAACAGATGCAACGGCAACGACACTGTCCTCAACAGAAGGAAAAGACAAGGAGAACCTCTGACAGGAAATTACCTGTGGGGAAGGTCGGAAACAGCACTGACCTCAATACCGCCGGAACACAGACTATTCAGCAGAGCAGCTATGTTCTTCTCCTCAATAATACATCCTGGACTGCAGGCTTACGCAAACGCAAAATGGCTCCAGATAACTAGGTGGGAACTAATGATGACAATCAACTCTACAGTAAATGGATTCAATGCAATAAAAGAGGAATTGCGAGCAGTAAGAATGGTTGCACTACAGACAGATATGTACTGGACCTCCTCACAGCAATGGAAGGAGGAGTTTGCGCAAAGATAGGACAATCATGCTGCACATTAATTCCTGCTAACGATGTTGACAATGGTACCCTCACGGAAGCTGTGTCACAATTGGCCCAGATGCACTCAAAAATGATGGATGAAAGTAAAGGTGTGAAAAAGGATGAGAGCTGGTTTTCAATATTATGGTCATGGATGCCATCCTGGCTGTCAGATGGACTGAAGATTATAGTTGGATGCACTATTTTGGCTGGAGCTGCACTGATCATAATAAGATTTTGGAAGGCCCGGAAGGCACGCACCACAGACGAGATGATCAAAATGGTTGGTATACACCTCTTGATGCCAACAGATGACGGCCAACACACAGGTACAATAATAAAAGAGAGGGAGAAGTTGCGCAACCAGATCATCACCAACCACCTGGACCCACCATCTGTGAAGCTCGAAAACCCAAGAAACCCAAGGAGCTACATAGGGAAATGGGTATACTGCACTCCTGGAGGAACCTGTGAATATATGTATTGGTCATTTGAAGACCATGTTAACCACTATGGACATTTGGGAGGAATAACTAAAATATGGAGAGTAAGAGGAGATAAAGAAAAGGATATGTTTGTTGTCGACAAGTCGACCAGAGGGGGGACTGAAGTGGGAGAATGGAAGAACAGGCTCCCGCCCTTCCCCTCTCGCGCTTGGCCTAGAGGATCACGGCCCAGACACCCGCCACGAGAGGAGTTTGCCTATCTACCGGACGACCAAATACCCTGGTACAGGAACATACGGATGTGCCCATCTACCTGCCCAACAGCCTGCCCTGTCCATGCCGACACCTGCGGCACGGACCAACACGACTAAACCTATACGTCGTTAGAGATGCCATGACGACTTAGCCAACGGTCAGCACACCTGTGCAAATATACACACCGGACACTCCCGCACCAATCTACACGAAGAATATACTCAGTGCTATGACGTAGGCGACAGACATACTCACGGACGTACATCTTTATTATTTTCCACATAGGCTTTCAAAATGCAGAAATGCAAGATGCATCATGAACTTATATAAAAAAGGCTTGCTCACGCTTCTTCTAAAGAGCCATGTACCATAATGAAGAATATAACGGGGACACGATACTGAGGACAAAGCAATATGATACCGTAACCTAAAGCGCTCTGCATCAAACGGTCCCACCTATGCACCAGGCCCAAGTAGGCCGCAGGCAAAAGCTTCCATGAACATTGAGTGAGCAAGAACTGGGTTGCTGACCCTGCAAAATGAGCCCGGCGAAAGCACACCGCCAAGGGCACGATGTTGCAATCTCATACGCTGCAAGCCAACACCAAGGTCGCACCTGCAAGATAAACCAGGCACACATTAGGAAAAACAATATTAATTGTGTTGAATTTTGCCTCAAACACGGTCCCACCTCATGTGACAAAGTCAAACCTGACAAGATGCCAAGCCCAGGAGGAAGGAGACGCCTGAATCCCACGTTTCGAGACACAGGCAGATACAATTAAAAGACTCATTTGGACATCTGCAGCAGTGGGAGTATTCGACCTCCCAACATATGAATAAATCCTCACATTGTTTACACCTACCCATATTAAAACATTGTTGCAAATGACAGGTGCACCGCGAGCAGGGAACAGCGATAGTCCCAGACTGGGATGCTTGCGAGCGGACCAATTAGAACTTGGGGTTCTTATCACTGACGCCATTCACATTAACCAATCCTCAGAGGTCTCCATGCAACAATTTTCATGTATCAAATTGAAGGGACAGCCCAGGTATACCACCTGACTAACTCTCAGCCAATAACACCATTCTCTATATGTGCGCTATACTAACCCCACCACTCGAGTAACCAATCCAGAGTGGAGATAGGTTTTTGCTAAAATTTTCCAAGTGACGCAAGTAGCGCGTCATACTAAGGTAAAAAGGGCCTGCGAGCCCCACGATTGTGTGTGTGTCAGGACGGACGCGTACGCTCCTTGACCCATCCCTGCCGTTTGTCTAATAAACAGCAGAGTCACCTTGCTTCTTGCGTGTGTCTCATACTCTATCTCTTTTGGGATTTACGGGAGGAGTTGGGGCCTCCCTGCCCGGAGGTCTGCGGACGGTCCGGCCGACCCCGGCAGAATTTCCCCCCCGACAGCGCGACACCCCCTACGCCCTTCCTACAAACTCCAGGTAAAACTGCCATCCCGTGGCCGCAATGGCAACCCTTATTTACGACATACGTAGAGGCGGTGGGCGGTGCAGGATTCTCGGCGGCACGGCGCAGGGCAATGTTACTTAACGCCCTAGGGGTGGAAGGACAGAGGGTGTTTGAAAGTCTCACCTTGGGCCCGGTGGTTGGTGACAACGATGACGTCTTCAAGGAAGCGGTAAGAAGAATCGTAAAAAGGTTTGCCAGTAAAGAGAACACAGTTCTGCACAGAATACATTTCTATAGCCGCAGACAAGAAGCCTCAGAACCCGTTGACGACTACGTCACAAAGCTACGGGAATTGGCAGCGCTGTGCAACTTTGGCAACAATGCCGAGAGCCTCATCTGCGACATGCTGGTAGTTCACACCAACAGCAGTAAAGTGCAAGATAAATTCATTATGGAGAAGGAACTGCTGCTAGAGAAAGCAATGGAGATTGCCAGAGCAGTCGAAGAAACAGCTGGGAGACGAAAAGAACTCATGGGAAGCCATAGTTCCACTAAAATAAAAGCAGTGGCGTTTCGCCCGAAGAAAGAGAAACAAGTATCGAACACGAAAGAAGAAAAAGGGAGCACGAAAGAACCACTGAAATGCCACAGGTGTACAAGCACGAAACATTTGGCGTTTGACAGGGAGTGCCCAGCCAGAGATAAAGAGTGCTCTATCTGCAAACGTATTGGCCATTTCTCGATTGTGTGTCGGTGGAGAAACAAGAAAGTCACAAACGTCAACATGAGTCGCAACACGGAAAGAGAGTCGTCCTCGGAAGATGAAGGGAGACCCACGATCATCATGGTGAACAGCACACGGGCCAGGAGAGAAAAACCCCATTGCATAATCATAATCGACGGGATGGAAACAAAAGTCATGGCGGACTCAGGTTTCTGACCTCACCATAATCCCTCTACGCACATACAAAGAAATGTTGGGGATGGAAAAGGTTCGAGTGCTCACCACACGACACAAACCCACGGTTTTTGGAGGTGCGTCAGTTGACCTACTGGGCTATATCAATGGGAAGGTGGAGTTTAAAGGAAGGGAAACCACCACCAGAGTATATTTCAGCCGAAAGGGTCCAGCAGTATTAGGATGGGACGACCAAGATAAATTGAAAATCAAACTGGATCCCAGCACAGAAGATCAAGTACTCTCTGTCTGCGGGAGGAGCGTACCAATAGTCAAAAGTGATTATCCCAAACTCTTCTCGGAGGAGCCGGGGCATATCAAAGGCTTCGTCCACAAAATAATGCTTAAAAGGAATGCGGTCCCAGTCAAACATCGCGTGAGGCCAGTACCAGCAACCGCGAGAGACACACTCAGGAGTCAATTGGACAAAATGAGGACCGATGGCGTCATTGAAGAAATTGAAGCTTCAGAGTGGCTGAGCCCAGTCGTGCTCATAAAGAAACCCAACTCACAAGAGCTAAGGGTTTGCATTGACCTTCGCAGTGTAAACTTGGAAGTCATTACGGACAGTTACCCGCTACCGAGCATAAATGAACTGATTCTTATGATGAAAGAAGCCAAAATATTCTCAAAACTGGATATGAGAAACGCATACCACCAAATACAATTGCACAAGGAATCCAAGCCCCTCACAGCATTCATCACTCCGTTTGGCACCTATCAGTTCACCAGGATGCCATTCGGCTTATCTTCTGCTGCATCGGCTTTTCAACGAATGATGGATGTCCTACTACGGAAGGTCAAAAATGTGGCATATTTTCAGGATGACATCCTTCTCTATGCAAGGGACGAACAGACACACGATGCCACATTGAGAACAGTCCTAACCAAGCTGCAAGAAGCGGGGGTGAGGTTACGCTACGAGAAATGTGTATTCAAGGCGAAAGAAATTGAGTACTTAGGGTACAAAATATCCGAGCAAGGGATAAGTCCCAAACAAAATTTAATGCAGGCCATAATTAAAGCACCGGAACCCACCAGCAAAGATGAAGTAAGGTCATTCCTTGGACTGGCGGAGTACTACGCAAAATTTATCCCTAAGTTCTCGGAAACCTCAGCACCCCTCCGCAAACTCCTCAAAAAGGGGTCGGAGTACTCGTGGCAAGAACCCCAAAAGAAAGCGGTAGAAAGCATAAAACGCCACATAATGGAAGCGCCGTGTCTTCAACCATTCAACCCCGAATGGGGTACAGTCATCAACACAACGCCAGTGCGTACGGATTAGGAGCTGTCCTAACGCAGAAGAAAGGTGACACTGAACATGTGGTAGCCTTTGCCTCGAAAGCCTTATCCTCGGCCGAACAGAATTACTCCACCATAGAAAAGGAAATGTTAGCGTGTGCATGGGCGGTAGAACATTTCAGAACATACGTGTGGGGCACAAAATTTAGGTTGGTAACCGACCATAAACCCCTCATCCACAGGCTCAGCCCAGGAGGCACCAAAGTGTCAACACCCAGATTGGCACGCATAGCAGCCAAACTGCAGGAGTACACGTTTGAAGTACAGCACATCTCAGGATGGAAGAATTCGCAGGCAGACTGCATGTCAAGATTACCAGAGGGTAAAGACAAGGCCACCACGTTTCTACAAGAGGAATGCATCGTGGCATCCATCACAGATCTCAAAGCACCAGACTACTTGGAACTCAGAGAGAAGCATTGGTTGGAAGAAGATGGAAAGGACCCAACCATGGCGAGAATACGAGAGTGGATCAGGGAAGGGTGGCCGAATGAAAAAGCGATGCCAGTAGGCATGAGGCCCTATTGGAAGGTGGCAGATGAGATATCAGAAACAGATGGAATAATATTGAAAACGGACCAGATAATCCCACCTGTAGGTATGAGAAGGACCATTCTCTGCAGAGCCCATGCGGGCCATCTAGGGAACACTATGACCCGTCGCAGAGTGAGAGAGGCCTACTGGTGGCCGTCCATGGATCAAGAGATTCGCACCATGATAGAGAGATGTCATGAATGCCTCAACAGCGACAAGCGCCTAAAGGTCAGACAGGCGCCTCTGATTCCCATAGAAGTACCAGAAGCGGTGTGGTCAAAAGTAGGTATAGACTTTATAGGACCCTTGGAGGCGATGGCGCCCGAACATCGCTATGGCATAGTACTAGTGGACTACTTATCAAAGTGGGTTGAGGCTGAGTTTGTCCCAAACATCACCACCGCGACAGTAATCGAAGTCCTCAGTGAAATTTTTCAAAGGGAAGGACTCCCCAATGAAGTGGTAACGGACAATGGGGTACAACTAATTTCAAGGGACATGGAACAATTCCTGAGGAAGCGCCACATACACCAGAAGAAAGCAGCTTTGTATCATCCCCAAGCCAATGGACTGGTAGAGAGAGCCAACAGGTTTATAAAAGGTGCTATCCAGTTAGCAACCGCTTCCGGAATGGACCCGCTCAAAACAACCAAAGAGGCCATAGCGGCCCACAGACTTACTCCCAACCGGATCACTCATATATCCCCGTTTCGAATGTTAAGAGGGAGGAGAGCAGCTTCAACGCTTATACCACCATGGTTGACCAAAGTAAGAGAAGATGAAGAAGTAGACATGTCAGAGGTGGTGTGGAGAATTGAAAACAGTAAAACACGCATGAAAACGTGGAGTGACAGAAGAAGAAGGACCAAACAAGTGTCAGACGTTAAAGAGGGAGATTGGATAAAAATACGACTACCGACAAAGGATCAAATCACGGGCTCTCGGTACAGCAGACCCATAAAAGTGATCCACAGAGGAACCAACCACGTCCGCACCAAAGACGGGCGCACTTGGAACCTGGAAAGAGTAGCCCTATTCCAGAAGAGACAAGAGAGAGCAAGGACCCCGGAGAGATCAGAAGCGGAAGGAGGAATGGACTGGGAGAGAGAAGAAGAACGTGAGCCAGAGAATGATGACGGAGAAAGGGAGGAAACAGAGATGGAACCGGATGCACCCACAGCAGAACGAGAACTGGAACATCAGGATGCCCACAGCGAGAAAAGTGACCGGCCAAGAAGAGAACACAGAAGACCGGTGACATACAATGACTATGTATTGCAATGAACTGCCTTTGCATTATCAGGGGGAGGTGTGTAGAGATATTGCGAGAGCCGCAACTCTCACGAGATCTCGGCCGCGGCCACTAGGGCTGCCCCCGTGCGCTCGGCGCGCATTACGGGAGCAGCAGAGGACGCGGGAAGACGTCCCCTCCCAGCTCCTCCAAGAATTAGGCCTCAGGCCTAACAGAAGACATTACAGCCTCCCAGCTGCAACCCCTTACATTAGAGGCAAGCTGCCCAAGTGGATTTACCACCTACATATCTATATATGATGCTGAATAAAGGACATCTCTATCACTAAGACGCCTCCTGTCATCCTTACAACTATTATGCTACACCTTACTTTGTTGGGGCATGCCGTACATGCCTGGAGATGGTTGGCCGTGTTGCAGCCAATCAGTGTCCGGCATAGGCAGAGGCTCAGGTGGCAAGTTGGGTGGCTTGAAGTTGCACACACCTGCGGCGGCCATCTTTACACAGGCTTCAATTTTTCGTATTGCAGTATCCACTTAGGTGGCCCTTGCTCACAGTGCAGAGTGGGCACCCGGTGGATTTGCTACAAGTGTTGCTTCTGCTTCTGCAAAGAAAACAGTGCATGGGTTTCCCCTCAGAATCATTTTTTCTTTATAATAAAGAACGCTTTATATTTTTGTACGATTTGGAAAAGTCCAAGTGCTTTAGAAATAACTGGCTATCCATGCACGTTTTCGTAGAAGCTAGTTTTGGCCTCTATCAACATCCCCATAAAATCCAACAGACAGACAGCACAGCATACCATACCATTCCACGGCCTTTAAGAGTGTAATTTCCTGCCCACAAACCATGATCTGTTCCAGTGCAATGGAATGATGCATTGACCACAATATTATAATTGTCAAATCGTATTGACCTTTGGACAAAACAAATGATCTCTTAGCTGATTTGCGTTATTTAATATTCCAATGCCCATAAGGTTAAATAAACCAATCTGATACATTGAATTTGCTTTTGATTTCAAGCGCTAAAACAAAATGTCAGTTCCGATTCTGATGGCATGTATTCCCATTACTATGGAGAAATCAGGCAAAACAGTAAATCTTCATTCGAGTCAGAGTCATTATAAATAGGTAACTTCTGGAATTGAACTCAGTATCACAGCACTGTCAATGCAAAAGGAGTGACAGAGAGAACATGGACTGAATTGATGACAGCAAGGGTTTAAAGGCTGCCATGGTATTCATTCATGTATTGCAGTGAATTCATTTTCTTTGGTGCCCAGACTTGCTTTATTGTAAGGTTTCTCTCAGCGATGTGTTTCTCTGGTTGATTTTCATGGTCTTTATCCTGGAAGAGAAAAGGTCTGTCCCCTCCGTAACAGAGGTCGTCTGGCTCCAGAAGTGGACCAAGACCCAGTAAAGACCTCCCAAACAGAGTAATACCTACTGCGTAGAAAGGCAGGAATCCTCCTTGCTCCATGGAATGGAAGCGGTTTGGAGGACACCGGAATCTTAATGCGTAGCTGCAAGGTCAGGAAGGGAAAACAGTGAGAGTAGTAACTTGAACATCTGATGACGTCATGATGCTGAGCAGACCAGGATAGAATGCAAACATCAAACAACTAGAACGCTATTGTGTTCTTCTATTGGAGAATTTATAAGGGAAGCATTCCCATAGCCACCATAGAGAGGCATGATGCATGCTGACATTATGCTCCCTTCTAAGACTCGTATAATCCGGTTTCCATAGATGTTTTAGAAGGAAGGATCGGACCAATCTCGGGGCATGGACTTGTGACGCAGGTTCCCATGATCGTTCACCGGCAGTGTAGCCTTTCAGTTTATAAGATTTTGGAACGCACCTCAACGATATCTGGAATCACAAATCCGCTGGATCGCATATTTCTCTTGTTCATCCTTTATCACTGGTGGTGGAGTCCTTCTTTTCTTTCGATGTTGGGCACGAGGAATAAAGGGTTTTAGGACAGACGTATGGAATACAGGATGCATTCGGTTCCATGATGAAGGAAAATGGAGTTTGATGGCCACAGGATGTGAGTCCTATCTTTAAAGGGGTCATAGTAGTGATGAATGAGCACATTTTCCACGAGCCAGATGTCTGGGTAAGTATCTGGATGATAACCAAACTTGGTCTCTTTTTTTGTATGCAGGAGCTACAGTGCGTTGTATCTTATCAGCTTGCTTTTTTGTGCATTCTTGTACTGCACAGATGTTCTGTAATGCTTGTTTGTGTATGTTTCGAAGGTACCTGAGGTGTTTTTCCACTACCTGGGACTGAGGAAGCCACACAAGTACTCGATGGTAGCCACAAAGGGATGGAAGCTATCAGTAACAAATAATGGGCTGTTACCCAGAGATGACTGCAATGTATTCCTATATGATAATCCTGCTATAGGTAGGAGAGTTACCCAATTATCTTGTGCTGCAATGACGTAACAGTGGAGATATTGTTCTTAGATTTGATTGACTAGCTCTGGTTGACCATTGGTCACGGGGTGGAACCTTGATGAAAGAGCCTTTTAGTAACCAGTTCCTTGCACAACGCGGTCCAAAAACATGATGTGTACCACGTTCACAAACATAGACAGTTATGATATGATGTGATATGATATGATATGATATGATATGGCATTTGTAACGCGCATATACACAAGTGTTTCAAGGCGCGACGAGGCGGGGGAGACAAGGGGAGACAGACAGCGATCCTACTAGGCCAGGTGTCATTCAGATCGCGCAAGTGCAAGGGTAGAGGGGACTGGGAAAAGTGCAAGGGGAGAGGGGAAAGTGCAGTACATGGTTAGTAGAATACAAGATAAATAATAGGGCCAGCTGGTGGCAAATGCAAGGAAAGTGCAGTACATGGTTAGTAGAATACAAAAATAAATGATAGGGCCAGCTGGTGGCAAGTGCAAGGTAAGTGCCGGGAGAAGGGGCTGTAGGCTACAGAGACAGTCCCGTAGTGCAGGTAGGCAGTGCACGGAAGAGTGGCTGGGCCAAGGACCGAGATCAGTGAGTGGCCCAGTTGCAGATTCAGTGCAGGTTCAGTGATTTTAGTAGGGGAGAGAGGGAGAGAAAGCGGAGGCAAAGTCTTACTTCTCAAAGTCTCTGAAAACTATATATTTCTTTTAGGAAAACCTGACTCATTTCTGTAGCTGTAGGAAGTTTCAGTAGAGGAGGAAAATGGGCCATCTTTGTATATGTATCCGCTGTCACCAGAATGGTATTGTATCCTTATGATATGGGTAGTTCCACTATGAAATCATTGGTAATTCTTTGACAGGATATTGTGGGTAATAAAGGTTATTGAAGTTGCCCTGCAGAGCGTACACTTTGATTTTACTGTCTGATCACATGTTTGTAATACCTGCACATAGCCCTTAATTTCTTGTTTAGCTGATGGCTACCAGAAATGACGAGAAAAAAGATCCAGAGTTGTTGAGATGCCACGATGACCAGTAAAATAGCTCTCATGACATATTGAGATGACTTCTGTTTGCAGGGTCTTAAGAGGTATGTACAGCTTCTTATTAAAACATAGGAATCCCTCTTTAGTCTCTATACAATCCTGAATACTGGGAGGGAAAGTGGTTTTATCCTTTGTAATGGCCACCTTTACTCTTTGTAGAAAGGTCTCCACCGTCATAATGAACGTGGTATCTGGGAACATCTTTTCATTAGTCCTTGGGCTTCTAGATTCTGTGATTTCTTTATGAAGAAGTATGTCTGCAACAATGTTCTCAGATACCGGGATGTGGTTGTGTTGGAAGTCATATTGGGAGAACAAAATAGGCCCATCAGGTTTGTCTTCTATTTCTGCAGTCAAATTTTTGCAAGATCTGTAAATTGCGATGATCAGTCTGGATATCTGTGGTTTAAAACGTACCTATCCTGTCAAGAATGGAAATACTTATTGTTGGACACACAATAAATATAATTATTATAATTATAATTCTTGTGTGACCAACAATAAGTATTCCATTCTTGACAGGACGGACAGGCACTTTCTTTGCTAAAAGCTCCCTTTCTAACACTGAAACATTCTTTCGGTCGCCGATAATGTCTTGGAGAAGTAAGCAATCAGGTATTCTTCATAATCCTCTTGTATCTGTTTTAGAAGAGCCCCTACTGCTTTATCAGAGGCATATGTTTTCAAAATAGATGGTTTCTGTTTATCAGTTTGTGCAAGAATTGGAGCGTGACCAAAGGCCTGTTTTAGAGATTTAAAGGCAGTTTCCGCATCAGGTACACAGAGGAACTGTCTTCCGTAATAACTCTGTCAGCAGTAACACTTTCCTTGCAAAAATCTGGGAATTACTTCAAGTAAATATTTGCTAAACCGATATACTTCAAGTAAATATTTGCTAAACCGAGGAATCTTTGTATGTGATTGACAGAAGTAGGTGTCTTCCAATTTAAAATCATGTTGACCTTCCTAGGATCCATTGAAATGCCTTTGGCTGATAGGATATAACCCAAGTAAGGAACATCAGAAGGATCCAAACACACATTTCTCTGGTTTAGCTTTCAAGAGCGCCTGTAAAAGATGATGAAGGGCTTCGATGACATGCTTCTGGTGTTCCTGTGGATCATGGGAAAATATCAATTTATCATCTCGATATATGACCACCGAATGCATCAGGAGATCAGAAAATATATGGTCCATGAACCCCTGAAAATTCATATGGGCATTTGCTAGGCCGGAGGGCATAATGCAGTATTCAATGGGCCAAAAGGCGTGCACAAGGTTGTCTACATTCGTCCCCACTCTTGACTCTTATGAGGGGACAGGCTCCTCTTAAATCCAGTTTGGTAAAGAGTCAGGCTCTGTGCACTTTCTCTAAGATGTCTTGAATTAATGGTAAGAGGTATTAATCCTCCTTGGTCACCTTATCAAGCCCTCTATAATTGCTAAAAGACCGGAGTTCAGTTATAGCTTTCTTTGGTGTATAAAAATAGGGATTTTCCACCCCAGGCCCAGAGACGTGGATTCGCAGATAAGGCAGTTTTCCATGTTTTCGTTTTTGAAGTATTCCTTTAGTGCTCGTTTCTCCATTGCTGACAACAGAAACATGCTACTAAATGGTAATATGACATCCAGTTAGAGGTCCATGGAACAATCTTCTAGCATTATAGTTTCGCTTTCTTCTTTTTAGAAAACCTCCTGGAAAGAGGAATATTGTGGATGTATAGCACAGGTTACCAGAATGCCTCGCTCTAGACTGTGAAAAAAGTCGTGTGCATAAACGGGTTCAATCCTAGAGCTCTTGAGACAGTTGAATACACAATATTCCGCTCCTAAAATAAAGTTTGAGCTGTCCAGTTCAGAAAGGGATTATGTAGACAGACAGAACCAGCGTATGCCCAACATAACAGGGAAGAGAGCCACTCAAATAAGGCTGAATGAAATCAACTCGGTATGGTGAGTGATGCATATCCCAAGTTCTGGTGTGTTTTGTACGATTCGACCACTCAACAGCAGTCATCCATCTATACCCTTCACGTGGCATTCCTGGTCCATGAACACTCTGGCATCTCCAAATCAACCAAAGCAGACACCTCTATTTCTCTTTGTCCTGGCAGCGGGATAAAAACAGTTAGTACTCTCAAGGCTGTACCCTGAAGGTGAATTGATGAATGGACATTAGCTCGTCCAAGGTGGGATTCTCCTTGTTGTCCCTGACCTTGGTTGCTGTTAAGGTCAGTAGCTGTTGTTTACTGATTTCCTAAGCGGAGAAAGGGGACAAAAACAAACCAAATGGATTGCCGCCCGCAGTAAATGCACAAGCCCTTGTTATGGTGGTGTGCCCTTTCTTTTTTTATTATTTCAAGTTATTTTAGTTGTATTACAACTTTTTCAACATAAAATGTATTCTTCGGTTTTTAACATACATTTACATGGTACAATTGCTTACACATAAAATATTTCATGTCCAGATCTACAGTTCTAATCTTTTCAGATATCATATTATGGCTAGATTTAACAATATTTTTTGTGAAGTGAAGATCAATTCCCACATGGTCTGTTGTGTTAATGACCGATACGCACAAAGTATTTGATAAAAATATTCATGTCGTAATGCTTTTAGACTTGGACATTCGACTAATAGATGTTTCAAAGTGTTGCTGTTTTCTGAGTTATTTTTGAATCTACACGAATGGTCAATAGGAATTTTTGATCTTGTAGCCAAGAGAGATTTAGTAGGCCACAGATTAAATCTTAGTCTCATTATATCTGCTCGATATGTAGGAACTGGGAATTTCATTAGAAAAAAAGGAATAGCATTCAGTATTTTGGGCATAAAGACACTGTTTGGAAAAATCTTATATTTTAGGCATGTTGTCCGAATCAGAGTAGCACCACTTTAGTTTTGCTTTAGTTGGATTAGATATTAACATTTAAAGATATATGTCTGCCTTGCTCATGTTCTCACCGCAGGCTGCACTCCAGGACGCTATTGGTTTTGATGGTATCATACTAGATTCTATAGCTGTGAGTAAGGAATCCTGGTGACGCTCCTTTGATTTACATTTAGCATAAAGCACATTGGTATTTCAATTTATCATCACCCTCAGTGAAAGTAGGCCTAATTCATATTTTACAATCTGTATCGGCAAGGATCTAGGTATGGGTAGTAGAGCTTTCCAAAATCGTCCTTCTAGCATAGCCAGTCTGCTTGGTTCACTTTGAGCTTAGTATGGCCCCCATATGTTACAACCGGGACTACTTTTCCTTTGTAAAATGTAAATGCCGGAATCTATGAACATTTCCCATAACTCAAATGTATTAATTTGGCTTGGGAGATCAAGGTCTGTAGTTTGTATCGTAGGTCATTTATATAAGGTGTTTCATTTTTAGCATCACAAACCACAATGCCTAAATATGTGTACTTGTGTATCACATCTACAAGAATCCTGCTTACTGCCACATATGTGATTGCTTAGGGTTATTCTTATTACATTGCCATTTAATTATGTTTGATTTGATCACATTAATGGCAAGTTTGTTGGCTTCCGCATATTTAGTTAAATTTAGTAACTGCCTCTGGAGGCCAATGAGTGTGCGGTCCATGATGACAAGGTCCTTCTCATAGAATAGGTCGGGTAAAGGGTTGTTTCCTAATTTTGATGGAAATGTATACGAGTTATGGAACAGGGGGTTAATGTCTCTGATGTAAAAATAAAAAAATGACGCAGCGAATAAACAGCCTTGTTTCAGGCCTCGAATGGTTGCAATCGGCTGCATAAGAAGGCCATGTTTGGTAATTTTAATTTGGATCGAGGTGTCAGAATAAAACTGTTGTATGGTGTGTAAGATGTAAGTAGGACAACCTGCTGTGCTAAATTTTTCCCATATGATTTTTCTAGATGCCGAGTCAAAGGCAACTTTGAAGTCTATGAAAGCTAAATAAAGAGGATAGTAAAGAGATTTCGCTTGGTTTTTAAGGGCAGACAAAATGATAAGATTGACTGATCTACCAAGTCATGGCACACATCCGGATTGATGTGGATCAGTTAGCTTTGTTAAGCGTAGTAATTTATTCAAGTCTCGCTATTTTAATCTTGCATACAGTTTGTCTGGAATATGGAGTACGGCAAGAGGTCTATGGTTCGAAGGTAGACTCCTGTCCCCTTTTTTTTTAACAATGGGTACCAGAATAGACCTTTATCATGATTTGGGGATCCACCCAGATCTTCTTATTTGGGAGAAAAGTATATATAGAATATTGGTCCATTTGTCCGGTTAGCCTTAATTGTAGAATTGGGGAGCCCGTCTGGCCCTAGGGCTCTTGACGTGTTTATCTTCTTAATAAGTAGCTTTATATCTAAATGGTCGAACTCAAGGTATATTTGATCATCTCTTATTGAGGTGGTGTTGGGAGTGTGGTCATGATCAGCATACATTTCTTTATAGTATGATGACCAGACCTCTTCTGATACAGAGTTGAGCATTAGTGTCTCGGTACTCTTAGCAGGATCTGCTTTCAACATTTTCCAGATCATCTAACTGGATTTCATTGTTAATGCGGTTAACATACATTCGTTTTCAACTTTTGCCTTCTGCCTCTTATAGTCGGCCAACATTTTTTTGTATTTAGTCCTTAAAATTTGAGATAAAATCTTGCGCTCCAAGCTTGGCAATGCATTTAATTGTCTCAGATTATTTTTCAATTTCTTTTTGTCCATATGTATGGTTTGGTCATGGGCACACTTGTTTTGGTATAGAGTATGCATGCCTTTATTTACCTTAGCCACAGATGAGTGTAGTCAAGGGTGTCCTTGTTTGAATGGCAATTATCCTCACTATTAAGTTTTTTTGTTAAGCACGCAACCATGGGCGCAGACCATCTAATCCTAATTTGGCCTAGAGTGAAAGAAAGTTGGTGACCGGAGTACATGTCTGGTGTAAATGGAGGTTTTTTTTTCAATAACAATTTCGAGGATGTTATGGTCGCTAAGGGTAGTGTAAATGACTTGAAATGTCATCACCTGGTTCAGTGCTTTTTCCAAAATGAACGCATAGGGCCTCATTACAAGGTTGGAAGGCTACCTCCAAACTTGCAACAGGGTCCGGCACCCGCGAATGGGCAATTACCGGAGTATTCCGGCCCCGCCGGACCCAGTAATTGCCCTTTCACAGGTGCCGAAGCCGGTAGATCCCCATTCCCATTTGAGCCCTATAGGGCTCAGTGGGAATGGAAATGCCTGTAGCACCGGTACAGTTCATTACCGTGCCGGTGCTACAGGCTTGCTGTGCTTGCGGGTGCCTTTCAATCCACCAGGTTAGACCTGGCAGAATGAAAGGCACCCGCGAGCACAACTCAGAATTTGCCGGTCCGGATACAACGTTACCGGTAATCTTACCGGTACCGTTGTACCCGGACCGGCAACCTTACAATGAGGCTCATAGTCTAGTATGGCTGAAAAGGAGTCTCTATACCATCTTTACATTTTTGGCGTAGTTCTTTTTTTCTTATGGTCAATACACAACATGTTTAAGTCACCAGCAATTAGAGTTGTGTAGCTTTCAAATTCATGTGCGATCAGATCAAGGAGGTTGGTAACATAATTAAAGAATTCATCATCATTTTATGCCGCTGGATTCCATTATGTGTTTAGGATAGCTATTCGACTGAGTGATCCTATGCAAGGGTCAGTTATAATTAATTTGGCAAGTTGTAAACGTGGGTGAGGAGACGCCCATTATATTAGTTTCCCTTTGAAAGTTTTTTCACAGCTATCAGAAGTCCAGCCATGGGACAACCCCTTGCCTGTTTAATTGCAGGAACCCACGATATATCATAATTGGGACAGGTTGGGTGTAAAGTAAGCCAAGTTTCCTGGAGAATTATTATATCGTATTTGTATAAGTGGTGCGAGCCGTTGATGTCTGTGAGATGGACAAGCCCCCTAGGGTTCCACACTGCTACCTTGGGGTCATCTTTGTCTCTGCACTCTCCTTCTCCCCTCACATCTCTGACGTCTCTAAAAAGTCACACTACCAGCTGCACCTCCTCAGAGGTATTCTTCCTTTCCTCTTCTTCCCCCAGAAGCTCTCTGTCTTCAGAGCCCTGGTCCTATCTAAGCTGGACTACTGTAACAGCCTCTTTCTAAATCTGCCTGCCTCCACTCTCCATCCTCTACAACTTCTCCAGAACAGGACTGTGAGACTTGTCCTTGGCCTCAAGCCCAGGGATCGTATCTCTCCAGGACTAAAATCTCTGCACTGGCTCCCAGTGGATGCAAGGATTAAGTTCAAAACCCTCTGCATTGTACACAAGGCCTTTTGTGTTCTGGGGCTGCAGTACCTTCAACTCTCTCTCCCTAAATATCTTCCTTCTCGAGCCCTTCGCTCATCTGCCTCAAACAGTTGGTGGCAGATCACTCTCTTCAGCAGGGGCCTAGGACTGGAACAGCCTTCCTGCCTCCCTGAAACTCGAGGAGAACCATCTCCAGTTCTGGAAACACCTCAAAACCTTTCTCTTTTCTTCTGCTTTCTCCCCACCCCTCCCCTGCTGAATTCCTGACTGAAACTGCACTGGTTACCTGGCCACCCTTTCTGATCTGTGGCCCAGGCCCTGTCAATTGCCCGCCTGCACTGCCTCCCTGGCACCCCCTGCACTTGGGTAGCGTTTTTCTGTATCCCTTCAGACCCCCTACCAGCACTTATGTCTGCACTTCCTTGCACTTGCCACTAGCTGGCTGTTTTATTTGTCTTATTTATCTTATTTATTCCGCCTTCTCATGTACTGCACTTTCCCCTCTCCCTTCCCCCTGCGCACTTCTCCTTTCCCCCCTTCCCATGCACTTGCGCGATCTGAATGACACCTGGCCTAGTAGGATCGTTGTTTGTCCTCCCTCTGCCCCCCCCTTGCCTCGTCGCGCCTTGAAACACTTTTGTATAGGCACGTTATAAATGCCATACCATATATTATCATATCATATCATATCATACCGTAGAGAAGGACCAGAAACTTCCTGGCTCTAACGTGTGCTGGATTCTTCATTCCTATTTGAAGTATTTTTGAGCCAAGCCCATGAAATCTGATGATTATTTTTGCCTGACCCAGATTCTGAGTTACTTGATTGAGGTACAGTTTGGGCACTTGTTAGCTCTCCATGTTTTTTAGTTAGATGATGAGTACTAACGTTTTGGAAGATGACAGTTTGATGTATTGTACTCACTAAAGTACAGCTGGTGTATGCCTTGGGAGGATATTTCAAAGGCTGCTGTGATTGATTTATCGTTAATATTATGACATTTTTAAGAAGTTTGCTTCTTTCATTCCAAATGCATTCTCGTACAATTAAGGATGGGATTTTTAACAGAACAGTGTCAAATTTATGAGAGTCAAGATATTGTATACATTTAATGTCCCTAAATTCAAATTTCCTTAGTCTCCTTATTTGTTTATAGACCGTAAGGATTGTTGTCCTGTTCGGGAAAGGATCATTTTGCTTCCTGTCCTTCATTTGTAGAACAAGATAGGTTTGTTTCTCAATGCCATTATTGTCCTGTGAAGATTCGAGGGAAGAGTGTGTGTAAGTAGTCACATTGCTCTTGTAAGCCTCTCTGAATGCCTTATCAGAGATTTCTGCACACTTGGATGTATCATCTAACCGCAATTTGGGACGAGAGATCAACAGATTATCGAAATCCTCAATAATGTCAAGTTTTATTGTAATGGGGTCACCTGGTCCCCATTTTCCACGATTACAGTGGGTCGAACATTTATATTCTAGTGTCAGGAATTCGTCTTTGTTTTTGCGAGCCCTGCTCACGGGTTCTCTGAGCGGGGTATCATTTGAACATGCCTCAGTGTTCATAAATACATCTGCACAATCAGGTAGGGTAGTAATGGAGTATGTTCAACCCTTAAATCTGTCACAATATGTTGGGAAGCATCGTGTTCTAATGTGCAACCATCATTCTCAGAGCGTAATTGTTTTTGTTCTTTTTTGTGTTAACTTTGGGTGGAGTAGTTAACGCATTTATAAATGTTTTAGTGTGAGTTTTAGGTATAAGTCCAGGCAGTTGTTGGTTTTTAGGTTTTTTTCTTTTGAGTATTAGTTTTGCTTATTAATTTTGACACACACTTTATTTCTATGAGAGGTTTTAAAAACTTCAAATATCGGATCCTGTGTGGGATCAGCTAACTCCAACGCCTGCGCCGGTATGTTAGAGGTATCAATCACAAAGACAGAGTCGGTTTCATGGCATTCAGCATTAGAGTTTTCAATACATGAAGTATGATTTAGTACATTTTTGGGCGAACCCACTGCCGTGTCATCCTGCAGAGTCAAGCATGAATTGTAAGGAGTGCTTGCTATGGTACTCAGATTTGGAATGGGTGTGCAATTTTTTACAGAATCAAATATGGCATCTAATTTCCCATCTAATAGCCAGGACCTAGTTAGGTCAGTGTGCAAATCTAATTTGTTTTCAATATTCAGTAAGGATATTTTTTAGAATTGCTCTATAGACCAAAATGAGGGTAAATATACTGTTGTTTAGAGCTGTAAGTACCGGCTCATAGTCTAAGGTTTGAGGATGATTGAATCCGAATGATGGGGGAGGAGTGGGTTTTACAAACAATAGGTTAGTTGCAACAGATATATTTACAGAACAATTGGGAGACTCAGATATAAAATGGGAGATTGCGAGCGGTTTAGCTCCCGAGATTACCTTTGTTCACTTGTTTGAGTCTCTTGGATTGCAAATTCCACAGGCTGTGGTTATAATGCCGGAATGGCAATGGCTTGGATGCATTGCCAGTGCTACTAGCACGCTTTGATGGATCAATGATTTGTGTTGTTTGTTTATTTAATAACTCTGGAGTACGACCTGTTTGGGGCCCCTGAATGGTTTTCTCCTCATCCACGCAGGCTTCAGGACCCATTAATGATTAATCCTCACACTCCCTGACAATGTAAAACTATTGCAATGTACTCTTCTTCTTCTTACATGGTTTAATCAACAAGATGAGTATCTGTCTTTTACTGCGAACCCGAGTTATGAAGAAATTCATTATCTTAATTTAACAATTTTTACAACATAACACGGTTCAGAGAAAAACATGGAAAACCAACAGCCACAAATTCTCTACTGTGGTGCAATAGTTTTATCCACAGACATTCAGAGTCAACCTTCCATGGGGCCTAATTTTTGAGGGTACATCCTAGTTGTCAGGACATGTCTGAAAATGCAGATCAAGACAACATAGTGAAGAAATAAAAACTACAGAAACATCTTTACCCAAGAATGGTGATCAAATTGACAGACAAAGGGACGATGTATAACAACAGGGAACAATTGCTGGATATAGAAGATATAGAGTGACATTAAAAGATGACACAGATAAAGTGGTATGTCTTATCTTGTTTAGTAATGAATTGGAACCAGTAAGAAAATCAATAAAAGGCACTGGCATTATTTGAATGTTAAAAGTTGAATCAATGCATAAAAGCGTGCCAACAAGTTATGTGTGCATACATCTTTGACCAATCAGGGTACTTTAAACACTTTTCAAAATAGCTCTCAAATGCAAGGCCATGCTGTGTGGCAAATGATCTGTTAGCCATAATAAAAAAATTAAAAATATAGAATAGAAATTGAACCAGGGGAAGAACACATGCAGGAACAGTGCGATTTTATAAATTACAATACCAATATGGGGCAAGATTACAGAAACGATGTACCGGTATTAGCACTAGGGCAACGTTTTCCCTAATGTTAAAAACATTAGGAACATATTAGAAAATCTGTGCACCATGATAAGTGCAATTTTGCATGGCATTAGCGTTAGGGCAAAAATTGCCCTTGAGCAAAATAATATTCTTTCAATGCATTTTTGCACCAGTGCAAAGTTTGCCCTAGTCTTAATACGGAATGATATTAGCACTGGGATAAACTTTGCCCTGGTGCAAAATTACATGGAAAGTATGTTTATTTGGAATGTTTGCCCCATATAATGCCATGCAAAATTGCTCTTCCCATGGTGCAAATTCTTTCTAATATGGGCCAACATTTTTGGGCACCAGGGCAATTTTGCACTTGCACCAGTACAAAGTTTCTGTAATATAGCCCATGGTTGTTAAAGTGATTATTTGCCCGTGTAATTTCCAATATGTGCACAAGAAGAAAAATAGAAATGAGTAACAAAACACTCAATCAATCATTACTACAGCATTCTTGTGAAAATAATCACATGCTAAAGGACATAATATTGACAGTGCTGCAAAAAGTAAAACAGCAGGGTCCATGTCAGAAAAATTATTTGCATAGAGTAGAAAACACATATTTGTAGGTTTCTTCATCATGAGAGAGGAAGTTCATGGATGATTATCTATGAGCCAAAAAACCTTTGGGCACTAGAAGCAAATGAATCCTTTATTATCTGGTTCATAAACAGACTATCTCTAGAAGAATACATTGAAAGTGAATGTTCTTTACATTTGTATCCAAGATGATTTAAATTCTGGGTAGTTGACAAAACAATGGGCTTTTAAACATCAATTGATTACCAATGGCTTTGTCAATAATATATATTTTTAATTGGTGTATTGTAAAAATAAACCATAGAAATACTGATGCGACAGTCCCTCTATGTTTGGTTGAGAATTTGTTACCCACATGATACATGATCTAGTCTGTTGCATAAGTAAAATAGACAGTTATTGTAAGTTATGCAAGTAAATATTTTCACAATTTCTGACAATTGAAACATCAGATTTACATCATCAATGTTTGCTTTTTTCTTGAGGAATATAGGGAGCTCTAATGTGGTTTTATACTGTACAATTCATCTTTTTGAATATTAAGATTTTTCAGGTAAAGGATACATATCCATATGTGGATTTTAAATATGAAGTTATTAAATTCTAGAATTCAAAGGATATCTGTTTTTACTTTGATTGCATTGACAATTAGAAACAAAGACCTGTGAGCGTATGAACATGTGAGAGTGGCTTGTAACTCATACCTACTTTAAAGATTGTATTGCCAATATCCACAAGAACATGGTTGAGGGTCAGATCTTGATACCCATGAATTGCTTTACTGCATGCAAGAGAAATAATTGCTCTCTTCTTACATGCACATCTTTGAAAAAAAGAAACATGCAAATGTGCAGGGCATTTTTGAGTTTGTTGTACTTTGGCAAATTTTAAAATGACAAACTGGATATCAGCTTGATTTGGATATGATTAAAAAACGCACAACTGTACTCATTACTCAATTCACTAATCCCTGGTCCAAGTCTATGATGTGTGTTAGACTTATGGTGCAGTTGAGGCAGCTAGACAATAATCTTTTCAAATATTCCCCCAATAGGAACTATTCTGACTCCAGAGCTGCGGTGCACGCCAATGCTAAATACATCTATGCTACCATATTAGCACCTGCGACCCTCTGGCTTTGCAAGAAATACCCATGCAGCATACCTGCACAAAGTGCTCCACTCTTAGACTGCCTCGCAAATAGTTAGGCTCCTGATATCCCCAGCCTGTTTCTGCTTGACTTTAACTCACTTCTGTAGTAGGACCCTGTTCCACGATACTATGTCTTGCAAACTACTGATTACATCACTGTCTACCGTGCAATACCATGGCGGCTCTTCTTCCTATGTTTAACAATGTTCTAAATGCTCTGTTGTGGGCAGGCTTTGTGGGGCATCTTCACTAGTATGCTTACCACGCTCCTATCATATCAGAGCATTATCGAAATAATGCTTGAAAATAATAACGGTTCTGGCTGTGACTGCTTGTGTCTGCTCTACTGTATACCTGGTGTAGCATCCGGCACCTGGGACCATGAGGCGCCGCTCTGCCAGCTTATGCACCCACCTGATTGTGACTGCTCCACTGTATACCCGATGTAGCTCCCGTACCATGAAGCGTGGCTCTGCCAAATTATGCGCCCACCTGATTGTGACTGCTCTATTGTATACCTGCTGTAGCCCCCAGTACCATGAGGTGTGGCTCTGCCAGTTCATGCACCCACCAGATTGTGACCACTCATGTGTATATGTGATGTAGCCCCCCGATACCATGAGGTGCGGCTCTGCAAGTTCATGCATAACTTAAGACTGTCACTTTTCACTTTCTGTAACTAGCCCCCTGATGCCTGAGGGTTTGGTGCGCTGCTATAAATGTAAAAATTAATAAAATAAATACATTAAATCAATCTGGCTCTGTTGGATACATATGTTTCTAGTTGGTTTAAGTGAACAAGGGCTTGTTGATACAAAGGGAAAGCCATATCATGTGACTCTAACGTGCCTATACAACTAATGTGGACTATGGTCATTTAAAGCACCTTGCTATTAAATTGGGCTCAGTGTGCAAGAGAAGACTTTCAACAAACATGTTGTTGATTTCGATTGTTACCTTCTTCACTAGTGAAAGATCTGATGTTCCTTTTTGATGCAGCATTTTCCAGTCTACTTCTTAAGGCTGTTTTAGCTTGCTCAGAAAGTACAAAAACTCTGATGTTCTTAAGTATTTTAGCAGAAGTATGAGCTATTGTTTGATGCTTATTTTGTAGTAGGTCTCTGTCGAGAAAGTGACATAAGAGGTTTACATTCCATATACTTGAATGAGCCATACTACATTTTTATAAGCCAATGTTTGGAATACAGGTTGGCTACTGTCTAGGGTTAACTGTAGAAGATAGCCAAATACAATGAATATTTTTCCTCCAAGCATTTCTTATTGTCCGGTTGTAAGGAGTTCCTGCACTCTGAATTAAATGAAGGCTAGCATTATGTTAGAAATCATGTGAACCTCATGTATTAGTAGAACTTTCATTTGAAATAGAATTATACCTAGTCATTGTTTTGATCCTTACCTGGGATTAGTAGGAGTTTATGTAAAGTTATGCCTCCTTTGTTTTAAGCAGCTATTTCAGTGGGGTTGCACCAACATATGAGAGAGGTGGATTGTTTCTTCTTTCAAAAATGTATTGATTTATTTAATTATTAAATGTTGCCAGAATCATCGACACCACAAATATATAAGAGCAAGGGTAAGTAATTGTTAAAATTGCAAGTTCTGCTCTCATGGTGTTCTGTTTGTTCAGTGCCTTCCAAGTACATGCTGAGTTGTTCATCATTTGACTATGATACAATTACTGATATATCCTTTTCTGACTGCTTGGTTTGCACCATGGCATTTTCTATCTCCCTTATGTTTATGCTTCGTTTTTAACGAGATGTCTGACTATCTTTGGGAATTTCTTTACTCATTTCTGCTTATATTTGTTGCTCTTGGTGAAGGTCATATTCTACCATGTGTTTATATTGTTTAAATGTGGCATTTGAAAGCCTGCATTTAGTTGAGTCAAGGACAGCTTGAAATATATGATGCTGTCCTATTACTCTTCTTCTTGGAAATGTTTGAATAACTGTAGCAGGGACATGTAATGGAGTTCTCTCTGATCTGCATAGGGAGGATAGTCATATGGTAAATTAATCTTGCTTTCAAATGTCTATTACACATCATTTGCAATTTAAAGCTCTGTATCTGCAAACCTTTTCATTCTGAGAGGTATTTTCTGTACGTCTAGCACTGTGCTACTTCACACAAACACATGTTTTCCAAGCAAGGACTTCTCTTTGGATAGTATGTGTTAATGAGATCTGTTTTTAGGTTGCCTTGAATGCTGCCATTTTTTTCGGCGAAAAAGGATGTTAGTACTTCCTTTGATATGAAGACGATTTAGGAAGACATTGCTTTCAGATTTTCCATCCCAATATGATTTCCTTATGTGGTCTGAGGTTTTGTACAAACAACATTCTCTTTTGGATTGATGCCAAAGCTGTTTAGTTTTCGAGAAATGTTTTTTCAGATGAAATGTCATCTTATAGATCTTTTAACTCAGTCTTCTCAGCTTTGGTGAGATATGCTGTGACAGAAGCTGGACAGCCTGTTACAAATTGACCATCACATAAGCATCCAAGAGGTAATGAAGGGACATTATTCATGAATGTATATACTTGGAGGCCTCACCTCTTTACTAACTTGCCTTTGGTCCAGACTTATGTTGGGATTCCAAAACAATATTTGGTGTAGCATTTGCCTTTGTTTTTGTATCAGTGTCAGCAATACTTTCCACATGTTTCTGGAAATTCAAGAATTCAGTTTGTAAGCCATTATTTAAGTCCTCTCTTTGGATGACAAATGAAAGGTTTTTTTCAATAATTTCAAAGACACAGACATGAATGTCTTGACTACATTTCTGAGTGTTTTATCCATAAACACATGTGAATATATGGTTTCCTCTTGACTTTTATTCTTTTGCCCAAATGTTATGTTCTTCCGCTCCCAGTGGAGGGCAATCTTTATTGCGGATGAAATGTAACATTGCAATTAAACTGTGGTTAAAGTACTGTGAAACATTCTCTAGATCTAGTGAACAGAGTTTGTCTGTTCTTTTTACATCAATTCCTTCTTTGTTTTGATTTGCAGTGCATAGGACGTCATACATTATCCCACGTGTGTTCTGCACAACTAAGTGCATTGAACCAAGTTGGAGGACCTAGGTTTGTTAGCATTCAGTGAAGTTCAGCATGATGTTGGAAGCAGTATTATTTTGCTCCAGCCACATTTGCAAAGATACTTGAAATACTTCACTTTGACCGGTCATCTTTGTCTTTTATATCTTGGAGTAGATACGTAGCTGGTATGTTGTTAAAATTGGTTCCCTTTTTTAATGTATGAGCAGTACCATAGCTTTGAGTTGAAAGTTGAATGCCAAACACAATATGAAAATGACCTCAATGTATTAATAGAATGTTGGAGGCTGATACCCTGATGCAGTGATTTGCAAGGTTGCATCTTTTTGACTTCCTCCTATTCCTGTACGGAAGAGTAGTGTAAAACAATGTGCTTCTAAACATTTTTCCACTGGATTCAGGAGGCAGACTTTTGCTTGGCACATTGGGTAAGATTCTAAAGCATCTCCCACAATGACTCATAAATGCAGTGACTTGTGAATGATGTGCATAATGATGGCATCGAAACATTCTAATTGACCAGTTTGTTGTGTTTCTTCATATTTTTTTTAGCCTTATTTATGTTGTTGTCAATGTTTATGTCTTTGTAGTCTTTGTTGTGCTGTTTGAGATATCATAGAGCTCATTTTACTTTGTCTAGGTCAACTATGTATTGCCAATTTGTTTGGGCTTTTGTTGGTATATTATTGACCAATGCAATGCAATTAAATATGCCTCTAAATAATTCTATAATGTGAATGTTAATAATAATTTGTTGTTTACACAGCGCTTACACCTAAGTCTGAATAGGAGGCACATTAGCAGTTTTTGGGTGCCATCATATGACAGCTTGGAATGGGTGTAATGTCTGTACGAGAATGCTGTCATATATGTGAGAAACCAGACGGTGTCTCAGCCACTACCTCTCTCTCAGGTCGCCAGGGCACAGCCATCGCCTTTGGATCCAGACCCTCGGTGTGGACCAGTGCGGGAGTATCACCTGGGAGCGGGGTCTTTGGGGAGGGGGGATGGGCAAGCCAAGATGGGCAAGCCAATGGCGAGATTCGGTATTCCTTCCTCTTTTGTACATCCAACCCCTCCTATTTTTTAGGATCTGATGACCCAACTCCCCCCATTTCTGCACAAACACTAGGCCGAGGAATAGGGTGACTAAGAGTAACAAGACTAACTCTTATACATCGTACTGGACATATCCCGGTAATCGGCTCAGGCAAAGTCAGGCACTTGACTTCAAGCACATACACCTGATTCCAATTAGCTCTCCTCACACGGATAAAAGGCAGAACCTAGAGACAAACTCTGACCACGGTGCAACACGAGTATGAGCAGAACTTCCTTGGCGAAGGTGAACCTACTGGAGGAGAGCGACAGACAAAGAGACGAGAGCAGCAGGCCGAAAACCCCAAGAATTCCCTACAGGAGGTTGTTGCCTCCACAAGGCCACAAAGGACATGTGGCGAAGGCCAGATACCAATATCAAAGACTTCATTTTGTTTCAAGGACGCCAGCTACCCTCCCAGGTGAACGGCAGAGTTGGGGAGCCGAGGCAAAGCCTGTGTTACTAGCCTTGACTTGTTAATTGGAAATCAAAAAAGCAAGAGATAACCGCACACAGCCTTTGAGCTGGCAAGCGACGAGAGAGACCGGTGTGTGCTAAGAAAGTTTGAAACAATATATCACAAGTAAAGGCTGCATGCATGTGGATGAGACGTGAGCAAAGGCAAACCTGTGAATTAACTTTAAAGCAAGAACAGCTGTGGTATCAGCAATACAGAGTAACAGAGTTGTCAGCCGAAAATGAGTAGCCCACTCGAAAGTCGCTGTGAAAGCTGACTTGTTTGAGATGATAAAAAGTCAATGAACTATAAATATATGAAAGTGAACAAAGTTAACCCTGAGAGAAGGAGAGAGGAAACGTTGATCATTGAAATCTGAGTTGAAGTGGTCCTGCGGTGGTCTGTTAAAGAAACTGTGCACATTTGAAAGTCTTTGACAACCGAAATGCGGTCCAAGCCCAACTGAGGGAGACACGAAGTGTAAAAGGCTTGGGGAAGGGAGTGCCAGCAAGTGTTGGTGAACTGTGCAAGGTCTAATCCCGGCAGAGGTTGACCAACTATGAACTTCTGTTTTCTTTAAAGAGGTCCAAGCCCGACAGAGGGGAACCAACTTTGAACCTTCATTTTTTATATGGTCTGAGCCTGACAGACAGGGACCGGTGTTAAATTTTTGTTTCGTTATTTGGGACGGGCTGGAACATGAACCTTTAACGTGGAAGGCCAGGTGGGCCTCGATCCATGTTCTGAACTGTTTCAATATTAAAGCCCAAGCCACAGTGTTTCATCCTGCCTATATGGACTGCCCTATTCTGTGGTGTCTAAAAGTGGGAAGGAGAGTTGATTCAGCCACATCTATTCTTTGTCGAACACTGATTTTCTTTTTATATACAAACCTTCTTTTCACATCTTTTTGTACAAGAGATAGGCAGGCATTAGGATTTGTTAGCATAGGCCATTTTGATTTGACAGACATGACTAAGACTGTTTTCTTTATCATTTGATGGTGGAGATGACTCCCATCCTAATTACAGTAAAAATGTAGGAGTTTTTCCAAACCTCACAAAGTTAATAAAGGTTTTTACAAATTGTATCTTCTGTGTCAGTGTCATACTTGCGAAACCATGCCACCCCTACATAAAGGATCAGTTGTTGGAGTGCTTTCAGAAGTAGGAATATTTCTATTTGTTGTTGAGGGCTCGAGAGGGCATGTGGTTGTCATAAAATGTATTATTGCAATATGTACAAAACAATAATGGACTTGTGAGAACATATTACCTTCTGCTGTTAGGAACAAGGACAAGTTAAATCATTCTGATTGTTCATTGTCCTCTATTTCCTGACACATGTCTACTGTTTGTATACTTAGTTTGTAAAATGTTCAATGACAGCAGACATATAATTTGTCTGGCACTTGAGCAGAGATGTTTTGGAGCTTTACTATTTCTTTTCGATATACAGTGGAAAGACACATGTTGCTTACAAACCCTTGTGTGGTAGTGTGTGGGTTGGTACTACCGTTCTCCTCTTCTTCAGCAACACAATATTTACTTTGCTTGTCATTTGTTTCTCTAAAGACATCTTTTTCTGTCCCTGTTAGGAAAGTGTGGTTTGTGTTAATAATTCTAGAGCTAGCACCTCAGTACTGCACAATGTATGTACAATATTGCACTTTGTAGATTGGTGTCTTCCCAGCATTATGTTTAACGAAAGGTACTTTTGCAGTATTCTTTTGAAATGTGACCTTAAGAATGTCCATGGATCCCAATGTGAACGTAAAAGGGCAGGACTCCATGCTCTGTAGATCTTTGATTCTGCTTTTGTCTTTTCCCTTTATGCATGTTTTTTGGTTTTCATTTTCCATCTATAGCCTCTTCCATCAATAATTGCATTTGGATGTTGGGCTCCTGGTTGCAGGCTTCTTGATGGTAAAATGGTTCTATGTTGGTAGTATGAAACCAATTGCCTTCAGGAAATGTGCAGAAGGTATGTACAGTGACATAGCACGTGTTTCTGAGTTTTTTTTCTTGTTTTTGAATTAACTTTGTGAATGGTTTGATTCTGTTGAAGATTAGAATACTATTTTTTTTTTATTTGAAAGCAATGTCTACTATTCTTTCTAAAGATAATTTGCATTGATAATTGAGAAGTGAGTAACATTAATTGCCTGTCTTTTTGATCAGGTTAGTGGGGACCCTTCAACTGAACATTTTTCTGAGATATATTATTTTTTAATACCAAATTGGTACCACATTGACATTGGGAGTTATTCCCTCCTTGTCTCTACTGTGTGTTATGTGCTGGGGCTCTGAAATAACTTTTTAAAATGCTGAATGGATTTCTTTTTTAATGTAAGTGGAGGAATATTATTTGGTGGTTTGTTTATTTGTACTATGCAAGGTGAGGATAATCTCTTCTCTTGCTTGAACATTTTCTATTAACCCTTTTAGTAGAGTATATGACTTCCCATGTGATTACTTGCACACTGGCATTTTCTTTGCTTTCTTTGTAGTTATGCTTTGGCTGTCATTTTTTGTATCTGCTGGGGGAAAAGAATGGTAACGTTTGGTTTTAGTAAAGTGCATCTGGCTGATTAAGGGCCTGGTATTGCAACATAGAAACACAGGACAAAATATAGAACTATTAGAATTATAGTGGAGTAGTTATCAACTATGTAGACATTTTCTACTGATTGGGGATTGAACGCTACTTGAAAGATAACAGAGTGAATTTTGACTTGTCCACAATATTATTCAGAATATGTAAGTGAAATGTACTCTGTAGTTCAAATGAGGACTGAGAAAAGGAGTGTAACTTCTTGGTTTATCAAGGACTCGAACAAGGAGGGGATTTGCATGGATAGGCAGTGACTGTGATAAGGAGGATAATTGTGCAGTTGGGGACAGGAAGTGAAGTTGTGTGTGTATTGAGGTACCAGGATGCAGAAGGACACTAGCTGGTTATAGAGGAAGAAGGATGAGGAGGTGTTAGTTGTGTGTGGTCAATTAAGGACTAGGATTAGAAGGACAGTAAAAGGGTTCTGGGACAAGGAAGGGAGTTGCTTGGGTAATGAGGGTATGGGATGAGGAAAGGAGTTGCATTGGTAACAAATGGAATGATAAGCATATTTGTATGAATGATGCATAGTGAGCATGAGGAGGGGACTTGCATGAGTAGTTAGGGAAAGTGACAAAGGGGTGGAGTTATGTGCGTAATTAGGGATTAGGGTGAAGCGTGATGTTCTGTTGGGAATGAGGGACTGGGACTGACAAATTTAGGTTCAACTCTGTTATCTCGCCATTTGTCATCATACGGATGTATTAGGATTGTGGGAGATGAACAAGGGAAATTAATGTGGTAGTATTTTTGGGGAAATAATGCCAATGTTTTAATGGGCCTTCAGGTTCCCTCTCCTGTTTATGTTCCTGCAAAGTCAGTTGGGTGATGGCTCTGTAGTGCTAAGTAGACATCACTAATGCAGGTTCTAATGGGCACTTATTCACTTTCTGTGAAAAGCAGGGATTCTCATTTCTGAAGAAGATTCTCTAGGTGATTCAGGTTTTTTTGGCTATTGGGAAGAAGATGCATTAGTTATTGTGGAATTGATAAAAAATGTTTAATTAATGTGTACATTCATATGCTCGTTTCCACCTCCCAACCTTTGCAAGAAAGATATTGAATGTGCAGCTAAATGTAGAAATTAGCCCTGTTGGCAATAGTTGAATTGGATTTGCAGACAGTGACTGTGCTCAACACTGTCATACATTTTTCCTTAAGTGAGGCAGAAACATCCTTCAACTGCTGTTGTAACACGTGCCTTTCTTTCAAATACAAAGAAATGTTGGTACATTTTAGAATGATGGGATCTGGACGAGCCCATCACGTTGAAAAGTACTCCCATGGCATATTCTCAAAAATGAATGCACACATTCAGATGTTCACTATGGATTGGGCTGCAGCGAAAAAAAAAAAAGAACTTTGAGATTGTTCCTTCTTGTGTCCATGTATATGTTGTATTTAACTGGACTGGCTAGTACATCGTTTGTGCTGCTGCAGAGTCCCCTTTCTCTATAAAGTGAACTGCTCAATTCTGAAAGTGTTGCAAGTAAAGGAAAACACATCCTGTTCACTTATTTTACATGACCTACTTTATTCGTATCTGTCCCATAATAGGCATTGTGCAAATCTTATGGGCATTTGGGTTTTACTATTCATGTTGAGAAGCAATGGGATGTGCAGCTCACACACGGGTTGCCCAGGGATGACTCCAGACTGGACACACCATCCATAATAGGTAAGGATGCCAACTTGTATGTTATTTTTGGTACTAAACACATGACAACAAGCAGCGTTGCCTGTTAACATTTCTGAGGATCTCTATGTATGAGTATGTTAGCGATTAATCCGATGAACTGAGTCAAAAATTTGATATACATTCTTTATGCACAAGTTTGATTAGAACAGGGATTACAATTCGGACACATTGGATGATTAAAGGAATCAGCTATTATCCGCTATAATCATGTGACTTTCCTGCTTCTTGCAGGATCATATATTGGGTTAAGAAGAGATAACGCACACAAGTATTGCAACCTTTAATGTCCATTTCAGATTTGAGAAGTAAGTGCATGGCAACACATTGTTACCAATTTGATGAAGTTTTAATCAGAATCCCTAATTAGGGTATTTTGGAAATTCTCATAGCTATCAAAGAAGGATCTAGTACACTATTCAAAGCCAAAAACGAGCTTCGGTCAAGCATTGCCCAAAATACTAAGGGTAAGTGCACCCTTGATTAGTTTCATTTTTCATTTGGATTTACAGGATATTACAATTTGCTACCAATGGTGAGTCCATATCATGATATCTCTCCAAATACCTTAAGGACAGCACCCTTTTGGGGATCATCTTGATAACAAGTCATGCTCACTATAGCATCTAAAGACACGGCAAGGCCCATTACTATCACTTATACTATTTATCACCATGGCATCCTTTTTCACAATGCATGGGTGCATCGTAAACTAAACTGTCCCACCACTATTTGGCAAACCAATATTCAGGGATTTTGGGCACTTCAACTAATCCATCCTACAACTTACACTTGATTATAATCGGCTGCCTTTGGTTTTAGACAAGGTGGGGTAAAGAAGTAATTTGAGTGAAGTATGATAAATAGTCAATTTGTGCTGCTTTTCAGTTTTTAATATTTGTTTTTCCCATGTTTCTGTCTGCTCTTTTTCTTGTCCCCAACCATGACCATGGTATGTATTTACAATGTTGATGTAGGCAAATGTCATTGTTAACATGCACTGGTTCAATTGTGTTTATATTGGTATTGTTTATTTACCAGCTTTGAGAAAGACCCTCTGTCGAAACACGTATTGGCTGAATTCTTACTTTTGCCAAAAGACAATATGATTAACGTACGTATAATTACTTAGCAGGGCGAGCGTGACCCACTAGCACTCATTTGTTATAGGCATTGGGATGTACTTCTGTGTGTTAAGATTGCACTGTTCAAACATTTGCAAAAATTCAAATTGCTTTGGTGCAGTTTAAACAATCTGAATGCATTCAATTGCTGTAAACATGTCACATGTTACATTATGTGGCATATTTTATCACTTCACATTTTAAAAACTAATAAACCATTACGAAAGGTCATGCAAGTGTACATATGATATATATGTTTGTATTGCATTGTGTTCCCCCTTTTACATTTTCATCAGAATGTAAAGTGTATAATGTGTTTAAAAAGAAAATACACTTCAGAATATAGTTAAAACAATGTTTGTGTGTGTATGTGATATTGAATTAGAGGTGTGCAGTATCACTTATAGTATCTGAAAATTGAGAATATAATGCAGTTCGTATGTGTGGCAGCATATTGCATTACTTCATGATAGTGCTATAGTAGTCCAAGTATATGAAATTAACATCAACAGAAGGACTTGTATATGCACGTTAATTTCTTGTTACCTATTTCCCAAATGATTATCATTTCAAGTGTAAAGAGACGTTTCCGTATATTTGTCTGAATGCTATTTCACCTAAGGAGAAGTGACCAAATTTATTTCACCTAAAATGGTAGGTAAAGTGGTATAGGTATAGTGCATAATGGGCAGGGTGCAGGGTAAGGGTATACATTAGGGTTGGCAGGGTTACAAAAAAAAGTAGAACAAGTACAAAGTTAAGTTTGATCACTTCTCCATTAAGTAAAACATTTTCTATTAAAGCATTGACATCTGTAACAAGAGTGTGTAATGAAAAAATCTGTGTTAATACTTTGAAATACATTATTTCCTTTAAAGTGAAAATGTACAATGCTTCTGCATTGTACATTTTGACAGTTAACCATTGTATTGTTTTGACATACTTCATTACATTTTTTAAATTATTTAATTTTAGCATACTTGCAGTAGGTCTTCCTAGATTTTGATTCTTGTAGATCCTGGTAGGGTAAAAGCTACAATGGTTTGGAAAGTTAGTGTGTGATAGAGCTGACTCTGATTAGCAGCGCAAATGCAATCTCAGAGTTAAAAGATATATCTGAAATGTTGAGCTGAGGCGAGAAGGTTACATGGAGGATGTGTTAGCATGATTGGTAGATGCCTAGGTGGATGCTTGAATCCAGCCAAGGTAGGTGGTACAAATGTTGGCAAAACGAGAAGAAGGTATGAATGTGTGTGCTTCATCCATTGTACTCGGGCACATGCACTTGATTATGGATATGCCCCTTTCACACCCTGTAGTGATATAGGTCTCCTGCACCAATTGACACTAGCAGCTGTCCGTGAACATTGGGAGCCTTAGATAATAAAGTGCTCTGTTTGTGGAGCGAGAAACAAAATGCATATCTCTCATTTCATTATCTGCATTCATGTAGAAATGGAGGTCAGCAAGAAGAGTGTGTGCTTCATTGGAGACTCACAGGTTTATTGGTTGGTGTCATATGCTAAGAGAATTGATATTTCAGATGACCTTGTTTTGCAAATTTGAAGGTGCTGTGGCATGGTACAAAAAATTATTTTTTTTAATGTCATTTTTCATGCTGTATTCTAGCCTCTAATTACAGGGCCGGGTATCAAACCCATGCTGCTCAGTGGTGTTTTGCTCCCAAGACAAGCACATTGCCCCTGAGCTATATGTGACCGGCCCCCTGCAGGCAGCCCGCTCTGACGGGCCACCCCCACCACATCACCCATGACCACATCCTGCAGGAAGCCCCCTCCATTGGGATACCCCAGCCCCATCACCCGTGACCACACCCTGCAGGCAGCCCCCTCCAGACGGGTCACCCCACCCCAGCCCCCATTACCCGTGACCCCACCCTGCAGGCAGCCCCCTCTACATGGGACACCCCCACTCCCATCACTAGTGACCACACACTGCAGGCAACCCCCTGCAGACGGGACACCCCCACCTCAACCCCCATCACCTGTGACCACACCCTGCAGGCAGCCACCTCCAGATGGGACACCCCAGCCCCCATCACCCATAACCACACCCTGCAGGCAGCCCCCTTCACATGGAATACCCCAGACCCCATCACCTGTGACCCCACCCTACAGCCAGCCCCCTCCAGACAGGACACCCCCACCCCAGCCCCCATTACCCGTGACCACACCCTGCAGGCAGCCCCTCCACATGGGATACCCCAGCTCCCATCACCCATGACCACACTGCAGGGAGACCCCCTCCAGACGGGACACCCCCACCTCAGCCCCTATCACTCATGACCACAACCTGCAGACAGCCACCTCCACATGGGATACCGAAGCACCCATCACCCATGACTACACCCTGCAGGCAGCCCCCTCCAGACGGGACATCCCCACTCCAGCCCCCATCACCCGTGACCACACCCTGCAGGCAGCCCCCTCCACATGGTATGCCCCAGCCCCATCACCTGTAACCACACCCTGCAGGTGGCCCCCTCTAGATGGTAATCCCCTACCCCAGCCCCATCACCCGTCACCCCACCCTGCAGGCAGCCCCCTCCACATGAGTCACCCCACCCCATCGCCTGTGACCACACCCTGCAGGCAGCCCCCTCCACATGGGATACCCCAGCCCCCATCACCCTGCAGGCAGACCCCTCCACATGGGATACCCCAGCCCCCATCACCCGTGACCAAACCCTGCAAGCAGCCCCCTCCAGATGGGGCACCCCCAACCCCATCACTCGTGACCACATCCTGCAAGCAGCCCCCTCCAGAAGGGACACCCCAACCCCCATCACCCATGACCACCACCCTGCAGGCATCCCTGTCCAGACGGGACACAACCACCCCAGCCACCATCACCCATGACCACACCCTGCAGGCAACCCCCTCCAGATGGGATACCCCAGCCCATATCACCCGTGACCACACCCTGCAAGCAGCCCCATTCACATGGGACACCCCCACCCCCTTCACCCATGAACACACCATGCAGGCAGCCCCCTCCACATGGGATCCTCCAGCCCCCATCACCCGTGACCACACCCTGCAGGCAGCCCACTACAGATGGGATACCCCAGCCCATATCACCCGTGACCACACCCTGCAAGCAGCCCCATTCACATAGGACACCCCCACCCCCTTCACCCATGAACACACCATGCAGGCAGCCCCCTCCACATGGGATCCTCCAGCCCCCATCACCCGTGACCACACCCTGCAGGCAGCCCACTACAGACGGGACACCCCCACCCCTGCCTCATCACCCATGACCACCACCCTGCAGGCATCCCTGTCCAGACGGGACACAACCACCCCAGCCACCATCACCCATGACCACACCCTGCAGGCAACCCCCTCCAGATGGGATACCCCAGCCCATATCACCCGTGACCACACCCTGCAAGCAGCCCCATTCACATGGGACACCCCCACCCCCTTCACCCATGAACACACCATGCAGGCAGCCCCCTCCACATGGGATACCCCAGCCCCCATCACTCGTGAACACACCCTGCAGTCAGTCCCTTCCAGATGGGACACCCCCACCTCAGACCCCATGTTAGGCAGAATCATATGCAATACCCTTTGTGAACACTAAACACAATTAAGACTACAAGTGTCAGTACAATTTCACCTTTGGTACAAGCCTGTACTACACAATAATGTGGTAGCACATGAGTCACCCCAGACTTAGCTCAAGAGTAAAGTGAGCAGCAGACCAAGTTACACAAAGGACCAACAAATACAGTGATTCAAACAAACACTTACTCAAGGTTTATTGGTAAAAGAATATATATTTATTTACACAGTCATTTGGAAAACATTCCACTAGTAAGAGCAGCTCAATATCACAATCTAATATAATACAATACACAACCAATCAGTTTCTGAACAAGTTTAGCTCCCCTGAAGTGGGAGCAAAATGGCACTTCAGTTACTTTAAAAAAGGTTATAAGAATCAACAGCCCAAATACTTTCATAGGCAGGGCAAAGGGTTTTAGTTCACTGCAACCAGCAATTCAATTCAATAGGCCTGGGCCAACGTCAATGGTTCAGAGTCTTGTATAGGAAAGCACAGTTCTGATAGTAAACGGTTAAGTCTTTGCCACGGATCTTAGAAGAATTTGGTCAGACGAAAAGTTAGATGTCAGTTTAGGGAAGGACAAGCCTTCAAAGTCAGGAAAGTTTCACAAACTTTAACCTCGGCCGAACAGAGTTCTGCACCGCACTTGCATAGTACCTTGTAAGTGGAGAATAGCTGTAGCTGAGGCAGTTGTTCCTGGCAGTTCCTGCAGATCTCGCTGATCCTGAGATTCAGTCGTAGGGACAAGAAGGAGGATGTCGGGAGGTTCCTGCACTGCCCAGGGAAGAGGCCACAAGCTTGGCAAAACATTGGTTTAAGGTGTGAGTGCCTTAAAGTCCACAACCTGGTTTCCTTCACCCTGGCTATCCGGTTTTCAACAGCACTCTGATGAAAATTCGACCAGGTTGGGGACGGTGTCTGTCGATGGAGTTTCAGGCAATTCGGACCTGCAGCACGGCTTCACGCGTGGACCAGGAGTTGCAGCAGTCATCTTTCTTTAGCTCGTCTTCGTTTCTTTTGTTCCAGTGGTCAACTCTGCTTTCCAAGTCGCAGAGACCTGCTTTTAAACAGTTTTCCCCTATTCATTCCAGCCTGGCTGTCACTCACACAGCAGGGTGGCTGTCCTTGCCGGACAGCCAGCCAGCCAATCACGCCAGAGTGCATTCAGGTCTCCTAGGAGACTAAGCACAGGGAGTTTTGGGCACCTTCCTCACATCCTGTCCACCCCAGACACTCAGGCGCCAGAGGAGGGCTTCAGCACTGAAGCCCGCCAAAGGCCAACAAACAAAGGGACCAAACCTGGTTTGGCGTGCAGAGACAAACACAAGAAGGACCTTTCCAAAAAGAAATGGCAGAAAAAGTTGACCGGAGTCTTTTTTTTTTACAGATAGGCCTTGGGCACAATATTGGAAAACATGGCTGACACAATTTTTAGCTACCGGTGTTCACGGTCAGGAAAAATCATGGTAGTTTGTTTAAAACCACTACCGTCAGCCATTTCAAGTGGGAAAGTGTAACATTTGACTGTTACATGAGTGTTTAGACTCAGGGGAATCTAGGCAACCCCTGCAGCACTCTATAGGAAGATATTGTGTGCTGGGCCTGTAAATTTAAAAATACTAGTAAGATGAATTTAACTTTACATACTCTGGGAGACAGTAGTCAGTCCCAGAGAAAGTATTTAAACCTTGGGGAGTCTGAAAGACAACCCTTTGCCACTGCACTGAAGGTGCTGTGTGACAGACAAGAAAAAGATGATGCATATGGAGTTGTTTTAAAACTCCATATTCAAAGAACACAAAAGTAAAACACACATCAAAATACATGGAAGAGTGGGCAAAAAAGGCTCACACTCTTCCCAGGTAAAAAATCAAATCCTAGAAATCTAGCAAAGTTGTTGGGGGTCTCAGAAGGTAAGGGAAATTAGCACATTTTGAGAATTCTCCCTAAAACTCGCCCCCCACCCCGCAGACTAAGGGACAGGAGGATTTAATCCAATCCTGGATGAATCTCCTTACACCAGTCGGTCAAACATCCTGGAGAGGCCATCAGCATTTTGGTGGTGACTCCCAGACCTGTGTTCAATGGTATAATCAAACCCTTGCAGGCTGATTGACCATCTCAGTAGTTTAGGGTTTTCCCCTTTCATTTGCATCAACCATCTCAAGGGTTGGTGCTCAGTCTGAATCACAAAAGTAAATCCCTACAAGTATGGTCTAAACTTGTTCAGTGACCACACAATAGCAAAACATTCTCTTTCAATGGTTGCCCACCTTGTCTCAGGTTACTTCAGCTTCCTGCTGATGAGGCAAATGGGGTGCTCCCTGCCTTTCTCATCCAGCTGACTCAGAACTGTACCTATACCTGTATTTGAAGCATCTGTCTGCACAATGAAGGTTTGGTAATAGTCAGGAGCCCTTAGGACTGGAGCTTGACAAAGGGCTTTCTTTAGGCCTTCAAATGCTTGAGTGGACTCCTCATTCCACCTGAACTTCTTGGGAAACTTGGGTGAGGAGACTACATTCAAGGGGGAGGCTATAGTCCCATAGTTCTCTATGTAATTCCTATAGTAACCAGTGAGGCCTACAAAGGCTCTCACCTGGGTTTGAGTAGTAGGGGTGGCCCAGTTTTGTACAGCTTGTACCTTGCTAGGCAATGGCCTGATTTCACCTCCTCTACCTCATGTCCCAAGTAGACCACTTTACTCTGACCAATTTGACACTTAATTGACTTTATGGTCAGATGGGCCTGCTCAAGAGCCTGCAAAACATATCCTAAGTGGTCAACATGTTCTTTCCAAATAGGGCTGAACACTGCAATGTCATCCAAGTATACCATGCAGAAGTCCTCCGTCCCATTCAGAACTTGATTAACCATCCTTTGGAATGTAGAAGGTACATTATTTAGTCCAAAAGGCATTACCTTAAACTGGTAGAGGTCTGCTGGGGTTGAGAATGCAGTTCTCTCCTTGGCATGATCTGTCAGTGCTATTTGCCAATAGCCTGAAGTAAGATTAAATGTAGTGAGATACTTAGCTGAACCCAGTTTGTCCACCGTTCATCTGTCCATGGTAAAGGTTGGGCATCAGTCTTTGTGACTGCATTAAGAGCTATATAGTCCACACAGGATCTCAACTCCTTGGATCCTGCCTTTGGCATTAGTACAACTGGACTAGACCATGGACCTGTAGATGGCTCTATTATCACGAGATCAAGCATCTTGTTGACCTCCTCCTTTATGTGGGTTCTTGCATGGTCTGACATCCTGTAACCTCTGCTTTTAACAGGTAAACAGTCACCAGTGAGAATATCATGTGGGCCCCAAGGGGTCAAGCCTGGTGACAGTGAAAACAGGGAGGCAAACTGATTTAACAGAAACTTGCACTCCTCCTGTTGTTCAGGTGTCAGATTAGAAGAGAGATTAACTCCTTCTATTTTCTCATCTAAAGGCTGACCTCTGAGTAGGTCAGGTAGAGGTTCACTCTCCTCCTCCTCTTGAGCTGAAGCTAGACGCAAAGCTCCCCCTTCTGGTCTTGAGACATAAGCTTTTAGACGGTTGGTGTGAAAGACTCTGGGAGCCTCCTTAGGATTGCCTAAGTCACCAGATAGTTGACCTCTCCAAGTTTTCCCACAACCTTGAAGGGTCCTATCCATTTGTCCTTTAAGGCCCTCTGCCTTGTAGGAACCATAACTAAAACGTGTTGGTCTTGGGTAAACTCAACCATGTTGGCCTTCTGGTCATGCCATTGTTTGACCAGAGCCTGACCTGCTTCTAAGTTATGTGATGCTTCTGCCATCATGTGTGACATTCTCCTCCGGAGACCTATCACATAGTCAGTGACTCTCACTGGCTTGGGGGAAGGAGCACTCTCCAACCGCTCCTTAATTAGGGCCAAGGGGCCTCTAACTGGATGGCCATAGAGGAGCTCAAAGGGACTAAGTCCAACTCCCTCCTGTGGGACTTCTCTATAAGCAGATAGAAGGCATGGCAGTAGAAGGTCCCACTTTCTCCTAAGGGGTTCCTCTAAAGCACCTATCATGCTCTTCATTGTATGGTTGAACCTCTATACCAAACCATTTGTCTGAGGATGATAGGCAGTTGAGAACTTGTAAGTTACTCCACAGTTTTTCCACATGGCCTGCATGTAGTGGGACATAAGATTTGATCCCCTGTCAGAGATATCTTCCTTAGGAAAACCTACCCTGGTAAAAAATACCAAGTAGGGCCTTAGCAACAGCCTGAGCTATAACAGTCCTCATAGGTATGGCTTCAGGATACCTAGTAGCATGGTCTACTACAACCAGGATAAACCTGTTTCCTGAAGAAGTTGAAGGGTCTAAGGGACCAACAATGTCGATTCCTACCCTCTCAAAAGGGACTCCCACCACTGGGAGAGGCACCAAGGGTGCCACATTCTTGGCTCCACTCTTGCCAGAGGTTTGGCAAGTGTGACAGCTCCTACAGTACTTATATACATCAGACCCCATCCTAGGCCAGTAGAAATATAAGGAGAGCCTTTCCTTGGTCTTCTTGAAACTCACGTGACCAGCCAAAGGTATCTCATGGGCTAACTGTAGGAATTGGAGTCTGCATTCTAGAGGCACTTCAAGTCTTCTGTAGCCCTGTGGGATAGACTCAGTTGGTTCACTGTAGAAGAGGCCATCTTCCCAGTACAACCTATGCTGCCCTGGCTCCTGCCCATCCAGCTGGGAAGCTGCCTATTGGCGAAGACCTTCAAGAGTAGGGCACTCTTTTTGACCTCTGCTGAAGTCTTCCCTACAGGGTCCACCTTATGCCAGTAAAGACTGCAGCTCAGGATGGTCTGCAGCATCCAGATCTCCAACAGGAGCAAGGTCCTCTTCCAGCTCTGATTCTCCAGCAGCTGATTCAGCCACACAATGTTGTTCCACCCACTCAGCCTCAGATGGTGGAGGAGTCACAGGTGTGACTTTGGACAGTCCTCTCGGGGATGTCCTTGTTGGTAGCACAGGAGTGCTGTCTGGCTTCATCCTGGAGGTTTTAGGTTTCCAATTTTCCTCTTTCTTTTTTTAAATTGCAGTCAGTAAGGCCTGTGGACTGGGGGTTATAGTTTCCACTCTAATGTGCTCTTGAGAGCCTTTTAAGGTACTCTCTCTGCGCTTCATAGTCTGCTCCTGTTTCCTTTTGCTGGGAGGCATGGGGTGCTTGATACAACTCCAAGAGTTTTTAAGTCATTCCCCAACAGGACTCTCACAGGTACTTCCCATTGCACACTTACAGGTATCTTGACAGTCATGTCATTGCACAAGATGAGAGCTGGCAACTGTGGAAGCATTTGGACAGGGCCTCCAGCAAGCTTAGTTAGGTATGTGGGTGCCTTAGCAACATCCTCTACCTTGAAAAAAGATTAATCAACTACAGTAATGCTGGCCCCAGTGTCTCTGATGGCAGGGGTCTCATGGCCATTTACAATAACACTGTCTCTGTAATACTCTTTAGTATTGTCTGGAATGGAATTATAGACATCTAAGTTCTGTTGTTCCCACAGACCCAGGGATACTAAAGAAACACTGGCTGAGACTTTCATGGGTTCCTCAGCCAGTAAGTGAAAGTTTCCATTTGCCATTGGCACTTCATCCTAAGGGGAGAAGGCTAAGGAGACAGTGTGGATCCCTGAAAGTTTACCCTTGCATCTGGGATCCCCTTTCACATGAGCAGTTGACCCACAAGCATAACATTTTCCAAATGTCTTTATGAATGGGGGTTTATTCTGACCTCCTTCTGGTTTGGCACCAGGAGGTACACTAGCCTGATTTGGTTTCCCAGGGGGCTTACCCTTGTTATGTTTGTGGCCCTCTTTTGGTGTGGAGGTATTAGAATTCTCAGTGTTGTCTTTCTTGTGCTGCTTTCTCTCATCCTTCTTCTAATTTACCCCAAAATCCTTGTGAGTAGCCCTGTTGGCAAACCACAAGTCAGCAGCGCTTGCAAACTTCTTTGGATCAATTTCCTTAAAGTCAGCCAAGTGTTGTCTAAGCTCAGGAGAGCAGGAATCATACATAGATTGTAACTTAAACTGATTTCTCATACCTTCATAAGTGTTAACTCTGTAACCCTTAACCCATCCATCTAAGTTTTTCAAAACACTCAGTCACCCAGGTAGCCCGAGGGGTACCATCATGCTTTTCAAGGGTTCTAAACCTAGGTCTTCCCAAAACTAGCTATCAAAGCTAGTTTCACACTTTCATACTCTTTTCTGTCTACATCCCCCAACACCATTACCACATCAGTTGCAACAGGGGGTAGCCTAGAAAAAAGCCAAGGAATCAGCTGATTCCCTATAATGTCTTGAATCCCATGGTTATATTCAAAATCAGCCAACCAATCCAAAATATAAAGCTTGACCTCATACATACTTACTGCATCGTTGGGCATGCAAGGCCTCTTAGGACTGGAAAACCTAGAAGACTCTGGGAGAGAACCAGTTTCAAGAGGCAACTTTTTCATTTCAAGTGCATGATTGAACTCCATTTCTCTGAGCTTAAATTCTTGATGTTTGCTTTCAGTTTGGGCTTGGATTCTTTTCAATTCTAACTCGTCTCATTCTTTCCAGAGAGACAAATTCAGGACTTAGTGTTGGACCTGATGGGGTCCCTGTGGTGAAAGGTTGAGGCCTATGAGCAGGTAGAGGTAAAACAGTGCCTACATTTTGAGACTCTTCTGCCTCATCTAACTCATCAATAATATTAGAGTTAGGCTCAGACATATTATCATCCTCATCAACATTTTCCACATTTGCTGTTGGGTGTAGGTGTTTCAGACCCACTTCTCAGACTTTGGTATTCCAACAATGTTTCTATCAATTCAACCTTTTTGTCTTTTACAGTGAGATTCCTAGCTTTACACATTTCTCTCAATTGATCAACTGTTAAAGTGACTAGGGTCTCCTGTCTGTAGCTATCCATATCAGACATCATAAAACAATAGCTTCTCTAGTGGTGCGTATCCTTTTGAAGGTTATTTGAACAAAGGTAAGAGTATCACCCTAAGTGTAACAAGTATACTTCATCCAACCGCTGTCACCAGTGTTAGGCAGAATCATATGCAGTACCCTTTGGGAACACTACACACAATTAAGACTACAAGTGTCAGTACAATTTCACCTTTGGTACAAGCCTGTACTACACAGTAATGTGGTAGCAGTGGCTGAGCAGCCAGACGTATCTCAAGAGTAAAGTGAGCAGCAGAACAAGTTAAACAAAGAACCAACAAATACAGTGATTCAAACAAACACTTACTCACGGTTTCTTGGTAAAAGAATAAACATGTATTTACACATTCATTTGGAAAAACATTCCACTAGCAAGAGCAGCTCAATATCACAAACTAATATACTAAAATACACAACCAATCAGTTTCTGAACAAGTTCAGCTCCCCTGAAGTGGGAGCAAAATAGCACTTCAGTTACTTTAAAAAGGGGTAAAAAGACAAGGTTATAAGAATCAACAGTGTGTGGGAGCCAATGGGCCCCTCTCTACCATCACTTCTCAGTACAAAACTTGGACCAAGTGCCTCTAGTGGTGGGTATGCCCCTCGCCCTTATGCGATACTAACTTTTGGTTATATTTGCGTAGATGGGACCACCGAGCAGGACACAGGGCATCCATTTTCTGTACCCCCTTTCGACGCCATCTTGGTAACTTTGCCCGCCGCCGTAGCTCGGAGCACATGGCCCCCACCCTCGTCCCCACACCAACTGGAAAACTCTGCGACTCCATTCTCACACTGAGGCCGGAGCTGCTTGCAACAAATAATGAATGTATTACATCCCTTTTCCTGTGAGATCACTGTCCTGCATGTGAACCGACATGAGCCAAGCATAGAGCTCGTCCATCTCCACAAAAGTGTCCTCGCCAGTTGAAACTTATTGCCATTCCAACCCTGTGTCCTTGCAAGGCATCCCTTTCATGTGCCAGACTGCCAACCTAACTATGAAGCCCACCCAACAGACCCCCCAGCTAACATTAGACACCTGTGCAGTATATCGTGCCTAATACTAACAAGTGCCACATACCTGAGATTCTTGTGAGACTAACCCTATAGTTCAATGACAGTATTATAGTGGTCAAGGCCCTTAAACCTGTGACCTGTGTAACCCAAATGTGTAGATGGTTTAAACCCTTGATTGATTTGTATAAGGACATGATACACTACTGAGAGTCTTTTGATCAACTGTTATTTAGTGCATGTATTATTCAGAATGTATTTTCTTAGCTTAGATAGTGACCACCGTGTTTCACAGCGACCTTACCTTCACCCATCCGGAGCACAAATGTCTGACGTCAATCCTGCCGCCAACCAAGCAACCAACCCGGAGGAAGAGATGATGCCCACACCTAAGTCACCACCACTGCTGACCAATCCCGGTCCAAGGTGCCATCATATGTTAAAAATGTAGATGTACTATATAAATGTGTTGTAACCTTGATGTGGACAGAGCACTCTCAGAGATCTAGATAAACTTTCCTTAAAACTCTGGCAGCCTGTGCTTTTGTGCCTTATTCCCTGCCCTGGGAGTGTCTGTTTTATTCATTTTTACACGTGTGAGTCAGGGTGGGCACAAACATTTGGTGACCCCCTGCGACGTGATCGGAGGGGTGCCTCGAGGCCGGTGCCGAGCGGCGAGATCCAGGACGCCCCCCAGCGAAACCATCGCCTCCGCGGCCGACCAGCCTTTGCTCACTACGAAGAAGGGTCAAGGGTTCCCGGTTGACAAATACCTGACTGAAAAGCTGCTCACCGAGGCGGGCCAGGCTTCGTTGGGGTGCGAGCCTGACTGGGGTCGGACTGCGAGCTGCAATCCTCGGGTCACCTGACTGAACACGTGAGTGCCGGTTGCGAAGGTTACGAAGGAAAGGTAAGGGGAAAATAGGGGGAAACAAGTGGTAACGGGTAGTAGGGAAGAATAGGGCCTGTGTGAGTGATGATGAGGCTTTTCTGATCTATCTTTTATATGGCCATTAGGTTTTTTGTAAGAGGTGAAGAGAAAAAGAGAAGTGGTATCCTAGCCCGAACGGGGTAGAAGGCGGCGCCGCGTAGCATTGTCTCGTCCAGGGCAGAATAAATAAGTGAAGATCCAGAGAAAATAGTAGGAGTCTCGTATATTGAGTAGACTCGGAGTAGTTATTTAGGACATTCTTTTTCTGGGAACGAAAGGATTCTTGGAAAAGAGTAAGAGGGCGTAAGAGGTGGGGAGTGAATGAGAAGAGTAGGAGAAACAGGAAAGGGGGTGGGAAAAAAGTGCAACGGGGAAGAAAACGCGCGCAGGTAGTGCATTTGCATGATAAGTGTTATATGTGCTTTTGTGTTCTGTCTATTTTTTGTCAAGGGTATCCAAGTACTGTGATTAATTTGTGGTTAAAGTGGCAAAATATGCAACAATGAACTGTTGAATTTGAACATGCAATAACTAAAAGGTTAACGTTGGAAAGGGGGTTGATATATATATATAAATATATCTTGATACATATATGTGCATACAAATTACAAGTAATTGACAAGACTTGTGGTATATTATCCAACTGGTGAAGAAGTGATTAAAAGAGGGTTGTATGGCCCAACAAGCGCACCCCCCGTGAATTTAGCACATATCACTGGAGAATTAGACCACCAGCTAGCGCATGCACAGATGGAGATAACGCGGTTACGAGCATTGTGCGATAGGAGCCAGATGCTGCCAGGAAGAGGAGAGGTGCCACCATTAACCATAGCGGATCTAACAGCAACATTGAGCACAGCAGGGGAAGTGGCGCAAGCGATCTCAGAGCCAGCACGGTCAGTATCATCACAAGGAACACGCATACCACAAGGGCAAGAGAAGGAGTGGGGGTCAGGGGAATTCCTGTTCCATCTAAATGACAAACCCGTGAGGATTATACGCCCACCTACCCCAGAAAGTGAGAGAGGAGAGGGATGTGAAGGGAACAATGAGCAAGAATCAGAAATAGAAGAAGTGTGGAGTGACTTAGACGAATATGAAGAGGCAGCTGCTGAGACTGGGCCCCCATTGCCAAACCGCCAGTACCCAGACACACCATCGCCACCACTATGACAGGGTAGACTAAGACAGCGAGGAGGAAATATGATGGTAAGTAAGACAAAGAAAGGTGCGGGAAGTAAGGTAGGGAAGAAACACAAGTTGCAAATGCCATTGATACATAAAGGAGCAGGTAGGCCACATTACATTCCATGGGCGCAAATGGATAAAAACAACTTGCTAAGGGTCCTCCCCCCACTTTCGGGAGGGGCTGGGAAATGGATACACGCCTTTGAGAAAAACACAGCAGGAGTGCCGCTAGCGATAGGGGATGTGAAGAGCTTATTAGTGTCAGCAATTGGTGACCAAGCAGACGCAGTGTGGGAAAGAGCCGGATTTCCCGGAGTAACGATGAGTTGTGACCGCCACGATGGATCGACGTTCAATAATGTTTGAGCGCAGGTATGGAATGCATTGAGGCACAGGTTTCCAGATATTCCAGATTTACATTTAGTGATGCAGTGCACAATGGAGGAGAACGAGGATCCTACGCAATTCATACTACTGGTGCAGGATTTATGGAGAAGCGAAAATGGCACGGCGTGGAACCAGTCCAACACCTTGTTTTATTTTATCATCAAGAAGGGGCTCCCGAAGGAGGTGCAGAAGGCCTTGGACAAAATAGCTGGGATAGAAGCCAAGGGCTGGCCTGAAATACAGAGTATAATTGTGCACCAATGCAGGAGGATCAAAGAGACAGAAAAGGAGATAGCACAAAAAAGGCTGGCAGACGAGGCAAAGCTGGTACAGAACAAATTAGTGAAGGTCGCCGCTGTCAACGCCAGGGCGACCACAGACCGAGAAAATGAGGGGGACGAAGGAGCAGGAAACAGACAAGCAACCATAGCAGCACTGCGGGCCACAGGAGGAAAAGGACAGTGGAACGGAGAAGAGCAATATGGTGGACAACATTGGCAAGACAGACCAGCAAGAGAAAGAGGTGGGTACCATGGCCAGAGAGGGGGTTTTGGAGGTATGGGAAATAGGGGATTTGGCGGCCAAGGAATGAGAGGCGGACCACAAGGGTTATGCTGGAACTGTGGGAGATGGGGACACTACTCTAGAGATTGTAGAATGCGGCCTTCAGGGTATTTCCAGGGGCAACAGCCCATGGAGAACGAATAAGGTTGGGGTGTCCACACCCAGGTAGCCCCTACGGACTACCGATGGGAAGTGGGAGGCAACAAGACTACTGCTATAACGAACCTCAGGTACAGCAAGGACAGCAACCACCACCACAACCAATGGCAAGACAAAATACAGTGGGAAGCGTGACCATTAATTGTTATGGAACATCTGCAAACGGTGCGACCGCACGGTACCGTGGCGTGACCGTGATCGGAGATAACGTCTTCTCCGTGCCAGGGCAAGAAAGACATTCAGATTAGGACAGCCCACAGGGAACACTTGCGTGTCCAGTCCTATCCACCACCCTATGTGCAGAAGAGGAACCACTAGTGGGGGCAGAGACAGGAAATAAGCAGTTTATCTTTATGGTAGACTCTGGAGCAGAGAAATCATGTCTTATGGAAGGGCGGTTTCCGCTCTCAGGCAGGAATTTAGAGACGCAGGGGTTCTCTGGGGCTATTTTAAAAGTTCCTTACACTAAAGATATTGATATAATGGTGGGGGGAAAAACCGTGCGCGCACCCTACTGTACCACGAAGACGAGCCAATCAACCTGCTGGGTAGAGATTTGTTGAGCAAATTGAATATGACAATCTCTTTTACAGAACGAGGAATAGTGTGCTCAACACCAGGGGTATGCCCAGTACGAGCAATGTTGATGATCAGCACAGTGATGAATGAAGTTGTGGTGCGAGGGGTACCCATTGATATAAGCATGTTCATATATGGTATCAAGGTGTTAGCACGAGTGGTGCCAGAGATAACGAGAAAAGAATGGAGAACACCATCAGATTTCATATTCCGCCCAATTGCACACGCAGACATTGTACCAGGCACGATAATGTCCATAGACATTGAGACAGTTCAAGTATCCAGCAAATGTATTGTGGTCATAGGACTGGACGCGCAGGGGTGCGAGTGAAGGACTGTGTTATGCATAGACCCAAACGTAATGCTACAAGATATAACAGATGAGGAATTGTTCACTGATGGTGAGGATGATGGAGAAATAATAATGGAAATAAGCATACCATGTGATATTATGGTCCAATACAGAAAGGTACATAACCCATTGATGGTTAGCGTTAAAGCCCCACTGACTATATTTGAGGAAGACATGACAAAAGTAGCACCTGAAATTTGGACTACCGGGCCCCACGATGTAGGGCTGCTGCATGAAGTGACACCAATAAAAATAAAACTCAAACCAGGTGCAATGCTGCCGAGAGTAAAACAATATCTCATATCAAAAGAAGCAGAGGAGGGTATTAGAGCGACCATAAATGCACTCCTGAAACAAGGCATCATAGTGCCATCAACCTCCCCATGTAATACAGTGATTTTCCCGATCAAAAAAGCAAAGGGAGGGGCAAGGAGGATGACCCAAAATCTCTGCCCACTCAATGACGTCATCCAAAAAGAGTTCCCATTAGTGCCTAACCCGGCATCAATATTGTGCAGTGTGCCAAAAGAATCAACATGTTTTACTGTAATTGACTTGAAGAATGCTTTCTTCTCCATACCACTCGACCCAGGATCCCAGTACCTAACAGTGTTCACAATAGGGAACAACAGATATAAACACCGCTGGCTCCCTCAAGGGTATTGTGAAAGCCCCAGCATTTTTACCAAGGTGTTACGGGAAGACATTGGAAACATAGATGTAGAGAGCACCATCATTCAATATGTAGACGATTTGCTTGTCTGTAGCCATACAGAAGAAACGTGTCGAGCAGACTCGATAGCACTACTGAATGTGCTAGCTGCCAAAGGATACAAGGTAGACAAAGGGAAATTGCAATACTGCCTTGCCGAGGTTGTATACCTCGGACAGTTAATCTCAAAAGATGGGAAGCAAATACTCCCAGACAGAGCAGCAGCTATACGCAACATAATAATACCAAAAATTGTGAAAGACATGCAAACATTTCTTGCCATTTGTAATTATTGCCGAGCATGGATCCTTGATTATGCGGCATATGCACGCCCCCTACTACAAGCGTTAAAAGAGGCACAGAAGAATAGGGCGACAATAAAATGGACGCATTAAATGATAATACAGTACTCGAAATTAAAAGACCTCATCGCTGACGCCCCAGTCCTCACGAACCCAGATTATGAGAGGGAATTTTTCTTGTTTTCACACTGCAATGGGACACTGATGACAGCAGTACTGACACAGAAGACATCACTAGGTCACAAACCATTGGCTTACTACAGTGAGACACTAGATCCAGTAAGGCAAGGTCATTTCGCGTGCGAACAGGCCCTGGCAGCTGCGGCCTTCGCGATTGAAAAAAGCGCCACCATTGTCATGGGATGTTCGGTAACGCTATATGCGGAGCATTCCCTGTTCGCCATCCTTGAGCGATCAAAATCAACACTAACGACACAAAGAGCAACAGCATATGAAGCAATCATTTCAAGCCCCAACGTACACGTTGTGAGGTGCAAGACAGTGAACCCAGCAACATTTATTACAGAGCCATGCACGACAGAGGACATACAAGAACAAGATTGTGCCACATATGAGGGGGAAGGTGACGACATCCCTAAAGCAAGTGAGAATGCCCTACAGGAGGGAGAAATATATTTCATAGATGGGTCAGCATCAATAAACCCCGAGACAGGGGAAAAACTTGTTGGAATGGTGATAGTGCGCATGGAGGAAGATGAATATGAGACAATTGTGCAAAAGTACCTCCCATCCCATTATTCAGCACAATTAACTGCCTTGATTGAAGCCCTATGCACAGCCAAAGGCTGTGCGGTGACAATATACTCAGACTCAGCCTATGCAACTACCACGGTGCACTCAGGGCTGTCACGGTGGCGTAGAAGAGGATTCAGGAGGGCAGACGGTTCTCCAGTACAGCATGCAAGATTGTTGAATGAACTGATAGATGCATTAGCAGTACCATCGGTAGTGGCAGTGGTGAAATGCCAAGCCCATACCAACAACACAGACGCAATCTCAATGGGAAATGCGGCAGCTGACGCAGCCGCGAAGGAGGCCTCATATTTCAATGTGACACCAACACTTGAGTGTATCACAAAAGCAGCCACCACAGACCCACGAGAGGAAGCATACAATAATACCCCAATAGCGCAGATAATAGAGTTACAAAAACGAGCGTCCCAAGAGGAGCAAGAACTGTGGAGCAAACGGGGATGTACACAATCAGCCACAGATCTCATTTGGAGACAAGCGACAACAGGAACGGTTGTAATGCCCATAGAGTTACTAGAAATAGCATTCTAACAGTTGCATTTCCCCGGCCATGTAGCGAAACAACACATTGCTGCAGACATTCAGGAACACTGGTTTGTCCCCAATTTACAAGAGCACCTGTCAAAATTCATTGTAGAATGTATAACATGCCAAACATATAATTCTGGAATGACATTAAGAACACCGCGTGGTACCTTGCCCCGACCAACAGGACCATTTAGAGAGCTCCACATAGACTATGCTGATATGGGAGAGCAGTGTAACGGAGCAAGATATTTGATTGTGGTGGTGGGCCCCTTTTCAAGGTGGGTGGAAGCGGGCTCATGTCCCCACCCAGACGCGAAATGTGCGGCCAAATTCCTCTTGCGGGAGGTGTTTTCGCGATGGGGGATATGCGAGGTGATTAGATCAGACAATGGCACGCACTTTGTGAATTACCTCTTTAAGGAAGTGACATCAATTTTGGGGGTGAAGCACAAATTATGCTCAATTTATCACTCAATGGCGAATGGGGTGGTCGAAAAGATCAACGGATTATTGAAGAGTAAGTAGTCTAAGTTGTGTAACACTTTGAAAAAGAACTAAGATTATTGCTTGCCCCTAGCACTGTTCCAACTCAGGACGCAGCCATGTAAAGACCACCACCTAAACCCCCACGAAATTGTGATTGGGAGGTGAATACACACACCAGTATCCCCAATTAGAAGAGCCTTGGACGCGCACAGGGCTGCCACAGTGCTGGGGGAAGAGTTCAAGGAATACCTAACCCAGTTAACACGCGCAGTACGCAGCATAGCGCGACAAATAGCACCACCTTTACTGAAAATGTGATGACTGATACTACTACACCGGCCGCAGATAGTTCAAGCGGGCCACTAATGCCGGGCGCACATGTGTATGTCCGCAGCTTTTTAAGAAGGAGGAATTCACCCAGGTTTCATGGCACCTACGAGGTCATTTATAGTATACCCACCGCAGTGAAGGTGAAGGGATTGAAGTATTGGGTGCACTTATCCGATGTGAGGAGGGCACACAGTAGTACAATCCCTCCGGAGGAGCAAGACAGCGCTACTGGGACAACAAATGAGGCTGAATGAAAATAACAAAAGAATCAGTAAAAGAATATGCAGAGATAACAATAATGAAATATACCTCACCCATCTCTCCCCCTCTATCTTCTATCTTCGTTTTTTGATGGTTGTCCCTACAGCAAAAGTACATGAACAATAGAAAAACAGAACAAGCCTGACTGAAAATAATGATTAAACGTGTTGAATAAGAATGTAAATATATGTATATATTGTGATGACTTAACAAATTTATATCGCCCCTCCAGGTGAACAATGGCCCAACGACCCACGATTGGAGAGAGCTAATTAATGTTAGATAGCGATAGGGTCGCCATTAGGGCTAAAAGGTTCAGTAATGTTGAATACGTTTTGAAATGTGCTGCAATTTTTATGTCGGTAATGCTGTTTTTTGCAGCTTGGTACTATACCCTTTTATCTCTTGTTGATGACATGCAAAGGAGGGGGGAGAGGGGCTAACTTGATAAGAGAAGGATCACAAATCATATGGACTGGGGTGAAGACTATATGGCAGGAGTCACATGAAATTAATGTTAACAAAACAGATGGAATGCAACCCTCAGAATACATAACTGTGGGATCAACAAGTGTGTCAGTGTTACATTTCGATTTAAATATGAATAATGCTTAAGGATATAACGAATATGATGGATATTATTATTGGACAAATGATTTAATTAACACTAGTATTAATGCACAGACAACCGTACACCCTACCTCACACAATATTGCTGCTACTGATGATGATACATATGCCATATTGAATAGTAATGATACAACATGGGCTGGGATGTTTCCAATACATTACAAAAGGGTGAAAAACAATGATCAGGAAGGGAGGAGGAAGAGAAAAATGGGGGTGGGAGGGAAAAGATACAACATCTATCACGACCTGGGGTTAGAGGAAATAGAAGATCCCTGCCACCCTGATCAATCAAATAAATGGTATTCTGACATGAGTGCCACAGCGAAGCAATCAACAAATGAGAGCTGCTACGTCTGTTCACTGATCCCGCATGCAACAGGAACACCGAAAATGTTAGTACCACAGGAAGTGCCCTTGTCGGAGGCGCAATGTTTAATTAATCTGGTTTTATGCAGAATAAAGAGCACATTCCAGGCACACACTGTCACATTGGAAAAACTGGAGAATGAGAAAACATGCACAAGCCGGGGCCAAGGAGTAATTTGCCTCGAGGAACCATTTCTTGTCATCAAGGGGACACGATTTTCAGAAAATAAATGGCACGAAGAAACAATACAATGCAAAGCCGAAGTGCTTCGAGGCCTACCAAATGACACTTTCCAATGGATAAAAGGGGCATGTGACCCCATCTGGTCGCAACATGTCGCAAAGCTAACATGGGTCACAGCATTAGAAAAACCTATCAAAATACAAAAAGCAGTGCCACATGAACTGTGTTTCTGTGGGGAAGGGAAAGTGAACATGGGGGAAGCAAGGAGATGTAACAAAACGGTAATAATACCCGACATGAATAAAGGCACAGCTGCACTAATGGACATGTATTGGGTTTGCGGCAAACAAGCTTACCTGCACCTCCCCGCATTGTGGAAAGGAACTTGTGCTTTAACGACACTCCACACAGCCCTGATGGTAATACCAGAGAGCCACATCCAAAGGGCAGCAGAGCAATTGGCTGGCATATTGGCAGCAGAGCAATCGGCTGGCATATTGGCAGCAGAGCAATCGGCTGGCATATCGGCAGCAGGGCAATCGGCTGAACTATCGGCAGTGCCCCAACTAATGAGAACAGAAGCTCCAGCATATGAACTATTGTCAGAATATGAACTAAAGAAAAGATTGACACGAAGTAAAAGATTCTCCAATTACATCTCATCCGAATCATTGAAACACCTTGCAGAGATCCCGCAGAAATACAAGCTCTTTTCATCAGCAGAGACATTCTTTGCCTCACTTCTCGCCCCTGGACTACAAGCACGAGCAAACGCCAAATTGTTGCAGATCGTGCGCTGGGAGCTCATTCAATTGGCTAACGACACTGAAGAGGGGTTCAACGTGATAAAGATAGAGATCCACGCGTTGCGCCTAATGACAATGCAAAATAGATATGTCCCCGTCTCCTCACGGCAATGGACGGTGGTGTTTGCCGAAAAATTGGGGGGGCGTGTTGCACATTCGTACCAACTGAAGATGCTGATAACGGGACACTCTCCCATGTGACAAACGCAGTGCACAATTTAGGGGAGAGAATGAGAGTGGAAGGAGGAGCAGAAGAAAGTACATGGTTCGACAATTTGTTCAGCTGGATACCATCATGGGTAAATGTAGCAATGAAAATATGGATCCCCATCATCGTTTTTGTGCTCCTGTTCTTTTGTGTGTGCCAACTGGGACTACGGTGTTGTGAGAAAAGCATGCCAACCTCAGCTATGATGATGGTGACAATGGGCCGACCGACAACGGTAGCTACCATGATAGATGCACAAATGCAAACAGGAGAGTACACCACACCACAGTACAGAATGACAGCAATTTACAGGCAATATGGGGACATAGTGGATCATTTGCATTACACAACGTTAAAGGAACCAAGAGAGTTGCAATAGTACCAAGACGTATGGGTAGATCTAGAAGGGGATAGAGGGATTTACTTAATGTGTACCCCAGATGAATATGCCAGAAGAGGGAACAGCCTTAGAAGCGTTTGCAGAGCTTGGATGCCCATAAAAGGTACCCCTGCGTGGGACGAGGTGGTGGCAGAGGTTGAGTACTACCAAAGGGAGGATGAAAAGAATAAAAAGTAGAAGTATTTGTTGCTTTAGATGTAACGAAAGGGGTGAATGTGTGGGAGCGAGTGGCCAATGGGCCCCTCTCTAACCTCACTTCTCAGTACAAAACTTGGACCAAGTGCCTCTAGTGGTGGGTACGCCCCTCGCCCTTATGCAATACTAACTTTTGGTTATATTCGCATAGATGGGACCACTGAGCAGGACACAGGGCATCCATTTTCTGTACCCCCTTTCGACTCCATCTTGGTAACTAGGCCTCACTGCGATAGTACAAAATGCATCTCTCCCCTTTGCCTGCCGCCATAGCGCGGAGACATGGCCCCCACCCTCGTCCCCACACCAACTGGAAAACTCTGCCACTCCATTCTCACGCTGAGGCCGGAGCTGCTTGCAACAAATAATGAATGTAACACATCCCTTTTCCTGTGAGATCACTGTCCTGCATGTGAACTGACATGAGCCAAGCACAGAGCTCGTCCATCTCCACAAAAATGTTGTTGCTCTCTTACCCTCGCCAGTTGAAACTTATTGCCATTCTAACCCTGTGTCCTTGCAAGGCATCCCTTTCATGTGCCAGACTGCCAACCTCACTATGAAGCCCAACCAAAAGGCCCCAAAGCTAACATTAGACCCCTGTGCAGTATATTGTACCTAATACTAACAAGTGCCACATACCTGAGATTCTTGTGAGACTAACCCTATAGTTCAATGACAGTATTATTGTGGTCAAGGCCCATAAACCTGCGACCTGTGTAACCCAAATGTGTAAATGGTATTAACCCTTGAGTGATTTGTATAACGACATGACACACTACTGAGAGTCTTTTCATCAGCTGTTATTTAGTGCATGCATTATTCAGAATGTATTTTCTTAGCTTAGATAGTGACCACCATGTTTCACAGCGACCTGAGCTTCACCCATCCGGAGCACAAATGTCTGACGTCAATCCTCCCGCCAACCAAGCAACCAACCCGGAGGAAGAGATGATGCCCACACCCAAGTCACCACCACGGCTGACCAATCCCAGTCCAACGTAGCATCATATGTTAAAAATGTAGATGTACTATATAAATGTGTTGTAACCTTGATGTGGTCAGAGCGCTCTCAGAGATCTAGATAAACTTTCCTTAAAACTCTCGCAGCCTGCGCTTTTGTGCCTTATTCCCTGCCCAGGGAGTGTCTGTTTTATTCATTTTTACACGTGTGAGTCAGGGTGGGCACAAACAACAGCCAAAATACTTTCATAGGCAGGGCAAAGGGTTTCAGTTCACTACAACGAGCAATTCAATTCAATAGGCCTGGGCCAAAGTCAATGTTTCAGAGTCTTGTACAGGAAAGCACAGTTCTGGTAGTAAACGGTTAAGTCTTTGCCACAGATCTTAGAAGAATTTGATCAGACGAAAAGTTCGATGTCGGTTTAGGGAAGGACAAGCCTTCGAAGTCGGGAAAGTTTCACAAACTTTCACAGCATCCGAACGGAGTTCTGTACCGCACTTGCACAGTGCCTTGTAAGTGAAGAAAAGCTGTAGCTGAGGCAGTTGTTCCTGGCAGTTCTTGCAGATCTCGCTGTTCCTGAGCTTCAGTCGTGGGGACAAGAAGAAGGATGTCGGGAGGTTCCTGCACTGCCCAGGGAAGAGGCCACAAACTTGGCAAAACGTTGGTTTAAGGTGTGAGTGCCTTAAAGTCCACAAGCTGGTTTCCTTCCCCCTGGCTATCGGGTTTTCAACAGCACTCTGAAGAAAATTCGACCAGGTTGGGGATGGTGTCCAGGTGTCTTACGAGTTGGTTGTTCCCACCAAACTCAAGGGAAGAAGTTAACCTTGAAGGGCTTCTCTGTCGATGGAGTTTCAGGCAATTCGGACGTGCAGCACGGCTTCACCGGTGGACCAGGAGTTGGAGTAGACGTCTTCCTTCAGCTCGTCTTCGTTTCTTTTGGTCCAGTGGTCAACTCTGCTTTCCAAGTCCCAGAGACCTGCTTTTAAACAGTTTTCCCCTATTCATTCCAGCCTGGCTGTCACTCACACAGCAGGGTGGCTGTCCTTGCCCGACAGCCAGCCGGCCAATCATGCCAGAGTGGATTCAGGTCTCCTAGGAGACTAAGCACAGGGAGTTTCGGGCACCTCCCTCTCATCCTGTCCACCCCAGACACTCAGGTACCAGAGGAGGGCTTCAGCACTGAAGCCCGCCAAAGGCCAACGAACAAAGGGACCACACCTGGTTTGGCACGGAGAGACAAACACAAGAAGGACCTTTCCAAAAGGAAATGGTGAAATAAATTGCCCAGAGTCTGTTTTTACAGCTAGGTCTTGGGCGCCATATTGGAAAACATGGCTGACCCGATTTTTAGCTACCGGTGTTCGCGGTCGGAAAAATCATGGTAGTTTGTTTAAAACCACTGCCACCAGCCATTTCCAATGGGAAAGGATAACATTTGACTGTTACAAGAGTGTTTAGACTCAGGGGAAGCTAGGCAACCCCTCCATCACTCTATAGGAAGATAGTGTGTGCTGGGTCTGTAAATATGAAAAGACTAATAAAGTCAATGTAACTTTACATGCTCTGGGAGCCAGTAGTCAGTCCCAGAGAATGTATTTAAAATTTGGAGAGTCTGAAAGACACCCCTGTGCCACTGAACTGAAGGTGCTGTGTGACACACAAAGGATGTTGCCTATGGAGTTGTTTTAAAACTCCATATTAAAGAACACAAAAGTAAAGCACACATCAAAATATATGGAAGAGTGGGAAAAAAGGCCCACACTATTCCCATGTAACAAATCACATCCTAGAAATCCAGCAAAGTTACTGGGGGTCCCAAAAGGTAAGGGAAATTAGCATATTTTGAGAATTCACCCTAACACCCCATCACCCATGACCCCACCCTGCAGGCAGCCGCCTATACATGGGACACCCCCACTCAATCACCTGTGATCATACCGTGCAGGCAGCCCCCTCCACATGGGATACCCCAGCCCCCATCACCCATGGCCACACCCTGCTGGCAGCCCTCTCCAGACAGGATACACCCACCCCATCACACGTGACCACACCATGCAGGCAGCCCCATCAAGACAGGACACCCCAGCCCCCATAACCCATGACCGCACCCTGCAGACAGCCCCCTCTAGACGGGCCAGCCCCACCCCATCACCCGTGATGACATCCTGCAGACAGCCCCTCCACATGGCAACCCCAGCCCCCATCACCCCTTACCACACCCTGCAGACAGCCCCCTCCAGACGGACCAGCCCCATCCCATCACCCGTGACCACATCCTGCAGGCAACCCCCTCCACATGGCATACCCCAGCCCCCATCACCCCTATCCACACCCTGCAGGCAACCCCCTCTAGATGGGACACCCCCACCCCAGTCCACATCACCCGTGACCTCACCCTGCAGGCAGCCCCCTCCACATGGGACCCTGCCACCCCCATCACCCGTGACCACACACTGCAGGCAGCTCCCTCCAGACGGGACACCCCCAACTCAGCCACCATCACCCGTGACCACACCCTGCAGGCAGCCCCCTCCACATGGGATACCCCAGCACCCATCACCCATGACCACACCCTGCAGGCAGCCCCTTCACATGGGATACCCCTGCCCCTATCACACATGACCACACCCTGCAGGCAGCCACCTCCACATGGGATACCCCAGGCCCCATCACCAATGACCACACCATGCAGGCAGCCCTCTCCAGAGAGGATACCCCCACCCCCATCACGTGTGACCATACCCTCCAAGCCGCCGCCTCCAGACAGGACACCCCAGGCCCCATTACCATGACCACACCCTGCATGCAGCCCTCTCCAGACGGGCCACCCCCATCACCTGTGACCACATCCTGAAGGAAGCCCCCTCCACATGGGATACTCCAGCCCCCATCACCTGTCACCCCACCCTGCAGGCAGCCCCCTCGGCATGGGACACCCTCATCACCCGTGATCACACACTGCAGACAGCCCCCTCCAGACGGGACACCACTACCTCATCCCCCTTCACCCGTGACCACACCCTGCATGCAGCTCTCTCCACATCGGATACCCCAGGCCCCAACACCAGTGACCACACCCTGCAGAAAGCCCCTTCACATGGGATACCCCAGCCCCTATCACCTGAGACCACACCCTGCAGGCACCCCCCTCCAGACGGGAAATCCCAAACCCCATCACCGGTGACCACACCCTGCAGGCAGCCCCCTCCAGATGGGACAACCCCACCAGGGCAGCTCCACCCACATGGGATATCCCAGCCCCCATCACCCAGGCCAACACCCTGCAGGCAGCCCCCTCCACATGGGATACCCCAGCCCCCATCACCCATGACCACACCCTGCAGGCAGTCCCATCCACATGGGATACTCCAGCCCCCATTACCCATGACCACACCCTGCAGGCAGCCCCCTCCAGATAGGACACCACCATCCCAGCCCCCATCACCCATACCACACCCATACCACACCTTGCAGGCAGCCCCATCCACATGGGATACTCCAGACCCCATCACCTGTGACCACACCCTGCAGGCAGCCCCCCCAGATAGGACACCCCCATCCCCATTACCTGTGACTGCACCGTGCAGGTGGCCCCCTCCACATGGGTTACCCCAGCCCCCATCACCCATACCGCACCTTGCAGGCAGCCCCATCCACATGGGATACTCCAGACCCCATCACCTGTGACCACACCCTGCAGGCAGCGCCCTCCAGACGGGACAACCCCACTCCAGCCCCCATCACCCATGACCACACTCTTCAAGCAGCCCCCTCCACATGGGATACACTAGCCCCCACCACCCGTGACTACACCCTGCATGCAGCCCCCTCCACATGGGATACCCCAGCCCCATCTTCGTGACCACACCCTTCTGGCAGCCCCCTCCACATGGGATACCCCAGCCCCCAGCACCCATGACCACACCCTGAAGAAAGTCCCTTCACATGGGCTTCCCCAGCCCCTATTACCTGAGACCACACCCTGCAGCCACCATCCTCTGGACGGGAAACCCCATCACCGGTGACCACACCCTGCAGGCAGCCCCCTCCAGATGGGACACCCCCACCCCATCACCTGTGACCACACCGTGCAGGCAGCCCCCTCCAGATGGGACACCCCCACCCCAGAACCAATCACCAATGAACACGCCCTGCAGGCAGCCCCCTCCACATGGGATACTCCAGACCCCATCACCTGTGACCTCACCCTGGAGGCAGCCCTCTCCAGATGGGACAACCGCACCCCAACCCCCTTCACCTGTGACCCCACCCTGCAGGCAGCCCACTCCACATGGGATACCACATCACCCATCATCCATGACCGCACACTGCAGGCAGCCCCCTCCAGATGGGACACCCCCAACTCAGCCCCCATCAACTGTGATCACACCCTGCAGGCAGCCCCTTCTAGATGCAACACCCCCTCCCCAGCCCCATCACCCGTTACCACACCCTGCAGGCAGCCCCCTCCACATGGGACACCCCAGCCACCATAACTGTGACCACACCCTGCAGGCAGCCCCCTCCACATTGGATACCCCAGCCTCCATCACCCATGACCACACCCTACAGGCAGCCCTCTCCAGACGGGACACCCCCACCCCAGCCACCATTACCCATGACCACACCATGCAGGCAGCCCCATCCACATTGGATACCCCAGCCCCCTTCACCCATGACCACACCCTGCCGGCAGCCCCCTCCAGATGGGACTCCCCTAACCCAAGCCCCATCACCCGTGACACCACCCTGCAGCCAGCCCCCTCCACATGGGACACCCCCACCCCCATCACCCATGACCACACCCTGCAGGCAGCCCCCTCCACATGGGATACCCCAGCCCCCATCACCACACCCTGCAGGCAGCCCCCTCCAGACGGGACACCCCCAACCCAGCCCCCATCAACCATGACCACACCCTGCAGGCAGCCCCCTCACCATGGGATAACCCAGCCCCCATCACCCATGACCACACCCTGCAGGCAGCCCCCTCACCATGGGATAACCCAGCCCCCATCACCCATGACCACACCCTGCAGGCAGCCCCCTCACCATGGGATACCCCAGCCCCCATCACCCATGACCACACCCTGCAGGCAGCCCCCTCCAGACGGTACACCCCCACCCCCATCACCCATGACTACACCCTGCAGGAAGCCCCCTCCAGACGGGACACCCCCACCCCATCACCTGTGACCAGACCCTGCAGGCAGCCCCCTCAACATGGCATAACCCAGCCCCAATCACCCATGACCACACCCTGCAGGCAGCCCCCTCCACATGGGATACCCCAGCCCCTATCACCCGTGACCACATCCTGCAGGAAGCCCCCTTCAGACGGGACACTCCCACCCCCATCACCCGTGACTACTCCCTGCAGGAAGCCCCCTCCAGGCGGGACACCGCAGCCCCCATGACCACACCCTGTAGGGAGCCCCCTCTTGATGGGACACTCCAACCCTGTCACCTGTGACCACACACTGGAGGCATCCCCCTCCAGACTTGACACACCGACCCGACCCCTCCACATGGTATACCCCAGCCCCGAGCACCCGTGATCACACCCTGCAGGCAGACTCTTCCAGACGGGACATCGCCTGCATGCTGTACCCTGACATAGTGACACATCATCAGTTCATTGATTGTGTGTCATGCACCTTGACTGCCATGTTGTGACACCACCCAGAACATCCACCAGAACATGTACCCTGCAAACCAAAATGAATGCATTCACCTGGGCTACATCCATGAGTGTGGCAGCTGCTGAAACATGTTAATGTTAAAGGGAGGCCCTGCAGGCCATGTGACAATGTCATGTCATCAATCCCCATGGACAAATAGTACTACAATGACAGAAATAAAACCACCCTCAATGCGTGCCACATGAACAAACATTGTCCAGGTGTCTCACAGCCTGAACCACATTGAGCTGCTATTTCTAGAAGAGATTCCCTAATAAAGACATCACTGGTTTGCCCATGTGTGAAGGACATGGCAATCAGACAGTGCACCATGCACCAAGACAGCTGCATTGGGCAGCCAATGTGAAAATACAAAGAAATGCCAATATTGTATCACAGTGCAAGAGGTCGACCAACACCAGAGATAATGATAACTGAACAAACACATGCTGGTGAAGGGGAAACCACTACATGTGTGTTACACAGCATCAAGCAAGTCACGTGCCAATATCCTGAACATATAACACTCTCACAGTCACCCCACCCACCTCCCTCACAAACACAGTGAGGGCTAATACACAGTGATGCTGCACATGTGAAAGGAAATGCCATTTGACCCTTTACACCCAAACTCCCACTTCACACTCTACCGCCGGTCAGCCACATGTGTATACTCACCCCGCAAATAAACCCTGAACATGACACATGCATGTAAGGAACCACACATATGACTAACAATGGTCAGAATCAGGGCTACTAAATGGACTACCAAACCGGCACACTGGAAAAATAACTGTGACAAACAATGACCGTGAGAGAAATAAAATATATATTTAACAGTTGTTTTACTTGCATACAGACTGGAAATAAAATGTTCAAAAATGTCCATGTAAAAATTAGAATTATAAAAATATTTACAAGAAATTAAATTAAAAATACCAATAACGCATGGTGAACAAAATCAAAAAAACACACACTAAAAAATTATGTACAAAATAAACAATGAGGATAGTCCAGAATCCACTCCAAATAAAAACATAAATAAAAGGAAACCTGCACATAAATAACTATGTACAAAAAATGGAGTAATGTCCAAAATCCAAGCTCCAAATAATACAAAAAATCAATGGAAAGTTACAGCTAAAAAACTGTGTACATAGGCAGTGGGCTAGTCCTCCTCCTCACCAATCTCACTCAATGCCTGGGCCAGGGCATTATTGAGCACTGTGTCCTCTTCCTCCAGGCAGGCCTCAGTTCTCTCCTCGGGGGCTTGCAGGGCCACCAGCATGGACCTCTCCATCCAAGCCCACTCCCTACAAGTATCCTCGAAGAGTGGCAGCCCGCCTCCTTGCCCAATTCAGTGCAATCTCCGCCTGGCCATGGTGACTCTCGCCTCCCAAGCTCGCTGCCTCTCTGCGCCAATTTGAAGACCGTATCACACAAACACAGAAGACATCCTCAATCTGAGTTTCACATTTGCATCCTGGCTGATGCCAGATACCTGCCCCCTTCGGATGGAATGCCCAGAGTACATAAGCCTCCTCCTCAGAGCCTGCTGCTGCCATAGCGCCCAGTGTCTGCTTTGTATGGACACCCTCCAGCCTGATGACACTACCCGGGGGTGTCTGGCCCGTGCCTTGCTCCTGGGTGCTTGCTCTCCCTCCATTGCCAATGCTCCTGTCATTGCCTGGATTGGCATGGTGACCACCTCAGCTGATCCACTGTCGACTCCCATATCATGCAGGGATGTTTGCCCCACCAGACTGGCCATCATAGGTGGGACTGGTGTGCAGGGGGCCCTGGTGGTATATGGGGTGGAAGACGACCGGGAGGACGACTGGAGCACAGAGGAGCAATACGAGGAGAGGATCACAATAGTGGTCAGCCCACGTAGCACACTCGAGACCAGGAATGCTGCTAGCCACTTGAGTAGACGCCAGATGTCATTGTGATGATGTGCAAGCACCTGACAGGAAGCCCGCACCTCATCACATATTTCGTAGGTATGTCTACCAATACCAACCAGCAGGGGTACCACTTTGTCCCGAATGGCAACAGCAGCTGGCATTGGGGTGTCAGTTTGGGTGGAAGCATCCAACACATGGGGCTTGGTCCGGGAAGAGGCATGCCGGCATATGTATACTGCTGCAGGCGCTGGCACAGGGACAGGATTTAGCACAGGCACCTCCACAATGACCTGCACAGCCTCATGCCCCTGGGTCAGGACTGCAGCAATCACACCCACCTCACCACCCCACCTGACCCCATGGACTGGGTTTCAATGGCCCCCTCCTCCTGCTCCTCCCCCACCATCCTAGATGCCTGCCGAGGAGTCCACATCCATCTTCGCCCTCTTGAACTTCCCCTCAGCAGCTTTGGCTAGTGGTCCAAGCGCAGCACCAGCCTCCTCACTCCCCGATGATGTTGTGTCCAGGGAGCGTGGCTTGGCCTTGCGCCTATGCCTGGTGGAGGCATCCATGCTGCCTTGTTCCTCAGCACCGTCTCTGCCCGCTTCTTCCAACAGAACTGCAGATAAGGAGACATAGAACACACACATCAGGGTATTGCACTTATGTGTGCTTGGCACCAAAAATACACTGCTAAAGGGTACAGCCATCATCACCCTCCACTACACACAGGTACATGCAATGTACATACATGCACATACATGTAGGTCCTTCACAACAGACAATCACATCCGGGGACATGGCACTGTCACAACCTATCAATTGTGCATGCTACACACACATGCATCATGGGCTCATTCACATATCTTGCACACACATCACCTGACAGACCTTAAGCAGTGCACTGAGCAATCACATCAGAGTCCCCTTAACAGCAATCACGCAACATGACTAGGTCACACATTGAAATGCACCTGTTACATCAATCCAGGCGTGATGGCCAGTCACACAGTCACAGCTTAGACACATACCCATGAACACCATGCATGCACATGATGTTGACAACACCACCTCATCTGTCACACTTCTCACATGGACACGTCTCAGACACATGTAACAAACCAAGTGCACGTTGTGAAATGCTGCAGTATAACACAAAATGCAAATGTAAAACCATCAAAATCACACATCGTTCACTGAACACATGTAGAGCACTGTCTGGGACATACTCACAGACATCTGTACAAGAGGCTTGCTTGCTGTAAGCCCAAGGTGCACACTCCCACCATACATGAACATGTACATGCACTGTGGAGCCCAGCAACACATGGACACTTACCTGATGACTCCAGACGTTACTGCAAATTGCTGACCTCACTGTGCAGCGCTGGGTAGAACTTCTCTAGGACCCTATGTCGGTGGTGTTCATCCAGTCCCTGCGCCACCCTTGGTTGGCACCAGCCTGGAGGAAGCACAGGGCCTTGTTGTGGGTCCTCGATTTTAGGACTACACAGCGCTTGTGGACCCACCCCCTCCATGTTGATGGCATCCACAATTTGGTCCCAGATCAGCTTCTGTCGTTCCTTGCCGACTTGCGTTGGGGCGTTGACGAGGGCATCATAATGCCCCAGGACATGCTCCATCAGGATGTCAACTTCCCTGGAAGTGAAGTTGAGAGCCCTCTGCCTCACTGCCGTGGGGTTGCCACTCACCTCCGATGATGTTGCTTGAGACATGGCAACCCGGCGCAGGTGTGGGTGGGAAAGGTGGTCCTGGGGCTGAGCTGTGGAGCGGTGGTGATGGAATGGCAGATTGGGAGTCTTCAGAATCAGCTGAGGTGGTCACAGGGCCAATGACAGGTGCATTGGCAATGGCTGGACAGCAGGCACTGAAATTGCAGGGCAGATGGGCAGCAGGTACTCACAGAGGGCCGGCAGCAGCAGATGGCTAGCAGGAGGCAGTTCAGGGCACAGGAAGACATGTAAAAAGGCTTGTAGGCAGGAGCGTGGGTCTTCTGTGTCTCTCGGGTGAGCAGCTGGAAACAGAGTGACGTTACTGTGCGCGTTTGAAATTAGCGCATACACTTGAAATCAGAGGAAATTGCCCCATCGCGTAAATTATGTGACGTGTGCTGGGCGTTAGTGTTCAGATTCGGGATAAAAGAATGCGTAGGAGAGAATTAAACCGCACGGGCGAATTAGAGCAGACAGACGAGCGGACTTCTGAGATTTTTGGGGTGGCATGCAATTTGTTCACTACTGTGACTGTGCAAATTACTTATTTTGGTGGGGGATTTGCCTCCACGCACACTTGCGTGTACGTTTCTTTTTTCTGAGGCAAACAGTGAGTCACGTACACATTATTCATACTCTGGGTGCCCCTGTGTATCGCATACGCCCATTATTAACTTCTCAATAGCTTTCCTGGTCTTCACATATGCATTTTTTGTGGTGCTGGGTGCCACAGCATTTTGCGTACCGCTTTTTCTTTTCACAGTAGCTAACGAGGGGTCGCGAACATGCATTTTTGATATTTGGGGTGCCTCTGCGTTACGCATCCCATTTATTTTTTCACCAGGGGTAATATTGCACCTTACTGGACCACACTAGTATGTTTTTCATCTCTCACCCTGCCCCTCACTCCGATATCCCAGGACAATTGCTTGGTGTGCCTTCCATTGTACAAATCCATCCGTACAATGCATGGGAAAGCCACAAGAGGCAAAGGTGGCAGAGGTGGCCTGGGTCAGGGAAGTGCAGAGAGAGCTGTGCCCCACTCCCAGCAGTGTCAGGGAGCTGCAGTGTCATCTGCTTTCCCCACCACCCAAGGTCAGGCACCTGCAGATGCAGCTGCTGTCCCCAACACTCAAGGCCAGGGAGTTGCAGGGTCATCTGCTCTCCCCACCACCCAGGGTCAGGCACCTGCAGATGCAGCTGCTGTCCCCAACACATAGGGTCAGGGAGTTACAGCAGTAGCTGTTGTCCTCCCCTCAGGTACACGTAGACGCAGGGGCAGATAATGTCTGTGCGTTCAAGGGGAAGGGACATAAAGTTAAAGGACCTGGCCCCAGCACTGTGGGATATTTTGACCCACTCAGATGTGCCTTGCTACATCACTATGCTGCATTGGTGCAAACACAGCACAAAATGGCTGCGCTGACTCCTGTGCCCACCAAGATCTCGAAATTGCATTTTGCAACAACCAGAAAATGGCTGCACCGCCCTGCCAACACACATTTAAGGTGGGGTGGAACAGAGTACTCACTGCCCGAATGTGCCAGTGTGCTCTGCAACATTTAACATAAAATGTAGTGAAAGAGGCAGCATTATTGTGCTGAAAACCCCAAATGCCTCTTCAAAACGTCACTTTTTCAACCTTCAAGTGCTGTTTTGGCCCTAAATTCATCAATTTCTCCGGAACCACTGTCATTATTGGGCCCTGCAATGCCCAGGGTTGTCCATTGTGGCTCAGAGGAACCAGGCCTCATTTGAATGACAGCTCAAGTCAAAAGTATTTTTGGAAAAGCAACCAGGGACTTAGTTTTTCATTTACACAGGAAACACAGCTAAAACTTTGCAAGTGTATCTAAAGAATCAGCTGTAAGAGAAAGACTCTAAACAGATGCCTAATACATGTATCCATGCTGCAAAAAACTCCAGCACTCAAGGAAAGGACTAGAGCTACACAAAGTGTGTATTTGCTGCAGATGAAAACCGAATTTAAAGTAATAAGTTAAATGTGCTTTTTCCGGAATGAAGAGAAAAATCGCTCTTACATTGTTGTGTAAAGGCATGCTCATTTAGAAATGTAAAAATATTTCTTGCTGGTAAAAGTACTCCTATAAACTGTTTTGATTCCTAGGTTTCAGGCAAGATTTAAAATGAGAAAATAAAAGCTAAACCCAGGATAAGTTGGTAAACTATAAATAAGAAAAAATCCTGATCTGCCACTGATAGCCCTGTAGAATTCAGTACTGCATAAGGAACAGAAGTTGTAAAGAATCCCAGATTGTGGGGAAAGTATTGATATTGTGCACATAACATTTTGTACACACATCCCAGGAGTAAATGTACATCTATGTACAAAGTTGGGAAATTTTAGGCCAAATCTTTCATGGTTAATATTGCCGAAATGTAGCAGAAAGGCAAAACCAGGTCCCACAGACTTGGTGGTTGGATTGAAATGTGACCCACAAAATATGTAACCTGTGTATCTGATTTTCCCAGAGGTCATCACCGTATAAATATGTATTTGTGGTAAAATAAGATTTTGGTCCTAGGAGGTAGGGGAGGTTTTAGACATTGTAAAAGTAACACCATAAACATGACATCCTTTTCTGTGATCCAATCAGCGAAGAGCAAGACGGAAACTATGCTCTTGCCCAATCCTAGCATTATGGGTGTGGACAGTAAGCCTGCCCCTGCCATATACTTTAGTGATGTCATTTGGCATGATAAATAAGGGAACCTGACAACACACAAAAAGACACACTGATTCCTGACTTTTTTCCAGATTTCCTGCGTGGCGTTCTGTTACTGATTTCTTCATCCTACTTGATCCTGATTCCAGATTTCATTGCAAAGCCAAGGCCTATGCATTGCTGAACTCCATTTTCAGCTAAGCCTCAAACTCTAAAAAACCCAAAAACCTAAGGGAAGCATTCTGATCCAGCTGGATTGCTACAACTAAATGCATGCCTGCTGCAAACTCGCCATCCCACTGATCTCCAGTCTCCAGTAACTAGAAGGGCCAGTCCACTGCAGTAACCAGTGCATTCCAGATGAACCTGTACCACCGAGTTGGCCAGCTGTCCTTGTTTAGACCCGATCCGTGTGATGACCAGAACCCTTGACGGTCCAAAATCCTAAATTAAAGTGGACTGTAAGTATTAATAGGAATCATGGCAAATCATAGCATACCTTACCTTGCCTTGTCTCATCCCCATCTCTAAACCATCCTATCCTTACTTTAATAACTTGTAACCTTGTCAGGATCCTTATTTCAATCCTGTCTTTGATTTACCTTGCTCAGCGCCATTTCTGTAGTCATTTTATCTTGTGTAAATCTTAAGATATCCATCCTACTTTGAGTGATCTGACTGGTTCCACCGGAGAGGACACTGGGGATCTAGTGTTGAAGTCATGAATGAACTCCAGAGCTTACTGGATCCCTCCATTGGTATTCTGGCTGAATGCTCTAGTCATAGAGTAAAACTATAGTAAATATTTTCTTGTCCAAACTCAGTTTCTTTCTGTTTTCACTACCCGATTTTTCTAAAAACGCCTCTCATTTAACCTTGCATATTTTCATCCCAGCACAAAAACCACACTCAAAATCCGTGTATTTGACCTGTTTTTCTTAAAAACCGTTTGGTTAATTTTAGGCAGGAATCTGCGTTTTTGCAACGTTTTACATGTGTGATTTTTGTTCTAAATTATTTTCAACCTTCCATTCCGATTCAAAGTGTTTACTTTTGCTCTTACTATATACCTCATGATTGTTAGTGTCTTTCCCATGTTGCTCCCATAGAGGTTTGTACAGATTTAAGGATTTTTGCACACATTCATTGTTTTACACAGCCATTTCCGAAATGTCATTTTAAAAGTGTAATATTTTAAATCCGTTTTTCTCTCTTGTTTGGGGAGGGAAGGTTGTATTCAAATTATGTTTATCATTCCTTATTCCTGATTACCTGCTACTTCCTTTTATCTATTTAGAATTGTTTGTTTGTAGGTTGAGGAATATTGCATAGGGAAATCCTAACTTAAGTGCTATCTTTCCAAACAAGCCAAACATGTTCTTTTCTCTGGGTATTACCCAAATTGTTCGTTTACAATTGTTCGAATGAACAATTGACCGAATTTAAAGGGTCACACTTGACCTTTTCACAATTGACCGTATATATATATATATATATATAAATATATATATGTATATATATCTGTTTGTTAATATATATTTATTTATATATATAGGGGTTTTGGGGGGTTTGGCGTTAGGTGCGGGGTTGTGGGGGGTTTCCCCCCCACATATATGTTACAATTGACCTTCACAATTCGGTCAATTGTGAAAAGGTCAATTGTAATTCGAACAGTTGTAAAACGAACAATTCGTATACAACCTTTCTCTGGTGTTTTATATTTGGTGTGGCTAAGGAGTGAATTTAAGTGCAACACATACCTTTTTGTCGGTTATTGTCACCACATTGCTGATTGCTGCTCCCTATTCAAAAGTATATGCTTGATTTGAATTTTAAATAAATAAATAAATATTACCTTTAACAACCAGCCTGATTCCTGGTCCATTGTGACGTGGGGTATTTGAGAAGTGGTGTGATATGAGTGGTATATCACTCAGAATATTGAACCTGTAGACATAATAAAATAAGCATTTCAGCTGTGTGCTGCGTACCAGGCTGAGACCAGGGTGTATTGCCTGATTGAAATACATAACAGCACCCAGGTTCAGGCACCCGCAGATGCAGCTGCTGTCCCCAAAATCCAGGGTCAGGGAACTACAGCAGTAGCTTTTGCCCCCCCCCCCCAAGGTACACGTACACGCAGGGGCAGCTGATGTCCGTGTGTCCAAGGGGAAGGGACGTACAGTTAAAGGACCTGGCCCCAGCACCCAAGTAGGCAGACCTACAGGGGCAACTACTGTCCTAGCATCAGTGGGTGATGGCATGGCCCAGGCCATGAGTGGTCCAGCCCCTACTGCCCTGAGTGGTCCCAGCCACACAGTGTCTGCTTCAGTTGCCAAGAAGCAAACGCGTGCAGAACAGGGAAAGGCCCAATCCCAAAGCACAGCACAGGACACCGTCAGGTCAAGGAAGAGGAGCTCCAATGATGAAGAACTCCAGATCCTCATGGACTACGTGCACTAACACCACTGTGACATGTGCACGGCAGCATCAACTCCTTGGGGAATGAGAGGCGCACCACTTGTGAGGTCATAAAGCGGTGGAATGACCTCCACCGTCAAACCAAACACAAGCTGGGTGCCAACCTCGCCTCTGCTCTGGTGACTGGAGGTAGGTCACGACAGGAGCAGGAACTCACACCACATAAAGAGGCCATGAGTGAGTTGATTCATGTGGATAAAGTGCAAGGCATGGGAGGCCTGCCAGATTGCAAGGAAGCGTCCGTTGAGTGATCAATCATGTGCATCCTGAATATGTGTATGTAGATTACATGAATTGGTATGATTGTGTAGCACTTCTGCCTGCATTTGCATGACTGCTATTGACCCGTGGTTAGTGTACTACAGAGTGCATACAACCCATGTGCTGCAAATTTGTTGAACATGTCTTTGGGAAAGTAGTCATCACCAACAATCAGATACTAAAAGACATTTCCGGCATGCCAACACAATGTGGCATCTTGGTATTTTCATCAGTGATCTTAGTGACTCAGCTATGCCAGTCAAGTGTTTGTGTCTGAAGCGTGCACAGGACGAGTAATAATTAATGACAGCGTCTGAATAATCATCCGTGTTTATTCTTGATTCGGGTTTCATGTATGACATCCGTGCATTCATTGTTGAACATGCAGAACGCAGATACACGTACCGATCAATAGATCGGCGTGACCATACATCAGTGAGCGCAATGCTAGATGAAGCGGAATACATTGACATCACAGTCAAATTTCACTCACTCAAGATGGTGGCCTGGACATCACATACGGAAGTCCTAAAGCCTGACCAGCAAGCGTGCGCTTCACTCCTAATAGAGTTCAACAGCAGTGCACTTGCTCGGCTAACTGAGCACGGGCGCTATCAGGAGAAGCAGTTACCTACATTTATAAGTAAGCTACCACTTTGTCCGCAAAATACTGAGAGCACGCTATTCCAAACAGAATCATAAATAGCTACCTGCAGATTCTTTTTGCACTCCCTTTCCAGGATCTTTGCTGAACGGAAAGGAAACACTATCAAAACCCAACTCTCTCCCACCATGGCATGCTGTAAGACTTCATTGGGCAGTCGTGGCACGTAGACCCGTGCGAGGACACTATGGGGGTGATTCATAGAATTCAGCGCACAAGTGCTGGCGCATAGTGTGCGTGTGCGACTTTCTGCGCCAGCCGCGTGCGCTACAATCTATTTCCGCACACAGCGTATTCATGGATTTTAACATCCAAAACCAGCCGTGGCGCAGAGTGGCGCAGCGACCCTGCAGCAGCGCCAGTTACGCCCCCAACCCCTCCCAGTGTGCCATGTACAGCTCACAAATCCCGTACATGGCGCACAGGCTCACAACCACGAAAATGCCTGTAAAACTCCGTGTGCACCCCTCCGAATACACGTACCCCGCTGCACGGATAGTCTCACACGCGATTGGGCCTGTGCGAGCGGGGTACGTGGATTACTGGGGTGCGCGGGAAGTTTCACACGCGATTGGGCCTGTGCGTGCGGGGTACGTGGATTTGGAGGGTGCGCAGGTAGTTTCACACGCGGCAGGCTCTGTGCGTGCAGGCTATGTGGATTACTGGGGTGCGTGGGAAGTTTCACACGTGATTGGCCCTGTGCGTGTGGGCTACATGGATTACTGGGGTGCGCGGGAAGTTTCACATGCGATTGGCCCTGTTCTTGCGGGGTAAGTGGATTTGGGGGGTGCGCAGGAAGTTTCACATGCGGCAGGCCCTGTGCGAGCAGGGTACGTGGATTACTGGGGTGCACGGGAAGTTTCACACGTGATTGGCCCTGTATGTGCGGGGTATGTGGATTACTGGGGTGCACGGGAAGTTTCACACACGGCAGGCCATGTGCGTGCGGGCTACGTGGATTACTGGGATGCGCGGGAAGTTTCACACATGATTGGACCTGTGCAAGCGGGGTACGTGGATTACTGGGGTGCGCGGGAAGTTTCACACACGATTGGCCCTGTGCATGCGGGGTACGTGGATTACTGGGGTACACGGGAAGTTTCACATGCGATTGGCCCTGAGCGAGCGGGGTATGTGGATCACTGGGGTGCGCGGGAAGTTTCACACACGATTGGCCCTGTGCATGCGGGGTACGTGGATTACTGGGGTACACGGGAAGTTTCACATGAGATTGACCCTGCGTGAGCGGGGTATGTGGATCACTGGGGTGCACGGGAAGTTTCACACGTGATTGGCCCTGTATGTGCGGGGTACGTGGATTTCTGGGGTGCACGGGAAGTTTCACACATGGCAGGCCATGTGCGTGCGGGCTGCGTGGATTACTGGGATGCGCGGGAAGTTTCACACATGATTGGACCTGTGCGAGCGGGGTACGTGGATTACTGGGGTGCATGAGAAGTTTCACACGCGATTGGCCCTGTGCGAGAGGGGTACGTGGATTACTGGGGTACACGGGAAGTTTCACATGCGATTGGCCCTGCGCGAGCGGGGTATGTGGATCACTGGGGTGCGCGGGAAGTTTCACACGCAATTGGGTCTGTGCGTGCGGGGTATGTGGATTTGTGGGGTGCGAGGGAAGTTTCACACACGGCAGGCCCTGTGCGTGCAGGCTACGTGGATTACTGGGGTGCGCGGGAAGTTTCACACATGATTGGGCCTGTGCGAGCGGGGTACGTGGATTACTGGGGTGCGCGGGAAGTTTCACAGACGATTGGCCCTGTGCGTGCGGGGTACATGAATCACTGGATGCACGGGAAGTTTCACACGTGATTGGCCCTGTGCGAGCAGGGTACGTGTATAACGTGGTACGGGGAAGTTACACACATGCTTTCGCTGTCAGAGCGGGGTACGTGTATGCAGGGGAGTGCACAGGGAGTCCCACACGTCAATTGGCAGTGTGGGTTCTCACAGGTGTGCCCCCTATCCCCTCCACGGACCCTGCAGGCAAACCACACAACAGGGGACTACCCAGCACCCCTGGTCATGTCCCGCAGGCAGTCCATCCACCATGGGCATGCCCCCAGCCAGGCCACATGTCACCTTGTACTAGTGATCACCAACTCATGTACCCCAGCACCCACACCCCCAGCAGTGATGGTCACCTGCCAGAAGGCCTCCACTCATGTCCCCCAGCACCCCCACCCCCCAGCAGTGAGGGTCACCTGCCAGCAGGCTCCCACTCATGTCCCACTCATGTCCCCCAGCACCCCCACCCCCTGCAGTGATGGTCACCTGCCAGCAGGCCCCCACTCATGTCCCCCAGCACCCCCACCCCCCAGCAGTGAGGGTCACCTGCCAGCAGGCCCCACTCATGTCCCACTCATGTCCCACAGCACCCCCACCCCCCAGCAGTGAGTGTGACCTGCCAGCAGGCCCCCACTCATGTCCCCCAGCACCCCCACTCCCCAGCAGTGAGGGTCACCTGCCAGCAGGCCCCCACTCATGTCCCACTCATGTCCCTCAGCACCCCTACCCTCCAGCAGTGAGGGGCACCTGCCAGCAGGACCCCACTCATGTCCCCCAGCACCCCCACCCCCCAGCAGTGAGGGTCACCTGCCAGCAGGCCCCCACTCATGTCCCACTCATGTCCCCCAGCACCCCCAACCCCCAGCAGTGAGGGTAACCTGCCAGCAGGCCCCCACTCATGTCCCCCTGCACCCCCACCCCCCAGCAGTGATGGTCACCTGCCAGGAGCCCCCATTCATGTCCCCCAGCACCCCCACCCCCCGGCAGTGAGGGTCATCTGCCAGCAGGCTCCCGCTCATGTCCCACTCATGTCCCCCAGCACCCCTACCCCCAGCAGTGAGGGTCACCTGCCAGCAGGCCCCCACTCATGTCCCCCAGCACCCCCACCCCCCAGCAGTGAGGGTCACCTGCCAGCAGGCCCCCACTCATGTCCCACTCATGTCCCCCAGCACACCCACCCCCCAGCAGTGAGGGTCACCTGCCAGCAGGCCCCCACTCATGTCCCCCACCACCCCCACCCCCCAGCAGTGAGGGTCACCTGCCAGCAGGCCCCCACTCATGTCCCACTCATGTCCCCCAGCACCCCCACCCCCCCAGCAGTGAGGGTCACCTGTCAGCAGGCCCCCACTCATGTCCCCCAGCACCCCCACCCCCCAGCAGTGAGGGTCACCTGCCAGCAGGCCCCCTCTCATGTCCCACTCATGTCCCCCAGCACCCCCAACCCCCAGCAGTGAGGGTCACCTGCCAGCAGGCCCCCACTCATGTCCCCATGCACCCCCACCCCTGAGCAGTGGGGGTCACCTGCCAGCAGGCCCCCTCTCATGTCCCACTCATGTCGCCCAGCACCCCCACCCCCCAGCAGTGAGGGCCACCTGCCAGCAGGCCCCCCCACTCATGTCCCACCCATGTCCCCCAGCACCCCCACCCCCCAGCAGTGAGGGTCACCTGCCAGCAGGCCCCCACCCATGTCCCACTCATGTCCCCCAGCACCCCCAGCAGTGAGGGTCACCTGCCAGAAGGCCCCCACTCATGTCCCACTCATGTTCTCCAGCACCCCCACCCCCCAGCAGTGAGGGTCACCTGCCAGCAGGCCCCCCCAGCAGTGAGGGTCACCTACCAGCAGGCCCCCACTCATGTCCCACTCATGTCCACCAGCACCCCCAACCCCCAGCAGTGAGGGTCACCTGCCAGCAGGCCCCCACTCATGTCCCACTCATGTCCCACAGCACCCCCACCCCCCAGCAGTGAGTGTCACCTGCCAGCAGGCCCCCACTCATGTCCCCCAGCACCCCCACTCCCAAGCAGTGAGGGTCACCTGCCAGCAGGCCCCCACTCATGTCCCACTCATGTCCCCCAGCACCCCTACCCCCCAGCAGTGAGCGGCACCTGCCAGCAGGACCCCACTCATGTCCCCCAGCACCCCTACCCCCCAGCAGTGAGGGTCACCTGCCAGCAGGCCCCCACTCATGTCCCACTCATGTCCCCCAGCACCCCCAACCCCCAGCAGTGAGGGTCACCTGCCAGCAGGCCCCCACTCATGTCCCCCTGCACCCCCACCCCCCAGCAGTGATGGTCACCTGCCAGGAGCCCCCATTCATGTCCCCCAGCACCCCCACCACCCAGCAGTGAGGGTCACCTGCCAGCAGGCCCCCACTCATGTCCCACTCATGTCCCCCAGCACCCCCACCCCCCTGCAGTGATGGTCACCTGCCAGCAGGCCCCCACTCATGTCCCCCAGCACCCCCACCCCCCAGCAGTGAGGGTCACCTGCCAGCAGGCCCCCACTCATGTCCCCCAGCACCCCCACTCCCCAGCAGTGAGGGTCACCTGCCAGCAGGCCCCCACTCATGTCCCACTCATGTCCCCCAGCACCCCTACCCCCCAGCAGTGAGGGGCACCTGCCAGCAGGACCCCACTCATGTCCCCCAGCACCCCCACCCCCCAGCAGTGAGGGTCACCTGCCAGCAGGCCCCCACTCATGTCCCACTCATGTCCCCCAGCACCTCCAACCCCCAGCAGTGAGGGTCACCTGCCAGCAGGCCCCCACTCTGTCCCCCTGCACCCCCACCCCCCAGCAGTGATGGTCACCTGCCAGGAGCCCCCATTAATGTCCCCCAGCACCCCCACCCCCCAGCAGTGAGGGTCACCTGCCAGCAGGCTCCCGCTCATGTGCCACTCATGTCCCCCAGCACCCCTACCCCCCAGCAGTGAGGGTCACCTGCCAGCAGGCCCCCACTCATGTCCCCCAGCACCCCCACCCCCCAGCAGTGAGGGTCACCTGCCAGCAGGCCCCCACTCATGTCCCACTCATGTCCCCCAGCACCCCCACCCCCCAGCAGTGAGGGTCACCTGCCAGCAGGCCCCCACTCATGTCCCCCAGCACCCCCACCCCCCAGCAGTGAGGGTCACCTGCCAGCAGGCCCCCACTCATGTCCCACTCATGTCCCCCAGCACCCCCACCCTCCAGCAGTGAGGGTCACCTGCCAGCAGGCCCCCACTCATGTCCCCCAGCACCCCCACCCCCCAGCAGTGAGGGTCACCTGCCAGCAGGCCCCCTCTCATGTCCCACTCATGTCCCCCAGCACCCCCAACCCCCAGCAGTGAGGGTCACCTGCCAGCAGGCCCCCACTCATGTCCCCCTGCACCCCCACCCCGAGCAGTGAGGGTCACCTGCCAGCAGGCCCCCTCTCATGTCCCACTCATGTCGCCCAGCACCCCCACCCCCCAGCAGTGAGGGCCACCTGCCAGCAGGCCCCCACTCATGTCCCACTCATGTCCCCCAGCACCCCCACCCCCCAGCAGTGAGGGTCACCTGCCAGCAGGCCCCCACCCATGTCCCACTCATGTCCCCCAGCACCCCCAGCAGTGAGGGTCATCTGCCAGAAGGCCCCCACTCATGTCCCACTCATGTTCGCCAGCACCCCCACCCCCCAGCAGTGAGGGTCACCTGCCAGCAGGCCCCCCCAGCAGTGAGGGTCACCTGCCAGCAGGCCCCCACTCATGTCCCACTCATGTCCCCCAGCACCCCCAACCCCCAGCAGTGAGGGTCACCTGCCAGCAGGCCCCCACTCATGTCCAACTCATGTCCCACTCATGTCCCCCTGCGCCCCCACCCCCCAGCAGTGATGGTCACCTACCAGCAGGCCCCCACTCATGTCCCCCAGCACCCCCCAGCAGTGAGGGTCACCTGCCAGCAGGCTCCCACTCATGTCCCTCAGCACCCCAACCCCCCAGCAGTGAGGGTCACCTGCCAGCAGGCCCCCACTCATGTCCCCCAGCACCCCCACCCCCCAGCAGTGAGGGTCACCTGCCAGCAGGCCCCTACTCATGTCCCACTCATGTCCCCCAGCACCCCCACACCCCAGCAGTGAGGAGCACCTGCCAGCAGGCCCCCACTCATGTCCTACTCATGTCCCCCAGCACCCCCACCCCCCAGCAGTGAGGGTCACCTGCCAGCAGGCCCCCACTCATGTCCCACTCATGTCCCCCTGCACCCCCACCCCCCAGCAGTGACGGTCACCTGCCAGCAGGCCCCCACTCATGTCCCACTCATGTCCCCCAGCACCCCCACCCCCCAGCAGTGAGGGACACCGGCCAGCAGGCCCCCACTCATGTCCCACTCATGTCCCCCATCACCCCCACCCCCCAGCAGTGAGGGTCACCTGCCAGCAGGCCCCCACTCATGTCCCACTCATGTCCCCCAGCACCCCCACCCCCCAGCAGTGAGGATCACCTGCCAGCAGGCCCCCACTCATGTCCCACACATGTCCCCCAGCACCCACACCCCCCAGCAGTGAGGCTCACCTGTCAGCAGGCCCCCACTCATGTCCCACTCATGTCCCCAGCACCCCCACCCCCCAGCAGTGAGGGTCACCTGCCAGTAGGCCCCCACTCATGTCCCCCAGCACCCCCAGCAGTGAGGGTCACCTGCCAGCAGGCCCCCACTCATGTCCCCCTGCACCCTCACCCCCCAGCAGTGAGGGACACCTGCCAGCAGGCTCCACTCATGTCCCACTCATGTCCCCCAGTACCCCCACCCCCCAGCAGTGAGGGTCACCTGCCAGCAGGCCCCCACTCATGTCCCCCAGCACCCCCACACACCCTCCCAGCAGTGACATGCCCATCTCATGACACAAACCAAAAGTCAACTATGTACATCGACACGTGTCCGCCACACACACACACACACAGGTTGCCATTGATTGAGTAAACCCACATGTCAACATGCATGAACCCAATGAGTGAATCCCACACATTGAAGTAAAAGATCAAAATGTACTAACATGAAAATCAATTGAAAGTACGTAAAGCATAAAATAATGGCAAACATGAAATGAAATGCATGTCCAAATAAAAAAAATAAAAATCCTCAAAAAAACCCAAGTAATCCAAAAGAAAAATGGCCAAAACTCTCTGTTCACCAAACCAAATACAAATGAAACGCAAAAAGGTAAATCCATTGATCCATGGTGAAACGAAATCAAAATGTCCAAATAAATCCAACGTCTAACTATGTACAATCAAATTTTCAAAGGTCCATGAGCCCAACGAAACAAATGAAACCTATCTAATAACCTACCTAACAAAAAAACTATATACAAAAGTGTGGGGCATAGTCCAAAAGCCCCAAAATAAAAAAAAAGGAAACCTAACACTATAAACTATTTACAATGGCGACGGGCAAGTCCTGCGGCTCACTCAGTGATGTTTTCGGCCAGGGCATCATCGAACTCCATGTCTATTTGCTGGAGGTGGGCCACAGTCCTGGCCCCGAGGTCTCGCAGGGAGGCACTCATGGCCTGTTCCAAGCTCTGCGAGTCGCCTCGAGGCACTCTGCCCGCCTCAATGCCCGACGCATGGAGAACTCCGCCCTGAGCATGGTGAGCCGCGCCTCTTCCACCTGCAGCCATTCCGCACCTACCACAGCCCCACGGAAGACACACCCATTCCAGGGTCCTCCTGCCCTCTGGCCGATGCCTGCCCCCTGATGTCGATGGCCCCGAGCCATCATTGCTCCCACCTAGAGCCTGCTCCTGCTGCTGCTGCTGCTGCTGCTGCTGTCTATGTGCCCTGTCCGATGATGCCTGCACATCCTCCATCAGCTGGTCTCCAGTTGTGGTGTCCACCCCTGCTGGACCGCCGACTCCCGACTGTGGCAGGGATGGGATCTCCACCAAGCTGGCTGTGTTGGTCAGGCCAGGTCCACAGGGGGCCCTGGTGGAATCTGGGCTGGAAGACGGCAGGGAGAACGACTGGCTCATAGTCTCCACAGAGGAGGAGAGGTCCACCAGAGTGTGCGTCACATGTAGGAACCCACCGACCAGGGCCCCGCCCAACAGTGCCACGTTGTGAAGCTGCTGTTCGTGATGGCGTGCGTTCCCACCCAGGAAGAACGCACATCATCACGAATGTCACGCGTGCGCAACGCGACACAAATCATGACGGAGCCCATACATTCATGGGACCCCTCGTCCACAGGTAGTGCAGAGTCAGATGACATGGCACTCTCCCCTACCTGCAGACGGGCCTGGGACGGGGCATCCCTGCTGGTGCATGGTGGTGCAGTCACAGGGTCAAGGACAGCGACATGCACAGGCCCCTCCGCGGTGACCTGTGCTGCCTCCTGACAATGGCCATGGACTGCACCACTTGCACCAGTGGTACTACCCCCACCAGGCCCCATGTGCGGCTCAGTAGCGGGCTCCTCCTCCTCTGTGGAGACCACCAACCTGGATGTCTCCACACTGTCTTCCGCCAATGCAAGCCCCTGTGGGGGCTCACCCGGCCCTTCCGCCACAGCCGTAGTGGCAGACGCGGCAACAGCCCCCTCGCTCGCGGATGATGGCAAGTCCTGGGAGGGTGGCTGGGCCTTGCGTCGCCACCCAGTGGAGGCATCCCCACCGCTTGGCTCCACAGTGCCGTCTCCTGCCTCTTCTTCACTTGACGCTGCGTAGAGGGAGACATAGAACACAAGCATCAGGGTACAGTACAATATTCCCCTAGACAGGAAGCAATAACACATGAGTGGCAGTGTCAAACGTCACTTCCATCCTGTCCCTCCACGACACATGGGTGAATGCACGCAACACAGATGCAGAAACAGGCACTGCGCCTGCAATCAACATCAGCATCCATGTACAAGGGCCTCTATTAACCAAAATGTTGCCTTCAAACTCATATGCATCATGGCTCACACTGATCCCATGCACACACATCACAGGAGGGTCATGCATCACGGCTTGTACACCACAGACACAGTGGATGGACACAGTGCATACAACGGTGACCGCACTGCATGAGTGAATGTACACATCATCACAGACATGTGTCATGCATTCATGGCGTTTCAAAGTCACACATACACTTCTCAGACACACACACATGTGCACCATACATGTACATGACAGCAGCACCCATCCCTCACACCCCCTCCATGTCCAATAACAGACACTGGCATGCTTTCATGTGTGCATTTGGCATACAGCTCCCCATGTTGCATTGTAACACATGCACCAACCATGTGGTTCACACATTACTGGTCTCACATGCATGACCATGATGTCCCTGCACACACACATCCATACATGGCCTATGTCACACATACAGGCAAGTATCAGACCACCAGTACACTGCAACATGCCCTGTCTCACACACCAATGCTTGGCCACTTACTGCTCAGCTCCAGACGGGTTTTCCTCCGAACGATCTGGGCATGGAGCGCTGGGCATATGTGTTCCAGGACCCTCATCTGGATGTCACTCATGCTGACCCAGCCCCCCTCCGTGAGGTGCTGGGCCTTGTAGAGGGTCCTGGACCTGAAGTCCTCCTAGCGCTTCTAGACGTGCTTGATGTCGCGGGTTGCCACCCCCTCCGTGTTGATGGCAACCACTACGTCGTCCCAGATCCTCTCCCGTCCTTCCTTGTTGGCGCATGATGTTCCGAAGAGGGCATCAAAATTCCCAGGACATGCTCCACCAGGACACCAACTTCCTTCACACTGAAGCTGGTGGCCCTCTGCCTCTCTGGCTGGGGGTCGCGAGTGGTCTCAGATGGTGTTTGCCCCGACATGGCGACCCCCGAGGCAGGAGTGGGTGGGCAACTGGGTCCTGGGGCTGGGCTGTGGAGCGATGGTATCCCAGTCGGGAGTCTTCTGTTCCAGCAGGGGTGGACACAGCAACTGGAACCCTGGCTGACAGGTAGGCACCAAATAGCAGGGCACGTGGGCAGCAGGCAGGCAGGCAGCAGCAGATGGCAGTTGGGAGTGTGCTCGGGCTCTTGGGGGCAGTAATTCGGCCTTCTGGGCAGGAGCGTGGTCTTCCGTGTGTTGTTGCGTGGCCAGCTTGATACGGAGTGATTTGGCATGTGAAAATCTTGCACGTCTGGGTGTAATTCGAGGAAAGGCCCTTAGCGCGTAAGCGCGTCTGTGACATGATGCGCGCGGGCGTTTCCCTCAACACGGGTGCATGTTCATCGTACACGTCCAAAAACTGCACGTCCGAGCTTCAGCTCGTGTAATTGGAGGAAAGGGCCTTAGCGCGTACATGCGTAAGTGATGTTGTACGTGTGAGCCGGTTTAAAAGGCACGTGTAGGACCCCATTTCCTTGTACATGCTTTTCGTGGAGAGCGAGTGGGTGAATTCTGTACTTCTTGTCGGTTCACATGCGATTACTTCACAGCGTTTCAAGTTTGTACTCCCTGTTACCTCTGACAGCGTTAATTTTTTTTGTTGCGCCTGTTTCCTCAAACAGCGTTCACTTCTTCTTTTGTCCTGTCTCCTCAGACAGCGTACAATTCTTCTTTTGGCTGGGGTGTTGCCAACGCGCACACGCGCGTCTTTTTCATGTTCTTTTTCCAGGCAGACGGTGAGTCGTGCATGTATTTACCAACTGTACTTGCCCCGTGTGTCGTGTACCCCTTCAGAGGTCATTGTAGGCTGCGTGTAACACGCGTACACTTATTTTTGTGTTCCTAGGTGCAACAGCATAGTGCAGGTTCATTTTTCCATGCATGTGGTCTACGAGGGGTTGCGTGCACGTTATTTTTTGTTTTCGGGGTGCCTGTGCGTTGCGTGACCCGTCATCTTCCCCCAGGGGTCACAGACAGCCTTGCTAAAGCACTAGGGTACGAATTCCATCTAGTACCCTACCCCTTTCACCGCCAATTGCCCAGGACAATCGTTTACTGCTACTCCCATATGCACAACAACATCAGTGCCATGGTTGGGAGGCGACCAAGCGGTAAGGGAGGCAAAGGTGGCCGACCTCCAAAAGGTGGGCATGGTGGGCACGGTAGGTGATGTGGCCAGGATTTGCAGGGTGCCCCTAAACCCCCATGTGTGGAGGAGCAATCAGGGACTCCCATGCTCCCCCCCCATGGTTGTGGGAAACGTAGCTGACACCATCCCAGCTCAGCCCTTGTTGGACCAGCCCATTGTGGCACCTGAACTGGCACAGGATGACTCCCAGGCTGACTTCCAGGTCAGCAAGTCTACGCCACGTGTGGCGGTGCAAGTGGTGTCACCAGGCCACGTGGATCTGGGGCAGCTATGTCATCTGCTGCCCCAAGTAGGCAGAGTGGGGAGGCTGCAGGGACAGCTGCAGCTCAATCCACCCCAGCTCGGAGTCTCCCAGCCGGGACAGTGTCGGTCCCGGTCCATCAAACCGACGTTGCCCCTGCCAACATCACCCTGCAGCCAATGCCTGCAACAAGACCTATGGTCATTGTGCATTTGCACACTCCTACTACCCAGTCCACCGGCGCTTCTGCCCCTACTGACCAGAGCGGAGTAAGCCACTCAGGATCTGCACCACCTTTGAAAAAGAAGAAGAAGGGTGCTCTGGCACTACAGGCTGAGACCCCAGACATGGCTACACACTCCGGCACGTCAAGGAAGCCTAGCTTTAATGACGCCAAACTTGATGCACTAGTGTCCTATGTGTCGGCACATAGCCGCGAAATGGTGGTGACTGCAGGGTGCAAGACCACACCTGGTCAACGTAAGGCACACTGGCAGACCATCGCAGACATCATTAGTGCCCTTGGATTTGTGAGGTGCTCAGCTGATGATTGCTACAAGTGCTGGAATGACCTGAAACGCAGAGCAAAGAAAAAGCTGGCCTCAAATCATGCTTCTACTCTGGTGACTGGCAGTGGGTCTCCACAAGAGGACAACTAACTCACTGAACATGAGTCTGTTGCTGGTACCTTCATCACAGAGGAACAGATCCAAGGCGTGGGAGACCTACCAGATTACGACGCATTGTCCGGTGAGTGCCCATGCATGTGTGTGTAATCAATGTGTATGTTGTGTGGGTGATAGGTTCTGATTGAGTGCCAGGTGAGAGTGTGTGCACCTAAGTGATATGGGCCACCCATGCGCTTCCTCCAAAACAATCAATGGCCTTGGATTTGGGTTTGACAGTATCCCTTCTGCCCACAGTAGCCATTTAGCTCCATATTACTGCAGTTGCCCTTGAACTGTCATCTTGCAACAACATTGTTCAGAATTTTTCAGTGTTCATTCAGGCTGATTTTTTCAATTCTCCCACTTTGCAACGCATTTTTCAGCCCTATTGTCACATATGTGACATGCTTCTGTCATTGATTATACCCGACATTGGCCCACATTTGTTACCTTGTTATGTGAATTATTAGACCATTCAAGCTGATTGAGTATTGGCCTGCTTACATTGATTTTTGGTGCCTGTTTGTATGTGGTACTTGATAGTTGTTTCCTGTGATGTTTAAGTGACCAACCATTGAGGTGTACGTCTGCCTGCAATTACTGTATTCTTGTACACTGCATGTGTTGCAGTGAGTGGCACATGCGTATTTTGTCACACTATGTAGCATTGTTCATCTCATCATGTCCCTCTCACATGGATGGCTGACAGTACTCATTCACTGACATATGGCTGTACTTGTCAAATGTACCATGGCTATTCTACATGCCATCTGTGTGCTGGCATGTGTCATGTATGTGTATTGGACATGCCACTCACAGGCTAATGTGTGATGCCAGTGCTACCCAGCATACAGCAAATGTGTTGCTTTTCCATCTTTGTGTCATCAGTGTCTGCGTTTTGCCTCCCCTTCCAACTCAGTGACAGTGCAGGCATGCCAGGGTTATAGTCATGTGGGACATGTGTAAATCATGTACTGGATCTCTGGCTTGTCAGGCCTATGTGTGTGCTATGGTGCTAATGCCTGTTTCCATTTTTTGTGTTTCATGTTTTTGCAGGTGATGATGCACTTGATGCGGTTGAGGTTGAGGAGATGCTGCTGACCCAGGAGGAATCTCAGGCACGACCGGGCACCAGTGGGGGACGTGGTGTGGTGGTGGGTGAAAACCCAATCTTACTGCAGACCATACTGTCCAGGGGTGTCTCTGGGTGCACCTCCCCAGACCTCTACTGAGGTGCTGAATCGGATGATGAGACTTATGTGCCGTCGCAGGTGAGTGTTTCTGGCAGGGATTCTGTTCTGTCCAACCCACCTGCACCAGGGGTAGAACCCTCTATGGGGATGTCAGTGTTGGTAAGTCCGCCTTTGGCAGTTACGAATGCAGGGTCACACTCTACAACATCTGATCCTGTTCCTGGTCCAGCAGATCAGACGGGGAATGCAGTCCTGCAGCCTCAGGATGTGCCAGCACAGCAAGGTGCAGATCTCCTTGCCCCGAACAGGTGTGGTGCCTGCCGACGCAGTGGCCGTACGCCACCAGGCAATACTGTATGGGAAAACTCCATGTACAGTATGGCAACCCAACAGGCAGCATCAGTTGAAATGATGGCTCAGGCAATGGAGAGGGTGGCCACTTCCATTATCCCCCCTGAAAGGCAGATGGAGCAACAACAGCAGGCAACAGACTCCATTTGCCGATCACACAGGGAAGACATGTTGGCGTCCAACAGGGACCGACGGGCGGCACTGGAGACTCTGAGGGAAGCCATTTCTATAGAGTCACAGGGCCACAGGGAAGCCCTGAGGGTAGAACTCCATAACCTCAGGGAGACTCTTGTTGAACTTGAGGCTTCCACAAATTTGAGGACAGAACAGCAGCTGGAGCGGATCACATGTTCGCTCTCAGCTGAGCTGCAGGCAACACGGGAGGAGATCCGGGCATCACTGGAGGCCATGCGTGCAGAAATGCAGGCAACCGGTCAGGTGCTGCATGGGGATCTCCGTACTATCATCCTCCAGAACGAGACCTTCCACACCCGCATGCTTGCTGCCATGGAGAACCATACCAGGGCTTTGCGTGGGCAGCCTCCCATAGCACCACCACCTCCTGATGCAGCAGCAGAGGGTGATGATAGCGACAGCAGCACTTCTCCCACAGTAGCGTAGCCGTGCAGGCCATAAGCCCATGAGGTGTTTTTTTCCGCAACATCCGCACAGGTGGGTGTTGGGGTGCACCCTGTCCTCAGACCTCCTGGGTGGCCTCCCCTCACCCCCTGACCCCCACATGGCCATTTTTGATATTTTTATTTTTCAGTGTGTTGCCTTGTGTGGCTCCCGTGGGCATCCACTGTGTATTCCGGCTGGGCACATGTAGGCTTGTCCTGTGTTTGGGTTAGATGCGTGGGTTCCTGGCACACACACCCCTCCTGCTTCCCATTTCCATGGGCTTGCAAAGGGTGTGACCAAGTGACAGTGACTTACACAGTGACATTGGGCTCCCATGAGCTGTGTGGGAAGTCTGTAGTCATAAGTATGTGGACATTTCTTGTGGGGTTTGTTTTTGTATTGAACACTGCATGGTGTTTTGATATGTGCTTGTGCATCCATGTCTTCCTCCTTATCCACAGGTACCTTCTTCATGTCTTCACAAGGCCGTCTCCTTTGCAGATGCAGTTCATGTTGTATGCAGTACACTGACATATTTGCCTGACAGCAGCACTCTGGAGTTGTAAGGGATCAATGTACTGGCTTATTGAGGTTGTATGACTTACATTACTTTGAGTTTGTACTGTCAAATTTTGGCGATGTTTCATGCTGTGTTGCTGTATTGTGTTGCTGGTAAGTATTTGGTCATGTGTGCTGTTTGTTATTGATTACTGGGAGCATATTGTCTGTGGCCTGTTTCCATTTGGGACAGTGGACTTTGTGACACTTGTGTCATGTGTTGTGCATTCCTTTGTTTGCTTTCACATTGCAGGACATGCCATGGCGTGTTAGGTGGTGGAGATGGGGAGGGGTTGGGTGACATGGAGCTATTTTCATGTTGTATTTTGCAAGGGGGTAGTCATTCATGCAGCATAAATGTGTGTCTTTTTGTGACACAGCATTGGTTGTCTTTCGGTAGGTAGGAATGCACACAATGTAACACTTCCAGGTGACCAATCTCAGGCTGGTATGGTTGTGACAGTTGACTATCCCTTATGTCATCATCATTGATTGTCAGCTGGTATGTGCCAGGGCTATGTGCACTCCAAAGGGGTGTGATTTTAGGTGAAGTAATTAGCCACCAGCTGCATACGGGCTGCCTCACCACGTGCCCTTTCCCCTCCCATGCGCAGCGGGCGTGCTTGTGGTTGGGGATGTGGGGGCACCACCATGGCGTGTTGCAACGTTGTGCAGGACACATGCTGCCACTATGATCCTGCACACTACTGGCGCATATAGCACCTGCCCACCAGAGCGGTCAAGGGAGTGAAAGCGTGACTTGAGCACTCCGAATGTGCGCTCCACTATGGCCCGGGTTGCAATATGGGCTGTGTTGTATCTTATCTCGGGTGGTGTGGTGGGGTTCCGAATTGGCACCATCATGTGGGTGCTCAGAGGGTAGGCACTGTCCCCTGGGGAGGTGATGATGGGTATCATTAGTGGGGTTGTGACATTACTCAGTATCTGACATGCATGCATGTGCAGGGGCATTTATATTCACCAATGAGCCATGTGATGCCATGCCTCCCAGGTTCCAGGGCCTGGTATAGGGGTGACATTCTGAATATGAAACTATTATGGGTGGACACTGGATAGTTCGCATATACAGAGGTAGTGATGCCATTGTCATCACATACAACCTGCATGTTGATGGAATGCCAGTGCTTGTCATTGCGATATTTGTGCTCTGTAGCCCTATGTGGACGTACAGCCACATGGGTACTATCGATGGCACCAAGCACTTTTGGGAAGTGTGCCACCCCATAAAAGTTCTGCCCCCATGTGACACTACAGAGAGTTACTTCAGATGCCCTCCGTCCATTTGGGGTGGGGGGTTGAGGACCACCAGAAAACTTGGAACAGCCCCCAATGGATGGGGTAGTAGGTTTGGGGCACCCTGGGGGCAGATTGGCACACTAATGTGCCCATATGCCCGTAGGTAATTGACAAAACAAAAAAATAAAACATCAAGAAATACCTGTGACTGTGGGGGGGCACCCTTAACCAGCAGTCATGTATGTCAAAAAAGGGGGGTCCCTCTACCCCCACCCAAAATGGAGGGGGGATCTCATGCAGCCCTCCCTGGGGGCAGATTTCTGCCCCCATGTGACACTACGGAGGGCTACTTGAGATGCCCCCCGTCCATTTGGGGTGCGGTTTGAGGACCACCAGAAAACTTAGGACAGATCCCGCAATGTATGGGGCCGTAGGTTTTGGGCACCCTGGGGGCAGATTGGCACACTAATGTGCCCATCAGCCCCTAGGTAAGTGACAAAACAAAAAAATAAAACATCAAGAATTACCTGTGCTTGTAGGCAGACAAGGGGGCACCTTAAACCACCAGTCATGTATGTCATGTAAAGGGGGGTGTCCCTTTACCCCCCCACACAAAATGGAGGGGGATCTCACGCAGCCCTCCCTGGGGACAGATTTCTGCCCCATGTGACGCTACAGAGGTCTACTTGAGATGCCCCGCCCGGCCATTTGGGGTAGGGGGTTGAGGACCACCAGAAAACTTGGGACAGGCCCCACAATGTATAGGGCAGTAGGTATTGGGCACCCTGCGGGCAGATTTGAAGAATAATGTGCCCATCTGCCCCTCAGTAATTGACAAAACAAACAATAAAAGATCAACTAATACCTGTGCCTGTAGGGAGGCCTGGGGGGCACCCTAAAACCCCATTCACGCATGTCATGAAAAGGGGGGTCCGTCTACCCCCCCACCCAAAATGAAGGGGGGATCTCATGCAGCCCTCCCTGGAGATGCCCCCCAACCAATTGGCCTGGGGGGGGAGAGGGCCAGTAGAAAGGTTGACACAGTGCCCCCAAATCATAGGGCAGTACGTTTTGCCCACCCTGGGTGCAGATAGGCACTCTAATGTGCCCATCTGCCCAGATGGCAAAGGGGCAAAAGAAAACAAAAAGAAGAAAACTTGTTTTTTTCTGTTGGTGTTTTGGGGTTGGGGCGCACTAGACACCTCGGATTATGATGAATGGAAGGGGGCTGGCTGCTGTGTAAGGGAAGCAAGTGCAGTGCTGGGTGTGGATCGCTGGATTTTCACCTAACAATGGCACAGCACATTGGTCTGGCGCTTACTTCCTGTGCACAGTGTTCGGACAGCGGAAGTGAGCACCATAGTAAGTGGGCATTGGGCGTTTTGAAGGAATTGATGTTGTGTGCACCGTATGGAATTTGTGTTTTTTCAACATTGTAAATTACCCGGGGGCGGATTGTTAGTGGGGTGGGTTGCAACTGGGGCTGGAGTGTTGGTGGTCTGAGCGGGAGTGGGTGCTTGGGGAAGATATTGTGGTGGCCTGGAGGACACACTTGCAGGGGCAGGTTGCAAATTGCCCCCCCCCAGACCAGCTGAACAGTGCTGTTCCCCTGGAAGGGCAGTTTGCCAATATGTCATCTGCACAATGTTTACGTAGTGGTGGGGGTTTCCATATGCCCATTGGTCTTATTCCCATTTCCTATCAGTGTGCAGTTCACCCATCCGTGGGGGTAGATGATTGGGATGTATCATGTATCTAGTTTATGGAAACGAAATGTTTGCAGATAGCAGTCTAAAAGTTTGCATGTATTATTGGTGGGCTGAGTACAGATTGTAATTCTTTTTTGTTTCCTTTTCAGTTGTGGATAATCGAAAACTTCCGCTGACTTATGTAAGTAGTACAACATTTCCTTTTGTTAGTATGCATTGTAATGTGGGGGAGCATGGTTACTGTGGTGGGAGGGACTGTGGCTGTAGTGTCAGTGGTATGGTGGGAACGGGTAGTGGGAGGTCATGCGGGCAATGATGGGTGTGGCCTAAATTGAGGAAGTTGGCTGCTTTGTAGGAAAAATAATGTAGCAAACATAATCACCATCACTTTCTGAAATATGTTTGCACTAGTAATGCAGATGGTCAATTTTCGTGAGCATGCAATGCGCACTTGGTATGGAGCACTTTCCTTTTATGGGAACAGTCACCATTTGTGTCGTCCAAGTCCAGCAGTGGTCCCAGTGAGTCCCGCCAGGTGCCCCATCCTTTCGCAGGGGCAAAGTAGCAATGCAGGCCAGCCAGAGGTCCAGGACAGTCGGGAGTGATGTCGCTGGCCTTAAGTGCCCGTCTTCCATGTGGGTCTTTCGTACCCCAAGTTCAGTAGTGGTTGCAGGGAGCCCCGGCACAGTCCCCACCTCTTCCTGAAGGGGAAAGCTGTAGTGCTTCCAGCCAGAGGTCTAGGATGGTCGGGGTTGACGTGTGTGACTTTGGACGCCTCTCTGCCTTGTTGGTCGACTGCCCCCAACTTCACCAGTGGTCCTCACGATGAAACTCACAGTGAAACTGTCCAAAATGTTATCCATTTGTGATGATTGCTGCACATTCTGTCAGGATGCCTATATTCAGAGGCCATACCATGCACACTTGCTGTGGAGTTCATTTCCTCTGTCAGAATAGTCACCCCGCTAAAGTATCACGGTGCAGTACGTGCAATTCGCATTACCACTGTGCAGTACAATTGGTGGGCCACAGGAACAGAAACCTTCACTGATTACAATTGTGCCAGCATAACTGTGCCAGTAACACAAGGTGATATAGTGTGTCCTTCACCTCTTTCCCAGAAAGGTATGTGCCAATCACGTATTGATCTACTATTCTCTCACATGTGAAGTGCATGTGAGATTTGGGCAAGTGTGCGTCTGGGATTTTTGCAAGACACATGTGTTGTAGCAATAGTTGTGCTAATTGATAAACTGTATGTCTGGCCATATTCATGGGGGTTTTCCTGTTTCCATTTCCTAGTGAGGATGAGGGTTGTGTGGATTGTCGGCCATTCTTTCATCTAAAGGGCTGCAGGACATTTTAGAGGGGCGACCACATCTGGGCCTCGAAGGGATGCTCTCTCGGTCCACTTGTTTGGTGTCGAGGGAATGCACCTTCAGCAGCTCAGAGGAGCCATCAGCGTTGCCCAGCAAAAGGAGATATCCCCCCCGCCTTATAGTGGTACACCTGGAGGAAATTATTTGGCATCTATGGGACGGAAAGGGGTACGGGAGCTATTGATGGAGGAACTTGTTAAGTGACTTCAATTCAGCACTCCAACAAAGTCAATGCCTAGTCTGGGATGCCCAAGGGAAGCCCTTATTTATATATTTTTATGACAAGTTCATAGATCTGGATGATAAACCCTTGTATAACGCCCCTCTCTTTGAATCCCCCTGACCTCACTGAGCCAAGAAGTAGGTTTGTTTTGCAAATTAAAAGATTTATTTGAAAAATTAAACAATATATATATATATATATATATATATATATATATATATATATATATATATATATATATATATATATCACACCTTTTATGGATAAATTATTATTTGATAGCACATTTATGAATATAATGTTGATCAACAATGGGTAATGTTACACTTGCACACTTTTTTCAATCAGTGAGGAGTTAGTATAGAAAGGATAAGGTAGCAGAGAATACTTTTATGGTTTCAAGGAAAAGCAACGATGGAAAGAATGCAGCACATAAATAAACTGATATGGTTTCAACAAGAGACAATATAATCACCTTTCCCCTTGTGGCAATTCACTCCCCCCTATGCAATATAAGGAAATGGAAGAGAGCACACAGTTTTCAGGAATACAATCAAACGCAATACAAATTCTAGTTCCCCCCTAGCAAGCTTGGAGCAACCGGTATGCTTTTAAAACTTGCAGAAATAATTTTAATGTAATTTGCAATGACGTGAAAATATGCTAAAAATGATCCCTATAGGAAATTCAGGGTAGGTGATAGCTACTTAAGATTGGTTCAGGTCAACACTATCAGTGATTTGTGAGGGATTATCAGGTTGAAAACGGAGTTCAGCAGTTGCAAGCAAAAGGCCAGCTATTTTTGACAGGTGGAGAAATTTGAGTCAAATTGCAATTCACAGCACTTTTTCCGAGTGCGTCTATCACGATTACATGTTTGAAAAACTATTAGGAGTAGACAGTTTTGGGCTTGTTGGAAAGCCTAGGATTTTAGCTTTAAAATGAAAGTTAAATCTCGCTCCTAGGACGTGCGGTTCAAAAGATACGGACAATTTAGTGGAGGTAGATTCTCAGAAATAAAGTAAGATTCAAATGACAAATGACACTTTCAGAGGTTTGAAATCACAGAAGGGACACACGATTTCTATGCAGTTCTAAATAGGTGGAAATGGTTTGAATTAGATTATTTTAAACTAAGAGATTGGTTTTGCACAGCTCTGGCTGGATACTCACTCCTAATTTTGGAAGGAATGGCCCTCGTCACAGATCTGGTCAACAGGTTTAGCTGCGGTTCTCTCTGCTCTCCTGGTCTGGATCTCTGGTTCTGGCAAAAGTTCTTGGCACTGCACAGCGGTCTGGTCTGCGGTTCTGGATACAGCACGGCACTCTGGGTCTGGCAAAGGTTCTTGGCTAGAATCAAACCAGCACAGCCCGGCTATTTTATTCTGATGTGCCCCTTGGAAGTCTGGGGTAAATCAGTTTGCAAAATTGTAAGGCCAGCTGAGAATACTTTTAGCTTGCAGTAGGCCTTCTGTTTCAAAGTTCTGGAGTCTGGAGTCTGGTTTTCTAAGTTCTGGTCTCTGGATAGGGCCTGAATTTGGATGTCGTCCGTCAAAGTGCTTCGCAGGAAAGTGGAAAGTGAATCTCTACCTGGGTCTCAGTGGCTTTTTTTATGTCTTTTGAAAATGGGTGGGAAGGCTGACTTTCTATGCCCAACCCTCTAAGGATCCTAAGGCTAGAGGATTTTCTGTCCTTTAACTGGATAACTGAGTTGTGAGTCAGAGTGATGCTACCCTTTTACAATCTATTGAAGAAACGCCCCTTTGCTTTTACTTAGAACCCGATTTTTCATATTCAAACATGTTTCCCAAATATACAAGTGGTTCATAATACATGTACAGATCACAGATGAATTAAGACCGGTCTCTGTTCAAGCCTCATGTTCCTGTGAGCTTGGTTTCAGAAACGACAACATTTTGCACTTTTAGTGGGTTTTGCCATGTTGGTTTTTCATCAAATCTTCCACGGAGGTACACCCGCCCTCTACGCATATTACAGTAAGTTTTCATTTTTCTAGCATAAACCCTGTGTCTGCAATATTGATAAATCCTGGGGTTTAGCCTCAGAACATACCACAACGTTGAGCTTAGTCTCAAAATGTGGCAACATTTCTCATATTAAGAATCCCCAAATTGTAAATTTCTGTCAGCTTAATACAATATTTTATAAGCAATTTAATAAAACATACATTTGCTCTCAATTCAGTACACCCATTTGCTTGTCCCCACCCCCGGGAACTTGGCTTGACTCAGAGATCAAATGTCTTTCCTTCCCCCAGAGCAACTGTAGACAATTACACCTCAAATCAGCATATCCTATTCAGTAGAAAGAGTCTATTGTGTTGACTGGGGTCAGCAGACCAGGGTGCCACTCTGCATCTGATTAACACGACCATGTGATCTCCTGTGCTGTTGCTAGTAAGAGCAGGTGTCTAGGCTTCCCATGGACAGAGGCCTCTTGAACTTTTAATTGAATCAGACTGCCTTCTAGTATAGGGCCCGGGAACAGTAGGTGTTAAGAATTCTCATTAACCAGCAAGGCTTTGAAGTTTCCAGCTAACTCAGGTTCCTTTTCAGCTCCTGAAATACCAGTCTCCTGTCATAGTTTAGATCGCTAGCACCGGTTAGTGTCAAGCACCGGTACTGCACCCATTTTTGGGAGCTGTCTTGAATTAATCCATTTCAAAAAGGGGATTTTACTTGATAGCATATGATCCTTGCTAACATTGTATTAATGTGGATTCTGCAGTAGAGTTATGTAGAACACCCAACCAGAAGTTGGATTTTTTGTTTGGTGGTTTCGTGCCCATGATTTTAGCGATTTTTGACATTAATTAAAACAGATTTTGAACAGCACCATATTCCTTTGCACTGATTTCGCTCATGGCGCTTCTGGTCCATCACGCTCGCACTGGTGGGTGGCAAGTCAGGCGACCTTTTTGGTGTGCTTTCCTGGATTCTGGCGCAAATGTGGGCTTTTCAGCCATCTTGGATTTTCTAACCCACAGCACCAAATGTTGCAGCATAATAACTTGAACGTGGGTTGATACACCTAACAAACTGGAATGGATATCACAGAGGTTTCCAAAACACTGTGGTGGCCTGGTCCCAGAAGATTCCCAGGAGGGTAGGAGAATTCCAGGGAAGGAAAGGGCCATCAACGCCTCGGTGAGGAAACTGAATGGCGAGCTGGCAAGAATGACATAGGGCAATGATAGAATTTGGGCAATTCACCATGGCTTCATCAAAGGTGAACTGATGTTTCACTGAGACAGGGTGCACCTTTCAAAAAGAGGCATGGACATTTTCATTGCAGACATTTTGACCTTTGCCCAGGCGCTATGTTGCAGGGTGGAGCCCAGTAAATGATGGACTTACTGCATTGTGTGACATGGTAATAAAATTGTGAGTAAATATGTTGACAGTGAGTCTGCGACTTCCTAGCAATTGATTACTACGTTGTGTTCATGGCATGTCAATGTATTCAATATTTCGGTGCTGCTTATTTCTTTGCAAACCATCACCACTTTCAGCAGCCTAATTCCACTTGCTGGGCCTTGCAGTAGTTCTATCCTTATGACCTTCCCCCTTCCAACACAGAACCCTATGTGAATGAGCAGGGGGTTTTGTCGAAAGTGTGCAAGCAATTGTGTGGAATGGCCTGCCATGTACTTTCCTTATCTTTACTGTCTGAGTCTAGATCACCTCTGCCTTTTCATCTCACCCAATCACTAATATGTTACGTGGTTGCTTCTCTCCTCCATTTCCCATCCACATGTACCCACTGGAGGAGGGGATGGTGCAGCGCACGTTGGCTCTCTCTGATTTGGTACTGTCAGTTCCATCCTCATCCCCACACTTGTATTTGTGTGATGTAAAGCTGAAGATGATATCTTGCCTAGATTTTTTGTTGTCTTTGTTGTAGGTGCAGGTGTGTTGTAGCTGTCTAACCACTTGTAAGAAAGCAGTGAGCTGGTCCTTAGCATTTCACGTGAGTGTTTGCAAAATAGTACTCTGTTTGTTGTAGCGTGCTGAGAGTACATCATATTGCAGAGGGCTGCTACAGATTGTGAGCAGAGTCTGGACATTTTGGTGTACTTGTGTGGTGTAGGTCTGTGGCATTGAATACCACTTACTCTACTAGGTTCCATACTTTGAGAAGCACACATACTTATTGTTTCAGTCTTTATCTGTTCTTTGGGCAGTGAAGGGTTCCATAGCGACAGTAGTCATGGCTTCTTGACGAACAATGTCTGGTGCAGAGGATTTCGCTGCAATGATGGAGTCTGGCCGGAGCAAGCCACAGAGACGAATGTGCAATCTGAAACAGATAGTGCTTCTGAGGGTGAGCAGGAAGTTGATTGGGGAAGTGAGTTTTCGACGGATGCTACTTCCTCCTCATCATCTGATGACAAAGAGGATGAAAGAGTACATGTATATTTTCCCACACTTCTCACATGCAGGGGACCTGTAAGGGTGAGGGGACATGCAGGACATGCAAGGAATGTGCCAGATCCTGACACGGCTGATGAGTGGCAGTGGGTGCCTCCAGCAATGGCTCAGCCTGTTGTGCCCTCTTTTACTGGTATATCAGGGTGCACAGTGGATACAGATGGGTTTCAGTCTGTTGACTTTTTCAAACTTTTTGTTGATGATGGGTTCATTGCAGATGTGGTTCAGCAAACCAATGTGTATGCTGCACAGTTTTTGAGGTCACAGGGTCCCACTCTCAGACCCCATTCCAGAGCACAATCATGGGTTCCAACGACCAATGTTGAGATGAGAAAATGTTGGGGTCTCATTCTGCTCATGGGAATATCGCCGAAGCCAACTATCTCAATGTACTGTTCTACTGAAGCAGTATTTTCAAACCCTTTTTTTTCCAGCAACAATGAGTAGAAATCACTTTCAAGCACTGTAACGTATGTTGCATTTCAATGACAACTCAGCAGCATTACCCAGAACGGACCCAAAATGTGATATGCTATTCAAATTTCAGCCATTTCTGAAGCACTTTACTCAGCGATTTGTGGAGGTGTATGTTACTAGCCAGAACATATCCATTGATAAATCATTGATGTTGTACAAAGGTCGGCTAATGTTCAAGCAGTACCTTCCAAGTAAAAAGAGCACAATACATGATCAAGGTGTACATGTTGTGCGAAAGTACCACTGTGTATGCCTACAGCATGAGAGTCTACACTGGAAAAGACTCCATCCTAAACACTCTGGGCTGCCCAGCCCATTTGGGGACAAGTGAGAAGATTGTTTGGTATCTTCTCACACCATTGCTCCACAAGGGTCACATTTGTATGTGGACAATTTCTACACAGGAATTCCACTCTTCAAGGAATTGTACACTGTGGGCACACTGGATTGCGGTTTCAATCTGCATTAACCGCAAAAGCTTCCGCCGACAACTTTTGTGTAAGAGGTTGGACAAGGGACCATGTATGGCATTGCGGAGGGTTGAACTGCTGGCAGTAAAATTCTGCGACAGAAGGGATGTGCACTTGCTAAGTACTATTCATGATGAAAGTACTTCACTCGTCACTGTGCGTGGGCAGAATCTGCAAGTGCGGAAGTCCAACTGCATTCTGGACTACAACAAGTACATGGGTGGAGTAGATAAAGCAGACCAAGTGCTTCAGCCATACCATGCTGAACGCAAGTCGCGCATGTGGTACAAAATGTTGGCCATACACTTTATGCACGTAGCTACGCACAATGCTTATGTGGTGTACCGTGCACCATCAGCTACAAAGGTAAGATAGCCCTGACCTAAGAGCACGGTGTAACCGCACATTGAGGGTAGCTCATGATAAGATCTAGCATAAATCAATCCCAATTAACCCTTCATCTAAATCATTGTCTCTTACATGTGTTAAATTGACAGGAAATTGTAAACCGGAAGATAATGGCACCCAGATAAATTAATTATGAACCATTTACTAAGGCCACAAAAAGAAGTTCTTGACCGATATTGTGAAAAGAGGTGTACACGACCCTTGTCCCGACCCGAAATGGTGAAAATTGAAAAAGAGGATACAATTGACAAAAAAGGTAAAATAGACTACTGTCTTTTCTAAACTCAAATACAGGAAATGCATGTTGAGACTAGACAGAGAATATCCCATTCTCCGTATCTTTCTGTATAATTAAAACAACACTACTTTTAACCCCCTCCTTTTTCTTTCTACTGTATAGGGGGTGAACCTGTTTCGCTGTAAAAACCAACCTTAGAGCGACTAAATTAAGAAGAGAAACAGCAACTGCAGAAATAAGTGTGCCACTCTCTCAGTTACTAGGAAGAATACTCCTCTAACAGGTACCGGAGAGAAATAAATTGCTCCTTGCCTAAACACTAACGCTTAAAGACGTAGAGATAGAAATAAACCATCTAAAGGGACCCCGAAGGGGGTATTGTCAATACTGCCATAGACTTGCTATTGTGACAGCGAATTACTCACAAGTGTTGAGGGGATACAATGGAGAAAAGGTTAATAACGATAGGGGAGAATGTATCCATCGGTAAATGGGATTTAAACCATTGAAAATGTATGAATTATACTATATTCAAAGAGTGGTGAATAATTGGCCCCCTCTTTATTCCTTGTATTTTTCCACAGAAGATCATCCAGAAACTGACCTTTAGCTCCAACCCCAAAAAAAGGGATGAGAAAGGAGACCTTGAAGGCTGGTGAAAATCAAAAATAAGGAACAGCTTTGAAAACAATAATTGTTGTTTATGTATTTAGTGTTTATTTCTTCCCCTGATGAATTTCCTGTAAATGAGGGTGAAAGTTGGTTATAAGGAATGAAACTGTCGGGTATGTTTGTGTTGAGGAATGAAAGAATGGACGATTGAGGAGCCATCTGTACAAAGTAAAGGAGATACTAAAAGACGGCTCTCATAATAATTGGAACCGCGATTAAGTGTCCCCTGGTGTTATTAAAGAGCTAGAACACACTAGATTCAAAAAATGCTTTTGGGATATAGATTGTAAGAATATATCTGTCAGCATGGGAGGCTAAAATGTTGGTAAATGCAATTATTTTTACAAAAAGAAATAGAAAAAGAGAAAAAATTGATTGTTTTTACAGAGTTTGAAATATACTGTTTGTATAAAGGAAATGAAGAATCTGTATATTTTTTATATGAAAATAAATTGGTTATATTTTTTGATGATATAAGGCTCCCTGTAGTATGTCTGAATATAATTGGGTAATGACATACATCGAGGGTCAGTAACTGGATGAACAGTGGAAAACAAGGGACCATATGCACATTTAATACTATATTGTAGACAGTCTGTTGAAGAGGGTTGTTGCATATAGGTCCAAGACAAAAATAATAATCAAACACCTCTAGTCTCCAAAAATTGTTTGTGTGTACCATGCACCTGTGCCCCCAAACAACCTCTCATTTCTGAACTTTGAAAAAGAAGTTGTACAATCTCTCGCTATGGTCAATGTACAAACTCCCTCCTTTCCAGAGCTAGAAGATGTGGCCAGATTGAAAGATCGACACTTTGCTGATTATGTTCCTGCCACACCCATGAAGACACAACCTTACAGAAAATGTAAGGTGTATACAAAGCAAGGAATGAGGAGGGATACTCAGGTGTACTGTCCCCAATGCCCTTCCAAGCCAGCCCTCTGCCTACAGCCTTATTTCCTTTTGTATCATACAAAGAAAACGTATTGGGAGATTGACTGATTTCCAGGAATGCCCATCATTCCTTGAAAGGGACCCAAAGGCTCTGAATTCGTGCATGCCTTACAAAGGAATGGCACTCCTGCTCCCTGGACTGGAGGTGTACCTTCAATAAAAATGCAACAGCATTTCAACTCACTTCACTTTCTTTAGCATGCCTTCACAAGCATTGCTAGTTCTGCTCCCTCTACTTGATGCCTGCCTTGGAAAGGCACACCACTCCCGTACCTTTCACTTGAGGCCTGCCTTCAAAATAAATGTCAGTATAGCTCCCTCAGCTCAAGGCGTGACTTGCAAAGGAATGCGATTCAGGCTCCTTCCACTTGAGGCTTCTCTGCGAAAGAAAATTCACAACAGCTTCCTCCACTCGAGGCGTGCCATGCACAAGAAAGGAACTTCATTGTGGTTAACTCCCCATTGGCGTGCCTGGGCAAGCAATGCTAGTCCAGCTCCCTCCACTTGAGGCCTGCCTTGGAAAGGCACACCACTCCGGTTCCTTTCACGTGAGGCCTGCTTTAAAAGGAAAGGTCAGTCTAGCTCCCTCTGCGCGAGGACTGACTTGCAAAGGAACGCAATTTAGGCTCCTTTCACTTGAGGCGTACCTTGGAAAGGAATGCCACTCCATCTTCCTCACTTGAGGCATGCCTTGGTGAAGAAGGGAATACCACTTTAGTTCACTACCCTTTGGGGTGTCTTGGCAAGGCATGCTAGTGCAGCTCGCTCCACTTCAGGCCTGCCTCAGAAAAAAACGTCAGTGAAGCTCCCTCCGCTTCAGACGTACACTGGAAAGGAATGCGATTCTGGTTCTTTCCACTTGAGGCTTGGCTTACAAAAAACCCTCAGCCCTGCTACCTCTACTGGAGGCGTGCCTTACACAAGAAAGGAACACCATTCTGGTTCACTCCCCTGTGGTGTGCCTTGGAAAACAATGCTAGACCTTTCTCTCTCCACTTCAGGCCTCCCTTAGAAAGGCACACCACTCCTGTACCTTTCACGTGAGGCCTGCTTTAGAAGGAAAGGTCAGTCTAGCTCCCTCTGCGTGACGTGTGACTTGCAAAGGAACACAAGTCAGGCTCCTTTCACTTGAGGCGTACCTTGGAAAGGAATGCCACTCCAGCTCCCTCCACTTGATGTGTGCCTAGGAGAAGAAAGGAACACCACTCTAGTTCACTCCCCTTTTGGATGTCTTGGCAAGGCATGCTAGTGCAGCTCGCTCCACTCCAGGCCTGCCTTAGAAAAAAACATCAGTGAAGCTCCCTCCGCTTCAGGCGTACATTGGAAAGGAATGCGATTCCGGCTCCTTCCACCTGAGGCTTGCCATGCAAAGATACGCCAGTCCTGCTCTCTCTACTCGAGGGGTGCGTTGGAGAATACAGGAACACCATTCCCGTTCCCTCCACTCAAGGGGTGTCTTTGAAATGAGTAATTTGGCTCCCTCCCCTGAGGTCTAAGTTTCATGAAAATGGTACTTGGACACTGTGTATATGGCGGCAGTGTCTTGTGTACCTCGTACCATCCTGCCCTCTTTATTGTTTTACCTGAACTAATGTCATGTTTGGTGTGACTGAAATGTCTTCTGTAGGAATGACTTGGATACGATTGGTTTTTGAGGGAGGTAAAGCTACGTTGTACATGCAGATGTGAGTTCTGTGAATGCACTTTACCAGCACTGCAGAAATGATTACCATGTTAGTGGATGTGTGTTTATTGTGGGTAAGGTTGGAGATATGAATGGTTCAACATGACCAGTGAATGCAGGCATGATTGCTATGGGCGTATTTGAAGTTGGTGTGAAAGACAGCACCTGCAGGTGAGGTAGCCAAGTGAGCCAATGTCGCTTGCTATCAGTGTGCAAATACGGTTGGTTGCCACATGAAATATGAATGCAGACACAGTTGATATGCAAGTACTGAAAAATGGTGTGAAAGATAACGCTAGAGACACAGTTGCATTGTGAGCAGATGTTCACTTGCTGTGAGCGTGCAGATACGGTTGGTGCCACATGACATTTGAATGCAGACATTTGAATGCAGAAACGGTTCATATGCAAGTACTGGAAAATGGTGTGAAAGATATCGCTAGAGACACGGTTGCATTGTGAGCAGATGTCCACATTCTATAAGTGTGCAGATACGGTTGCTGTGGAGCAAGTGATTTGGTAGAGGTGTGACTGCTAAAATGGATGCCTAATGACTGCAGACACGGAAGGTGTATGAAAGGCCAGTAAAACGGTTGGTGCCTTGACGTGGCTTTACTGCTCACATGAACATCCCCTCATGTGCTAAACCAACCCTTTCTGTCCTATTGCACTGTGAACTGTATGTATGAGTGTGAGCAAAGGTGCCTGTGAATGGGCTTGAAGAGGAGAAACAGGGTGGCAGTGGATAGTACACAGTAATTTGTGTATTCCTAGAGCATGTACCGTATGGATGATTTACCCACTCTCAAACAGGTGCTGACACCCACGCATACGAGGGCTGCCTTGCTTTGGGACACCTGTGGGAATGCAGGAAGGTAGGCCAGGTGTTGTTGGCAGTGTGTTTGTGAGGATCTGGCGGTGGGAAATCTCAGAAAAATGAGTTTTTTTCACCAAACTTCCAACTTTGTCGGGGCTTGTGGGTAATACATTCTAGGGTTATTCGCACAAGTCAGACCTCCGTGGATTCCCAGTGTGTCCTCTTTTCGGAAATGCATGGGTTCAATTTTTCCGTGGTGTAGGTGACACCTCAACCCCAAATCTGTAGGTTGGCTCCGCAAACCCTTTCGGGGTTACCAGTGGTTTAGCCTTTTCCTTTTGTGCCCAGGTAGGTGCACCCACACATGTGAGGTACCATTTTCATCAGGACACCTGTGGAAACGCGGGAAGGTAGGACATGTGGTGTTGGTGGTGTGATTTCGGTAGGTGGGCAGAGTGAAATGTCCAAACATTTTGATTTTTTTTGCCAAATTTCGGTCTTTGCAGGGGGTTGTGGGTAATACATTCTGGGACGATTCACACAAGTCACACCTCTGTGTATTCCCATGGGTATCCTCTTTTTGGAAATGCATGGGGTTCCCTGTTTTCTGTGGTGGCTGTGACATCCCAGGCCCAAATCTGTAGGTTGTCCACAAGGGCAAAAGTCCTCCAAATCTGCTCTGCCGAAAGACTTGGTGTTACCAGTGGTTCAGCCTTTTCCCTTTGCGCCCAAGTAGGTGCATCCACACATGTGAGGTACAGTTTTTGTTGGGACACCTCTGAGAACGCGGGAAGGTAGGACATGTGATGTTGGCGGTGTGTTTCGGTGGGTGGGCAGAGTGAAATGTCCGAAAATTGAGATATTTTTTTCGCCAAATTTCAGACTTAGCCGGGGGTTGTGGGTAATAAATCCTGGGATGATTCGCGCAAGTCACACCTCTGTGGATTTCCGCGGGTGTCCTCTTGTCAGAAATACATGGGGTTCCCTGTTCTCCTTGGTGGCTGCGACACCGCAGTCCCAAATGTGTAGGTTGTCCACAAGCGCAAAATTGCTCAAAATCTGCTCTGCTGAAAGACTTGGGGTTACCAGTGGTTTAGCCTTTTCCCTTTGCACCCAAGTAGGTGCACCCAAACATGCGAGGTACTGTTTTTCGTTGGAACACCCATGGTAATGTGGGAATGTGGGAAGGTAGGACATGTGGTGTTGGCGGCGTGTTTCGGTGGGTGGGCAGAGTGACATTTCCTAATGGTGTGATTTTTTTGCCAAATTTCTGACTTCCATGTTTTCCTTGGTGGATTGCACAACCAAGGCCAAAATGTGTAGGTTGTCCGCAAGAGTAAAATTCCTCAAAATCTGCTCTGCCGAAAGTCTTGGGGTTACCAGTGGTTTAGTCTTTTCACTTTGCATCCAGGTAAGTGCACCCACACAAGTGAGGTACCGTTTTCATCGGGACACCTCTGGGAATGCGGGAAGGTAGGACATGTGGTCTTGGCTGTGTGTTCCGGTGTGTAGGCAGAGTGAGATGTCAGAAAATTGAGATTTTTTTGCCAAATTTCAGACTTTGCTGGGGGTTTTTGGCAAATACATTCTGAGTGATTTGTGCAAGTCACACCTCTGTGGATTCATATGGGTGTCCCCTTTTCGGAAATACATGGGGTTCCCTGGTTATGGGTAATACATTCTGGGGCGATTTGCGCAAGTCACACCTCTGACGAATTCAGCGGGTGTCCTCTTTTTGGAAATGCATGGGGTTCCCTGTTTTCCTTGGTGGCTTCACCACCCTATGCCCAAATGTGTAGGTTGTCCACAAGAGCAAGATTTCTCAAAATCTTCTCTGCCGAAAGACATGGGGTTACCAGTGGTTTAGCCTTTTCCCTTTGTGCCCAGGTAGGTGCACCCACACATGTGAGGTACCGTTTTCATTGGGACACCTGTTGGAACACGGGAAGGTAGTATATGTGGTGTTGGCAGCTGTTTCGGTGGGTGGGCAGAGTGAAATTTCTGAAAAGTGTGAATTATTTACCAAATATCAGACTTTGCTGGGGGTTGTGTGTAATACATTCTGGGATGATTCACACAAGTCACACCTCTGTGTATTCCCATGGGTGTTCTCTTTTTGGAAATGCATGGAGTTTCCTGTTTTCCTTGGTGGCTGCGACACCCCAGGTCCAAATCTGTAGGTTGTCCACAAGAGCAAAATTCCTCAAAATCTGCTCTGCCAAAAGACTTGGGGTTACAAGTGGTTTAGCCTTTTCCCTTTGCGCCCAGGTAGGTTCAGTCACACATGTGAGGTACTGTTTTCATCTGAACACCTGTGGGAACGCGGGAAGGTAGGACATGTGGTGTTGGCAGCGTGTTTTGGTGGGTGGGCAGAGTGAAATAATTGAGATTTATTCACCAAATCTCGGATTTTGCTGGGGCTTGTGGTTAATATATTCTGAGGCAATTTGCGCTAAGTCACACCTCTGTAGATTCCCAGGGGTTTCCTCTTTTTGGAAATGAATGGTGCTTCCTGTTTTCCTTGGTGGCTTCGACACCCTAGGCCCAAATGTGTAGGTTGTCCACAAGTGAAAAATTCCTCAAAATCTGCCCTGCAGAAAGACATGGGGTTACCAGTGGTTTAGCTTTTTCCCTTTGCACTCAGGTAGGTGCACCCACACATGTGAGGTACTGTTTTTGTTGAGGCACCTGTGTGAACACAGGAAGGACGGACATGTGGTGTTGCCAGCGTGTTTCGGTGGATGGGCAGAGTGAAATGTCCTAATGGTGTGATTTTTTTGCCAAATTTCAGACTTTGCCGGCGGTTGTGGGTAATAAATTTTGGGTGATTCGTGCAAATCACATCTCTGTGTATTCCTATGGCTGTCTTCTTTTCGGAAATACATGGGGTTCCCTGTTTTCCTTGGTGGCTTGCACAACCAAGGCCAAAATGTGTAGGTTGTCTGCAAGAGTAAAATTCCCTCAAATCTGCTCTGCCGAAAGACTTGGGTTTACAAGTGGTTTAGCCTTTTCACTTTGCACCCAGGTAGGTACACCCACACATGTGAGGTAAAGTTTTAATCGGGACACCTCTGGGAACGCTGGAAGGTAGGACATGTGGTCTTGGCTCTGTGTTTCGGTGGGTGGGCAGAGTGAAATGTCTGAAAATTGAGATTTTGTAGCCAAATTTCAGACTTTTCTGGGGGTTGTGGGTAATACATTATGGGTGATTCGTGCAAGTCACACCTCTGTGGATTAGTATGGGTGTCTTCTTTTTTCGGAAATACATGGGGTTCCCTGGTTGTCGGTAATACATGCTGGGGCGATTCGCGCAAGTCACACCTCTGCGGAATTCAGTGGGTGTCCTCTTTTTGGAAATGGAAATGCATGGGGTTCCCTGTTTTCCTTGGTGGCTTCTCCACCCTATGCCCAAATGTGTAGGTTGTCCACAAGAGCAAAATTTCTCAAAATGTTTTCTGCCGAAAGACATGGGGTTATCAGTGGTTTAGCCTTTTCCGTTTGTGCCCAGGTAGGTGCACCCACACATCTGAGGTACCGTTTTCATTGGAACACCTGTGGGAACGCGGGAAGGTAGTATATGTGGTGTTCGAAGCGTGTTTCGGTGGGTTGGCAGAGTGAAATGTCCAAAAAGTGTGATTTTGTTTGCCAAATTTCAGACTTTGCCAGGGGTTGTGGGTAATAAATTCTGGGGCAATTTGCACAATTCACACTTCTGTGGATTCCCACCGGTGTCCTCTTTTCGGAAATGCATGGGGTTCCCTGTTTACCTTCGTTGCTGCGACACCTCAGGACCAAATCTGTAGGTTAACCACAAGAGCAAAACTCCTCAAAATCTGCTCTGCCCAAAGACTTGGGTTTACCAGTGGTTTAGCCTTTTCCCTTTGCGCCCAGGTAGGTGCACCCACACATGTGAGGTACCATTTTAATTGGTTCACCTGTGGGAACGCGGGAAGGTAGGACATGTGGTGTTGGTGGCCTGTTTCGGTGGGTGGGCAGAGTGAAATGTCCAAAAAATGTTATTTTATTTGGCCAAATTTCAGACTTAGCCGGGGGTTATGGGTAATAAATTCTGGGGCTATTCGTGCAAGTCACACCTCTGTGGATTTCTGCTGGTGTCCTCTTTTTGGAAATGTATGGGGTTGGCTGTTTTCCTTGGTGGCTTTGACATCCTAGGCCCAAATGTGTAGGTTGTCCACAAGAGCAAAATTTCTCAAAATCTACTCTGCCGAAGGACTTGGGGTTACCAGTGGTTTAGCCTTTTCCCTTTGCGCCCAGGTAGGTGCACCCACACATGTGAGGTATTGTTTTTTTTGGGACACCTGTGGGAACGCGAGTAGGTAGGACATGTGGTGTTGGCAGCGTGTTTTGGTGGGTTGGCAGAGTGAAATGCCCAAAAATTGAGATATTTTTTAACCAAATTTCAGACTTTGTCTGGGGTTGTGGGTAATACATTCTTGGGCGATTTGTGCAAGTCACACCTCTGTGGATTCCCAAGGGTGTCCTTTTTTGGAAATGCATGGGATTTCCTGTTTTCCTTGGTGGCTGCGACACCCTAGGCCCAAATTGGTAGGTTGTCCACATGAGCAAAATTCCTCAAAATCTGCTCTGCCGAAAGACTTGGGATTACCAGAGGTTTAGCCTTTTCCCTTTGTGCCCAGGTAGGTGCACCCACACATGTGAGGTACTGTTTTAGTCGGGACACCTGTGGGGACGCGAGACGGTATGACATTTGCTGTGTTTACAAGGTTTTCATAACATATTGATCCATTTTATGCTGCCCTTTGTCACACAACCCTTCCATTTCCCAAATGTGAGCTACATTTATTTGCTGTTTTAGACACTAAACGCCTTTTTAACCTGCTCAAGTCACCTACTCTTCAAAAGGTATTTCTGTGCTCTTAAAAAAAATGTATGCTTTCCCTTCCTCACCACATTTGTTTTCCTTATTTACACATGCTAAGTACGCCTTTTTAGGCTGTAAGCATACAACTCCTTTGTACCATGGCTCAGTTTTTGGCTTTTTGTATTGCTTGTTTTGTGAAACATTTCGAAAAATGTGTGATTTCCTAACTGGAAGAGTCGGGGCATTTCTTTTCTCAAAATTCACAGAAGCCATTACCTTACCGGATTAACCATGTCCACCACATACCTTTTTTCTGTCATGTTCACAATTTTTTCGCAAACTATGGAATGTTTCCCTACATAGTTGTTGCCTGACCTGCGCAAATAACCCCTTACTAAACTTGGAATTTTGTCTACTTTTCAGAAATGTATGCCTTTCTGTCTTCTCATTCAGCTTTCCTATCGTTCTCTTCAATTCTGTCCACGCTTGTACTATTGGAAAAAGAAGAAAGATCGCCTACCTCTCACAAATGGCTGGTAACCATATCAAAATATGTTTTTTTGGTTTCCACTCAACCTGTTCTTGAAAGCATGGCAAATGGGAAATTCAGCACAGCAAACCATTTGTTCCTAGCACTTAGAAGGAAAAAAAAACACAAGCTTATTTAGGTTTCTTGCCCTGCCATAAAAAACGCAACAGGGAGGTCTTCATTTTCATGAAATTCTCATTGGGTAACTGTATGGGAAGCATCTGGAATAAATACTGGATTTTCGGTGAAATCTCCATTTTGATGGCATTGAGTCGTACCATCCATGATAGTGTTAGCTGATTCCATCGTGTGAGGTCATTTTCTATTAGTGTCATCGGGAGGGAGAGGAGGGGAATTGCCTCATATAACTCCTTAAGTTCTCTGGTGACATTTATGCCCAGGTATCATAACATTCCCAGAGTGATTTTCACATCTTCGCCTTTGCTTTTGTCTATAGAGAGGAGGACCTATTTTCCAGGATTTATTTTGTGCCCCGCCAGTTGACCATATGCTTCAATTACCTCAATTGCTGCCAGTATCGATGTTAGGGGGTTTGTCACATGCACCAGCATGTCATCTGCGTAGAGCCCTAGCTTATACATCTTGCCCCCAACCGTGATGCCCACCACCCTCTGATCTTGTCGTAGTCTTTGAGCGAGTGGTTCTAATGAGAGAACAAAAAGCAGCAATGCTAATGGGCACCTTTGTCTGGTCCCTCTTCCCAGGTCGAACCATTGTGAATAACCCCCATTGACAGCTACACAGGTCTTTGGGGACAAATATAGTGCCTTAATACCCTGGATGAGTTTTGGACCCAAGCCAACCCAACCTTTAGGAGGACCTCGTCTAGAAATTCCCATGCTACTCTATCAAATGCATTTTCCGTGTCTATTGAGAGAAGGGTGGGGTCTCCCTGCATCCCCTGAGCTTCGTTCATCCAGTGGAGTGTCTTCCTCATTGTATCTGCCCCTTGGCATCCTAGTACAAATCCTATCTGGTCAGAGTGCACCAATTTTGGCAGGTGATTCTCCAATCTGGCTGCAATTACCCTGGTGTATATGTTTACATCATTGTTGAGGAGTGATATTGGGCGGTAGAGCCACAGCATTTGGGGTCTCTACCATGTTATGTTATGTTACGTTATGTTTTTTTTATCGTGTGCTCTGTTGATCAGTCGTCCCGTTGGGCATTTTGTTGCTGTCGACTTGGGGGAAAAAGGGGTCACCTTTGCCAATTTAAGGGGTCTGGGACATGGAGAAGCTCTACCTTGCGTCCTCCATCCCCGTGCCCCCTGGTGGCCGTCCGCATTTGTGTTGTATTTTATTTAAGAACCAATAATAAAAAAATGCATTAACGAAAACGTGCATTTTTAATTTGTAATTAATTACTATGGTCCCGATTCATGGCATATCCTATGCGTTAAATAGGGACATTGTGCGCCAAACCGCGCATTTAAAATCCTGTTTGTCGATTCATGGAATTGACTGTGAGGGACTTTTTCGTACTTTGCAGGGATTTCACACAGCCTCGATGCGTCTCTGCGTGCAGTCGATCTCCCTGCATGAGACACCTTGCAGGGCGTGGGCCTGGCCTGCACTGAGGTCAGAGTACCGGGTAGAACACGGAAAAAGGGGAAAGAACATGGGGAATAACATCAGAAAATGTGGGTGTTCCGAGGGACGGGCAATAGGCAGTCCAATGCACGCCCACAAATGCATGGAACAAAGCATATTCATGGATCGGACCACATGAGCTCTCGTCAGGGAAAGGCTCACACAAAGCCCTCAATCTATCCACCACCCGAAGGCAGGCATACAGACACTTGCACATCAAAATCACCTCTGCATGGTGAGATTGCATGTTGGATTTAGGGGTGCGTGCACACAGACGGGTTTCGTACGTACGCATGTTGTCGGGGTGCTGGTAATAGTTGCAGGGGGCCCCGTGCTATGTCCCTGAGGTGCAGACCTCGTTGTAGGGGACCCCATGCACTGTTTCAAGCGTGCATGTGTTTGCACCTGAGGAGCACGAAAAGCTAGCTGCATCTAGCTCTTTTTGCTTTGCGTGGGGGCATTACGGCTGCGACTTGCATATACCGCAAACAATTCCATGAATACGCAGAGCACCCAGAAAAATCTCTGCGTGCAGGCTCACGCAGATGTGTTCTCAGCACGCTGCCTTTGGGGGATCTCTGGCACTTTTCCATGAATGCATTGACTCTCAACCCTTTGTCTACCATCAGGGCTATATATAATACCAGCAGATATACCCAGAGTTGCCTGGGCTACAAAGTAAGCAAACTTTACATATGGTTTTCCACTGCTGCCATGGTTGCCTCTTTGTGCCGAGAATCAGACGGCTGAATAAGCCTGCTATTAGGCTTGTCTCTGCTCTTGTGTGTTATGGTGTCAGTGCTGCCTGTCTGCTTGCTTGTGTTTGAGGTCTTTGATGTCGTTGTTTCTCTGGTGCCCTGTTTTACACCAAGCATCAAATGACTTTCCAAAAGAAGATCGGCTCTTGGTCGGCGAGATGATTGAATAACAGTTTTTTCTTTTTTTTTTTTTTTTACTGGGGATGCAAGTCTTGTGTGTTATTTTTCCCGGATTACTTGTATAAATGTTTGGTGCATTTTTTACTTTTATTTTTGTCGTTTGCTAAGCAATTGTTCAGCTTTCGTTAAAGTTGTTTGTTAAGCAAAAACTAGCTATGGGCATTCGGAAAGCAAAAAGGGAGCCACCTCTGTAACTTTAAACCGGACATTGGATTCCTTGTGTAGTAACCCCCGTTAGACATTTTTGGCGCTCTCTAGGTTTCTATAGCGGATAAACAGACAGACACACTTTCAATAATACATATGAGACTATTTGTCGGAACGCAGTTATTTTTCATGGTTCCACGCACCAACAACCTCAGCGCAAAATATGGATGGCGTTCTACTATTGAGCACCCTTGAGTTGGGAAAACATAAACATCCGATATCTGCCTGGGGTACCAGGCAGATGTGCCCTCTACAAATGCAACTGTTATGTTTTATGTTAAAGGTCAAATAGGTTCTCTAGCAGGGTAAAGATGAACAGGCCGATTCATGGAATAATTAGCGCGGCGCAAGTGGGCAAAAACATGCGATTCGCAGTGGAATAGCGAAAATCGCAGTGCAAGTGCGAAAATCGCACGAAAAGCAGCGCACGTCGATTCATGGAAGTCCGTGCGTGAGAAAACCAGCGGATGTGCGATAAAAAAATGCGCGGCGCACGTTGGCGCACAGGCCATCAAACAGCGTGCGCCAGGTCACAGCGAAAATCGCACAGGCCACAGCGAAAATCGCAAATAGCGCGGCGCACGCAACAAAAGTAGGCGGAACATGGGGCGTACCACTCGGAATGGGGAACAACTTGCCAAAATGTGGGCGTCACGGGGGAAGCACAGGGTACAAGTGCGCGGAACGCCCACACGCTCGCCTACAACACGTATTCATGGAATAGAATAGGGCAAAAAAGCGCACGCTCAAACCAGCGCACAGGCACAAACACGACCGCCACAAGAAAGCAGGCGGTAGCGTCTCTGCGCCTGGAAGAAATGTGCGCCAAAAGGTGCGCCAACAAATAGCACCTATATACAGCCATGATGAATGCCCAATACTGTGGCCCTCCAGGACAAATGACGTGCAAAGGGGTACCCACAAACACAGACACGCGCTGACAGAAAAAAAACGTGTGCGTGTATACCGGGGTGCGCGGGAAGTCTCACACGTGAATTGGCCGGGTACGTGGATTACAGGGGTGCGTGGGAAGTACCACACGTGATTTGTCAGGGTACGTGGATTGCAGGGGTGCGCGGGAAGTTCCACACGCGATATGGCCGGGTATGTGGATTTCAGGGGTGCGCGGGAAGTTCCACACGCGATTAGGCAGGGTACGTGGATTTCAGGGGTGCGCGGGAAGTACCACACGCGATTTGTCAGGGTACGTGGATTGCAGGGGTGCGCGGGAAGTTCCACACGCGATATGGCCGGGTACGTGGATTTCAGGGGTGCGCAAGAAGTTCCACACGCGATTAGGCAGGGTACGTGGATTACAGGGGTGCGTGGGAAGTACCACACAAGATTTGTCAGGGTACGTGGATTGCAGGGGTGCGCGGGAAGTTCCACACGCGATATGGCCGGGTACGTGGATTTCAGGGGTACGCGGGATGTTCCACACGCGATTAGGCAGGGTACGTGGATTGCAGGGGTGCGCGGGAAGTTCCACACGCTATTTGGCCGGGTACGTGGATTTCAGGGGTGCGCGGGAAGTTCCACACGCGATTAGTCAGGGTACGTGGATTACAGGGGTGCACGGGAAGTTCCACACGCGATTAGTCAGGGTACGTGGATTTCAGGGGTGCGCGGGAAGTTCCACACGCGATTAGGCAGGGTAAGTGGATTTCAGGGGTGCGCGGGAAGTTCCACACGCGATTTGGGCAGGTACGTGGATTTCAGGGGTGCGCGGGAAGTTCCACACGCGATTAGGCAGGGTACGTGGATTGCAGGGGTGCGCGGGAAGTTCCACACGCGATTAGGCAGGGTACGTGGATTTCAGGGGTGCGCGGGAAGTTCCACACGCGATTTGGCCGGGTACGTGGATTTCAGGGGTGCGCGGGAAGTTCCACACGCGATTAGTCAGGGTACGTGGATTACAGGGGTGCGCGGGAAGTTCCACACGCGATTTCGACGGGTACGTGGATTTCAGGGGTGCGCGGGAAGTTCCACACGCGATTAGGCAGGGAACGTGGATTGCAGGGGTGCGCGGGAAGTTCCATACGCGATTTGGCCGTGTACGTGGATTTCAGGGGTGCACGGGAAGTACCACACGCGATTTGGCCGGGTACGTGGATTTCAGGGGTGCGTGGGAAGTTACACACGCGATTTGGCGGGGTAGGTGGATTTCAGGGGTGCGCGGGAAGTTCCACACGCGATTAGGCAGGGTACGTGGATTGCAGGGGTGCGCGGGAAGTTCCACACGCGATTTGGCTGTGTGCTCCCAGGTATTACCTGTACACCCTCCACGGCCCCTGCAGGCAGCACACACCACAGGGGACTACGCTGCACACCTGCTCATGTCACCCACCACCCCCACCCCCCAGCAGTGCAGGGGCATCCTCCACCAGGCCCCCACCCATGTCTCCCACCACCCCCACCCCCCAGCAGTGCAGGGGCAGCCTACACCAGGCCCCCACCCATGTCACCCACCAACCCCACCCCCCAGCAGTGCAGGGGCATCCTCCACCAGGCCCCCACCCATGTCACCCACCACCCCCACCCCCCAGCCACCAGGGGCAGCCTCCACCAGGCCCCCACCCATGTCTCCCACCACCCCCACCCCCCAGCAGTGCAGGGGCATCCTCCACCAGGCCCCCACCCATGTCACCCACCACCCCCACCCCCCAGCAGTGCAGGGGCATCCTCCACCAGGCCCCCACCCATGTCTCCCACCACCCCCACCCCCCAGCAGTGCAGGGGCATCCTCCACCAGGCCCCCACCCATGTCTCCCACCACCCCCACCCCCCAGCAGGGCAGGGGGATCCTCCACCAGGCCCCCACCCATGTCTCCCACCACCCCCACCCCCCAGCAGTGCAGGGGCATCCTCCAGCAGGCCCCCACCCATGTCACCCACCACCCCCACCCCCCAGCCACCAGGGGCAGCCTCCACCAGGCCCCCACCCATGTCTCCTACCACCCCCACCCCAGCACTGTGGGGCACCTGCCAGCAGGCCCCCACCCATGTCACCCACCACCCCCACCCCCAGCCACCAGGGGCAGCCTCCATCAGGCCCCCACCCATGTCTCCCACCACCCCCACCCCCCAGCAGTGCAGGGGCATCCTCCACCAGGCCCCCACCCATGTCACCCACCACCCCCACCCCCCAGCATTGCAGGGTCATCCTCCACCAGGCCCCCACCCATGTCTCCCACCACCCCCACCCCCCAGCAGTGCAGGGGCATCCTCCACCAGGCCCCCACCCATGTCACCCACCACCCCCACCCCCCAGCAGTGCAGGGGCATCCTCCACCAGGCCCCCACCCATGTCTCCCACCACCCCCACCCCCCAGCAGTGCAGGGGCATCCTCCACCAGGCCCCCATCCATGTCTCCCACCACCCCCACCCCCCAGCAGTGCAGGGGCATCCTCCACCAGGCCCCCACCCATGTCTCCCACCACCCCCACCCTCCAGCAGTGCAGGGGCAGCCTCCACCAGGCCCCCACCCATGTCTCCCACCACCCCCACCCCCCAGCCCTGTGGGGCACCTGCCAGCAGGCCCCCACCCATGTCAGCCACCATCCCCACCCCCAGCCACCAGGGGCAGCCTCCACCAGGCCCCCACCCATGTCACCCACCACCCCCACCCCCCAGCAGTGCAGGGGCATCCTCCACCAGGCCCCCACCCATGTCTCCCACCACTCCCACCCCCCAGCAGTGCAGGGGCATCCTCCACCAGGCCCCCACCCATGTCTCCCACCACCCCACCCCCCAGCAGTGCAGGGGCATCCTCCACCAGGCCCCCACCCATATCTCCCACCACCCCCACCCCCCAGCAGTGCAGGGGCATCCTCCACCAGACCCCCACCCATGCCACCCACCACCCCCACCCCCCAGCCACCAGGGGCAGCCTCCACCAGGCCCCCACCCATGTCTCCCACCACCCCCACCCCCCAGCAGTGCAGGGGCAGCCTCCACCAGGCACCCACACATGTCCCCCTGCCCCCAGGTCCTGACGATACTCAATCATGGCAGTAATGGGCAGCATACCCAGCACAAACACCCAGGCAAGGATTGCATCCACCCACATAGTGAATGCAATTACATGATACAACCCCAATGGCAAGTCTGTAAATGAACACATGTCCGTCACACACACATACACAATGGGTGCAAGTGAATGTCAAAACCCATATCATGACATGTATGAAACCAATGAGAAAATACCACAAGTGAAAGTTAAAAAAACATGTATTAAAGATGAAAAATGAGTAAACAAATCAAACATACAACAATGGGGATAACAAAATAAATGGTCCATGTCCGAGAACAAATGTAAAAATAAAAAAAACAAAGTAATCCAAAAACAAATGTTGTCCAAAGCAATATCATGTGGAAGGAAAATAATGAAAATCCATTTCCTCATGGTGAACACAATAATTAATAAAAAAAATGTTTCTTCAAAAAGCAAACTATATACACGAATATTCCAGGGTCCATGAGCCCAACAACATAAATGAAACCTACTACTACCTAATGAAAATAATATATACAAAAAAGTGGCCATTGTCCGAGCGATCCAAAAAAATTAAAATTAATAAAGGGAACCTAACACTAACTAACTAAATAACTATATACAAAGGCAGCGGGCAAGTCCTGCGGCTCACTCGGTGATGTTGCTGGCCAGGGCATCATCGAACTCCATGTCGATGTCCTGGAGGCGGGACTCTGTCCTGGCCCCGAGGTCTCGCAGGGATAACCCCATGTCCAGCTCAAACTCCCTGCAAGCTTCCTCGAGGCACTCAGCACGCCTCAACGCCCGACGCATGGAGAACTCCGCCCTGACCATGGTGAGCCGCTCCTCTTCCGCCCGCTGCCGCTCCGCACCTATCCGCTGGACAAACTGCTCCCACACGGAAGACACCACCATCCCAGGGTTGCCCTGCCCTCCGGCTGATGCCTGCCCCTCTGATCTTGATGGCCCGAGCCATGATGCCTCCCACGTCGAGCCTGCTGCTGCCTCCAACGCCACTGCCTCTGCCAGCACGACGGCATCCAGGCTGATGGAAACCACCGACGCCGTCGTGCACGTGCCCTGCCCGATGATGCTGTCACATCTTCCATCTGCTGGGGTGCAGTTGCTGTGTTGTCCACCCCTGCTGGACCTCCGACTCCCAACTGTGGCAGGGATGGGATCCCCACCGAGCTGGCTTCATTGGTCGGGGCAGGTCCAGAGGGGGCCCTGGTGGCATCTGGGCCAGAAGACGGCAAGGAGAACGACTGGTGTATAGCCTGCACAGAGGAGGAGAGGGCCGCCAGATTGGCCAACACATGCAGGAAACCCCCGAACATGGCCGATCCCAATTGGGCCACGTCGGCACGGTGCACTTCGTGATGACGTGCGTGCTCCTCCTGGGAAGCACGCACGGCATCACGAATCACAGCCGTGCGCATCGCGACCCCAATCAGGACCTTCTCCACACGGCCAGGGGTTCCCACGTGCGCAGGTGGAGGGGAGTCAGGTGACATGGACATCCCCTCTACCTGCGGACGGGCCTGGGACGGGGCATCCCTGCTGGTGCATGGTGGTGCACTCACAGGGTCAGGGACAGCGACATGCACAGGCCCCTCCACGGTGACCTGTGCTGCCTCCTGCCCCTGGCCCTGGACTGCACCACTTGCACCAGCAGGGATGCCCCCACCAGGCCCCATGTGTGCCCCAGTGGCGGCCTCCTCCTCCTCTGTGCAAACCACCAACCTGGATGGCTCCTCACCGTCTCCCACCGTAGCAGGCCCCTGTGGGGGCTCACCCACCCCTTCCGCTGCAGCCGTGGGGGCATCCCCACCGCCTTGCTCCACAGTGCCGTCTCCGCCCTCTTCTTCACTAGCCGCTGCGTAGAGGGAGATAAAGAACACAAGCATCAGGGCACTGTACAATGGTCCCCTAGACAGGAAGCAATAGCAGATGAGCACCACTGTCAAAGTACACTTCCATCATGTCCCTCCACAACACATGGGTCAGTCCAGGCAAAACACACACAGTAACAGGCATGGTGCATGCCATGGACATTTCCATGCATGTCCAATGGACTCTTGAAACATTCAATGATATGTAACTCACATGCATCATGGCTCATGCCTATCACATGCACACACTTCACCTCAGTCACATCCATCTGGCCCCAAACACACCAAACACAGCGGATAGAAGGGTAATTTGGCTGCTTCACTGAATCTGTGCATTGTCACACACATGTGTCATGCATCCATGGCATGCACAAGTCACAGACACGCAGGTCAGGCACACAGACATGGCTACCATATATGTACCTGGCATCAGCACCCATCCCTCACCCCCACCCATGTCCAGGTACAGAGACTGGCATGCTCTCATGTTCAAAATCTGCATAGGGCTCCCCATGCGGCATTTGAACACATGCAACAACCATGTGGGTCACACATCACTGGTCGCACATGCATTACCATGATGTCCCTGCACACATACATGCATACATGGCCTATGGCACACATACAGGCAAGTATCATAGAACCAGCACACCGCAACATGCCCTGTCTCACACAGTAATGCTTGGACACTTACCGCTCAACTCCAGACGGGCCTCCCTCTCAAGGATCTGGGCGTGGAGCGCTGGGCGTACGCGTTCCAGGACCCTCATCTGGATGGAACTCATGCGGCCCCGGCCCCCCTCCACGAGGCGCCGGGCCTTCACAAGGGTCCTGGACCTCAAGTCCTCCCAGCGCTTCTTGATCTTCAGGACGTTGCGGGTTGCCACCCCCTCCGCGTTGATGGCAACCACACAGTCGGCCCAGATCCTCTCCCGTCCTTCCTTGCTGGCGCGGGACGATCCAAAGAGGGCATCATACTGCCCCAGGACATGCTCCACCAGGACACCAACTTCGGTGGCAGTGAAGCTGATGCCCCCCTGCCCCTCTGGCCTGGGGTTGCCACTGGTGCCAGATGTGGAAGTGCCGGAAATGGCAACCCCAGAGGCAGGTGTGGGTGGGCAACTGGGTCCTGGGGGTGGGCTGTGGAGCGATGTAATCCCAGTCGGGAGTCTTCAGTTCCAGCAGGGGTGGACACAGCAACTGGACCCCTGCAGATGGCTGATGTGCAGGCACCAAATGGCAGGGCACGGTGGCAGCAGGCAGGCAGCAGCAGATGGCACGTGGGAGGCTGCTCGGGGCACTGGGGGGCAGTAACCAGGCCTTCTGGGCAGGAGCGTGGTCTTCCGTGTGTTTTCGCGTGGCCAGCTTGATACGGAGTGATTTGGCACGTGAAAATCCTGCACGTCAGCGTGAAATCCGAGGAAAGGCCCTTAGCGCATAAGCGCGTCAGCACGCATACGCGATTCTATTGGACCAGAGTCCCTCAGCGCGTAAGCGCGTCTGTGACGTGACCCGCACGGGTGTTCCCCACTCAGCACGTGATGACGGAGCACACGTGGAAATACTGCACGTCAGAGTGTCATCGCGTGTAATTGGACAAAAGTGCTCGTACACGCGATTGGCCTATGTACGTGTATTTCATGGGTGCGCGGGCACTTACACACGCAAGTACGTCAGCGCACCTGTATCCCGTGGTGCGTGGGAATTTCCACACGCTATTGGACTGGGAACTGGATTCCAGGGGTGCGCGGGTCACACGTTCGCCTAGAACACGCGCATAGCATAAATTTGCGCACTTTAACAATAACAAGCTCAGACGCCAGGATGAACATACCGTTCCTAGCAGCAGTGGCAGTGGGCTACCAAAGGAGGAGGAGGAGGATAGTCAGGGCCAGAATATTCACACCCAGAACCAGCCTTTTCGGGATGCCTGATGACCAGGTGTATGGGAGGTACAGGTTTCCACCACACATAATACTGGACCTGGTGAGTGAGTGGGAGGATGACCTCACATCACCCACCCTGTGCTCCCAAGCACTCAGCCCCCTGGAGAAGGTCCTCAATGTACTGCACTTCTTAGCCACTGGATCATTTCAGCGGACAAGTGCCATAGTGGGTGGGGTGTCACAGGCCACCCAGTCACGCTGCCTACCCCAGGTCTTGAACATTATCACTGCACGCCCATCAGTCCGCAGGCACATATACCTGCCCAGAACACCTGCAGAAAGGCATGCTGCCGCCCTGGATTTTTACGGTGTGGCACGATTCCCCAAAGTGCTAGGTGCCATCGACTGCACCCATGTGGCTCTACGTCCCCCCAGGGCATCTGAGCACATCTATAGGAACCGCAAGCACTGGCATTCCATCAACGTGCAGGTAGCATGTAATGCCAAGGGAATCATCACCTCAGTATATGCCAACTATCCCGGGTCCACCCACGACAGCTTCATTTACCGAATGCCCACCCTAAGCCGGGACCTAGAAGCTGGGCGGCATGGCGATACATGGCTGCTTGGTGAGTATGTATGCCACTGCACATGTATGCATGTTGGATACTGAGCAAGGTCACAACCCCACCAATGATACCAATCACCACCTCCACAGGGGACAGTGCCTACCCTCTCAACCCCCACATGATGACGCCAATTCGGAACCCCACCACGTCACCCGAGGTAAGATATAACACAGCCCACATTACGACCCGGGGCATAGTGCAGCGCACATTCGGAGTGCTAAAGTCACGCTTTCGCTCCCTTGACCGTTCTGGCGGGCAGCTGTTATACGCTCCCCCAGTAGTGTGCAGGATCATAGTGGCAGCATGTGTCCTGCACAACGTTGCAACACGCCGGGGCCTGGCCGTGGACATGGTGGTGGCCCCACATCCCCAACCACATGCACAGCCGCTGCGCATGGGAGGGGAAAGGGCACGGGGGGAGGCAGCCCGTACACAGCTAGTGGCTAATTACTTCACATAGAAATCACACCCCTGTGGAGTGCACACTGCCCTGGCACATTCCATCTGACAATCAATGATGACTCAACTTGACACTGATCCTGAATGTCTGGAGAATGAACCGTGAATACCATATCAGCCTGAGATTGTTCACCTGGAAGTGTCACAATGTGTGCATCCCTACCCACACAGACACCACCAATGCAGTTTTGTGGAGTTACACATTCAAGCAGCTAAAATGAATACCCACTTGCAAAATGCAACAAGAGGACAGTGCCATGTCAGCCAACCCAAACCCAGCACCGCCACACGACACACCGTGCCATGTCATGCTATTTGCAGGTAAACAAAGTAATCCCCACAACATGACACTAGTGTCACTATGTAGAGTGTCCCTATTAGACACCTGCAACACCTGAAATGCTCACAGCAATGCCGGACCAACAACATACTTGAGCACGTACTACCATTAACATGACATCACAAATGTTACATATTAGTAGTCTCACCACCTGGAAATGCCTGAACTCCCACCACTACCAACTGTGCAGTGTTGGCGCCATGTAGAGTTGTAGGTGCACTGCTGCCAACATGGACCCCATCTCCAGACTAGAGGTCCTTGTGTAGACATGAGGAAGGGACCTGCAAATTGGGAGGTAGACACAGAAGATGAGTTACACATCAATGCAACATGCAGTGTACAACACAACAGCAATATGCACTAGGAATGTATACACAGTATTGACTACAGACTGCCCACACAGCTCATGGGAGTCCAACGTCACTGTGTAATTCACTGTCACTTGGGCACACCCTTTGCAAGCCCATGGAAACGGGAAGCAGGAGGGGTGTGTGTGACTCAAACCCAAGCATCTGAACCAAATACATTACAAGCCTGCATGTGCCCAGCCACAATGCAGCGTATGCCCACAGGAACCACGGAAGCCAACAAATCGTCCCAAAAAAATAGGGAATAAAATAAATAAAAATAAAAATAAAAGTAAGAAACAATCAAAAATGGCCATTGATGGGCCCGGGGGGGTTGGGGAGGCCACCCAGGAGGTCCGAGGACATGATGCACACCAGAACCCACCTGCGTGGATCCTGGGAAAATAAAACACCTCCATGGGCTCATGGCCCACACGGCTACCCTATTGTGGGGTCCACATCAGCCTCAACGGGAGGGGGGGGGTTATGGGTGCCCTTGACTGGTCCTCCACACATGGGGGGACAGGCTCACCCTGCAAGTAATGACCACGTCCCCTACCGGATCCACCACGGCCACCACTTGTGGCTCTTCCACCTTTGCCACCCTTACGGAATCCTCGCCTCCCAGCCATGGCACTGGTGTAAATGTGCGTATGGGAGTGGCTGTAAACTATTGTCCTGGGCAATTGGGGGTCAAAGGGGTTGGGTACCAGATGGTAATTGTACCCTAGTGCTCTTGCAAGGCTGATTGTAACCCCTGGGGAAAGATGACGGGTCACGCTACGCACAGGAGCCCCAAAAAAGGGAGATGACGTGCACGCAACCCCTCCTAGACCATGTGTGCAGACAGAAAAACCTGCACTACGCTGTGGCACCCAGTAACACAAGAATGAACGTATGCGTGTCACACGCAGCCTAGAATGACCTCTGAAGGGGTAGGCTACACACGGGGCAAGCACAGATGTTAGATACGTGCGTGACTCACTGTCTGCCTGGTAAACGAGTGTGTAAAAGGAGCACGTTTGGTTGGCAACACCCCCGCCAAAAGAAGATTTGTACGCTGTCTGAGGAGACAGGACAACAGTAGAAGGGAACACTGTTTGAGGGAACAGGCCCAGGTAAACCAGTAAAAGTGAAAAAAGAGAAAAAGCTGTCAGAGGTAACAGGGAATACGAACTTGAAACGCTGTGAAGTAAATCGCGTGTGAAACGACAAGAAGTACAGAATTCACCCACTCGCTCTCCACGAAAAGCACGTACAAGGAAAACGTGTTCTGCACGTACCTTTTATACAGGCCCACACGTCCAGCGTCACTTACGCGGCGTGTACGCGCTAGGGCCATTTCCACCAATTACATGCTTTGTCACTTCTGCGTGTAGGGCCATTTCCACCAATTACACGCTTTGTCACTTCTGCGTGTAGGGCCTTTTCCACCAATCACACGCTTTGTCACTTCTGCGTGTAGGGCCATTTCCACCAATCACACGCTTTGTCACTTCTGCGTGTAGGGCCATTTCCACCAATCACACGCGATTACACTCTGACGTGCAGTCTTTCCACGTGTGCTCTGTCATCACGTGCTGTGTGGGAAACACCCGTGCGGGTCACGTCACAGATGCGCTTACGCGCTGAGGGCCTTTCCTCGGTTTTCACGCTGACGTGCAGGATTTTCACGTGCCAAATCACTCCATACCAAGCTGGCCACGCGTACGCACACGGAATTCCACGCTCCTGCCCGGAAGGCCGAACTACTGCCCCCCAGAGCCCCGAGCACGCTCCCACCTGCTGCTGCCTGACTGCCTGCTGCCCCTGCACTGCTGGGGGGTGGGGGTGGTGGGAGAGATGGATGGGGGCCTGGTGGAGGGTGCCCCTGGTGGCTGGGGGGTGGGGGTGGTGGGAGACATGAGTGGGGGCCTGGTGGAGGGTGCCCCTGGTGGCTGGGGGGTGGGGGTGGTGGGAGACATTGGTGGGGCCTGGTGGAGGGTGCCCCTGGATGCTGGGGGGTGGGGGTGGTGGGAGACATGAGTGGGGGCCTGGTGGAGGGTGCCCCTGGTGGCAGGGGGGTGGGGGTGATAGGGGACATGAGTGGGGGCCTGGTGGAGGCTGCCCCTGCACTGCTGGGGGGTGGGGGTGGTGGGAGACATGGATGGGGGCCTGGTGGAGGGTGCCCCTGGTGGCGGGGGTGGGGGTGATAGGGGACATGAGTGGGGGCCTGGTGGAGGCTGCCCCTGCATTGCTGGGGGGTGGGGGTGGTGGGAGACATGGGTGGGGGCCTGGTGGAGGGTGCCCCTGGATGCTGGGGGGTGGGGGTGGTGGGAGACATGAGTGGGGGCCTGGTGGAGGCTGCCCCTGCACTGCTGGGGGGTGGAGGTGGTGGGAGACATGGGTGGGAGCCTGGTGGAGGGTGCCCCTGGATTCTGGGGGGTGGGGGTGGTGGGAGACATGGGTGGGGGCCTGGTGGAGGGTGCCCCTGGTGGCTGGGGGTTAGGGGTGGTGGGAGACATGGGTGGGGGCCTGGTGGAGGGTGCCCCTGGATGCTGGGGGGTGGGGGTGGTGGGAGACATGAGTGGGGGCCTGGTGGAGGCTGCCCCTGCACTGCTGGGGGGTGGGGGTGGTGGGAGACATCAGTGGGGGCCTGGTGGAGGTTGCCCCTGGTGGCTGGGGGGTGGGGGTGGTGAGAGACATGGGTGGGGGCCTGGTGGAGGGTGCCCCTGAATGCTGGGGGGTGGGGGTGGTGGGAGACATGAGTGGGGGCCTGGTGGAGGCTGCCCCTGCACTGCTGGGGGGTGGGGGTGTTGGGAGACATGGGTGGGGGCCTGGTGGAGGCTGCCCCTGCACTGCTGGGGGGTGGGGGTGCAGGGGGACATGAGCAGGTGTGCAGGGTAGTCCCCTGTTTTGTGGGCTGCCTGCAGGGGCCTTGGAGGGTGTACAGGGAACACCTGTGAGGACCCACCCAGCCTAATTGCGTGTGATAATTCCCGCACACCCCTGTAATACACGTACCTGGCCAAATCGCATGTGAGAATTCCCGCGCACCCCTGTAATACACGTACCCAGCCGAATCGCGTGTAGAACTTTCCGTGTACCCCTGTAATACACGTACCCAGCCAAATCCCGTGTGATAATTCCTGCGTACCCCTGTGATACACGTGCCCTGGCTAATCGCGTGTAAAACTTCACGCGTACCCCTGTAATACACGTACCCTGGCCAATCGCGTGTAGAACTTCCCACGTACCCCTGTAATACACGTACCCTGGCTAATCGCGTGTATAACTTCACGCGTACCCCTGATATGCACGTTACCCGCTTTGCGTTCCTTGTTTGGCAGCCCTGTAGACTGGTCCAGGGTTAGCGCAGCCCTTTGCGATGATTTAGCGATTTTGATGGCTTTTCCTTGCGCGAGGGCGTTCTTGGGGGCGTTACTGGCGCTGCTGCAGGGTCGCTGCGATACTCTGCGCCACGGCTGGTTTGGGAGCCTAAAATCCATGAATACGCTGTGCGCGGAAATCGGTTTTAGCGCACGTGCCTGGCGCAGACAATCGCACGCGGACACTCTGCGCCAGCCGCTTGCGACACTTTTCTGCGAAATTCTATGAATTACCCTAGAAGTCTTAAAAAGAACTACTTAGATGAACTTTGATTGATATGATTTGTGTAGCTTAATTTAAGACCTGGGCACCTTGTCCAGTCCTGGTTTTTGCTATGCTTTTTTGAAAGTCTAGGCATGCATTTCTAATTGTAAGTTAAAGCTGTACGAACTAGGTGGCACATAATTTTTTTTATTATTATTTTGAAATAGGACTAAATGGACAACTTAAGAATTCTTTAAGAAAGTCTTACAACTTATTTGTAAGCTAAATGGGCCTTTTTTTGTTTAGCTTGGACTGTTTTCAAATAACAGGCCAGGACAATTTGGGTTTGCAGTTCAGAAGGTTGTACATTCAAGAATGAAAGCAGGACGTTAGTTCAATGCCTTCCTGTTTAAACTGAGATGGCGCATATGTTTTTGTTTCTATCCAAGTATTTTTAGTTGGACGCATTTGTAAAGTTCACATCGGACATATTGATAAGATGCATTCTTCGGCAGGGGGTCATTTCTCGGGTTGAGGGCAGTAGAACTGAGTGCAACGACTTCAGCAATGTTTCCAGTGGTCTATTTCTAGCCATGCAGATAACTACCTAATTTCGACGTAGGAATTACAGAAGTGGTCCTACTGAACTGAAGCAGTTTCCCTTTCCTGTTTTGCCTTTTACACATGAATTGTGCATGCTAATCTTGTATCTTGAGTACAGAAACGGAAGGGCAAACAAGATAGAGCTGTCAGGGGGCACGAAAGAAAAACACAGTCACCGAAGACAAACCCAGCTTCGTGTTAAATGTGTAAGATAGATGCAGACACAACGTCTGCATTGGAAAAAAGATGTGAATAACACGCAAAAGCAACAAATGAAATAACTGCTCTAAAATAAGAAGTGAAACCAAAAAACAAAAACATTCTGTGATCTGAGAAGATATTGGAAATACTAAATTAGAGGTTTACTCACCATAAAAAAAAACTCATTATGGAATGTGCCTGCAGTAAAATTAGGCAAGTACAGGTTTCCATTCAAGACCCCCTTTGCAAGTTAAAGACAGCATTACCTCCAAATTGCTCTTCCTAAAAATCTTCCTTCTCGAGCTCTCTGCTCATCCACCTCCAACTCTCTGAGGGTTAGACGCTTCTGCAAGCAGAGTGGGGGGCAGATCTCTTCCCTTGGCTGGAACCTCCCTCTGGAACAGCCTCCCAGCCTCTCTCAAACTTCAGCAGAACCACCTCTGATTCCGGAAGCAACTCAAGACCTTCCTTTTCCCTTCTGCTTTCTATTTCCTCTCCCCTGGTGATGTCCCTGACTGCTCTGCGCACTGGTCACCTGGTCACCCACTGAATTCGGGCCCAGCCTCCTGCATGTCCAGTTGCCACTAGCACTGCCTCTGGGATCCCCCAGCACTTAAGGGTCTGTATCTGCAACCCTACAGTCCCTTCCCTCTGCACTTATGAGCCATCCTCCTGCAGCCTTATATAATTACCTGCACCCCCCCACTTGTGCCCCCCCGCACTTCTCCCCTCCCCCGCACGATCTGAGTAACAAAAGGCCTAGTAAGATCGTTGTTTTGTCCTCTTTCTGTTTCCCCCTCCTTGTCTTGTTGCACCTAGAAACACTTGTGTACAAGCGCGTTATAAATGACATATATCATTAGAGAATTCATCAAACCTCTTGTTAACACTTCCAACCGACCATAAAGAAACACCTCAACGTACCACTTATTGAGTGTGCCAGACAATATGGAAAGCACACTGTGTATTTCACTGTAATTTGTGGGTGTTTAATTCATTAACACCAGCCCATAGTTTTAACAACTATTATCATTCAACGTTCCAAAATCAATATTGTAGAAATACAAAGTGGGCCTTTTGATACAACACCACTGTTAGGCAAGTATATGAGAACCCAGTCTCCAAGAAGAACTCCTTAAGCCAAACAAGAATCCTAGGAAAGGCTTATTTCCATTTGTTTACTTCCTTGGATTATTCCAGACCCCACTCCCACTTGATACCCCACTCTCACTTGATTGTGGCCTTTAAGAAATGGACAAAGGGTAGAGTTACCTCTGCATAGTCTTCAATTAACTTCTTACTATAATTAGTGAGTCCAGGAAGGCTTCTTATTTTGTGCCGAGTGGTAGAGTCTTGTAATTCCAAAAAGGCTTCCACCTTTGCCTGGGTATTCAGACCCTCTGTGAAAGCAAAATCAAAAAATATCGAGGCTGCGTACCCCAGAAGGAAATACACTGAACACGGGTTACAAAGGCACATACAAAGTACTTTATTTTATACTGAATCCAAAAACAGAGCAAAATCAGATAGCTATCGGCCCTCAGTACAACACAACGAACTCCAGCGTGGTTCAGTGTGTTCAGTGAGAGACGCTGTACATTAGAATGCATTGGCTTTTTATACACTTTGTGGGCACGATGTCCAGCCCCACTTCGCGTTAATATTCCACTTAATACATCACCGATCTAGGGTTCATGCCAAGTCTCGAACAACCGCATATAACTGGTTCGCTTTTAATACATGTATCAACAAGCCTATACAGCAACTGTGTAATCTGGGATTTCCCATGTTAGTCTTCTTAAACATTAATACAATGTGGTGTTCTATGTTCAGTATTTGAATACATTGTTTTTATAGTATACTCGTGGATTAGTTTCTTTACATGAGTAATCCCTTACACACAAGTTAACGAAGGACAAGGTCTCAGTTCCCGACCTCAACAAGTGGCCTGCAGGCAAGTTACATATTAGCTATGTACAGAGGTCAAGACAGCCATGTTGTATTTTGGAATGACATCGCCCACCATTTTAACTCACAGGGTGACTTTTACAAAGCGAATCCTAAAATGGCGGATTGACCTAAAATGTCGGCTTACACTGATTTAAGGTCAGGACCTTGCAACATGGACTCTTTCGCAAGCGAGTTTCAAGCAGCTTGGCGTAGGCCAATATACATATATCTATTGCAATAGGAGACACAATATAATTTCTCTTTTGACACCTCAGGGGGGGTTCTCATGGCCTAAGAAGTTTATTTGGGTCTTACACCACTGTAAGGACAGTTTCTTTCTCTGGCTTTCTGCAACTGGGTTAGAATATAGCAGATATCAGCTGTATATTCCTCCACATATGAGCTATTGATCAAAACATCATCGACATAGGCCAGGTTTTCCCTTTTGCCCAAATCAGGTATGACCTTATGTAGGAAGATGTTGAACTCATTGCCAGAATTTCTGTATCCAATGGGGGTTTGGGTCCACATGTACTATTGCCCAGCGAAGGTGAAGGCAAGCTTGTTCTGGTCTTCCCTACTCACAGGTAGTGTCCAGTAACCATTGGTTAGGTGAATGGTAGTGTACACCTTTGACCCTGGGATCTGGGCCAGTCCCTGATTGATGTAGGGATGGGACCATCTTGACATGTGGACCCGTTTGTTCAACACCCTCAGGCCTGCACATAGTCTTCATTGGCCATTCGGTTGGGGTATCCCCAGTATCAGGTTGTTGAAGGTACTGTGGATCGGATGAGTTATCCCACGGGATTGTACATTCTTAATAATCACTCTGAGTGACTCCATGGACACGAGAGGTAACCGGTATTGTTTCACAAATACTGGAGCCATCTTGGGGTCCATGGAAGGGTGGTTGAATGAATGGATGTGCGTTCATATGAAAAAATATCTTGGAATTCCAGGAAGACGTTTTTAAGTTTCCGTCTTTGCTCCTCGGTCTAACAGACATCAGCAAGTTTGATCCTTTCCTCAACCATCTGCTTGAAACCTGGAAAGACCAGGTGCTTGGCAATTTCAGCGGTAGCCTCCAGTTGGGTTGCAAGATCTCTTTTAATGGTGTTAACCTGGACATGTGATTTGAGGTAGTGTTCCTTCACTCCGAACACTATATCCTCCCTCTTAATGTGACAGGTCACTTCTTCCACATGGTAGGAGCAGGAAGAGTACACCAGGAAATTCCCCCATGCCTATTAAAAATATTTTCTGGAGGTGTTGGATTTCGATACAAAGCTTGTTGTTGGAGATGAGAATTTAGATTTATGTATGCTTACTGATGTTTGAGGTTCTGTCCTCACTTAATTTTATGGGGGAGAGTAAATTGGCACACCTCCTCTGGGATGGTAACCTCTTCTAGCACTTGAACTTCAACCGCATGAGGCAGAAATTGAGCTGACCGGAATGCTTTTCAGTGTTGTCCATGGGGTTACCCCCCAGTCGGGACCAAGCTTTATTAATTAGGTTCACATTTATTGCAAATTGGTTGAGAATGTCACTTCCCAGACAAAGGGCGAAAGGGACATCTCTCACGACCCAACAATTATTGTGTATGCGTTTGTTGCCAATGGTCATTTCTAGCATACACGTGCTAGGCAGGAGATGTTTGGAATTTGGTGTTTCTAGACCTACTTCCCATTTGTCAATCAATTTAAATGTGGGAATAGTCTGAACGTTTGGGAGTTTCCAGAATAATTCTTTGCTGATGAAGCTACTTCCATTATTCAGGCATACTGCCAGCTCCTCCACCTCATTTAACTGAATGGGGAAAAACAACTGTTTGCCCTTTTTCTGAATTTCCATCAGACTTTGAGCGGGTTCTTTCTTGTCTGGTTTCACAGGACACAATGTTTCTTTACATTTTGGACTGGTGTAACATATTAGGGTCTTCCCTTCCAGGGTGGATTGCCACTTAAAACTGGGAGTAAGGTTGATTTTCAAGAATGGAGAAAGGTTTCCATCACCAGTTTTTTCTCCTACAGAGATGACAGTAATGTCTGCGACTTGCCTATTCTTGAAATGTAACTCTACATTCTCAGAGCGTTGATCAATTATGTGACAGGTACCGTTCAGCCTTACATAATTGGTACTCATTTTTAATTTTATAGGGTGGTTAGTCTGAGTCCAGAGGACCTTGTTTACACAGTCGATCAGAGGTGATAACTCCCTCAGGAGATCGGACCCCAGTAAAAAAGGTGTGCCCTCTAGAGTCACAACTATCACTGGATGTATCAGTTGATGCCATCCAAATATTATTTTGGAGTTGTCTGGGAAGTGGTGTGAGTAGAATTTGCTGGCCTTCCCCTCTGTCCTGAGCTTAGTTGGTCAAGGGCCTTTTTGGACAGAAGGGTGGCTTGGGATCCAGCATCAACCAGAGCTGATAATTCACAGTGACCCTGCACCTTGACTGTTACATAAAATCAGACTTCTTTCTCCTCCAAGGTGCAAAGAAAGTGTGAGTTATTTGACAGCCCGGTGGTCATTTTCTTAATATTGAACTCTGACACTGTGTGATCTTGGGCAATTTTCTGTGTCAGGGAATCTGTAAAAAAAAACATTGTAACTCGCAATGGGAGTTGTTGGAGAATCCTCCTTTCTCCAAACTCTTTGGCTGTCCCCTGTTACCTGTCAACAGTTCTTAGAACCTGTTTGGAGAAATTACATCCCCTCCTTTTCCATTCTGTCTCGCTCACATGTTTGGGGTTTAATAGTTTCTGGTTCTGAGTCAGTCTCCATACTTACCCTGTCCCACTCAGGGTCTTTTGGGACACATTTTTCTTTGGGCTTTTGAAACAGAAGTTCTGCTTACCTGATTCCTCCAGGGATTCTTCTCTCTCGAAGGGGATAAACCAGAGTTCCTCCACAAAGAGGGTTCTTCATTGGCCTCTCCTACCTACCCTTTGCTCTTTGGGTTCTAACATTTCGGGGGTAGAAGAGACTCTTTCAGGCTGAGACATTTTAGGGGTTCTGTTTGGGTGAGAAAGGAAGCTTCCTCTAGGGCTTGGCATCTGCCCTCCACCGGGCTCCCTCCTCAATTGCTCAGGAACTTGTGATTTGTCAGAGGTTTCCTCCTGCCATTTCCCCCTGGGACATCAGACCTTGGTGTAGGGGAATTCTGGGAAGCAGGGTTAGGTTAATAGTTGAAATGAGCCCTCATCATGCGCCCCAGATTATTGGTCAGTGGCTGGACCTGTCGCTCCAGTTGCAATCATGTACCTGGGTGGTCATGAGGTGTCAAGTACCTCTTCTGTCCCTCAAAAAGGGTAACTGTCCTGTCTCCCAGAGTAGCTTATATACTGAAAATTTGCCTCCTAATGGTCTGTCCTGAATTTCGCTTCTCTTGGGTTCAGGGATCAATTGTCCTGGAACCGGGGAGAGAGGAGGATTGTATTGGAAGTTCTGGTGTGGGGTTATCTGGGGAAAAAGTTCATATAGGGAGGTGGAGTGATACTCCTCTCCTGAGGGAAGTTGGAAGGGAAGGTTTCCCGGGCAGTACGTACCTGATTAGTCCCCGCCCTTGGGCCTCAGGAGTGTATACATACCCCAGGATTGGTTTAGCACCCATGTACCTAGGACTTATATAGGTGGCAGGGTTAGAGGAATCACTGTTCTGGGGCTTTGCCTGACTACCATTCAATTGGTCCATGTTGGGGGTTCCCTTTTGCCTTTCATTTTGTTTGTTGGCAGGAGGGTTTCTTATAGCTCCCCTGCCTTCGGTCTCCAGATCCAATGGAGTAGTAGTTTATGCCTTTGCCACCTTTGCAGCAGCAGGGGTGTTAGATGATTTGGGGGTTTTAGCTTCTGCACGTCATAAATCCTGGTGGCCTGTTCAATCACCCAATCCAGGGTCCTATGCTCATGAAAATCACACACCAACTGACTAATTATGTATTTGGGAAGTGTATGGAACTATGTGGTTATGAACTCCCTACTATTGGTGTTCACCTGCCGGGAAGTCTGAGAAAATGCCTGCTTTAAATCCTGCACAAACTTCCTAGGCGCCTGATCTACCCCACACTGCAAGTTATATGCAGCCTTATGGGCCTCTTGTGGGTTCCTAGGTGTTGAAATGAGTTTACAAATGGCCGCCTTATAGGTGGACCATTTATAATGATCCTGGTCCTCCAGTTCTGCAAAGAAACTGGAGTACACAGTTGACAAAGTCCATTTTGCAAATGCTATATAATTCACATCACTCCTGATCTGGAATGAGGGCATCATCTGCTCATTAAGTTCCATGTGCTCCCCTACCGAATACTTGGCATTCTTGTGCGATGGAGTCAGGAAGCTCTTTATGGCCATGATCTGTCTGATTGGGTCTTTGACAAAGCCCTTTCTTTCCCTGTCTTTTTTCTTTTTGTGCACCTGAGTACATTCACCTTCTGAGCTACTACTGGTACTCCCTTCCCTGTCTTCTATGTGCTCCCTATCTCTATGAGACTGGGAATGTCTCCCAGAGCCACAGATTCTGAATTCCTCTCACCTGTACCAAAGTGAACTATCAGGAACACCATCCTTGGATTTCCTTTCCGGCCCTGGATAGAACCCAGTTTCCTCATTCCTCCTACCAGGGAGTCTGGGGAAATCCCCCTTTCCTTGAATATAAAGAGTTTTTTAGAATGCACTTCTGAGGCTGAGGGTCTGGCTGTTCTCCTTCAGTGAAGCAGGCAAGGTGGTATCTTTGTAGGTACATCTTCAACCAATCTATCTCCCTGACCTTCCCCTCATAAGAGGTTTCATGGTCTGAAGTACTTCCAGTATAATGCCTTCCTTCCCAGGACACACTGGTCCGGCCCCTTTCCATTCTGCCTGGTATAGAGGAATATTCATCCTTATTATACAAGGACTGGCTTTCTGGATCAGTCGGGCTAAACCTGGGTAAGTCCAACCGCCTCATGTTCCCCTGTTCTTTGTCAATGGCATGCATGAGGTCAGTTCCTATGTGTTCCTGGGAGTTTGTAAATGATGGGCCTGAAGCCCATGATGGGATAGGAATCTCACCTTGGTCAGTAGGCCTTGTCCCATATCCTGATTGGTCAGGGTTTCTCGGAGCCTGTTTGTAATTCTCAATTCTCAAATTCAATTGTGAGACTCTCACCCCTGCTTCTCTGTTTTTATTTCCTGTTGGTATTCACAGAGCTGGAGTTTCAATTTTGACACTAAGGCCTGATTAATCAAATCCACCCTACTCTGAGCTACCAACCAATATTTTGGTTACTGCACCTCATACTGAAGTGATTCATTCAAGGATCATTTCCTTCAGGAGACTAATACATTTCTCTTGCTCATCCCTACCATTCTCTGCCTCTGATAGTTCAGCTTCTGTTTGTCTCACATGCCTTTCTAGCTCATCCCTTTCTTCTTTAATTCTGGTCAGTTCCTGAGAACCTGGCGGTTCCTTTTAAACCTCCATTTCCAACTGATTTATTCTCTGTAATAGGACACTGTTATCCTGATTCAAGAGGTCTTTTTTCCTGAATCGGCTGTGTCCTCTGTTGTTTCAGAGTACCTGGTGCATTTCATCAAACTCCTTTTGTGGGTCCATTTGTTTAAGGATCAACTAACTAGTTTCCCTTTCTAATGTCTTTATTTGTTTCTTGAGTGCCAAAATGTCATCTAACAACCCTCTGTTATAAATAGTCTGATCATTAAGATTATGTTGCAGTGTTCTCAAATTTTCCACACACTCCGTATGTGCATTTTGCAGTGCAGAAAACTGTTTCACACTCTGCACTCTCTTGCTGCTGGGTTTTTAACTCATTTTGGAGATGTTTAATGAGATCCCTAGCCTGTAACAGGTCTCCAGCCTGATTCGTCCTACTAGCCTCACTAGTTTGCCAATGCTCTTCTACTAACAGCAAATTAAAATATATCTAAGCAGTTAGCTGAGCCATTTGTATTTGTTCATCACAAGCAGTTGTGGTCATACAAAATAGCTCAAGCTCTTGGTGTAAATTCCACCTTCAAGCCAAATATCATTGCTTAATAAGGTAACCTCCAGCACTGGTTTGCCAGTTTCCTGCATTGTCCTCAACCCATTCTCCTTTAAGAAATAAATTAGCTAGGAGATGGTCCCTGGCTAACAATTAGTACAGTAGTCATTTTCACAATGGCTTTTTGCACCTTAGTAAAATGTTTGTTTATGCATGGGCATATCACCCTGTTCCTGCTTGACTTCCTCACACAAGACAATTCTTACACAATCTTATTTTTTCACCTATTCACCTCCTTGGAACTAAGGTGGCAAGTCCTAACTGCACTTTAACAAAGCAAATATGACTTTCCGTCCACCTTAATGTAACTGCATCAAAATGAACAGTCTGACCCAATCCACTTTGTCATGAGTCGGAAATAGCTAGCTAAATCCCAACCATGAGCCCCCAAATTGTAACACAGGGAGTTCCTTCCCTCCACACTCAATGTGAGACACAACAAACTATTTAATGGATTCTTTCATTCAGCCCTACTTCAGATGCACATCATGCCCCTTAGCCCCCCCCCTGAGCTACCAATGAGCAAAGAACCAGGCTGGGGTAAAGGAAATATATTTGTATTTGTTTAAATTAAAAGTGATAGCAATCTTACTGAACTGCACATGCCACCTTCTTTCTGACTCACCATCAGCTTCTTGTTACTCAAATCAATTACACAAATTGATTTTAAAAATACCATAAATCACAATTATTTACTTTCTACTAATGTCAAGAATTAATTAAACTGATCAATAACCAAAACAATTATAAATATAGTGCTGTGCAATTTTGATTTCCCTGTGGGATTAAAAGGCTAGCAGTAGGATTTCAAGATTGATACATAGGGCAATTGTGATTTTACCCTCACTTTTGGTTTAAAATAAACACAGTGATTTAGCAGTTTGTTTTTCAGCCCCCCCCCCACTCCACATTGGTCTGTGTTGGGTAAGTTGGACAGAAAAACTGGAATAATTTGGGGAATTTTTGATTTCTGATCCACCCTCCACTGAAAGGCCTGTGTTAGGTGAAAGTTGGACAACAAGATTGGATTGATTTAAGAACAAAGATGCACCTCTTCCTTAAAGAAGCCTGGATCAACAGGATAAAAATGATTACCCAATTAAATTATAGACTATAGTTTTTCTGAGCACAATGGGAAGTTAAATGTATTAATTTTGAATTTTAACAGAAATCGCCTGTAATGTTCCACCAATTGGGGAGTTAATTAAATAAATCTTTTAGTTGAGTAGGCTAAGGATCTACACCGTTTTGCCCACCCCACCACCGCCCACTATAAAGAGAAAGGATTTAAAGCAAACAGACCCCCCACCTTTTGGTTTCCGAGGGATCAGTTCTACTTACATAGAAAGTCTCTTTTTAAAGTTCAGGAAAACCAGCTGCATGTCAGGACCCTCTGGAAATATAGGGCAGGGGTCTGTTCACTCCACTCTCAAGCAGCTCCACCCAGATGCACTCTCAGCAATCTCTTCTGGTGTTTCCTTGCAGCTGTCAGATGGTAATTTTCAGCAGCCTTCCTGATGGTAAATGTCCACAGCCCTGTCTTCCTCTTTGTGCAGTACCTCTTATATAGCAGCAATGACACCACCAATTTTATAATCTTGAGGGAGTACCGTGCTGAGGGTTCACAACTAGGATTGGACAGTTACCCTTCTCTCTCCTTCCCAATCCAGCCCCTCTCTACAGATTTATTTGAGAGTTGGAGCAGACATAGGACAGCTTAATTTACAAGCCTCATTTGTTCTTATGACATGTTTTTGGCAAAAACTAGATATGTAGCAAAAATTCATAATTGTACTAATAACTGCCATAATATACAGATTTTCTGATTCAGCTAACCATGGGGTATTAAAGAGGATGGCAGCCATATCTACATGATTTTGCACGGCCTTGTGGCAATTTTCTGCCATTTCTGTAAAAAGCATAACAGTTATGAATATGTAAATTATTACCCATATTCCCAATTTTTCCCTCCATCTGTTTGCCACATTTGGATTTTTTTTAGATCAGCCAGAAAAACATCTTAGATGGGCATTACAGTTCCCTGAGTCACAGGTGGATGAAATTTATATCTCCAAAATCGCCTGGAAATTACCTAAAATGGTACATAAATGAAGAAAATCCATCTTTTGTTTGTTGGGAAAAAGGCCTAAGTTATAATAGTCCTTTTTAAATTAATTGTAAATCTGGATGTCCAGCAAATGGAGATTTGCTTCACCCAGCCATCTGTCTCTCTGGGCCAGTCTGTAACGAGAGGTTTTTTATGAGTCTCTTTGTAGTTGGTAGTTTGCTCTTTGAAGTTGTCCCCCAGCCACCCACTTATCACCTTTTAGTCATGTTCCAGCCAAGGAGAACTGTCCTGCTTTCACTGCCTTCAGAGTAGCAAGTCTGGGAAACACTGGGTTTTCCACACCTTCCAGAGCACACTTTATTGCAGTTGTAGTTGGATGGGGGTTGTAACATCCAGACCTGCAGTGGGGGGGGTGTCCTTGTGAGGTTTGCCCGCCCACAAGCCAAAAGGCTTTGCCTTGGGCCAACAGACATTTTTCCATGTAAAAAAATGTGGCTTTTCATATCTCAATGGTATTTTGTTTGTGAAACATCATATACATTACTTTTTGTCAACACGAACCATGTCCTTTTCCCGGACATTTCCTGTTAGCATTGGTACATTTTCACATTAAACTGCAAAGCCGTTTTTGGGGTCAGCGTTTAGAAATCCTGCTTTTCAGTTGAAAGGGACCTTCAGTTTCCACTTGCAGCCACAAGCAAAGCCGTTTTTGTGTCAGTGTTGAACATCTTGATTCTCATGTGAATGGCACCTCCAGTTTTCTTTTGCAGCCACAGATGTAAAGCCGTTTTTGTGTCAGTGTTGACAATCCTGCTTTTCATGTGTAGGGAACTTCTGTTTGGGGCCTTTGAATGCACCCCACACTCCCCATCAGAACCAATAAAAAGGGAGATAATTCACGTAGGGGTAGAATTCTGAGGTCTTTTTTGGCACCAACATTAGTGAAGCCACAATCATGGACATGCTCTATTCAGTAATTTGTTCTCTTTTTAAATTGTTCAATGTTGGACCAAAAGTTTTTACTGAATTCTGGGTGCTGAACCCCTCTATGGGCCGAGAGTTAGGGAGCTTAAGTTGATTGAGAGGGAGATTTAGTGTAACCGGATATATCTTCTCATCCCTAAGATTTACCCTCTTCTTATCCCCTACCTCACCTCCTTTTTCAACATCTGTCTCTCCTCAGCTACTTTTCCCTCTGCTTTCAAGCATTCTAGATCATCCCTATCCTGAAGAAACCTTCTGCTGATCCTCTTCAAACCTCTAACTTAAGACCCATCTCTCTTCTCCCATTCCTCTGCAAGCTTCTCAAGCGCCTTGCCTACTCTCAGCTCTCATCCTTTGTCACTAACTCCTCTCTTCTACCACCCTACCAATCAGGCTTCTGTCCCAAACATCCCACAGAAACTGCTCTCACCTCTATTCTCAACTCCCTTCTCTCTGCTCGCCAAGATCCTCTATTCTTATTCTCTTCGACCTCTCTGCAGCCTTTGACACTGTCGATCATCCCCTCCTCATTCACACTCTTTCTTCCTTTGGCTTCAAAGGCTCTGTCCTCAACTGGCTATCCTCTTACCTCTCGTCCAGCTCCTTTACTGTCTCCTGGGGTGGCCGGTCCTCTCCTACCTATCCTCTTGAGTACGGCGTACCCCAAGGGTCGGTACTTGGTCCTTTCCTCTTCTCTCTCTACACCTCCCTCATTGCCCCTGTAATCTCCTTGTTTGGGATCTCCCACCACTTCTATGCCAATGACACTCAACTCTTCCTCTTTTTCTCCTCCTTCTCATCTGACCTTCACCAAAAACTCTCCTCCTGCCTTACTGCCATTAAGAACTGGATGTCTTCCCTATTTCTCTCTCCCAACACTGACAAAAAACAAAGTTATATTCTTTCCTTCTAACTCTATTCCCTCTCCCTCTCCTCCCCATTCATTCACTTTGCTCCCTCCAATCTTCCTATCTCTCTTCAGGCTCGTAACTTAGGGGTTCTCTTTGACTCCTCTCTCTCCTCCTCCCAACATATTTCCCTCACTTCCCACACCTGTTGTTACCACCTCTTCCATATTCGCAAAATCCGCCCTTCTCTCACTTTCCATGCTGCTAAACTTTTAATCTCTTCCCTCATCTTCTCCTGCCTCTTCTACTGCTCCTCCCTACTCTTTGGACTTCCTACTTCTCATCTCGCCCCTCTTAAATCCATTTACCACTCTGCTGTTCGTACCCTCTGTCTACTTACCACCCGCGACTCCATCTCTTCCTCTCTCTCTTCCCTTGGCTGGCTTCCTTTTCACTCCCAGCTTAAATTTCAATTTCTCTGCCTTGTCTTCAAATCTCTCCATGGCCTCGCTCCCCCTTATCTCTCCTCCCTTCTCTTCTTCTACTCTCCCTCCCGTCCCCTTCGGTCCGCTGACCATTTCCTTCTCACTGTACCTCCCTCCCCTTGTGCCTCCTCCCGTTTCCGCTCCTTCCAACTCCTAGCACCTCTACACTGGAACTCCCTCCCTCTTGCTATCCGCTCTACCCCCACCCTCACCTCATTCCGCACTTCCCTTAAATCTCTCCTCCTCCATTCTCCTCCCTGAAGCTCCTTCCCCTCCTGATTCCCCCTTCTTACTCTTTCCCCTAACTATCTCCCGCCTCTCCTACCTCCCCCTTCTCACTCTCCCCCTTCCCTCCTCCTACCATTCTTTACCACTCCACTCCCATCCTCTCCCTCTCCCCTTCCCTACCTATCCCCCTCAGTTAATTTCTCTTTTCACTGTTTTTGTTGAATGATTCATAATGTATTTGCTTCGACTGTTATATTGTGTGTCTATGTATTATGTTGTTCAATTGTACAGCACTTTGGTGTAAGGCGCTTAATAAATCAATGAATAATATAGAGTTAAACCTGGCGACACGGTTCAATCAATGCCATGGACAATATACAACTGAAACTTTGGAAGATAATAAACCCCCAAACTACTTCACTCAATTCTGATGAATATTTACACCAGTGGGTGAAGTGTACCAAAAGAAGTAGTGGAAGTATTTTCCTTGCTGGACTGTCACTGCTCTCCACAAACCCCATCACCCTCCCATGCGCAAGCCAAACCCCCAAACAAACACACCTGCTGTTTAAGGGAATGTTCAGTGAACTGCAAGCTTCAACTTCTTCCTACACTTTCATTTTAAAACCAAACCATTGCAGAACGGTTTCGAATTTAAATAAAATATAGGAACAGTAAAACTTAAATAAAACTTAAAAAATAAAAGTAGAGGAGACACCAACGCATTATGCGCCACATTAATTTCTGATGATTTAGATTGTCCCGCAATCAATTTTGACCCCATACTAAAGTTCCTCATATTGACAAAGGGCCTCATCATTTTTAACTTGAGTTTAACTTTATCTGGCATTTTTTTTTTTATGTAATGAAATGTGTTGTCAAATTGTTAAATGGATGTAACTGTGTACATTTTGTAAAGGTTCTTTGAACTACATATAAAATAAAAAGGGCCTCATTACGACTTTGGAGGTAGCCATGCCCTTAATAAGGGCATGGCTGCCTCCATAACCGTGTCCGGGTTCCCTGAATGGGGAAATACCGGCCTTTCCGAGTTTGGAGGGCCCGGTAATTCCTCCTTCAGGGAAACAGGGCCCTGTCCTTCCCCATTCCCATTGAGCCCCCATAGGGCTCAATGGGAAAGGGGAGGGAGCTAACAACAGGCCCATTCGTTGTTTGCTCCCTGGTCCCCCTGCGGGACCCGCTATGGACGTCTGGGAAAACCAGCGCCGGCACCATTAACAGCGCCGTTAAACCCATTCCACAATAGTTATAATGAGGCCCAAAGACCCTCTATAATGTATCCCCGTCTTTCTTTTTCTACTTGCTCTTGTATTTGGAAATTAATAAATAGTTCAAGTTCAACTAGCCCACGGGAGGGAGGTGGGTAAAATATTCTAGATAATTCATCTCTAATCTCCCTGTGGAGTGCTCTGGGGAACACAGTGCACCGTGTTCTTTTCATCAACTTAATTTTGGCAACTAAATCCACAAATCTTGTGACATAATAAAGGATATCGGTGTTCCCTGATATGAATTGAATTTAAAATTAAAATCCCCGACACGAGTCACACCCGGATTCTTCAGCAGACAATTCAGTATCTGGATGTTCATATATGCAAGGGCACGAATTTAAAAAGGCTTTATTATTACTAACACCTGGATCAAAAGTATAAACCAAAAGCAGAGCATGGGACAAAGCTGCAGGCAACGCCACCAGCAAGCATTATTTTCTCAGCAAAGACCAAGGGCATCAAGCCTGGCTGCCCTGTCATTCTCAAATGGTCCACTGGTACCATACGTTCAGGCATGACAGTAAGGTTTCCTAAATCATAAAATGAGCCTTAATTCCTGACAGAGCATGCGCCACTCTTTCCACCACCATGATGTGCAGTTTCTCTGCCCCATTTTAGTCATATTCGAAATAGTGAGTAAGCAAGCACAGGCTTTCCTTTTGCTGTCAATCCAACTGGAACTACTCTGGGTGCACATACACATGCCAGATATTGGTGATGACAACTACCATCCATATGCTACTGAGGGATGCCGGTCCCTGCGCCGGCATCAGCGTATTGATGCTCGGTAGATGCAGGGACATTTCCTGCATGGGGCAGGGAGACACAATTGGGGAATTTCTGCACCTGCGGTTGTCAGTAAATCTGTCCAAAACGTGTGAGGATATGTTCAAACCCATAACTTTCTTTACAAAAGGAAGCCCAATCATGTCAAGTAGCTCTGCCAAGATCGCACTTCCTGTTTAGGGCATAAAGAAACAAATTCAGCTTTTGATATGTCCTTTGGCCAATGTATCAAACTGATTATGTCGTTTGACATATCAGTAAGAGCTTTGCCATTGTCAGATATGGGTTGTCATTAACAAAGTGTCCTCCCGCACCAATGGCACATGGTGCATTTTATGCTGCCGGGAATGCACTTTGGTATTTCAGAAGTAATCCACATATACACATTTAAGGACCTGAATCAAAGAGAGGGGTGTGCTGTTGTTTTCATACCAGTGCCATGTAAATGAAGGAATCTGATTGCTTGTCCACATGGTTCATATATAAAGACTATGCAAATGAGGCATTAGGACCTATGCCTGTTCGCCTCCGGTGATGTGGATTTTCACACACACCCTGTGCTGCTCAATGCACTCTTTAAAAGCAGATGGGACGATAATAGCGAACATCCAAGAGTCCATAGTGAGAGCCCTCAAGGGGCCATCCTAATCCTGCCAGCTAAGTAGCCAGCTTTGCTGGTAGGCTTCAGAAGGTCAAGCTGCCAAGCAGAACTACATTTTATATCAGTAAAACCCCTATCCCGGGCAGCACTGGCCGCATCATATGTGCACTGCGCCAGGTTCATCTGGCCTCTATGCATTAGTCACAGAGACCCAAGTTGCTTTGGTAGATAACACAGAAATTCAGTTCAGATAATCTGCAGTATGACCTGCTCGATAGCATCAGAAATAGGTATCCCCTTTCAGATGACACTTTTAAGAACGCTCTGAGCAGGGCACACCTCCGTGCTGGTTGGTCTTGCAGACAATATTTCATTGAGTTCATCAGGGTTCTTATAGGATGAATTAAAATTGTGTAGGTGTATAGAGCAGGAACAATCCCTTTAATCCTCCTTTTCGTTCTATGGCCGAGATAATCTTATCCACAGCAATGAAAATATCCCACAGCATTGGATTCATCCATTACCTGTGCACGAGGGAAAGCTAGACTCCTACTGATTGCTTTTAAATGATTTTGAAAAATCTCATGTTGCACAATTATTTACCATATTTACAAGGCTTGCTGACTCACTATCACTTGGTTCTTTCAAATGAGTACACCAGTTATTTAAGATCTGAATATCATTATTAGCTGGCAAACATGTTGCATATTCCATGGGCAGAGTTATGTGTAAAACAACAAAGAAAGGATTGGAACGAAGGTGAAGTAAGGCCCAAAAATAGTTTATTATTTCAATATTGGTTGTTTTGATGTAGATGTGTTTCACTGTCTTTGGTGCCAGAGAATAAAACTCAAGTGAACATCATACATAGTTTCCAAATACAAAGGCCCTCATTACAACTCAGGCGTTAAGGGTTAACGCCACCGTTAACACTTAACGCCTGATTCTGATTTTAACGCAGCTGTTAAAATCCATGGCGCTAATCCGCCATGATGCTAATTACGCCACTGTAATTTACGGTGGCGTAATTAGCGCCTTTCCAACTCCCATTATGCCCTATGGGGCAAAAATGGGAATGGGGAAGGGAAAATGGGAAATGGGGATTTACCGCCCCACTCACCTTGGAATGGGGCGGTAAATCCGCGATCCACCATGGTGTAAACATAGTTTACACCATGGTGGTAAAGTTGGTGTACTTAGCACCAAGGTTGTAATGACCTCCAAAGTAGTTGTATAAAGTGTAGAGTGCAAGGAAAGGACCAAGAGTGCAATCCCCAGTTTGGGGGAAAGATGTAAATATGAATGTAAAGAGTGCACAGGAAACCTTCACTTCCTGCTCAATGAGGATAAAGGAAAATTCACAATTGATTCACAATCTAACACAATAGGTAGAAGAAATCCAATGGAACAACAGTATTAAATGCTTAGCAGTCATCAAGCAAGGTTTCTTCACTATGGTCAATTCAATCATCATTTGCAGTAAAAGCGTCTACTAGGTGACGCAACATTCCCTCTAATTATTTTTCTCTAAGTGTGGGACTGGTTGCCTTTCGTGCGCACTTTATTTTCCATGTTCACAATTGACTCACGAGGTAAGCCACATTGTGAGCATGCGTAGTTAGTGAGCTACCATCTCCGAAGAGAGTTTGGAAAAGAATTGCCCCTTCCAAACCACTGCAATTCTTTAGTAATCTGCATAAAAGGTGCATTTCATAACACTTTTTCCAAACACAGGTTAGAAAATATACATTTTATGTGAATATAAAGAGAATTTATCAACCAGTTCAAGACTTCAAGATGTGCCACAGTAACTTGCAAAAGTACTACTGTGCAGAGAGAAATGAGTGCTTTATGTCACAGGAAAAACACTCATGTGTATTACAAAATAAGAAATATTGCTTTTCATAACTGATGTGGCTATCAAAAATCAGACCAGATACAATATTTGCAGATGAAATCAAGGCAACTAAAAGAATTGTCAGAAAACATGCTAATAGGAGTTCATGTGCCACTTTGATGAAGTAATTCAAGGGCCATATGAGAACATTCCTCTCATAATTTGTGGAAGGAAGATCATTTCATCAGAATAACTGCACCACAGAATGATGATCAGAATTCCCTTGCTTCTACTTACTATCCACATTATGTTGTCCTATGAGTTACTCTAACCCAGCCTTACAGCTTAGAGACATATACACAATCCATTTTTAATCCCTAAAAACAGAATAATGTGCACAATAAAAAGAGGAAGCAATAAACACATAGGAACCAGCCCCTAGCTTCTGCCCACGAATCAGTAATCAGCAGAGCAGTGCCATAGGAGCTAATGACTTATTTACTCCCTGAAAAATAATTTCACTCTAAGTAGGAAGCAAATTCTTAACAGAGCCTTGCTTGTAAACCTGACATACGAAGTAAAATGGCTGCTCACATACAGACATAGTTTTGCCCACCATTCCTCACCACAGCCTAGGCAATTCAACAAGAGACTTACTGAGGTTTCTTATAGAGCCCTGTTGAAGTAAATCACATATATATGCCATCTAGGTTAATAGCATCAATGCTCAGAGGTACAACAGCTTGAGAGCTTTCTTCTGTAACTAGGAATCCCTCTGTACTTAATTGTTATCAGTTTAACAAGATGCAGGGGGATACTACAGTCTATAAAGACAGAACACATGTTTACATTGTAATGCCCTCAGCAGCTAAGCATAGAAACAGAAAGTTCAGTCCTCTAGACTGTTACTAGAGTTTCCTTTCCTTCAGCAAACAAAACACATTTTCTACACGGTGCTGTACTGGCAAAACAACTGACTTGGTTTTTGAAAGTTGCTGATTTGTTAATCACCCACAAGGAGTGTTCTCCTGTGCCCTTTTACCCCTCCCCTTCCCCAGCTCCTGTGCTCGCATCCAATACTATTTGACGAGACACTATGAAACATGTAGCAGTGAAACACTCACTGGGATATTTGCATACCAATACTCCTTTGAAAGCAAAACATATTTAGTGCCTCACCATGATATAATATGCATTTTAAGAAAATGTCATGAATCTGCAGGTACACAATTATTTTGCAGAGCATACAAGATTGTTTGCAACTTATTCCACCCTTATATTGTTAGGTAGGTTTATACAACTGATAAGTGAAATCATTATTGTATAGCATTGAGTTCCAATATGATTTGTTAAGGTCTATGCCCAATGAAGCTCTGAACACTTAGCAAGGATGCATATTGTGTAAAATGCATTCTACTGTCTAAATATTTGTTGCCCTAATACTATATATGAGGTATACCTGGCATAGCCCATAACCATTATCCCTTGCAGGCCAAGTAAGTGATATTGCAATGTTGCTCTCCACTTATAGGGTAATGTTAGCAATGGTAAAGTAAGAGATGCTGAGCATGACATTGGTCTACTCAAAATTCTTGGAGAGCAAATTAATATTTGAGTTTTATAATGTGGTAACATGCAAGGGACCACTTCAAAGCACTTGTGTAACATATGTACTAAGAATAGGAAGCATTGGATGAGGTTTCACATCCAAGTAGCATGTTTACCTACAGTCAGTATCCGATATTTGAGATAATTAGGTTACATAGTGTGGTGATTTTTTTTTTTATTATTAATATTATTAGTGTATTTATTGAGCAAGCCCTGGCTTTGGCAATCACCAGAGTGCTTTACAACTACAGGGGGAAGAACACAGTGAGGGAAACAGAGACAAGGGAGTGGGAGCTAACAGGGGAGGGCAACGGTGGTCAATTTACAGCAAGAGATCTACAAGCAACAAGGGGAGGAGACAGTGGGGGCAGATCAGAGTCTCAGGTACGATGGGAAGTGGAGGGTGTGTGGACCTATGTGTTATGGAAGAATCATTCATTGAATATGAAGGGCTTGAGCTCTTTCCTGGACTGTAGCAGCAATGAGATAAGTCTGATGTTGATGGTAGAAGGTTCCAGAGTCTTGGAGCATAGTCAGAGAAGGATGTTCTTCTTGTTTTTTCCTTCCTGCACCGTCAGAGTTCAAGCCTTCACATTTCCTTACTTCAAATGGATTGCAGGCCTCTGGAGATGCTGAGTTTCTCAGTGAGGTAGCTTGGGGACTTCAGGGTGACAGCCTTGTAGATGATGCAATAGGATTTAAAGATGATACAGCCTTTCAGCGGGAGCCAGTGCAGTCAGAGGAGGTTCATGGTTGAATTTCCAGAGTCCTTTCATGAATCGTTTTGCAGCATGCAGGACACATCTCACGGGTTCCAGGGTAGTCGCTGGAATACCTTCCAAAAAAAAACTTTTCATAATGCACATTGAATAACAGAAGTTCTGGTACTTGAACGCTATTCAAATTAAAACAAACATAACATTAGTGGATGTAGGTACGTCTGGTAACCTTTCGCAGAGCCAAGAGAGGCAGAGTCAAGGTTATCTGGTAATATCTAAATGTGTTTTGGGGTAGAGGTTAGAGTAAGCGCGTGGTACACTGAATCATAGGATTCATTGGTAAGGAGGGAACAGTAGTTGGTTAATGTATGCAAGCATATCTTAGTTCGATTTTTTTGTTCAAGGAGACACTTTTTCATATTAGTTTTACCTCTTGTGGCTGCATTCTGTTTTTAGGTGTTTAAGGTCACGCATGCATAGTAGGGTAATGTAAATGAGCTAAACCAGAATAAATAATGACTATTTAGTTATTTTAGGAGAAAGCAAACGAAAGGCAATTGCTGTGGCTTGTGCCTTATTAGATCTTTTTGCATAGGTGAGAATTCCCTGTGCGCTGCTAAAAATCCTCTGAGCGGCACCCAGAAGAGAGATGGGCAGGCGCACATGTACACAACTTAGAGGGAACATTGTAGGTGAGACAATGGGCCTCATTACACGGTAGGCGGTAAGGGTTTACCGGTACCACTAAGGGCACGGGTACCGGTAAACCCTTACCGCCTTACTACGAGTTCCCTTTGTGGGATCTGACCTTAATGGCTAGTTTTACCAGCTGTTAAAGTAGGGTGCCGCAAAGGGACCTCTGTGCTAATTACGGTACCGCAATTTGCGGTACCGTAATTAGCTCCTTCCCCATTCCCATTATGCCCTATGGGGGCAAAAATGGGAATGGGGAAGTGTCTTGGTGAATGGGGAATTACCGCCCCCGCTCACCTTGGAGTAGGGAGGTAATTCCGCCATCCACCAAGGCGGACACGGTAAAATACCGGCGGCAACCATGGCGTTAATAGCGCCATGGTTACCGCCTACTGTGTAATGAGGCCCAATGTAAGGTAAAGCTAGTTATCTTCAAAAGTTGGCTGTCTTGAGCTCTAGAGAAAAGGGTTGGAAACAAAAAGCATTCCCTTTCTTCTTAGTTTCGACAGGTTCACAAACATGTGCTGGTATACTTTTCATTAGCACGTGCTGCCTCTATCTGGATAGAGTGAACGTGTGCAGTTTGCTAAAGGCCTCAATCTCTGATTGCCAAAAGAAACAGTATGTGTTGATCCCATGGGGACAAAGGATGCTGACTTAGAGAACTTAAAAGATGTCAGGTTCTGTGGCTCTATGCATGGAGGTGCTTTTCCAAGAAGGCCAGTGTGCTGCTCATGCTAGGGTAAAGTATCAATGTTAACCCTTTAATGCTGATGCCTATTTGAAAGTAATTGGAGTAACTAAGGTTATCACTTGGGGCTGCACTGTATAAACTCTCCAATAAATAATTTGTTCAGCCTCTTTTGTCTGCAATCCAAATATCACGCGCAGAGGAGGGATCATGCTAAAGGGCACAGACCGCTGAGGCTGCTAATCCCCCACATGCTTCACACGTGTGTGTGCAGGCAGTGGCATATCCAGGCTCTTTAGATTGGGGTAGCACAAGTAGGGGACTGACTTATGGAGGGGTGGCATGAAGAATTAGTGCGTGCGCACACACACACACACACATGACAAGTTTAATAGGGGGGCACCTGGGGTGGCCAATCAGATTCCAGGGGTAGCACGTGCCACCCCAGGTCACTCCCTGGACACGCCTATGTGCGCAGGGACTGACAATCCCCAACAATCTGTGGATAATTGAAGACATGCCACGGAGAGGACATCAGCTAACAGTGTGTTTATGTATGTATCCATGTGTATGTTTACGTGTATGTGGGGGTAGGTAGGTGTGTTGTGTGTGTATGTGGGGGAGGGGGTGCATTGTGTGTGTATGTGGGGGCACAGTCTATTGTCGAAGAAGGGAGAATAACATGGAGGGTTTGGGGGGTGAACCTCCCTGAATTTAAGTAAATCCCACCAACAGAGAAGTTGCAGGTAAGGCTAAAGGGTCAGATGCTTTCACCTCCCACTGAAGGTCGCAACGAATCATCCAAAATAAATAGCTTTTTTGGAATGCGGTCTTCAAACAGGCACACAGTCATTGAGCCACATTTTGGTTACCTGCCGTTCTCACTTTCAAGTCCTAAAACACACGGTAGCTATAATCAAAACGTTTCTTTTCAATGTATTTACGTGCTGCATTTTCAATGTGTACTCAGCATGACGGTATGGAAAATATTATTTCTGTATGGAAGATAATAATGTAAGCAAATACAGTACAGCAGTCCATGAACTGCTGTGAATGCCACATTTTAATATGGTGCTTAATACTTGCATTAAGCTTATTTCTAACCGTTCCCAATTTTGAAAATTAAAGTAATCAACGCACAGGGGCAGCCAGGACAAACTCTGAACTCAATGACCCACTTAACCACAACTTCCAAAAGATTGATTTTCCTGAGTGGCAAAGAAGATTCCATGCTATGCATAGTCTCGTGTCTAGGGTGTTTTATCCTCTATGGTACTATATACTACAGCTGTATTCCACTATCTCTAAAAAACTGTGGTCATTCTACACAGCTTTCCTAACCACAAAATTGACACCTATATAGATCTCATCTCCCTATACTGATCACTCCACGTTGCTGCTCTCTCTGTTGACCCCTCCCCATCTGATCCAGCCACAGAACAGCTAATGACAACCATACAGATTTACTTGCTTGGCTGGCACAAAGCTTTCACCCCTACTCCCAGAATTGACTACAAAGATTCACTCCATGCCAGCACGTCTTTGCTTGACTCTGCTTAATCTTCCTATTACATACATCTATAATTTCTCTCCTCAAACGCTTGCAAACTGTCAGGGACCCTGGAGGGCATGCTTGGACCCAAACATGACTCCATGTCCTCCTCCTTTTCCGTTGTTGACTTTTCCACCTACTTCTCTGAAATCACAACATTTCACAACATTCAATGAAACACCCAATAAACCCTTCTGTCTCTCCCCTCGATTCTTCAAACCACCACCCTGCCATACCCTTCTTATCACACTTCGCTCCTACCTGCCTTGCTGTGTTGACACACATTCTCGGCCGATATGGCCAATCCTGTACTTCCAATGACACTTATACACCCTAAATGGTTGATTAAATTGAACGAGTTACTTGTTCTCATCTGTTACTGCCTTTCAACCTCTCTTCATCAACAGGGAGTTCCCAGCCATCTACAAAATGGCCACTCTCATTTCAATCTTGGAAACATATACTGCAGATGCTAATAATGACTTTGTTCTACTGACCAGTCTCTCCTCTGCCACACCACTCAAAAATAATTGAGTGTGCCATAAGTACATACTGGGGAAAATGTCAAGGAACATACATGAGATTTGGGGAAATGATCTGGTATATTTGTAAAACACATTAGAGAGAAAACAGGTAAGTTAGCTCAGGAAGTTCACTGTTCAATTTCCACTGCTGTGATATGTGTGTGGATGTGTGTGTGCGTGTCTGTGTGTTTGAGAGAGAGAGAGACATTTGTGTGCTAGTGTTTCTGTTTATGTGCGAGAGAGAGAGAGAGACCTGCATGACAAATTCTTGAAACTCAGATTTAGCTTTTCTTTCTCTGAGAATCAGAAATGTAAGTACCATTTAGTTTTGTAAATTGCTATTCACAGCACAACGTATTTGCAAGATTGTTGTGGCAAATAGGATAAAATATTTTTGGGTGGAAGAACGTTCAATTTGATGTGGACATTAGGGACATTTAAGATAACATTCAGAAGAGAGAGTCATGGAGATTGGGAGGGTATTTTAGGGAGATTTTGGGAAACATATGAAAGAAAATACCTGCAAATCTTGTAATGTTGTGAGAGTTTTTGCATAATGAGACAGAGTTTATCCTATTTATATATCTATTTGTTAACGTGTGTATGTACAGGGGTTGGCTCCAGCCCCATAACAGTTGGTGGGCTGCCATTTTGGTCCACAGTAGGCATACCAGTCAGGTACTGGCGATAGTGAAATTTTACCAACCCCACCCATTTGCACTGCACAGGGCGGGGTCCTACCTTGTACTATCAGTATTGGTGATTTCGGGAGATTGACAATTTTTCGATTGTTGTGTAGAGCAGCAGGGTAAGGCTATCCTACCAACTCACACCCCCTCACCGCTGTCATATTGGAACAGAAATCGTTCCTATACCACATCAAGTGTATGAGAGATGTTCTGCACTACAGCCATACAGAATGTACCCTAGCACTGAAAGTATGGAAGGAAGGATGTCACATGCCAGGGTGTTGTAATGCAACGATGGAAATTGTGGACGGATGTTAAAATGAAATCTGATGATGTCACAAAAAATATATATGAACCTATGTTGAAACGATATAAAAATACTGAGTAATAATGTAATTAGGGACATTTAAGATAACATTCAGAAGAGAGAGTCATGGAGATTGGGAGGGTATTTTAGGGAGATTTTGGGAAACATATGAAAGAAAATACCTGCAAATCTTGTAATGTTGTGAGAGTTTTTGCATAATGAGACAGAGTTTATCCTATTTATATATCTATTTGTTAACGTTTGTATGTACAGGGGTTGGCTCCAGCCCCATAACAGTTGGTGGGCTGCCATTTTGGTCCACAGTAGGCATACCAGTCAGGTACTGGCGATAGTGAAATTTTACCAACCCCACCCATTTGCACTGCACAGGGCGGGGTCCTACCTTGTACTATCAGTATTGGTGATTTCGGGAGATTGACGATTTTTCGATTGTTGTGTAGCGCAGCAGGGTAAGGCTATCCTACCAGCTCACACCCCCTCACCGAAGTCATATTGGAACAGAAATCGTTCCTATACCACATCAAGTGTATGAGAGATGTTCTGCACTACAGCCATACAGAATGTAACCTAGCACTGAAAGTATGGAAGGAAGGATGTCACATGCCAGGGTGTCGTAATGCAACGATGGAAATTGTGGACGGATGTTAAAATGAAATCTGATGATGTCACAAAAAATATATATGAACCTATGTTGAAACGATATGAAAATACTGAGTAACAATGTAATTGAAGCACTAAGAGTAACATGAACCTAAAGCTAAAGTATTCATGGATCTAAAAGAAGATGAAGCAACTTACTGACCAATAACTGAAAATACGCAGTAACACAAGGTAGAAAGACAACATAAAGAAGCTTGCTATAGAGGAATATATAATTATATAATGTAGCAAGGAAGGCTATATCAGGAAAATGGATGACGGCTCACATTGAATTTAACCAAGCTACCTCAGAAACAGGCTGAAGCTGTTAGAATCAGCAGATGTGGGAAAACAAACCCGTCGGCAGATCCGACGATGAGTCAAGGTTGGCCCAGAGTGTAGATATTATTTTGAGGGATAAGTGCAAATCACAGAGGGAGTACATGGATAAGCTCTGAATATGGGACATTCTTTATAATGAAGGAAGACGAAAACATCTGTGAGAGCCAAACTGTTGGTCAATTAAAAGTGTACAAAGTTCACATGAAATAAGTGAGTAAGTATCTAGAGGCCAAAAGGAGCAACAACACCCTGCATAATTAAATCAAATAGCAGTAAATGGAAGGTTGAAATTGACAAATTTGTGGTCTTTTCACACGTGACTCAAAAGTTGAAAACAAAGCTAACATAATAGGGTGCTCACACTCCCTTGAATGTTTCAGGACAGTGATCAGCAAGAAGGTCAACTACAAACGGAAGACTATGGCTTGCGGCCTACCAATGAGAGATGATGGACTAATTGGGAAAATGGGCAGTACTCTGATGGGATTCAAACACCCACATTTTGTTTCAAGTACATGCTGCTAAGCAGCCGAAAGTCCAAGGTTGGCATAGTATGCCAACCAATAAGTGGGGTTGAGGGGCAACCTAACACACAATGCTGCACAAGCTAATCCACTGTCATTTTGTCTGCTACAATCAGTACTGTATGCAATTAGAGGTAGTTCAACATGTGCCCTACAGACAAGGGGTAGCCAGTGAAGCACTCATTCTTATATGTTCGATAAGTAGATATGTTTCCTTTACCAATCCCTACCCTTTAGAGGTTTTGTATTTTGCCATGTAGAATGACGTCATCATTGACGTATATTGATGTGTAAGACCTCCATGTAATCAGACTTGGGTGTGAGTGTGAAAGCATCAGTCCGATATCTGCCAGTTTTCCTTGATTTATTAAACTGAGAACAAACTAGTACTTTGCCATATTCCTTGAGCCTGTCCGGTTATTTGGTTTGTGACAATTATTAAAATTCTATCTAGCACAAAAGATACTTCAAGGTGCTACATCACAATTGGCTCCAGCCCCACGACAGTTGGTGGGCTGAAGGTTTGGCCCGAGGTCGGCATACCAGTTTGGGGTGTACTGGTGATAGTGAAATCTGATTAACCCACCCATTCGCCATGCACAGGGCTGGGTCCGGCTCTGTACTATCAGTATAGGCAATTTCAGGAGATTTGACCACCCCACTCAGATTTGACCAACCCCACCCAGGGTGGAGCAGGGTCCAACCCTGTGCTATCAGTATAGGCAATTTCAGGAGACTGCCGATTTTGCAAGGCTATAGCAGACCCCCACGCGCATGTCATCTACAGACCCGGGCAACACCGGGTGGGTTCTGCTAGTAGCATAAAATGTTGTCAGATAACATTAAAGGACTTGCAATACTTCAACAGGGCCAGGAGAGGCCTTCCAGGCAGAGTTTATTCTAAAAGATATAGGGGGTCATTCCAAGGTTGGAGATAAGTACCGTCCTTTACCGGCATGCAGCAAATAACGTGTCCAATCTGGTAACAGACTGCTAATAGCGGCCAATTACGACTTTGCGGGCACAAGCTTTGCGCCATGCCGGTAAAGTACCTAGCGCCATGCCACAAAAGGGCCCGAAAAAGGCCTTACCGTCATGAAGCGCCCCGTACTTAACACTACTGCCACAGAATAAAGTGGAAACAGCGATGCCCGTAAATAACGTTGCCTGTAAATAACGGTGGCCGTAAATTACGGCCACTGCTAAATAACGGAAGCGGAAATATCGTCATCGCACAGGAACGGGAAGGAGCGCGGAGGCCATCTTTAAAAACACAATCCATTGCCATCCTCACCAGGCAGGACCCCTAGGACCATTTTGAACCTTGGGAAAGGCCATCTGAAGGAGCCGGAATGCCAAAAACACCCAAGAAGCCAGCAGACCGGCTCCGCAAGCAGCGATTCAGCCCGGACGAATTGCAGATCATGGTTGACACCCTTGAGGAGCATGCCGACATTGTCTTCAGCGGAGACATGCGGAGAGAGCCAGTGCTCAGGAAGAAGAACATCTGGACATTAGTGGCCCAGAGGGTGAGCACAGTCAGCAGCACCCCCCGCACCTCCAAGGACTGCGGCAAGCGGTGGGACGACCTGCGGCTGAGGGTGCGGAGCATCCTCTCGGCCAACCACAGCCAGGCACAGGAGAAAGGAGGTGGCCCAAGTTCCCCCATGAAATTGATGCCATGGGAGGAGACGTGTGCCGGCTTGATCGGACAGGAATCAATAGAAGGCGTTGGCAACATGGAGTGTGGGGCACCGTCGTCCACTGATGGAGGTGAGTGTCCAAAGTCAACACTGCCATGCCAATTCCATGATATACACTTGAAAGGCCCGGCCAAGGAATCACGGCATGGTGTCCCCCCCCCATTAAAATCATGCCAAACAAACTGCGACCCAAGCAAGTTCAAAGTGCAAGGGCTTAACACACATCACACATACTGCATGAAGTGGCACATCCCATGAGGCACACTGTGCAGCTGGTGTGGACAGTGTGCTAGTCAGACAGCACAGTACCTGGCCAAGATGAGTGACACCGAAACCTGCATGCATATCCCACCCATAAATTGAATGTAGTGCTGTTGCATATCAAAATGCCCATAAACCCCAAACTACTGAATATGTGAATGTAGCCATGAATGAAAGTTGCGTCTCAAATCATCACTCATGCCGTCCCTCTCTTCTACCCCCACAGGCATTGAGCATTACAGCGAGGACCACGAGACCAGCTGTCCCACCACCTCCAGGGGCAAAGGCAGGGTCCGCCGCATCCAAGCCAGGAAGAGCACACCTGGGAGTGCTACACCGGCTCCTGCTAGGCCCATGGAGGGTGCACCACCCCGACCCCTCCCAGCATTGACATCAGGAACATTGTGAACCCCAAGGTCCGAGGAGTCCAGCGTAGCTGGGGAGGTGGCAGCCACGCCCCCCCTGGAATCTGTAGACAGCCGCTTTTCCACCTGTGGAGCGGCAGAGGAGGACACATATTCAGTTGTCCACAACCCAGAGGCTAGCACCTACCCACAAGTCTCATGCAGCGACTCAGCCAGACACACATGGCCGTGGACCACCACAGGAACAAGCCAATCCTGTGCTCAGTCCCCCAGGCGAAGCCCTGGCAGGGCATGGCAGCCCAATCCCCTGCAGGAACGACACACCATCAGCTGATGCGCAGCGTGCAGCGCAGCTCACCACCCTCATCACCGAGCTGATGCAGGACAATCGGCAGGGCAGGGAGGAGTGGCGGTAGCAATTAAGGGCAATGCGGCAGGTGGTGACGGACAGCACCAACTGTCTATGTGATGTCCTCGGACGCATTGCTGATGCCCTTGAGGCTGCACGTCCTTCTCAGCAGGCTGTGCATGAGGACACCTCGTCAACCAGTCACTCAACCCGGACGAGCCCACTGCATCGTTCACTCCATTCCCAGCATTGCCGGGACATGGCTTCCCTGGGCCCCAGGAGCGCGGAGTAACTTGACTACCTGCCACATGTGGCCTACATGGACACCATGGGACTAGTGTTGGGGAGTTGGGGGGAGGTGGAGGGGGTGAGGGTGTGTTGGGGAGTTGGGGGGAGAGGGAGAGGGGTGAGGGTGTGTTGGGGAGTAGGGGGGAGGGGGAGGGTGATGGGGTGTTGGAGGGTTTGTTATACACTTATGCTCGTATAATTTCAATACAACATTTGTGTTGCAAAGTTACACCAGTGTGGACATTCATCATTGCGCATGTGTCTTCTGACACCCTCTGCTGACTTGTGTTTCAGTTTTATTGTCCAATCAATGCCTGCCACACGTCATGTCCCTCCTGTGCATCGGCACCATGATGCTGTCCTGCCCCTTCTTCCTCCTCCTACCCTTCATCATCATCTGGTGGTAGCAGTCCCATATCAGGGGACAGGGGCATGTTCCAAGGGATGCACATATTGTGCAGCATTGCACATGCCATGGGGGTCTTGGACACCTTCTCATGGCTGTAGATGGGTGCCCCACCCGAGCGGCTGAGGCAACAAATTTGTGCCTTCAACAGGCCAAATGCCTGATTAACCACCACACGTGCACGGGTATGGGCACAAGTGTAGGCCTCCTCATGCCTGTTCTGTGGGTTTCAGACAGGGGTCCTGAGCCACGGCGTGAAGGGACAGCCACCATCACCTGCATGGGAAGGGAATGAAGGTGAGTGTTTGCACTTACATGGTGGACAACTGAACTAGTCTTACATGGCAGCATGTCATTTCTACCCATACGCACATGTCCATGGATGCATTGACCCCATTCCTGGCCCCGCTATGTGTCCTGTGCAATGGAATGATGGAGGGGGTAGCATCTTCAAGATGGTCTATGGACTATGGCACACATCTTGCAGAACATGCATCGTTTATGCATGCAGCAGTCTTGGGGTAAGATCCTTGAAGTGTTGTGTTCTGTGGGATTCGGTAGTAGGGAGTGTGGGCTGTAGTCAGTAGCATATTCATCATACTGCTCTGATCCGTACTATGGTGACTTCCAGCACTCCTATGGGTGTGCGGAACCAGTGACGAGGTGTGGTATCCCTGCTGGCCTCAGTTGAATGCACTCCCAGGGATGACTCTCCGGTGTGGTGATATGCTGGAGGCAGCCAAATAGTGCATATGCAGTGCATATTGCTATTCGGTAGTCATGTGCCGTTTCACTGGCTCTGTGGCACACTGTTTGGTGGGGTGCACATCGTGCAATGAGGTCAAAATTTCCACCCGGCTTGAGTATGCAGGCACCCACCCCTTGACACCGATGCACTGCCATGGCCCAGACAGGCAACTCACCAAGCAGCCAGGCACGTTGTCCAGCATGTCGCTCTATTTAGCGTGGTAGCGTGGAGTGCCGCAGGACCATTGAGTCATGAGTTGATCCTGGATGTCGGCCCCACCTATGTGTGATGATCTTGCTTGCGTTGCATAACACCTGCATGTTGATGGAGTGGTATTGCTTGCGGTTGCGATACGCCACCTCCATGGCATGTGGGACCGCCAACTCCACGTGGGTGCAGTCAAGAGCACCTATACTATTTGGCATGCCTGCCAGTGCATGTAGGGCCACTGTTGTATCGTATATCTCTTGGGTAGTCCATGGTAGGGATTTGTGGTCCCTTGTGTGCTTCAAGAGGTCATCCAGCACTTGGTTCAGTGTCCGTGAAATGAACGGTTGTGATATGCCATGCATGTGCTCCACTGTGTGCTGGTAGGTGCCTGTGGCATGGAAGTGGAGCACAGACACCACCTTCAGTTGAGGGGGGATGGCGGTGCATATTTCTATGAGGCTCACTGTGGCGTCATGTATCAGGTCGACTCTGGTGGTGATGGTGTCACAGTCAAGTCGGTACAGGGTGTGGATCTGCTCAGGGGTTAGGTTGAAGGACTGGACCTGATGCGAGGGATTGGGGGCTGCCGGCGTGGTAACGGTGGCTGCACTTGTGGTGCATGCTGGGCCTGTCTCACCCTCATTCTCCTCCTGTGTCTCCTCTGTGGTGGGGCCTGTTGTTGTTGTTGTTGTAGTTGAGGCCTTGCAAGCAGGGCCTCCTGCTCCAGTAATGCTACCACTATTGGTATCATCTTGGTGTGGGAGGGGGTGTGGTGTGTGGGTGTGCTCCTTTTCTGCTGTGGCACACTCCATTGCCTACACCTGTGCTGATTGTGTGCATATGTGGCTCTTGGAACCACTGCTCAGGGTTCCTAACACCTTATCTGAGATGCCTGTATGAACTCCATGCCGGTAAGGTACTTAACGGGCTTGTGGAGGCCGCTATTTGCATGTGCGCATTACTTGTGATCAGCTTCAGTTTACGCCATGCCGCTAATATCGGCATGGCGTGTCACGCGCGCGACCCTAGACCGCTATTTACAGCATCGTACTTTACGGTACCGTAAATTGCGGTCTGGTTGGTCAGAGTAGCCTGTAGCGGTAAGCGATGCTGGTAATCCTTTACCGGCATTGTTTTTCCCTTACCTCCAACCTCGGAATGACCCCCATAATGTTGTTGTGGGATATCATTCAAGTCCTTGCAATACTTGCATCAAGAGGGCCTGGAGATGCCGTCCAGTTCCCACAGCTGCAGAGGTGTCTGCATGATGATGGAACAACCTGAGAAACAAAGGATAGAGCTGCCCATCCAAAGGGCAGTCTGAGAGGGAAAACATTTGCATGGGTGACTAGCAACTATGGCAAAATAGTCCACTGATGGTTTCAGAGTCACATCTGATGGACAATGGCCCTCATTACAACACCAGCGGTAACCAATGGCGCTATTAGCACCATGGTTGCTGCCGGTATTGTAATGAGTCCGCCATGGTGCAATGGGGAATTACCACCCCATTCCAAGGTTGGCGGGGCAGTAATTCCCCATGCACCATTGGCCCTTCCCCATTCCCATTTTTTCCCCATAGGGCTCAATGGGAATGGGGAAGGCAATAATTACGGTACCGCAAATTGCGGTACAGTAATTACCTCCGAGGTCCCTTTGCGGGTCCCTACTTTAACGGCTGGTCCAGACCAGCCGTTAAGGTCGGGAGCCGCAAAGGGACCTCGTAATTAGGCGCTAAGGAGTTAACTGTGCCGAAGCCTTTTACAGCGCCGTTAACCCCTTACCGCCAGGGTCGTAATGAGGCCCAATGTGAACAGAGCTTGATTTGTCTGTGATGTAATTCTAAACCTCAAGTTGTAATATTTACCTCTTGGTTGATAGTCACCCAAGTACAATTGTATGTGGTATATAATACACCATAGATAAATAGGCGTTATTTTGAACATCTGCAGCTTGGCTGACCACTTTTCGTCGATATGTATATGTGTATGTTGGGGTAGACAGGTAGAGAAGTGGTATGGGGTGGTGTTGTGGGGGCAGGATGGGAATATGGATGGGTCCCTCATAACAAAAAAAGGTTGCATATGGGTCGACTAAAACTAGTTGTCCAAATTGAATGAAACAACATAGAACCATTGTACATGCGTGCCTATCAGGCGAATCAGCAGTACCAGAGGTAGGCACCTTTCATTGGAGTCTAACTGTGTTAGCATGGCCTATGTGCGGACGGGTTGGAAGCAGGATGCTGTGAGGTGTTGGAGGCAGTGGCATAAAGTGCACCTTTTTGGAGCCATTCAAGCATTCTATCATGTGAGTAGGGGGGGGAGCAGGTAGCTGTACAGGTGTGGGATAGGATATCACCACAGTGAAATGTGACTTTCATATTTCACTGCATTGTTGTCAGAGCGAGGAGTTATGAGTTTTGGAATGGTGTGTGTTACATCCGCCCTCCGCCCCGCTACGCGGTGATGTAGGGCGTCTGAATAAAAGCCCCGCCCCCGCGCGAGGGAGGCAGTTCCGGGCACAGACTCTAGCAGTGTGTGTCGTGTCTTTCTTTCGCTCCGGCTGGAGCTGCGTCACTGAGGCCTACATCTGAGGCCTGCCACATCCTGCCTCCATGCGGGGCCGGAACGTAACACTGGCGACAAAGGAAACAGGACCCAGCACGAGCGCTCGGCGCCCGACCACCTCATTCCTCCTGCATCGCACGACCGACAACTTCACAGGCGAGCCGACGGGACCGTTCTTCCACACGTGGGCCTACCGCACACCGCACACGAAAAGCGCATGTGCGGTCATGGCTGTAGACAGTGGAGGAGAGGCAGAGGCCCTATCCGCCAGCGGGTTCAAAGGGCGGCCTCAACAGGAACCGTCAGGGGACGACGTCACACGACATGGTGACCGGCATGTCCACCCCCGGGCCTAGCACGCCGCCCAGAATCGCGGCGAATCTGCCGATCTCGCCACCGCCAGCTCGCCCACAGAGCAACTCGACCACGATGATTCAACCTTTCGATCCTTTCACGGATCCCTCCTCGGTTGGCCCCCGCTGGCAGCTACCGGCTCCAAAAATTTGAGATGGCTATGGAGTGCAAGGACGTAACCTCGTCTAGGAAGATGAGATCGCACCTACTTTTGGGATGAGGTGCTACGCATTTTCAACGCGCTTACCATCGCGGATGGCCTGGACATCTACCAGCAATCGAAGGACGCGCTGACGGCTCATTTTCTCCCGCAACTAAATCCCGATTACGAGACATTCATATTCTGCACCACGTTTCAGGTGAAAGAGGAGACCTTGGATGCTTTTCACACCCGTCTCAGGAAGCTAGCAATGTCATGTGAGTTCACGGATGTTGAGCAAGAGATCCGCAGACAAATCATCAATGGCATCCATTCCGAGAAACTACGGAGGTTGATGCTGGGTGAGAGGGGCATCTCTTTGACACGCATTCTGGAGTTAGGCCGTCAGAGGGAGCTAGCGCATACCAGGGCCGCCAACATGGGTTTGACTCTGCACAAGTTACAGCCGGCCCTTGCGTCATCCATGGTGGCCCAGGTCACCAACAGACAATCTACAAGGGATGAATACGGTGGCAACTACACACCGCCCAGATGGCAACCACGGATCCCGGGGCCCACAGAGTGTGGATGGTGTGGTGGACCGCGTCACGGACGGCGAAATTGCCCGGCACATGGCACAACGTGCGGGGCATGTGACAGAAAGGACCACTATGCAAAGGTGTGCCGTTCCTCAGGCGCTCCATTACCGCCTCCGCCGAACCCTCAGGAGAGGAATGGTACAAAGAAGAAGAAACAGGGAGTCACGAGGTGCATCGAAGTGAACAACTCGTCGACTGAGGAAGACGGAGACGACATCACAGGAACTCCACTAGACCCTGGCAGAGAGCAGCGGACCAAAGGAAGAAAAGTCTACCTAGTGTCAGCCCTGGATCGAGGATGCGGCACGCAGAAGAAAGGGCTCCGGAGGCGTAAATGTCAGGTCACCCTCCAAAACCAGCAGATATGGATGACCATTGACACGGGAGCCTCGGTGAATGTCATGCCCACGTCCACGTTCAAGACATTGCAGCTGCAACCATCCCTCAAAAACACTGACACTCTCCTGTTTGCATATGGCTGCAAAAGCCGCTACCGGTTGTTGGCAGATTCCGCACGACCCTCAGCCATGGTGAAAACAAGCTACCGTACAAAGTCTACGTAGTGAACGCCGGGATCGAATGCCTCCTGAGCGGTGATGCGGCGGAGGACTTAGGGCTCGTACAGTTTGTTAATCAAATTGGGGAAGCCCACGAGGTCGAGAAGCTCCTGGCGCGACATCCGAACCTGCTGAACGGGATTGGGTGCCTGAAGGGAAAGACAATCAAACTCCACATTTACAAGTCTTTTCAGCCAAGGGCCGTCAGACATCGGAGGACCTCTTTCCACATGCGCGAGCAGGTGGAGATTTAACTAAAAGCATTGGAAGAAGCAGGCATCATCGAGGAGGTGATGGGTCCGACACCATGAGTGTCCCCGATGGTGGTCACCCGGAAACCCAAACAACCGGGGAAGGTCCGCATTTCCATAGATATGCGCCTCCCGAACGCTGCCATCAAGAGGGAGCGCCATATCACACCAACCCTCGACGGGATTCTGGCTGATCTCACGGGATCCAGAGTCTTCTCAAAAGTTGACCTGAAGACAGGGTACCATCAGCTGAAGCTACACAAAGACTCTCGATACATAATGGCTTTTTCTACACACTTGGGTCTGCGAAGATACAAGCGCCTAAGCTTCGGCATATCCTCAGCAGCTGAAGTCTTCCAACAGACCAACCAAGAAGTCATCCGGGACATCCCAGGTGTCCTCAATGTCAGTGATGACATCCTGATCCACGCCCAGGACAAAGGAGAACACTCAAGAAGACTAGAGATGCTGTTGGACCGTTTGGAGGCGGCGGGCCTAACCATCCACAAGGAAAAATGCGAGTTCTTTAAGACAAATATATCCTTTTTTGGCTACAAGTTCAGCAGCTCTGCATTCTTGCCGGACCCCCAGAAGGTCGCTGACATACAGGCCGCAAGTCCGCCCAAGACACCCACTGATGTCCGCAGTTTTCTGGGGATGGCCACGTACTGTCCAAACCTGGCCACATTTTCGGAACCCCTTTGTGAACTCACAAAGCTCAACGCGAAGTGGGAGTGGGGAAAAGCTGGCAAAGATGCCTTCGAGAGCATAAAAGAGACGCTGTAAGCAGAGACGAGAATGGTGTACTATGACACTGGCCTTCCGACGGAACTTTACGTGGACGCCAGCCCTGTCGGCCTGGGGGCCATCCTCAGGCAGGTTACCAACAAAGGCGAGAAGAGACCCATCGCCTATGCGTTGCGGGCTTTCACAGCGACGGAGCAGAGGTACTCTCACATTGAGAAAGAGGCAATCGCCGTATTGTGGGGGTTCCGCCACTTCCACCTGTATCTGTATGGCCGCAAGTTCACGGCGATTACGGACCACAAGTCCCTCCTCCCCATTTTCATGGGCACTTCCTCGCACCCACCGGCCAGAATAGCCAAATGGCTGCTACACCTTGAGCAGTACAACTTTGAGCTCCTGTATCAACCGGGATGTGGCAACCCGGCAGACTTCCTCTCCAGGCACCCGAGAGAGGCAACGCCACAGGAAGTCTAGGTGGCCGAAGAGACCGAAGAACACATCTACCAGGTGGTGTGGGCAATGAGGCCGAAGGCGGTCAGCATTGAGGACGTCGTGGAGGAAACATGCAGTGACCCCTGCTGCGATCTGGTGAAAGATGCCATCATTTCGGGCGACTGGAGGTCATTTATGAAAAACACGCACAACAGGACGGAAGAGACAAAGGCGTTCCTCACAGGAACATTCACCGTCCGCCAAGACTTGTCGATAACAGACCAGGGGCTGCAGCTCTGTTGAAATCGCATCGTCATTCCGCCAGGCCTGCACGACCGGATAGTGGCACTCGCCCATGAGGGCCACCAAGGGTTGGCTCGAACAAAGGCGCACATTCGACACTGAGTGTGGTTCCCTCGCATTGATGAGAAAGTGGAAAAACTTGTCAACACCTGCCTGCCGTGCCTCATAACCGGAGCCCCACCAGATCCGGAACCCATCTTATCGGCGGAAAGAGGCTCTGGCAGGTGGGACGCAATAAGCATTGACTTCTGTAAACTACGAGAGGCCCTGTACCTCCTGGTGGCAATCGATACCCCGAGGTCGAGGTGGTCGAGTCCACAGCAGCGGAAGTGGTCATCCCGGCCATTGAGAAGATGTTCGCGACACATGGACTCCAAACCACAATCAAAAGTGACAATGGAGCACCCTTCCAAGGGGTGGAGTTCAATCAGTACTTGCAAGATCTGAACATCCGGTATCACCACATCATGCCCAGATGGCCCCAGGCCAACGGCGATGTAGAACGATTCATGAGAACACTTAACAAAGTGCTGAGGCTGTCTAAGGCAAATGCCAGCCCGTGGAAGGTCGACCTCTATCGATTCCTGAGGAACTACAGGGTCACCCCGCACTGCACAACAGGCGTTCCCCCAGCGGATCTCATGTTCGGTACTGTTATCAGGTCGTCCATCCCACATCACCCCAGCAGAGGACCGGACGAGCTGGACGAGATGCGCACGGACCGAAGACGCAGTGACGCCAATGCCAACATGAGTGCCAAGCGGAGGTCACAACCATCCGACCACCAGGTGGGCGACCAGGTGGTCATGTTACGGAACCCGACAAAGTCCAAAATGGATTCCTGCTACGAGACACTCCCATGGACTGTCCGTGAGACATGAGGGACCATGATAACTGCACAAAAGGGGCATCGTCAGGTGACGCGCAACGCGTCCTGGTTCAAGGTGGTGCCACGCAACCTCTGGACTGATGGGGACTTTCCCCAAGAGGATGAGGAGTCACCGCGGATCGAGGACGGACCCGAGGATCGGCGAAGAAAATGCAGATGACAGAACGTGGGAGCAGGGGAGCGAACAGGACCTGGGTGAGCCGGAGGCGGAAGGTGAGAGATCCAATGAGACTGTAGAAACTGCCTCACAGGGTGGAAGGTATGGCCTGAGGGCTGCCACCCAGCCGCCATCTCAGCTCAAGGACTATGTGTGGTAGTGTGGACCCTGAACGTTGTAAATGGGAGTTTGCATTTGTATTTTGCTATACTTATAAGTAGAAGCCCACTCGTGTGGGTGTGTTCCATTTGTTGTGTTTTGTTTATAATAAAGGAGGAATGTTATATCCGCCCTCCGCCCCGCTACGCGGTTACGTAGGGCGTCTGAATAAAAGCACCGCCCCCGCGCGAGGGAGGCAGTTCCGGGCACAGACTCTAGCAGCGTGTGCCGTGTCTTTCTTTCGCTCCGGCTGGAGCTGCGTCACTGAGGCCTACATCTGAGGCCTGCCACGTCCTGCCTCCGTGCGGGGCCGGAACGTAACAGTGTGTAGTTGATGAATGGATCAATGGAACCATTATAGATATACAAGATGTTTCTTCCCCTTTTTCTAATGTCATTCCTGCTTCCTTGGTAAACAAAAAAACAAGTGGCACATACCAGTTTTGGGAAAACCTGCCTCAGTAAAACTGGAGTAGCCTAAAGCTAATGGTCCGGGAGGTCATTAACAGATTAAAAGAGGGACCTCAAAAGAAGGTTCACAACTTCAATGAATGGTGAACAGTCAAATGAAATGCAGAAACCCAAAGCACTTGCCAATGAGAGACGCTCCCTTTACCTTTCCTTTAATGTGACTAACTAATTTGCTGAAAATGTGTCTGTGCTGGGCTGCATTAGTCGGGAATATTGCTGGCAAAAAAAAGTTCATCTGGGTTTTTGACAAATGTGTAAGTTGCAAATGACCATGTTTGTTGCCTCTGTTAGGTTTATCCTGGAGGCTGCTCCATCTGTCATTCATGATCAGCTGGAGATATCAGCATGTGCCAATACACCACTTCCTGTTAACTGATGTTGTTCCATGGTGGTTTGCATGCCACAGTTGTAGCATGCAGGGGGAATATTCCCTCCATCCTGTCGCCCCTCCTTGATGATGAAGCTAAGTCAGTGCTGCTGGGTGACTTTGTCTCTGAGAGACTTAGTGACGGACATGTGAAACTTTGGACTGACTGCGATTCAAGAGGCATTGTGGACCTTTCACCTCTGCCTGTGGAAGCTAATGGCTGACATCTGTGTCAGGTCCCACAAACAGAGCGCATACTGCTGCAGCTTCTCTGGTTCAACCTACGATGCAACATGTTCTGTGTTGTTGTTCTGCTACAACCCTAATTGAGACACGAAGTGAGTCTCTGTACCTTTGACTGATAATTTCATGGGGGCATCCGTACCTATTGATGCAGAGTGCATACTGGCACATATGTAAGTTTGGATGCATGCGTACTTTGTGAACCAGTATGGGTTCATGGTAATGTAGTCATATGAATGCTTCTATGCTGAATGGACCAATGTGTATTCCTTGACACGTAGTCTTGTGTGTGCTGAGGGCGGGCATCAAAATACAACGAAGCAGAGGTATAGCACTTTGGAAGTATCTATCTGGAGGCTGTCCAACTGGTTGATGGGTCACATATTCGTGTGGAGAGATTTGAATTAAGAAAGCCATAATGCACTCTGGGATAAGTAGTCGAATGTGGTTATCCGTACTCTGAAAGAAAAAGTATATTGTGAAACTTGTGGTTTCGTGGGACATATGTACTGAGGCTGAATGACTTACTGAGCAACATAATGCATTCTGGGACGTATAGCCCTGTGGTAGAATTTTCACATGGCTGATGTTATTGTGATATGTATTAGACTGTCATATGTGTGAACTTCTACTGAGTGAGGCAGAGTGAATGCCTTTGATGACATGAGTAATGAAAAGACCATAATGCATCCCATTACATGTAGTACCCTGGGGCCCTTAGATAAGGTTATTCAGAGTGCAATTTGGAATATGCATATCTATCAGGCATTTCTCTTGATTGGCTCAGAGGTTATTCTACGAAATGTTTGAACTTACATACTGGGTGGTTACAGTGTTTTTTGGGAAATGATGTCATGTACTCCCTGCAAATGAGCATCAACTCAAGTGTGTTTGGGTTTCCTCAACTGCCTCTCTTACCCTTCCCAGAACCTCTGCTATCCCTGAAAACATAATTGTAATCACCTGGCTGTGACCCCTTTGTTCAGTGCTCTGGTGCTTGCCAGCTTGATTCACTGTTTATATAATTCATACATACATTATCCCCCCTCGTCACCTGCACAGAACTAATCCCACTCAACTAGTCAGATCACACCTCCACCCCACAGTCCATTACCCACTCGACCATGATCCACAAAGGTCAGGCTAAACGTTCCCTCACTCAGTGTCATCCAATCAAAACCTTCTCAGTCAACGAGCTAGAAGAAAACTTCACAGACTTCCTCACTACAGGGAATGCCCCAATCCTCTTAGAATTATTCAGAAACTATTCTGTGAAATTGGTGGACACTCGTTTCTCCTGAAAACCATCCATGATAACACCAAACCATCCCCCTCTTTCTACACCCCCAAGCTTGCAAAAACCCTATTCCTGTAGATCTCACCAACATCAATCTCTCCACACTAATTATACAATTCTGACTACTGAGCCCAAAGCTGCAAAATGATCCACCACCATTGTGGCATCCTCTAACATGAGCAAAGCCCTCTTCAAAGTAATAAAGAAGTGTATCAAACCCTCACCCAACCCACATGTGCCAGCAATTCCTCCTGCACTTCCCCACAAACACTGAATTCTCTTTCCTCTCTTCCCAGACCTCCTAAAATGCTCCACTCGTTAACACCTACCTCCTGCTCTGATGATATAATCCGAGCCTCCATCATGAATTAACTGATGGGCCCGGCACTCAGAGCACAAACCAGCATCATTAATGCCTTCATCGCTGTTGGGCCATTCCCAGGCACCATCAAGAGAAGTCTCATATGACTTCTTTTGATCAAGAAACCTAGACCCAGACCACCTGGACGACCACTCATTATGAACTTCCCATTTATCAGTAAAATCTTGCTAAAGGTAGTTGCTACTCAACTTCTTGCCATAATCAAACAGCTACACCCCCTAAAATCAGTCAGGGGTCCACCCCAAGTATATCATTGAGACAGCCACCATCCAGGTGGTGGCTGATGCTCTCCAAATCGAGAATGTAGGCAACCCATGCCTCATCATGCTCCTTGACCTCTTGGATGCATTCAACATTGCCAATCACCACATCCTCTACTCTCCCTTCACCAACAGGATGGGATTTTCGGGCACAGTCCTGAATTGGTTTACCTCCTACATCTCGGGCAGATGATCACAAACCATTCTAAAACACTCCCAGTCTTCTGCAGAGTCTACCAAGGCTCCATGCTCTCACATATCCTCTTGAACCTATACATGGAGCTTCTGGGCACTCTCCTGAAGATCCCAATATAGCCTTCCACCAATATGCAGAATTTACACACTTGTACATGAGAGTAAAAATCCCACAGGACATTAGTTATCTCCCTGATTAGGTAGCCATCATCCAGACCTGGATGTTGACTACTTACCTCAAACTTAAACCCTCAAAGACCGAATTTGCCCCCATCGGTCCTCCACTAAACAAGAACTCTCAGATGCAGCAATATCCTTAGGCCTCACCATTGCAGCAACCTGGCCTTCCAAAATACATAGCCAAGATGGCCCAAAAGGCCTGTCCACAAATGTACACCCTTCACAAAATCCAACCCTTCATTCATCCCACTACAAGACTTCCGGACCATAGTACAGGCACTTGTGTTAGCTCCTATCGGTGGGGAAATGCCCTCCTGAAGGGGCTCTCAGCTGCTCACCCGGCTTTCCTAAAAGCTCTCCACCACAGCACAGCACATCTTGTGATTATGTGACCTGCCTCAATTAATATTGGACATCTGAAGGGGCAGAGAAAGCTCTGGTGAGATGACAATGGAGGAAGTGGATCTTATAGCAACAAATGAAACACAAGGACACTATCATATCACTTGCCAGTTGATTGGAGAGTAAGGGATACTATCAAGTAGATTAGAGGAACCTCATTACAAGTGGTTGATCTCCCAAGGAAAATCTTGTTTGGAGGTGGGGCAGGGACCGCTACCAGGGTTTAATCAATGCTGAGTTTGATTCTTTAAATTAATGGAAGACAGGCTTATAAGTAAAGTCTGTTTTTAAAGTCAAACTTATTGCCATCATCATAATCCATTCATCCACAGATTCTATGGAGGTATAGAAGTTAGTGGATACTTTGATAACATCCCAGAGATCTAGATGAGAATGTATGCATCTATGGGACACATGCAGGATCCCATTTCCTAGTATTCAACATTTTATTGCCAGATGTGTTACATAAAAGGTTAAACAATAAAGGTGAGTATGTGGCAGCTTTAGGAACTTTGCATTCCAGATGGATCCCTTGTTTGAGCTTTAAAACCACTATGAGTCCCACTGAGCTAAATGGCTTTCTCTAAACAGTTGTGTTCATGGTCACAGAATACAATATCTATAGAAATTTCTCTATCTTCCGATTGCACCCCCCCCTTTTTTTGGTAAGTCCTTAAACACCTTCCTCACTCGACTAACCATAGTGCACAGGTACCCAAAGTTTTTCACTGGAGTACTGAGAAGTCAGCTATATTTTCGGGATGGTTTTGTTATCCCAAATGTCACGATCACCGAATCATGATGCCAGAAATCAATATATTCTCTAGCTTCATCCTTGCCTGATTTGTACCAGATGAATTTCAATTGTTTTTTTTTCTTTTCCTGTTTTTGCTCCTCTTTTTCTTTTCTCACATTTTCTTCGCCCTTCTTTGCCATTTATTTTTGTTCTTTTACTTCCAGCCGTATGTCGTCCTTGCTGCTCTCCCGATTTCTTTCTTGTTTCTTCCCTAGTTAAAATTTTGTTTTGCTTTATGTTCTTGGAATGGGATAGAAGCCCTCTCCCTACATCCTCTATTCCTTCCATTCACCCCCGCCTCCCACTTCCCTCCGTGCCGCAGCCTTACCTCTTTATTTTTCTTTCCTTTCTTGAACGTTTCCAATACCTCTCAAAAAGTGTGCCTATCAACTTTTTTTTTCGAGCATTCTGTATTTTGGGAGACACAACAATGTCAACAGGTAAGCAATCGAGATAAATGAAAGGACAAGTATGCCCCAAAAAGTAGCTATGTAGGATACTTTGCTGTGTTGCAAATGCCATCACAGCTGTGCCCTCATGCAACATGCAGGTATTGTGGGTGAAATCATACAACTTGCTTGTGGGAGGGTCTGGTCACATCACAAAGTTGCACAAGCCTCTGTTGTGAATTGGGCTAAGAACCTGTACATGGCCTTGCAAACAATCAGTAGAGACTCCAGGGGCCAGATTACAGAAACTTTGCACCAGTCAGTTTGCCCTATTTTTAAAAACAGTGGCCTATATTATAGTGCCCTGTTGTGTTAATGCAGTGAAAATGTATTTTTTCTATTTGCCCAAGAGCAATTTTTGTCCTGGTGGTTATACCATTCCAAACTTCACTTTTCATGGTGCAATAGTTTTCTAATATGTCCCAGTGTTTTTAAAAAATAGGGCACACTTTGCCCTACTGCTAATACCCTGCAATTTTGCAATTGCACCAGTGCAAAGTTTCTGGAATCTGGCAGCTGGTAATTCCACTTGAAAGTTAATATTTCACAGTGGAAATGTATATGCAGCCATTGCCATTTCAGACTATTGTGAAAACACACTGGCCCTGATTCATGGATTATTTGCGCGGAAAAAAACGGGATTTGTGCGCCATTCTGCCCGCAAATCCCCATTTGTTAAACAGGGATTTGCAGGCAGAATGGCGCACAAATCCCGTTTTTTTTCGGCGCAAATAATCCATGAATCAGGGCCACTGTGTGATAAACACTCAGGTAGAGTGCCCTTGGTGCTCCACAAGAACGATAGGTTTTTCGAAGAAATGGTTGTTGTGAGATGATATTTCACATTCTAGGAGGTTAAAAACTTTTTTTTTAAATACGCAGAGAATGTCATTTTTCCAAAGCTATTGATTGTGTGTGTGCCTGTAAAGCACAAGCCAACCACATCGTGTTTGTTTTTTCTATTTGTTGAATGATGTTTCTGTAACATATTTTCGTGATATTCTATAATTTTCCAGCAAATATGACTGTTCTGCAGATGCATGCATGTCTTATAATGACATATTACTTATTCGAGTTTTAAAATGTATCCTTGAGAACCAGCCGTGTGTATGACAATCCAGGTGCGCTAGTATCCAGTTTTACAACCATTTCCCAGCCATAGGTATGTGGAAGCAAGTCGTTACCGTAGATTTCACCGAATAACATTCTACCAAATGAGATTTCACAGAATTTATTTCACTGAAAATGGTAGGTGAAGTGGTGCATGTGTAATGTATAATAGGTGGGGTTTGGGGTTAAGGGTGTAAGTTAGGATAGAAAGGGGTTAGGAGGGCCTAAGTAAAAAGTAAATTTCGTTTTTTGGTGAAATGGATTCGGTTAAATCCCCATTAGGTAAAATTTTCAAAGAAATCACATACATCCGCAGCAAATATCACTCCATTTCGTAAAATGTAACCCCTTTGCCAATCCGAAAATAAATTATGATAATGCATTAATATACTGCAATGCATAGGAGTGCATAATGATCAGTTACAGCCTCCTTTGCATGCATTGTGCTGTTAGACAGCACATCCCTGCCACTGACTGCTCAAGTCGCTAATTGCATACGCACACTTCTTCAGCTCATTATACCCTGCACAATCTATGTCCTTATGTTTTATTTCGTCTGTCACCACGCTAATTCAGGCATAGGGTACACCATAATGTAACACTTTAAAATGTGCCTCAGCGTTCCCGCTTGATAATCCATTCTAGAATGTAAGAGCTGCCCACGTAAACTGACAGAGCATTCGGGAATTGCAAACTATCAGCATCTACAATTAAACTTCTTCTGAATATATTATTCAAACTATTTTCTATCGTAAGTGGTTTTAAATTGCTTTTTTATCTGCCTTTTCCCAGATTTTGTCACTTCAAAAGCAAAGGCAGGCTCAGCACAGGACAGACGGGAAAATGTGCGCCTGCTGCTTTCCACGGAATGATAACTATGTGAAAGGTCAAATAAGTCCTTTTTCAAGTGATTAGTTAATGGCCCTGAACGTGTGGGCTGGAGACAAGCAATCAAAAGAGAAATGCCCAGTTTTAGTTGATGTCCCAAGTCAAATGTGTGGAATACAAAAGCCCTGCTCGTGGCCTTTTGTGCAGCGCTGATTAGTGAGCGATTTATCTGAAAAGCTTTAGAGCATTTTTGTAAGTTCAAACTATTAACATTTTTCATCATTTATCTTACGAAAAGGAATGCGCAGCTGGAAGGTCCCCAAATCCAGTGCCCACAAGGTTGAGGGGTGAGGCATAAACAGGGGCTTCATACAAAATCACTATTATTAGCATGATAGCACAGTTTCCGAATTGTAACAGTTTTCTCTCGGTTGTGCTTGAAAGTATGATTGGGACTGGCCATTAGAATGATGTTTATTCTTGTTTGGTCACTTCTGACACATGTAGATAGTGTGTCTTGTGGCTTACTTATCATAGGAAAGCACACTATTTGGATTCTCTTGAAACAAATGGAATATTACAAGGCAAACGCATTATGAGGGCATGCGTGTGTCCTGCATAAAAATACACGTCATTATCAACAACCTGCTGAGTGACAGAATCATAAATGCCATGGAATGTAAACGCACTGTGAACGTTATAGAGAACGTACAAGCCCATCGTTACCTTTACTGGCCAATATCATTATTTTTAACTGTATTTCTGTACTTGACCATAAAAGCCAGTACAAGCAGACATAAACACAAAATACAGAAAATCATTCAGACAAGTCAATCTGCCCATTTGTAAAATTGTACACAGATAAAATCAGCGTATGCTATGTTAAGTTGATTTATTCTGCACACCTCTACCACTCAAGGGCAGTCTGCAGGGGCTCACGTGGCTCTGCAAGAGAAGAGGGCAGTGTGTTAGCAAGGATAGGATGATAGGATAGGTTTCACAACCAGGAGGATCTAGCGTCTGTGTGCATTGTTTTGCGTGTGGAAGTTGGTTGAAAAACTCTGCTTGTTGTAACCGTCAAGATAGGAATCAGTGCCTCAGATCTGTGCTAGTTTTTGTGTTGGCTATGTGAGTCAAATGAGGTTAGGGTGTGGGGTTGTGTGCATTGATTAGTTGTATCCATAAGGGGGGTCCAGAGTGACGGGTGCCTGTTAGGTGTTTGAATGTTGTGCTTTTGTGTAGTGTCAATGAATTTAAGGACTATGTGTATGGACATGTTCTCGCTAAGGTTATTTCCAGTCTCAGAGGGGTGGTTGTGTGCGAGAATTAGATTAGTTCTATGTGTCTCTATGTGTAGTGTGGCTAGCCCCTAGTCATGTATAGTGGTGTTGGTTATGTTGGAGGAGCAGGAAACGGGGGGATTGGTTTGTACATCAGTTATAGTGACAGTGGCCCTCATTACAACTTTGCCGGTCCCAAAACAACGGTGTAGGTAAATTTACCGGCACTGTTGTTTCCGGACCGGCAAAGTACAAGTCTGCGTGGTGGGTGCTCTCCCTCCCAGCAGGTCCAACTTGCCAGGTGGAACAGCACCTGTCCGCAGACCTTCACAGAAGCACCAGTACCAGTGCCGGAGCTTAAGTGGTCCCCACTCGCATAGAGACTTATGTGACTCTATGGGAATAGGGGATCAACATTTTACTGGCACCTGACTTACCGGACCGCCAGGGTTGTAATGCCTTGGTGTTTCCAGCAAATCAGGTGCAGGTAAATCATTATGGGTCCAGCGGCTACCTGACAGTTTTACTGGCACGATTACCGCCGGACCTGTAATGTGGGCCAGTGTCTTTGGAGTGTGTCTTTGGTTAACTTTCTTGGTTGTGGTCCATCAGCCAGCCCCGCCTCACCCGCCACCAATTCCTCAATAAATTGAGCAAGTCGTGCGCAACCGGGCAACCCTGGTTATGTAGATGAGACATAGTTAGTCTGATTCTTTGATTTAATGAGGTACCTGGCTGGGCTTTCCTGAGTGCATATATTTTCACATGGGGTGTCTTTCCCTGAGTCTGTCTGCTAATTGGGTGGGCTACTCTTCGCCAATCTCTCTAGTTGTGTGGCAGCGTGGCTAGCCCCTAGTCGTGTATAGTGGTTTTATCTATTATAACTTAAGCTAAAAGCATAGTTGTATTCTTTTTGGAAAGGCACCCAGATACCTCCGGGTGGGGTGCGCCATACAAATCAATAAACAAACAAACAAGCATGACTGGGGGAAGCAGGGAATGTGGGCGGTTGGGTATTCTGGTCCTCCCTGGTTTTGCTGCTGTTATTTGTGGCTGTGTCCCTTAGTGTGTTTCTTTTGGTCTGCAGTGTTCTGCTGCCGTTGTCCCTTTGGGCTTGTCATTGTCTGTTGAGAAATCTAGTTTTTAGTAATTTCCTGAAGTTGAGGTGGTCTTCTGTGGTTATAATGTCTTTGTGCATGGTTTTCCATGGGTTAGCAATTAGGCGTGAGAATGCTGTTCCTCCGAATTTCCCCTTTTCGTATTGTTTTATCTCTATTTGTAGGTAGTCACTTGATCTTAGGTTACATCTTGGCTGGTATTGGCTGATCTGGGACTGGAGGAATACAGCTCCTTGTCTGTGTAGGGATTCATGTTCAATGCACAGGGCTTTGAATTTGATGTGTTCTTTTACTGGTAGCCTATGAAAGCTTTTCAGAGCTGGAGTGATGTGGTCTCTTCTGTTTAATCTCAGGAGAATCCTGGCTGTGGTGTTTTGGACCCATTGGAGTTTCTTGGTAAGTCTTTCTGGCATTGGAAGACCTGCCCCTCACACAAACCCCCACCAGTGGTCCAATCCGGACCACTGATGGTGAAACTCATGCATATTCCATAGACATACAGAGACCAGATTCTGGACTGGCACCATACAGCCCTAACCCACTTTCTGGGAGCACACACATATGGTCCTGCACTAGCCTGTGAAAACCAAAGCTTTCCAGGGCAGTGCATGACCACAAAAGGAGATTCCTGACTTGGCAAGGCAGTAAGAAGGCCAACAAACAAAAATGGCCAAAAGAACATGCAAAAACCTTGTGGTAGAGCCATGTTAGGACACTAGCCATAGTTAGTATCCAAATGCATTAAATGCAGTAAGGCTAACAAAAAGTACAGCAAAAATAGTCAAAATGCAACTGCTGCCCCCAGCTTCTCTTTAGGTACATGTAAAGTGTCATAAAATCCCTTTGACTATAGTGTAGGGTCATACAAAAGACATACCAATTGCACTTCATAGTAAAAAGCATTGTGCAATGATGGAAAGTTACCCAAAAAACAGTTAACATGTAACAAGAAAAGGGAAAGTACTGACAGTGTGATGGACCAGTCAGTTTCCCCATAATAACGTGCAGTGGAGTGAAGCTGAAGGCTATCGCAAGTGAAATGAGAGGCACCACGATGGACTCCTGCAGATCCGGTGGCTCCCCTAAATATGCCCTTAAATATCCACAGGTGCTCCAAAACTCAGCAGTCATCATTGTTACCCATACTCCTCAAAACCCTCATACATCTACCTCGCAGAGGATATTGCACTCTCTCACATTCAAGGACATAATATCATTTAAGCTATTGATCTCAGCACATAAGGCTTTTTATGCATTTTGTCCTCTTAATATTAGGAATCACATGCTGAATCACCCTCCTTCATGGCCTCGTAGATCAGCAGGTTCTCTTGTCTTCTATATTACCGGATTCCAACGTAGATATGGCCTGTGCCAGGCTTTTTCCTCCCATTCCATTAGCCACTGGAACCTACTTTCTCCCGATATTTGAGACAACACTGATCTATTGGATTTTTGAAAAAAAAGGATAACTCACTTCAACTAACATTATACTCCATCTATATGGTCTTATATGACAGCTTAGTTGCCTTAGGGATGTAGCACCACCACCTGCTGAAAATAACACATTATAAAATTATGCTGCAACTGAGTGGAAAGAAGGGTTCCATGTCATTTCATCAAGGGATTTGTTTGCAGTTTTTTTACAGCAAATTCTTTTATGAAAAAAACATCAAGTTTGTTTGTATGTATTCCTTTCAGATTTTATCTATTTCCAAACACCCACCTCCCATATATATAATTTTCTAACCCCCCCAAAAAAATGTGATGGGTTTTTTCGTTAAAAAAATGGCACTAAAAAAAATGCGAAAAAATGTCCCACGATGAAAGAATGTTGTACCGAAAGAAGAAGACCTAAATCAAGTTAGAGCTTTTCCCCCAAAAATAAATGGACAAAACCTGGGTCACATGGTCTATGCTGACGACATGGTACTATTAGATCAAACACCGATCGGACTACAAAGAAAGCTAACGGCTCTGAAAAGATACACAGACACAAATGGCTTGGTAATAAATACTAACAAAACCGAGATACTAGTGTTGCAAAATCTAAGAGGAGCGCCAAGCAAAAAAAGTATAAAGTAAACATGGTCAGTAGGTGAAGTACAGCTTGCCCGTGTAACCCAAGCACAATATCTCGGCGTCTCAATAAATTCTAACTTAACTGACGAACCAATGGTAATAAACATCCGGAGAAAGTGCACGATGTTGGGAGCCCAAGCTGCTACAATAAATAAAAAATACGGAAAATTCAGTCTAAAACCGGTGACGGAATTTTACAGAGCAAAGGCCATCCCGACACAAATTTTTGGTGCCGAAACAATGTTGGGCTGCTCTTTTAACACCTGGACGTGGTGTGAAAACACATTCTGGTCAAGAGCACTACAACTGCCCAAAGGGGCACCTGTCACTTGCCTACGATACGAATTAGGCCTTACATCAATCAACGCGAGAGTGCAATGGAATACTCTAGCTTTACATAGAAAGATTGTGGGAGCGGACGAACTCCCGCAATTCAAGATTCTAAACTGCCCAAATAAGTCATCAACTGATACCATCTTTATGCAGTGGAAAGCAAATTGTGAAAACATGTTGGAGACCATTGGAACAAATGTGGAAACCTTAAAACAAAACCCCAACAAAGTAAAGAAAAAACTATGCGAATGTGATTGGTGCGATACAATAGCATTAAGGGCATCCTATAGACGCATGGAAGATGCTCCTTCGGAAGCAAGAATGATCAACAAGATACCGAAATACTTGGAACTCTTCCCTTGTCCAATAAGAAGGAAACGATTTATTATGTTCTGCCTGAATCTGTTCAAGACCAAACAAGTATTAAATCTCTGGAAAAAAAAGTAAAGAGAAAGATGACTTGTGTCGATTTTGCCGACTGCAAAAAGAATCTCTAAAACATCTGGTCTTGGACTGTGCACACTTCCAACAGGAGAGAGAAACTCACCTAAAAAAGGTAACCATAGGGAGTAAATACCAAACGAATGATGACATATGGGCGCTACTACACGAAGGTCTAAACAGGCAACTGATGTTCGCTTTAACGACATACCTTGGAGAGCTAGCAAACAAATTGGAACAAAAAACACAAATGACGAAGACTCCAAAGAGGATTCAAAGAACTATGGTAGAAAGTGAGAACAGAATATTACTAGAGAAACCGGAAGCCTGAGAGACAAATGTTGCCTGTTAACCATCCCAATTGTAAAGAAGGAAGCTTTGCTTTGTTTTTATTATTTTAAAAGTTCATAATGAGCTGAAATAAAATTAAAAAAAAATGTAAACAAAATTCATATCCAGACAGGACCATATAACATGTTGAATGTGAGAACATGGAAAACGTTTGAAAACAGTGGTCTAATCATATTTTTACAGACATTTCTGCAGACATAGGTATAGATCATTTCCTGCCACTGCCAAATGAGCATGGCTGTAGGTCATGCACTTGGCACAATGATAGTATGGCATGACTACATGCTACACCCTGCAAGCTCATTGTATAGATGCCTCCACTTTATGAGAGAAGGCAGTGTCTTTTTTTACTGATGTACTTTGACATCATATTTTTGGCCATAGTACCTGCAGGATATGCGCAGGACAAAATGTCTCTTCTTGCGGAGTCCACATTGCATGCACTGTGGCCATGTCACAGGGCTCATGTATGGAAAGAGTGAACATGCAGTATTGCCCCAAACACAATACCCCTGCCTGGCCTACAATGCAAATACCCCCAGCACCTCCCTCCACCTTGCTGCAGGGCATAGCGAACATGGGGTGGGAGATCATGGTGCTCCTTGGGCACCATACTCCTTCTCCCAGAACTCACAAGGCATAGTGCACTTTTTATCAGTATTGGACAGCGCCTCCGCTCCTACTCCGTAGGACACACAGTGCTTCCAGCACCCACATGGGACCACCTGATCTGAGCCCACAGGCACTGCAGCCCTCTGTACACACTTGGGAGCATACAAGTGCAATCCAGACCCAGTAGCAGCTGCCAAGCACCACATTGACACTTTCTCACACAGTGACCACTGATGGAAGGCAGGATGATGCTCTGCGGGCCGGAAGCACTGTGCGTCCTGCAGAGTCAGAGCGTAGGCACTGGCCACAGACATGTTAACTGGAGATGCTAAGGTATTCAGCACACTTGACTTGGCCTCAGCGTTTCATCAGGTTAAGTTACATCTAGACCTGAAAGATTATACCACCTTTGTGATGCACGAGGGCACCTTTAGATTGAAAAGAATGCCTTTTTGGACTAGTGTCAGCTGCTTCTTTTTTCCATAGGGCGATACATGCACTATTGAAAGATGTCAAGGGTGTTGTGTACCTCCAAGATGATGTGTTAATTACAAAGGATGTAGCGGAACATGATCAGCATCTAGCGTTGTAGTTTAGGATACTGTCCAATGCTGGTTTTACTCTTAGGAAGAAGAAGTGTAATTTTTCGTTTGCCCTTGATAGACTAGTTGGGGCATAAGCTGAGTGAGCAGGGAGTAAAACATGAAGAAGAATTGTTTTAAGCCAGAGTGAAGGTTGAACCGCGCAAGGACAAGAAGGGTGTTTTGTCAATTCTTGGGCTTGTAGATGGTCATAGTCGTTGCCTCACGAGTCCTCGGAGGGGCTGAGCTTAAGTACCCAGTCATTGAGAAGGAGGCACTTAGCGTGGTGTGAGCAGTGAGGCAATCTGAGGCTTTCCTGTGGAGTAGGACATTTACACAATTTTTTCTGATCATGTGCCTGTAGTTCTTGAATTAAGGTTGTGAAAGGAATTAGTGGCATTGGACATCTTGGGTCTGATCATGGTAGCAGTAGGTGTGAAGAAGTATGTTATCATATTGATTGATTTGTTTACAAAATCAAATCAATAAATTCAGAAAAAAGTTGAGTGTGAGGCAGACTCCCGGGCTGTCATTGAGTTTTTGGATAATGTGTTTCAAAGGGAGGGGTTTTCCAGGAAACCTTTGACAGACAATGGATCTCAATTGACTTTGGGGATCATGGAATCCTTCCTTGAGAACATTGGGGTGATGCATCATCGTACCTGTTTATATCACCCTGAAACAAATAGGTCAGTTGAGCAGCTTACTCTCATGCTGTCGATTAGAATGGCTACTAACCCCGGACAGAAGTGGGAGGAGCTGGTAGAGAACAGAGTTTGTGCTTATAGGTTATCCCCATATGCCATCACCAGTCTAATTCTGTTGTGTAAACATCTTCTAATTATTGGGCCATGTGAAAAAATCTAAGGTGTATTGAAAACAAATATATTTTACATTTCCTGTAAGTAAGATTTCCATTTTGGTAAAAAATGTGTAGACATTGATGCTTGAGGAAAGGAAAGATATTTTGGATAGTGAATTCTCTGTGTGTCTTCTACTTGTTTTTGAAGTGATTAATTATCAGCTGGTCCTATAGCACAGCGAGTAGAGCACTCGCCTTGACATCTGTGCAGAGCCTGGTGACGCAGGTTCGATTCCTGGCAGGGCCAACTCAGCCTTTCATCCTTCCGAGACCGATAAATGAGCACCACACACCGTGGGTAATAATAAGCAGCTCTCAGATGCCTGAGGGTTTGTAGGGCTAAACAAATGCTGAATTAATATTATTTTTATTGTGAAACTACAGAGGACAAAAAAGAATGAATAGAAAGTACTATAATGGTAGTATGGATACTGAGACACCTACTGGCAGGTTCTAAGTGTAATATATTTAATGCATAATTGTGCCACATGTTTTTTTATGTGTGCTCCTTTATGTATTAACATAGATACCCATTGAAGTATTCTAAGTGTATATTATTGAAAATGTGAATTTAAAGTATACATTAAGGACTATTATGTAGGTATTTTTCAGGTTTGCTGATAATTTTTGTTTTTTGAGTAACAGAAGTGTTGTTCAAACCAATTACTTCTTTTTTTTACATATGGAGTAACGTATCCTGAAGTGGTTGTGGCACCAGGGTGGTAGATTATGCCTTCTGTCGTGAAGGTTTTCTTGCCAGGAGATACTTGGATTCATGTGAAGCTAGAACTTACAGTCATTTTTGGTACCATCTCCATTGTACCTTAGAAGCATTAGTATGACATATTGGCAATGTCAGTTTTTTTGTATGCTGGAACGATTTTCAGATTTGAATAAAAAGGCATAATATGCCATGATTTGCATTCTGCAGAACCTGGTGAAATGGAATGAATTCACACTTTGATATGGATGCATAAACAAATCACTCATTAGGGATGTGCTCGTGTGAAACAGGGTTGCAGATAGTACATGTAGTAAGAGCATTAAGAATTTATGTGGATATTCCTGTGTGTTTATTGTAAATGTTACCATTCCTGTACAGTTGTCCAATTCTTGCCTTATACCTGAGTCACTGTAAGTTCTGTCAGGATTATTTGTGGCATTTCTATGAAGGATAAGCATTTGCAAACACAACTGGTCTGAGCCGCTTAAGTAAATGTTGTTAACAGTAATTGGAAGACAATATTGATTGCTACATTTGCATAGAAATTTACTCAAGTTGTATTGCTTAATTTAAATTGACCAGAGAGTTGTGCCTCTGTATGCTTTGATGTGCCTGCAGTTGTTTTTTGAGAAGAGACATTTTTCTCTTTGTATTCTGATGGAAGTGTTGTTTTTGGACTAGTGAGTTGTGTGGTTGTGTTATTTTATGGAGTAGAAGTTCTTGTTTTTTTCTGTGCCATTGCAGTGAGATCTGCTATAGGTTCTGTTTGTAATAGTTTTCTTTATTTTAAAGATGTTCTTTTTTGAGGTACAGGGTACATATCTAGATGGGGGTGTTCAGTTCACATAGACTGTTGTATTATAGGATGCAAGGAATGGCCGTGTTGACTTTGTTTGCATAAAGGTTAACTGGGAATCATTGAGCGTACAGCGACGTGCAAGTGCTTTGTTAGTCATACCTTCTTTGAAGACTGTGCTGCTAATGTCAATCAATGTGTGATCTATGGTTAGACCTTGGTATTTTATGAATATTGACAGCATATGCAAGAGATGTAAATATCTTTGAACAGAAGGTCACATGCTATTGTGCTGCCTATTCTTTTAACTTCTGCACGTTTTTCAAAGGGGATGTTGTCATGTTGATATGATATGTTGAAGCCAACAACTGTACCAATTGCTCCATTGACTAAACCTTGTTCTACATCAAGGTTATGTTTTAGGGGTTCTCCGCATTTTAGTTAATAATCCAACATGAGGTTGGAAACCACACTTACTTCATCTATCAGGAGCACTTTAATTTGTTTCAGAATTCTGTGTACTTCAGTAGCAGCTCCTGCTGATAATTTTTAGTATTCTAATTTGTTTTGGTGTTCTACTTAGAGGAGCAGTAGTTACACCTCCTATGTTGTAGGCAGTTAAACCTGTGGGGGCTGTTACAATAGCTGAAAGGTTGTTGTTTGTCTAGTAGAAATGTGCTGATTCTTTTAATTAATCACGTTTTTGCCAGAACCAGCTTCACCACTTACATACAGGAGTGGAGGTTTATAATTTTTACAGCTACAAGTTTTAGCTTCATGTTTAAAACCATGTTCGATTTCTTCAGAGACTTCTAGATAAATGGTGAGTTGTTCATCATTTAGCTGTGATTTGAACACTTGTAATTCTTCAGATTGTTTAGATTGTTCAGATTGATACATGGTGTTCTTTACCTCAGTCATTGCTATGTCTGCTTCATTGAGAATAAGTTGTTCTCAGAGTGGTTCTTGGCTTCCTGTAAGAGAAGGTTGACAGAGGTCTAGGAGAGCTTTAATTTCTTTCTTTTGTTGGCGTTCATTGCCCAAAATGTGTTTGTATTGTTTAACATTGACATGTATTATACTGCTTTCAGTTGCATTGAATGCAGCTTCAATTGAATCATGGTCACCTAATAATTCTTCTTCTTTTCTCCAAGGTTTGCAAAGTTGCAGTAGGCCCATGTAATAAAGTAGTCTGTGTTATGGAACTTTAAATAACAACTTTACATAATTAATTAGACTGGCTGAGTAAGTTTTACTAGGCTTCCTTCACAGGTTGAGACTGAAAATTGGCCAGTTGTCTCATTCTGTCAAGCGATACTTGTGCATGTGAAGTTAGTGAGTTTGAAGTTATTTTTAGGGTTTATAGTGATAACATCGAATGCAAAAGCATCGAATGCAAAAGCATTGAAAAAAATGCATTGAAAAAAATGAATTTTTTTAAATTTTCTTTTTTAACGGGGGGTCCCCCCAACCCCCTTTTTTACCCCTTAAAACCCATTATAATAAAAATAAAACCTTTACCTTTAAAAAAATGCATTTTATCAATGCTTTTGCATTCAATGCTTTTGCCTTTGATGTTTTGTATTCGAGGGAATCACTGGATACTCATTTTTAGTTCCATCTGTGTTGTATCTTAAAAGCATTAATATATCATACTGGATATGTGAATATAGGTGTATTTTTGAAAGATTGTCACAATTGTAAAGTGGCAATGATTTGCATTTTGGAGAAGTTGTTGAAATGGTATTGTATCACAATTTGGTATAGATACATACAGACATCGTTCATTAGGAACATCCTCTTGAGACACATGGTTGCAGAGATTGCATGTATGTTTCCAAGTGCATGACATCAGTAGGATTTCATTTACTGGATTGAGTTCTCTCTCAAGCACTTCTAGTAAGTACATTAAGAATTCATGGGGACCCTCCTGTGCACTTATAGTGAATATTACAATTCTTGCACAGTTGTCGAATTTCTGTCATACACCTGTTACACTGTACATAGCTTTAGGATTTTTAGTGGCAATTCTATGACAAACATCCACATGTAAACAGAGATGATTTGAGCCATGCAGGCAATTCACTCCAGTTCTGTTTTTAAATTTGAAAGGATCAGAGAATGTGGCACCTGGTTTATTTAAAGGAGGTCTTTTTTTCTTCTTTTCTTTTCTAATGGGCATTATGGGAATATCTGATGCAGTTACATTTCATACTAGTTGTATTTTTTAAGGTTGCTTTTTTCAGGTACACAGTACATATCCAGGTGTGGAGTGTACAGTGCATGTAGTCTGTTGTAGTCAAGGAAGGAAGGAATGTCAGCTTTGACTATGTTTGCATCAAAGAGGATTAAGAATAGACCAGTGAGTGTACAAAGAGACAGAAGTGCTATGTAACCCATACCTTCTTTAAGGACTGTGCTGCCAATGTCTCGAAATGCATGGTCGAGAGATAGATCTTGTGACTTGTGAATTCTAAAAGCATATGCAAAAGAGAGAGATAATTATTCTCTGTGTACATACATATCTTTAAAAAGAAAGAAATGTGCAATAGGGTGGGAATTTGTATAGTTTCTTTAAGTTTTTCAAAGTTGATGAGGAAACTGGATATCAGGTAGATCACTATTTGAACCTACATTATGGCAATTTTCAAAAAATAATAAATTGACTAATTTGTAAAACCATGCTTTCAGGTCCTTGCCCATGTTACTTGTACGAGTTGGCTGCAAATCCCAAAAGTTGGCTGTTGTATTTTTTGAAAAGTGTGAAAATGTACATACATAATATAGTCATATAACTTATCCCCCCCGTGTCAATGCACTTTCTGAAAACTTTTTTCCATATTCGGCAAATGACAAAAAAGTGTTAAGCCGTTTGCTGTTTGCCAGCCCTGTGAACTGGTCCAGGGTTAGCGCAGCCCTTTGCAATGATTTGGGGATTTTGAAGGCTTTTCCTTGCGCGAGGGCGTACTTGGGGGCGTAACTGGCGCTGCTGCAGGGTCGCTGCGCCACTCTGCGCCACGGCTGGTTTCGGAGGGAAAAATCCATGAATACGCTGTGCGATGAAACTGATTTTTTCGCACGCGGCTGGCGCAGTGTATCGCACGGGGACACTGTGCGCCAGCCGCGTGTGCCATTTTTGTGTGCATTTCTATGAATTACCCTGAAAGTAACTACCCTTCAAAATAAAATAGCACAAAAAAAGCATCTCTAAATCATCTCCCTCTCCCCAGCAATAATACTCATGACCTCCCTGTAAAGGAAACACCACCCAACCCTATTGCCCGATTCAACTTCACCAAAACATCCATCCAGGAAGTAGAGAAAGTCATTCTTTCACTTAAACCTTCCATTTGCCAGGGTAACATCTGCCCAGACCAGCTTATAAAAGACGCCGCAAGAGAACTTGTCCCTTTTACATCCAAACTCATCAATGCCTCTTTCGCATCCAGCACTGTCCCATCTAATCTTAAACAATCGTGGGTGCTCCCACTATTTAAAAAACAATCCCTAGACCCACTCATACCCACTAACCCCATCACGACATTTCCCTTGACAAGATTGCCTAACTTCAAATCTCAAAATTATAGGAACTTCACAAACTTCTAGTAGCGCGTCAATCAGGCTTCCGCCCCCAGCATGGAACTGAGACTGCTCTTATCAACTTGAAGTCACAGGTGGATGAGTTAAGAGATAAAGGTAAAACAGCCCTCACACTACTTCTCGAGTAGTGGATCACAAGGTCCTATGTAGACACCTCGACTCAGCTGCCCATTTTTCAAAAGAGGCCATAATATGGATTGAATCCATCTTAAGTGACTGAACCATGAGGGTCTTCTCCCCCTCAGCAGCAGCAGACCCCATTCCTATCACTTGCAGGGTACCCCAGGGCTCATGTGTCTCCTCCACCTTATACAACATTTTCACTAAGCCCCTTTTTGACGATCTGGACCTTCTGGATATCATCTACACCAACTATACAGATGATACTAAGATTGTCCTCCCACTTTCCGGGGATTACGTTAAGGATTTGGCCTTGGTGAATAAGGTGTACATCATCATCTAGGCATGGATAGCCACACACGGTCTATGCCTGAATGATGACAAAACAGAGCTCATCATCCTGGGGACCCACTCCAATCTTAAGCAACTAGGCCAGGAATACCTATCTTTCATAATCGATGGTAACCTCATCAAGGTGTCCAAAGAGGTCAAGACCCTCGGCTTCTACCTCGATTCCTCCCTTTCCTTCACCAAACAGGTGAACTCTGTGGCCTCTGCCACAGTTTACACATGTAAGGTCATCCGAACTGGCAAGATTTTCCTATAGTATGATAATTGCCTTATCCTGGCCAGAGCCCTCATCCTTTCCAAGCTCGATTATTGCAACGCCCTATACATTGGTGCCAACAAATCAATAATCCAGAAGATACAAATACTTCAAAATAATGCCTTAAGGGCTGCTCTTGATGTACCCAAAAGATCACACATCTCTGTGCTAAGACGACAATAGAACTGGCACTCTACCTACAACAAAATTCAACTTAAAACTGCATCCCTCACCCACAACGCTCTGAACAATGGTGCCCCCAGCTATCTTACAGACAGAATTCACAGGAGAACCTTCACCAGACCTACGAGACTAACTAATACCAACTGCCTCACCATACCTAGATTTAGGCTCTCCAAGGTGGGTGGATGCAGCTTCTCCATTAAAGCGGTCCAAATCTGGAACTCCTTGCCACACACTATTAGAGAAAACCAACCTTATCGGAATTTCAGACTTAATAACATCAACCTGCTCAAATCTAACGATATCTAATGTCTATGACCTGAGACCCATTCCTGCACGTATGTACATTTCTCTGCATTGTTGTATTATATTTGTATTCCTGCACTGTTGTACTATACTTGTATTCCTTGCCTTGCCACTGTGTTCTACTCTGTAACACATTAACTAAGCCTAGCATATCCTTGTATCTGCTGCACCCTTATACCCCTTGGTCTGGTGCACATTATAAATGAATAAACAAACAAGCAAACAAGCAAACAAACAAACACCATTTTTCATTCCTCGCGTTCAAGGCCAGTAGCCAGATTGTCCGGGTCATGACTTTATACCATGACCTATGAAATCTGCCCACTGCCCGTGGCCACAGGCTATACCTCAGTCATCAAAGGTATATCACTATTTTTTGTACCTACATTATGACACTTGCCAAAAAATAAAGTGAAGTGTGTCTGTGTTCGCCCTGATGCCTGCGGGCTTCGGCACGTTATAAACAAATAACTAAATAAATAAAGAGGGCTTCGGACCTTTATCCTTCATTGCAGCCCCTTCAATGGTGGATAAAGGTCATTAGCAGCGCTGATTCCCAAAGCGGGAACCCGGAGTGCTAAAAAATAGATTTCTCTTCCTACAGCAGGAGGCTTGCAGCGTCCTGGTGTAGGAATGTAAATCCTTGTCCAAGATGGCCACCATAGAAAAAGAAGGCAGGGCTCAGTACAGAGCACCTCTTCCCTTTCCATGGTAGCCTGTAGAAGGCAAAGTCAGAACCCTATGACCATATTACCACAAGCACATTGTTTTCCCTTTCAAACCTATCATACTTTCGAAAAACTTTACACATAGCCGGTCCCAGGTGGACATGGCCACTTAACCACCATTTTTCATCCCTCACGGTCAAGGCCAGTAGCCAGATTGTCCGGGTCATGACCTTATACCATGACCAGGACAATCTGGCCACTGCCCATGGCCACAGGCTATACCTCAGTCACCAAAGGTATATGACTATTTTTTGTACCTACATTATGACACTTGTCAAAAAATAAAACACAGGCACATTTGCAAAACCATGCTTTCAGGTCCATGCCAATTCTCCTTACAAGAGTTTGCTTGAAATCCGCCCATTTTTTTATTTTCATAAGTGTCTAAATGAATGTATATACAATAGTCATATAACTTAGCCCCCAACATGACTAAATCCATTCAGATTTTACACAAACATTCAAGGTTGGGTTTACAATCTTTCTGAAAACATTTGTCCTCATTCGTCAAATGGCAACACAGTTATAAGCCATCTAAACATGTTGAGAGCCCCTCTAATTTAGCTCCCTCTTGAGAAAATCCCATCCTTTACAAAAGCATTTATATCTAGATTTTAAATCGTTTTGCAAACTTTTGGGCAGATTCGTCAAATGGCACCGCATTTATAAGCCTTTACAATATTTTGGGACCCCCATCTAATTTTGCCCCCTTTTGACAGAATCTCACCAGACCTTGCAAAGCCTTTCAGTACCAGGTCTCGAATAGAATTCCAAAATTTCATGCAGTTTCATTTAGTGGTGCCAAAGCTGTTTGATGCATCAGTGGTGTGATTTGTAATGTCACCAGTGTTCTCATACAACATGTAATTAGTGATGTCATTAGTGATGTGATCTGTGATGTCATCATTGTGGTCAATGGCTGTGCAACAGAGGGCGCAAAATTAAGGTGGCTTTAGCTGAATTTCAGGGGTTTTGTTGCATTATGTTCTCATCTTAACATCCCTGCAACTTATGTTTTTCCCCTGAATTTTAAGGGTTTTGTTACAATGTTTTGCTCACCTTAACATCCCTGCAACTAACGTTTTTTCCTTGAATTTCAAGGGTTTTGTTATTCCATAGATTTTAGAACGCTTCCAGATCACTATGATGGTCTACGGCTATGGTCAGTGGGCATGGACTCTGGCCGTGTCCACTGTCCATTTTAAAATGCTACCAGGCCACTAGCCATGGCCTTCGGATTGCAGGCTTTGAGAACTCAGAATGTTTTTATGCAATGCGAGTGAGATGAATGTATTTGCCATGGATCACACACTTTGGTTAAGCAGCGTTCTCCAAACGGTACACCCCTTTTCTGAACCATCATGCCGATTTGGCATCCCTATTACGCCGTAGCAGACATTTCAGCATGCCCTTTTTGATGCTACAGCCATTCCTGCATCGTTATTTTGGCTCAAGGGATGTTTGGACGTGACTGACATTGCAGCCGTGTCAAAATGCAGTCATGCTAAATAAGATCACAGGACTGCACTGCAACAATCCTCGCCACCTCCCACTCGTGTTGCTTTTCATTTAAATAACATTTTAAAAAAACATACATCCTTGAACCCTGGTCTACCAGAGTTCAAAGCCCAGCATGTAACCACTAGGCCACAATGGCTTGGTGCTTCATAGAGCACACTTCATATTTAGGCTGTAATTTAATGTGTTCGATGATAAAAGGCTAGGTATGAAACTTACGAAAATTCAAACAGTAACATCATTGTAGCATACTGATTAAGTGGGTGTCCAGCCATTTTTTCGAATACAAAAGTTTCGAAAGGCAAACTTTCGAATCTTTTTTTCGAAATACAAAAGTTTTGAATGACAATTTATTAGAAAAAAATGTGAAAGTTTGCCTTTCGAAACTTTTGTATTTGAAAAAATGGCTGGACACTTGAGTTAGGGTTAGGGGTTGGGGCTTGGGTTAGGGTTGGGGATAGGAGGGTGGCGTGGGGGATGGGGGGGTTGGGGAGGAACCCCCCAATATACACTAAAACCTTAAAAATTACAGGACTGGATAGCTCCATGTAACGTTTCAAAGTTAAAAAAGAAGGCATAAAGGCATTTTAATGCCAATATATACAAATAACTTTGAAATATTACCTGGAGCTGTCCAGTTCTGTAATTTCAGCACAGGACAGCTCCATGTAACGTTTCAACGTTACAAACAAAACAGCATTGAAATGCTACCCTTTAACATGTAAAAGTGCATTTCAGTTGAAACCAATCCATGACTATTGTCGACGGATTGGTTTCGAAAGAAATTCACTTTTCCATGTTAAAAATAGTATGTCGAAACTTTTGTTTTCAAATCTTTTGTTTTTCAAATCTTTTGATTCAAACCTTTGACCATAAACCGGTAAGTGCTGTGTCTTGAACTCCATAAGGCCAGGGTTTTCTGATAGCAGTGTCCAGCATAGTTGTGAATTTGTTTATTTCATCTTTTATGTTTTATAATGCTGCCCAGATACAGTGTAGTCCTCTTTTTGAATATATGTGCAGTGCAAGGGGTAATGAATGGTGTGAGGGTGTGCATGTCATCTGAGAGGGTGTGAATGCAATATGTGTGCATTTGATGTGAGTATGTGTGTGTGTGTTTGTAAATGGTGTAAAGTTGTTTGTGAGGGATAGTTGCATGGAGTTTATAATCTTGCAGTAAATAGATGTGTTTCATCTTTAATACATGTTCAATTCTGCAGAAACGGTGTAATACATGTCCCATCCTGTTTTATAATATTGCAGTAAATACATCTTTTTCACATTTAATCCATATTACAAAATGCAAATTGCCTGCAGATTCATGCCAATTGGGACCTCTCGTGCCAAAACATCCTTGCGCAGAGAGGTGCAAAATGCAAAGTGCCTAGTGGTTCATGCCGTGCCAATTGTGACCTCTCGCGCCAACACATCCTGGCATCGAAAGGACCCAGCCCCAACTGGCTGCGTCTAACAGTGCACCCCCAAACAGAAACAGCAGTAAAAATGTCACACCACAATAGTGTGCACCTAATTGGCCATGCTAAAATGTCCTGTCCCGTGCCTCAAGCCCCTTGTTTTATGGCTGGTCTCTTGGTGACTGTTGTGAAACATCACACAACCCCAACAAACCACATTAAAGCAGTACGGAAATGGGAAAAAAATGACAGGCTCCAAGAATAACATATACCCTGATACTTTCTGCACTCATAGCGAAAATCAAAAGCTGGCACCCATGAATATACACACACTCTTGCTTAGCTCCAAAGTGAGGAAGGGGCCAGCCCCCTCAGGCCATGTTGCTCTAAGTGGTATTGTAACTGGTAAGGTAACTTTGTCTCGTTTATTAGACACCATGGCCTGAGGGGGCTGACCTTTTCCTCATTTTGAAGCTAAGGAGGGTCAGTGCTGGTAACTGCATGCATGGGAGACTTGGGTCACCAGTGATTTGTCACCCTCAATGTCACTGTAGCTGTACACATATAATTGTTTTATTATGTATAAAACATTACAGGCTTTGAGAACTCCCAATATTTTTAGTTAATGCCCTGTGCGATAAAATTATTTGCTGAGGATCACACACTTGTTTTATGGATGGTCTCTGGGTGACTTTTAAAAAAGATCGCACAACCCCAACTACCCGCATTTAAACACCACAGAAAAGGGTAAAACATTATTGGCTGCAAGAATAACATATGCCCAGGTACTTTTGCCCCCAAAGCGAAAACCAAAGAAATGTACGCACAATAAGTGGCCACATAGTTTAAAGTTAAATATACAAATGTAGTTCAATTGACCTCCTTAGAAGAAAGTGTGCAAGACAAAATAGTTTTGGACATTTAAAAAAAGTAAAGAACACCAGAAAAATAACCTGAGAGAGGACATCTTTCTATAAATATGCTGGCAAAGTATAAACGTTGCACACCTTTTAAACCCAGCAATCTGTAGTGAAATATTCCAATGGAAACAAAATTCCAATATGAAACAAGTGCTTGTGGTCTTCTGGGTAAACGTATGCACTGGGAACATTAAAATCGCAGTAAAATCCTGGTATCCAAATACTTAAGCAACCTTACAACCTCAAAAAATCCCAAAGGGTTTCAACCGCCCTCTGAAAAAAAGTTACACTGTCCACCAACATGTGTGCTTTACTGGTGCCCTGAAAAGCAACCACAATCAGGGGAAAATAACTGCACCAGTGTCCAGGATTGCAAAATCTCTTGCCACATCATGGGCAAATACTCATGACTTGCCTTCTCATAATTTCCCCTCATCCCCCGTTGTCTGTCTTTTAACAATACTTTATGAAGCTAACCTCAAAAGTACACATACCAAAGTGTCATTCAAATATATAAATCCTTGTAGAACTATGTTAGGCAAAGGTGTTCAATTGTGGCATTATTCCCCCCATTTTGACTGTGAGAATACCAATATCACAGTCCAATACCAGAATGCAATTCTAAAAAAAATTGTCTCTGAGTGCAACACTTTTAAGGACTGACAGTGGTGTAGAGGAGGAGCCAAATACCCCCACTCCACCTGCCCCACCTACATTACCTGAAAAGTATGAACCAAAGTATGTGACGTATACTGCACCAATAAGAAAGCAGGAAGAAGAGCAATGACTCTGTGCCGTACCCATACGAATACCTATACCTAAGAGCCATTTAACAGGGTAATTCATAGAATTTCGCACAAAAGTGGCGCACGCGGCTGGCGCACAGTGTCCCCGTGCGATACACTGCGCCAGCCGCATGTGAAAAAATCCATGTCATCGATTTTAGCCTCCAAAACCAGACGTGGTGCAGAGTGGCGCAGCGACCCTGCAGCAGCGCCAGTTACGCCCCCAAGAACGCCCTCGCGCAAGGAAAAGCCATCAAAATTCCCAATTCATCGCAAATGTCTGCGCTAACCCTGGACCAGTCCACAGGGCTGCCAAACAGCAAACGCCAAGCGGGGAACGTGTATCTCAGTGGTTCGCGGGAAGTTTCACACGCGAATGTCCTGGGTACATGTACATCAGGGGTGCACGTGAAGTAATACACGCAAATCCATCAGGGCACGTGTATTCCAGGGGTGCGCGGTAAGTATCACACGCAAATTCAGCAGGGTACGTGTATTTCCGGGATGCGCGGGAAGTATCACATGCGATTCCATCAGGGCACGTGTATTTCAGGGGTGTGCAGGGAGTACTACATGTGAATTGTCCGTGTGGTTCCTCCCAGGTGTTCCCTCTACACCCTCCACGGCCCTTGCAGGCAGCCCACACCACAGGGGACAACCCTGCACCCCTGCTCATGTCCCGCAGGCAGCCCATCCACCATGGGCATGCCCCCCCAGCCAACCCACAAGTCACCTTGCACCACCGATCAACAATGCATGTCTCCCAGCACCCTCACCCCCCAGCACTGTGGGGCACCCTCCACCAGGCCCCCACTCCTGTCCCCCTGCACCCCCACCCCCCTGCATCCAGGGGCACCCTCCACCAGGCCCCCACTCATGTCTCCCAGCAACCCCACGCCCCCCGCAGTGCAGGGCATCCTCCACCAGGCCCCACTCATGTCCAACTCATGTCCCCCTGCACCCCCACCCCCCCAGCATCCAGGGGCACCCTCCACCAGGCCCCCACTCCTGTCTACCACCCCCCAAACCCCAGCAGTGCGATCCGCCTGGGTACGTGTTTTTCAGGGGTGCACGTGTAGTCTGACATGCAAATTCATTAGGGTACGTGTATTATGGTTCTGCGTAAACTTCCACATGCGATATCAGCAGGGTACGTGTATTACGGGGTTTGCATGAAGTTCCACACGCGATTGCCCTGGGTACGTGTATTCCGGGGTGCGCGGGAAGTTCCACACGTGATCGCCCTGGTTACATGTATTTTGGGGTGCGAGGAAAGTTCCACATGCGATTGCCCTGTGTGTGTGTATTTCGGGGTGCGTGGGAAGTTCCACACGCGATTTCAGCAGGGTACGTGTATTCCAAGGTGCGTGGGAAATTCCACACGCGATTGTCCGAGGTGCGTGTATTTCTGGTTGCGCGTGAAGTTTCACACGCGATTTCAGCAGGGTACGTGTATTCCAAGGTGCGCGGGAAATTCCACACGCGAATCCAGCAGCCTACGTGTATTCCGGGGGTGCCATGGAGTCCTACACGTGAATCGGCCGTGTGGGTCCTCCCAGCTGTTCACTCTACACCCTCCACCGCCCCTGCATGCGGCCCACACCACAGGGGACTACCCTGCACATGTCCCGCAGGCAGCCCATCCACCATGGCCATGCCCCCCAGCCAACCCACATGTCACCTTGCACCACTGCCCACCAACGCAAGTCTCCCAGCACCCCCACCCCCCAGCACTGTGGGGCACCCTCCACCAGGCCCCCACTCCTGTCCAACTCATGTCCCCCTGCACCTCCACCCCCCAGCACTGTGGGGCACCCTCCACCAGGCCCCCACTCATGTCTCCCAGCACCCCCACCCCCCACCAGTCAAGGGCACCCTCCACCAGGCCCCCACTCATGTCTCCCATCACCCCCACCCCCCTGCATCCAGGGGCACCCTCCACCAGGCCCCCACTCATGTCTCCCAGCACCCCCACCCCCTGCATCCAGGGGCACACTCCACCAGGCCCCCACTCATGTCTCCCAGCACCCCCACCCCCCTGCACTGTGGGGCACCCTCCACCAGGCCCCCACTCCTGTCCCCCTGCACCCCCACCCCCCTGCATCCAGGGGCACCCTCCACCAGGCCCCCACTCATGTCTCCCAGCACCCCCACCCCCTGCATCTAGGGGCACCCTCCACCAGGCCCCCACTCATGTCTCCCAGCACCCCCATCCCCCTCCACGGCCCTTGCAGGCAGCCCACACCACAGGGGACAACCCTGCACCCCTGCTCATGTCCCGCAGGCAGCCCATCCACCATGGGCATGCCCCCCCAGCCAACCCACAAGTCACCTTGCACCACCGATCAACAATGCATGTCTCCCAGCACCCTCACCCCCCAGCACTGTGGGGCACCCTCCACCAGGCCCCCACTCCTGTCCCCCTGCACCCCCACCCCCCTGCATCCAGGGGCACCCTCCACCAGGCCCCCACTCCTGTCTCCCTGCACCCACACCCCCCAGCAGTGCAGGGCACCCTCCACCAGGCCCCCACTCCTGTCTCCCTGCACCCCCACCCCCCACCAGTCAGGGGCACCTGCCAGCAGGCCCCCACTCAGGTCCAACTCATGTCTCCCTGCACCCCCACCCCCAGCAGTGCATGGCACCCTCCACCAGGCCCCACTCATGTCCAACTCATGTCCCCCTACACCCCCACCCCCCAGCACTGTGGGGCACCCTCCACCAGGCCCCCACTCATGTCCAACTCATGTCCCCCTGCACCCCCACCCCCCAGCACTGTGGGGCACCCTCCACCAGGCCCCACTCAGGTCCAACTCATGTCCCCCTTCACCCCCACCCCCCAGCACTGTGGGGCACCCTCCACCAGGCCCCCACTCATGTCCAACTCATGTCCCCCTGCACCCCCACCCCCCAGCACTGTGGTGCACCCTCCACCAGGCCCCCACTCCTGTCCCCCTGCACCTCCACCCCCCTGCATCCAGGGGCACACTCCACCAGGCCCCCACCCCTGTCTCCCTGCACCTCCACCCCCAAGCAGTGCAGGGCACCCTCCACCAGGCCCCCACTCCTGTCTCCCTGCACCCCCACCCCCCACCAGTCAGGGGCCCCTGCCAGCAGGCCCCTGCATCCCCATCCCCAGGCACTGTGGGGCACCCTCCACCAGGCCCCACTCATGTCCAACTCATGTCTCCCAGCACCCCCACCCCCCAGCAGTCAGGGGCACCTGCCAGCAGGCCCCCACACATGTCCCCCAGCCAACACGTCATCACAATCTAGATCCCTGGCCCTTATGGACAGCCTCCACATGCCAAACACCCACCCAAGTATTGCATCCACCCACTTAGAAATGCCAATTACATGATACAACCCCAATGGCAAGTATGTAAATGAACACATCTCCCTCACATACACACAATGGGTTTCAGGGAATGTCAAAACCCATATCATGACATGCATGAAATCAATGAGACGATACTACACATTGAAGTATGATGAAAAAATATGTATTAAAAGCAACATAAATGGAATCAAAAAGAAACAAACGAATATGTGAATTAAAAACAAAAAGCAGCATGATGTCCGTAAAATAATGTAAAACCACAAATCATAATCCAAAGGAAAGGTGTCCAAAGTCACAGTTCACAAAAGTAAATCCAATGGAAAGTTAAAACCAAAAACCATTGCTCCATGGATAAACAATCCAGGGTCCATGATCCCAACAGACGAAATGAAACCTATCTAATAAGACTACCTAATAAAAAATAACTATATACAAAAATGTGGCCCATTGTCCAAAAGGTCCAAAAAATATAAAAAAGCAAAGGAAACCTAACACTAACTACAGAACTATTTACAAGGGCAGCGGGCTAGTCTGACGGCTCACTTCGGGATGTTCCGGGCCAGGGCATCATCAAACTCCTGCTCAATGTCCCAGAGGCGGTCCTCCTCCATGGCCCCGAGGGTCCGCAGGGCCGATGACATGTTCACCTCCAACTCCCTGCGGTTTGCCTCGAGGAACTCGGCCCGCCTCAGGGCCCTCCGCATGGAGTTCTCCGCCCTGACCATCTTGAGCCATGCCTCTTCTGCCCGCTGCCGCTCCGCAACTATGGGGTGGCCCAACCGCTGCCACACGGAAGACACTTCCTGTCCTGGGTCCTCCTGCCCTCCGGCCGATGCCTGCCCCTCCGATGTCGAAGGCCCCGAGCCATCATGGCTCCCACCTTGTTGCTGCTGCTGCTGTGCCTCTGCTCGTGCCCTGGCTCCTGCTGCCTGCACATCCTCCACCGGCTGGGGTGCAGTCGTTGATGTGGCCACCCCTGCTGGACGTCCGACTCCTGACTGTGGCAGGGATGCCTCCTCCACCAGCCTGGCCGCACCGTCAGAGGCAGCTCCACAGGGCACCCAGGTGACAAATGGGTGGGAAGATGGCACGGAGGACGACTGGCGCATAGGGTGTTCAGTTGAGGAGGGGGTCGGAGCAAGCTGCAGCAAACGGAGGAATCCGGCCTGGGTGACCTGTCCTAGTAGGCCGACGCGGTCAACGAGCCATTCGAGATGACGTGCAGTCTCCTCATGAAAAGACTGCAGGTCACCTCGCATGGCTCGTTGACTCAACGCCACACCAGTCAGGACAGGCTCAACCCGTACCTGGATAGCCACGTCCGCAGGCAGAGGAAGGCCAGTTGTTGTGAGCTCATCCCTTGCCTGAAAACGGGTCTGGACGTAGGCATCCCTGCTGGTGCAAGATGATGCAGTGACAGGATCAGGGACAGGATTGCACACAGGCACCTCCGCGGCGGCCTGTGCTGCCTCCTGTCCCTGGTCCTGCACTGCACCACTAGTGTCATGATGCCCTCTCCCGGGGAGCCGGTTCAAGCCCTGCGTCCCCGAAAGCGGACATCCAGTCCCCAAAGAAGGACCCAGCAACCCCATATAGGGGCCCTTTGGACAGTGTCCTGGTGCCTATGGCGCCAGGCTCATAAAAGACATCAGTCCTGGCGCCATAGGCGCCAGGCTCATTATGGGAGTGCTTGGGTGCACTTACCTGATGCAGACCATGCTGCAGGATCCCGGCCTCCTTGAGGCCTGAAAGGAACTACTTTACCTGTGGGACTAATTTACCATCCGGGCGTGGTCGGGGAAGGATACATACCTGATTGGAGGAAGGATACATACCTAGAACTTCTTCCAAGGCTATTTAAACCCCACCCGAACAGCCACACGTGCTTCGCGTTGTTCTGCATCTAGCAGCTGGACGCTCACCGTGTCTGCTCCTGCATCCTGACTTCTGCCACGCCTGCCAGTATCCTGGATCACCTGCAAAGGAAGAGAAGAAGAGAACAGAAGAAGGAAAAGTCCTTACCTGCTAAATCCGCATCCCGGAGACATCTCGCCGACAATCCTGACAAGGAAGACTTTTATTTAAAAGCTCATCGCGTCGATCGCTGCAGTGCCGCATTCCACTCACCTTTACAGGGCGCCTCCATGTTCAGCAGCGATCATCCGGATTTGCAGTCACGCCCTAGCGCCTAGGGAGAAAAATACCAGAACAAAAGGTGAGAGAGAGAAGGGAATAAGGAAAGCTAAATCTCCATGTTAAGACTTACCTGTTGATTCATTCCCTCTTCATTTCGGGTCCGCGCCGCATCCTGGCATTTCCAGACCCCGGCCCCTAAGGGGAAAAAGAGACATCAGCGTTAATGAGCGAATGAAAACACATTACCAAAAAATGCTCATTAAAGACTTACCTGATTTCTACAAGGATTTCACCTCTCATCTCCTTCTTCTTCTTAATTATCGGAAGCGTGGGCGGACCCACGCAGGCGCTTCCCCATCCTATAGGATGATGTGCACCGTACCCACTAATTATTATTTGGCTCCATTTAAGCTCACAACTCCTCCCACCTCCCCGTCTGCCTCACAAAATCCAACATCACACTACTCCTCCTCCTGCCTCTCTCCCCATCACCTCCGAGTATAATCCTCTCACTCAGCTCAGCCACTCCCAACGCATTCAACCGAACCCTCATCAATTCTCTCTCCGTAACATGTCTTTCACACCTAATCAAAAAATGTCCCACCGTTTCAGGTACCCCACACACCGCACAGTCCCTTGATTCACGCTTCCCTATTCGAAATAGACAGTCGTTCAGCCCCACATGACCTATCCTCAACCGATTCAGCATCACCTCCTCCCCCCTCCTCCATTCTGAACTCCCTGCATCCACCTTCACCGACACTTTCCCACAAACACCGAACATCCACCTGCCCTTCACCCCATTCACCCACCTCTCCTGCCATTCATCCAGGACCCGTCTCATCATCACAGCCTTCACCTCATCCACACTCAAAGGCAACCCCACATCAATCGCTCCCCTCCTCATACCCTCACCTGCCGCCAGATCCACCAACTCATTTCCCAAAATGCCACTGTGACTGGGGACCCACGCCAACTCCAAATCCATACCCCCACGCACACACCGATCAATCTTCATCCTGATGTCCAAAATCACATCCTTGCTATCACCATCCCCTGCCAAAATCGCCTGTAACCCACTCAATGAATCTGAGAACACCACCACTTTCTCATACCCCAACTCATACACCCTGTCAATCACCAATGTAATCGCCACCAACTCAGCCGTACAAATCATCTCGGTTCGGTGCCTGTTCCCCGGCATTCCGTACCCCGGCCCCTATGGGGAAAAAGACACTAGCATTAGTACATTAATGTATGGACATAAGGGGAACCTCTTATCAAAAAACTTACCTGGAAGCCAAGCAAGTTTGGTTCTCACCAATCCGAAAATCCAGTGAAGTAACTGGATACCAATGCGCCCCTGCATCAGAAGCAGGATGGAGAGCTCGTCCTTCCAGACCCTAAGGTGAGACGCTACGAGGAATCACAGAAGGGTTTCGAGGAGGGTGAGAGGGGAAAGTGGGAGGCCGATTGCATTACCCCGCAGACAGTTAATCCCCTATTTTCGCCTACAGAAGGATACTTCTGTGAGCCAGACAAGCCAGATTTGGGGGCCCGGTCCAGTCCGTTTTCCGAACCCTGCGCATCACCTTAGAAGAGGTCACAGCAGCGCGAACCAGACCAGCGCCTCCGTGGGAGTCAGGTGAGCGTTACAGAACGCGAAGCCTTCCTACAAATTCCCACCCAGGCGCTATGGAAAGTTCTGAGACTGATCAGTTGGCCCAATTACTGGGGGAATTACGGGCCGAAGTACATGCCGCTCGTCAAGAGACTAATGCCCTCAGGAGGGAATTAATAATATCAAAGGAAAGAACTGATGACCTGGCCAGACAGCTTTTGCAAGGTCAAGCTGGGCAAACTCCTCTACCTGGTTCCGGAGGGAACCCTGCTCCTGTGGTTTCCAGTAACCCTGTGCAGATTAATCTACCTGGAAACATGCCGGTGGCCCCACCCGAACACTTTGCTGTGTACCCGAAACGATTAGACGTTTTCATGAATCAGTGTCGTTTGCACTTCCTATGCAGACCTGGGGCCTTCCCTAATGATCAGACCAAGGTAGCCTTTGTATTGTCATATCTCAGCGGCTGCGCTGCCGATTGGTCGGTTCCACTGGTTACTCAAGATGACCCGATTCTCCGTGATTTTCAAAGGTTTCAAGCAAGCATGGAAAGGTTATTTGCTCGACACTTTCAGGGGCAGGCTCTGGATGACGAACTTCTATCCCTGCGACAGGGCAATCAGGACCTCCTATCCTATATTGCAACCTTTAATAGACTAATTGTGGAAACGGGATGGCCAGAGGATAAAAGAGTCACGTTGTTTTATCGAGGCCTACGCGGAGAACTTAAAGATGTCTTGGCCCAAGTTGTAAATCTGCCCCAAGAATGTACAGAGTATATAGACTTAGTGGTCCAATTGGATCACAGACTTCAAAACAGAAAAGCAGATCGGTCCAGGTTTGAGACCCGGGTGTTGGTCAAGACCCATGCTAATCCCAAGGGAGTTGATGTCTCTGATCCTATGCAAATTGGAGGGGTTAAAGGACCCTTAACTCAAAAGGAACGTGAAAGGAGGCGGCAGTTAAAATTATGTCTTTATTGTGGGAATTCTGGACACTTTCTACGAGATTGCCCGGCAAAACCGCCCCGAAAGGCGGTAGGAGCCGCTGATAAAAATCATGAAGACTCTGTTTCGGGAAATGACTCCGCCCGACAAGTGTAGGGGTCCCCTTGCCGAGCTTGAAAACTAACTCTCAGACCTCGCATTTAATTGTGCCAATGGTTCTCGTAGATCCAGAACAGCCTAAGCGGTTGCATGCAATAAAGGCATACATCGATAGTGGGGCTATTGGAAACTATGTGGATCGTGAATTGGTCTCTAGGATTAACCTCCCTCTCCGTCCTAAAACCAGCAAAGATGTCATCACCACAGTCGATGGAACTGAAATTGCTTCTGGACCGGTAACACATTCCACTACTGAGGTGACTCTTATTGGTCCCGACGGCCATCGGGAGGGTGTTGTGTTTGATGTAATCAAGGCTCCACAGTTTCAGGTTATTCTTGGAATCCCTTGGTTAGAGACACATAATCCTCGAATTGATTGGCGAGCTAAGTGAATAACCTTCCCGGATTGTACACAAACCTGCTACCCAGAAAACCTGAAGATTAATCTAGCATCTGTAACCTCTGCCTCCATGCAACTACCTCCGGAATACCAAGACTTTCAGGACGTCTTCCAAAAGGAACAGGCCAACACATTACCTCCTCACAGTTCGTACGATTGCCAAATCGATCTGGTGCCCGGTGCACAACCCCCTTGTAGCAGGATTTATGCCCTTACCGAACCTGAGAACCTGCATTTGAGACAATATTTGGATCAATACCTAGCTAATGGTTTTATTCGCCCGTCAAAGTCCACTGCATCCTCGGCTTTGTTCTTCGTGCCCAAAAAAGAAGGCGACCTTAGAACTTGTATCGATTACCGCGCATTGAACCAGATAACGGTTAAAAACCGTTATCCTCTGCCTCTGATCCCTGAACTCCTTGACCAGGTGAAGGATGCTTGCATATACACCAAGTTAGATCTCCAGGGGGCTTATCATCTGGTACGAGTTAAAGAAGGCGACGAATGGAAAACTGCCTTCCGTAATAAATACGGATTATTCGAGTACCAGGTGATGCCTTTCGGATTGTGTAACGCGCCGGCTGCCTTCCAATACTTCATGAATGATGTCCTTCGGGAACTCATCGATGTTTGTGTTGTCGTATATATCGATGACATTCTGGTGTACTCCTCTTTGGAATCTGATCACAGAAAACACGTCAGGGCAGTACTTGAAAAACTGCGCCAACACAAACTATTTGCTAAATTGGAGAAATGTGTTTTCCATACCACAGAGGTCGAGTTTCTAGGTTTCATCCTGACACCCAAAGGAGTCCGAATGGACTCAAGAAAAGTGGATGCCATCCTCAAATGGCCATCACCTAGCTCTGTAATAGGGGTTCAAAGCATGCTCGGCTTTGCCAATTTCTATCGCAGGTTTATCCCGGAATTTTCACGCGTGGTACAACCCATTACTGCACTCTTGAGGAAAAATAAACGTTTTGAATGGTCTGAAGAAGCCGAGCAGGCCTTTCAGGATTTAAAAGCTAAGTTTACCTCCGCACCTATATTGAAACACCCGCGTCCAGATCTCCCTTATGTCGTCGAGACTGACGCATCCAGCCTAGCCATGGGAGCTGTCCTGTCCCAAAGAGATCCTGAAACCAACCAACTGCATCCTGTAGCATTTTGGTCCAGAAAATTCTCGGCACCCGAGGTTAATTATGCAATCACGGACAATGAACTGTTAGCCATTAAGTCCGCTTTTAAAGCCTGGCTGCATTATCTGCTTGGCGCTCGACATACCATCACAGTGATCACTGATCACCGGAATTTACAGTATTTGAAAACCGCCAAGGCTCAGTCATCACGGCAGCTCCGATGGGCTTTGTTTTTCGCTGAATTTGATTTCGTGATTACCTATCGACCTGGCTGCAAGAATGGCAAAGCAGCGCCTTATCCCGAATTGGAATGGGAGAATCTGATACAAACTTAGAACCAGTACCAATAATTCCCGAACAGAGGATTCTAGGCATGACTTCGTTACAGACGCTTGAAGACATTCAAGCCAGAGTGAAACAACTCCTGGACCCTACAGCCTTACAGGATTGGATACAAAAGGGATCAGACTTTACCATAGATAATGGTTTACCTTATTTCCAAGGACGCTTATTCCTGCCACATAAGGAATTACACGAACTAGTTATTTCCGGTTATCATGATACATTAATAGAGGGACACCCCGGTATTGCCAAGACAGAGGAAAAGGTGAAACGACAATTTTGGTGGCCCTATTGGCGAAAAGATGTTAAATCTTTTGTGATGTCCTGTGGTGTTTGCGCCCAAAATAAAAGTCAAAAGAAAAGACCAGCCGGTCTCCTTCAACCTCTAGACATACCGCCAGCACCCTGGCACACCCTATCAATGGATTTTATTACGGACCTGCCTCCTTGTTCGGGGTACAATACTATTCTGGTAATTGTGGATTTGTTTTCCAAAATGGCCCACTTTATTCCTTTGAAAGGTTTACCTTCAGCTTCTGTCCTAGCCAAAGAATTCCTCGAAAATATTGTTCGGCTACATGGATTCCCATCTATACTAATCTCTGAACGGGAAAGCCAATTCATTTCCCACTTCTGGCGCAAATGTTGTCAAATGGCGCAGATCGACGTAAGATTATCGACCAGTCACCACCCTCAGACCGATGGTCAGACCGAGAGGACAAATCAGACCCTTGAGCAGTACTTACGGTGTATGTTACAGCAATCTGAAAGCAACTGGAAAGACATTCTTTGGATAGCCGAATACGCATATAATAATTCGGTACACTCTGGAACTGGCCACAGTCCGTTTTATACTTTGTTTGGGCATCACCCTCGAACCTCAAACCTTGACTCACCTCAGAACCTCCGAATGCCTGCAGTAGAACATCTGCATTCTACAATTACCCAAGCCTTCAAAGAGGCAACTACGCATTTACAACAAGCCAAGAGAAAATACAAGGAGAATGCTGATCTACATCTGAGTGAAGCACCACCGTATCAGATTGGGGATAAAGTGTGGTTAGCTACCAGACATTTACCACTCAAAAGGCCTCGAACTTTTAACCCAAAATATCTGGGACCTTATTCTATTACGGCTATAATTAACCCAGTGGCTGTTAAACTTGATTTACCAGCTAGTATGCGAATTCACCCTGTTTTTCATGTGTCACTTCTGAAACCAGTGGAACCCGGAACCCGACTACTCAAACCTCCAGAACCTATTCTAATAGATGGGGAGCCTGAATTCGAAGTGAAGAACATTTTAGACTCAAAAATGTTTAGGTCAAAACTTTTCTACCTAATTGATTGGAAGGGGTATGGACCTCAGGAGAGGTCGTGGGAACCCAGCGACCATGTGCATGCACCTCGATTAGTCAGGAAATTCCACCGACTCTTCCCAGACAAACCAAAACCCCCAGAGGGAACAACCTTGGGAGGGGCCTTGGGGGGGAGTGCTGTCATGATGCCCGCTCCCGGGGAGCCGGTTCAAGCCCTGCGTCCCCGAAAGCGGACATCCAGTCCCCAAAGAAGGACCCAGCAACCCCATATAGGGGCCCTCTGGACAGTGTCCTGGCGCCTATGGCGCCAGGCTCATAAAAGACATCAGTCTTGGCGCCATAGGCGCCAGGCTCATTAATGGAGTGCTTGGGTGCACTTACCTGATGCAGACCATGCTGCAGGATCCCGGCCTCCTTGAGGCCTGAAAGGAACTACTTTACCTGTGGGACTAATTTACCATCCGGGCGTGGCCGGGGAAGGATACATACCTGATTGGAGGAAGGATACATACCTGGAACTTCTTCCAAGGCTATTTAAACCCCACCCGAACAGCCACACGTGCTTCGCGTTGTTCTGCATCTAGCAGCTGGACGCTCACTGTGTCTGCTCCTGCATCCTGACTTCTGCCACGCCTGCCAGCATCCTGGATCACCTGCAAAGGAAGAGAAGAAGAGAACAGAAGAAGGAAAAGTCCTTACCTGCTAAATCTGCATCCCGGAGACATCTCGCCGACAATCCTGAAAAGGAAGACTTTTATTTAAAAGCTCATCGCGTCGATCTCTGCAGCGCCGCATTCCACTCACCTTTACAGGGCGCCTCCATGTTCAGCAGCGATCATCCGGATTCGCAGTCACGCCCTAGCGCCTAGGGAGAAAAAGACCAGAACAAAAGGTGAGAGAGAGAAGGGAATAAGGAAAGCTAAATCTCCATGTTAAGACTTACCTGTTGATTCATTCCCTCTTCATTTCGGGTCCGCGCCGCATCCTGGCATTTCCAGACCCCGGCCCCTAAGGGGAAAAAGAGACACCAGCGTTAATGAGCGAATGAAAAGACATTACCAAAAAACGCTCATTAAAGACTTACCTGATTTCTACAAGGATTTCACCTCTCATCTCGGTTCGGTGCCTGTTCCCCGGCATTCCGTACCCCGGCCCCTATGGGGAAAAAGACACTAGCATTAGTACATTAATGTATGGACACAAGGGGAACCTCTTATCAAAAAACTTACCTGGAAGCCAAGCAAGTTTGGTTCTCACCAATCCGAAAATCCAGTAAAGTAGCTGGATACCAACGCGCCCCTGCATCAGAAGCAGGATGGAGAGCTTGTCCTTCCAGACCCTAAGGTGAGACGCTACGAGGAATCACAGAAGGGTTTCGAGGAGGGTGAGAGGGGAAAGTGGGAGGCCGATTGCATTACCCCGCAGACAGTTAATCCCCTATTTTCGCCTACAGAAGGATACTTCTGCGAGCCAGACAAGCCAGATTTGGGGGCCCGGTCCAGTCCGTCTTCCGAACCCTGCGCATCACCTTAGAAGAGGTCACAGCAGCGCGAACCAGGCCAACCCTCCGTGGGAGTCAGGTGAGCGTTACAACTAGCACCAGTGGAATCCCCACCTCCAGACCCCGTCTCTGTCGCTTGCACGGCCTCCTCTTCCACCAAACCCCCCACCAACCTGGATGACTCCGTGCCATCTTCCCCCGTTGTGCCCTGTGGGGTCCCAGCTGCCCCTTCTGCTGCCGAGGAGTCCAACTCCGACCTCCGCCTCTTGGACCTCCCCCCCGGCAGCTGCGGCCTGGGACGCGGCACCGGACTCCTCACTCCCCGATGAGATCACAACCTGGGAGGGGAGCTGGGCCTTGCCTCTCCGGCTGGCGGTGCGATCCCCACCCCTGTGCTCCACAGCACCTTCTCCGCCCTCTTCATCAGTTGACGCTGCAGACAGGGAGAAATAAAACATAGGCATCAGGTCACTGTACAATGGACACATACACACATGACAGTTGTACATGAGTGGCATTGGCAAACTTCAGACATGGCATCACAATTGCCAACACACATGTCATTTCAACTCGCACACATGAGCCATAGCACAGCCATATCGCAACAGCCAGCACCATCCATACACATACAACAGCATGAGCAGGCAAAGGTGAGCCAGACATCACATGCAACACAGGGAGTGCACTACACATGCACACACACCACCACACTTGCATGCATGTGTACACCTCTGCCAACTGTGGCAGTGGTCAGATTGGCATCCATGTCACATCTGCCAATCAGGCTTCCACATCCCGCTGTCACATGCATCCATGTTGCATCACTGTTGCACCCTTGTCAAATACACACACATGCACATGTACACAGTGCTGATACATGCAGCTGAAAACAACATCCATGTGTGACATCACGAACATGCCTACTTACATACACATTCATCCAAACATGTGTGCCCACACAACTGCATTTGGCATGCAAACCTACACACACAAGCACCATCCATGTGTCACACATGACAGCCCTCGCATGTGTTAGCCTCACGGCCCTGTACACCCGCACCTATAATACTTGGCCCCATAAAAACACATGTGCAACCTGCACACTACTGGCACATCACCACACGCACAGCACACAATCATGATGTATGTACACTTACCGCTCGACTCCAAACGGGTCTGCCTCTCAAGGACCTGGACGTGGAGCGCTGGGGATATGCGTTCCAGGACCCTCATCAGATCGTCCGACAAGTGGCCCCGGCGCCCCTTAGCATCTGCTGCCTTCAAGAGGCGCCGGGCCTTGTTGAGGGTCCTGGACCTGAAGTCCTCCCAGCGCTTCTTCGCATGATGGAATAGTAGGACTGCCACCCCCTCCGCATTGATGGCAGCCACGATGTCCGTCCAGATCCGAGTCCGCCCTTCCTTGTTGGCGCGCAAACTTCCGAAGAGGGCATCATACTGCCCCAGGACTTGCTCCACCAGGACACCAACTTCGGTGGCAGTGAAGCTGGTGCCCCTCTGCCTCTCTGGCCGGGGGTTATCAGTGGAGCCAGATGTTGCAGTGCCTGACATGACAACCCCAGAGGCAGGAGTGGGTGGGCAACTGGGTCCTGGGGCTGGTCTGTGGAGCGATTGAATCGCAGTCGGGAGTCTTCGGTTCCAGCAGGGGTGGTCACAGCAACAGCACCCCTGGCTGATGTGCAGGCAGCAAATGGCAGGGCACGTGGACAGAAGGCAGTCAGGCAGCAGCAGATGGCAGGTGGGAGCGTGCTCGGGGCTCTGGGGGGCAGTAGTTCGGCCTTCTGGGCAGGAGCGTGGTCTTCCGTGTGCTTACGCGTGGGCAGCTTGATACGGAGTGATTTGGCACATGAAAATCCAGCACGTCTGCGTGTAATTCGAGGAAAGGGCCTTAGCGCGTAAGCGCGTCAGCACACGAATGCGAATTCATTGGCCCAAAGGCCACCAGTGCGTATGCGCGTCTGTGACATGCGTGCGCGGGCGTTTCCCTGTACACGGGTGCATGTTACACGTCCAATGACTGCACGTCAGAGTGTCAGCTCATGTAATTGGAGGATGGGGCCTTAGCGCGTACACGCTGAAGTGACGCTGGACGTGTGGGCATGTTTAAAAGGTACGTGTAGAACGCCATTTCCTTGTACGTGCTTTTCGTGGAGAGCGAGTGGGTGAAATCTGTACTTCTTGTCGGTTCACACGTGATTTACTTCACGGCGTTCCAAGTTCGTACTCCCTGTTACCTCTGACAGATTTTTCTCTTCTTGTCTTTTTCCTGGGCCTGTTTCCTCAAACAGCGTTCACTTCTCCTGCTGTCCTGTCTCCTCAGACAGCGTACAATTCTGCTTTTGGCGGGGGTGTTGCCAACGCGCAGACGCGCGTATTTTTCACACGATATTTCCTGGCAGACGGTGAGTCGCGCACGTATTTGACATCTGTGCTTGCCCCGTGTGTTGCCTACCCCTTCAGAGGTCAGTCTAGGCTGCGTGTGACACGCATACGTTCATTTTTGTGTTTCTGGGTGCCACAGCGTAGTGCAGGTTTTTTTTTCCACGCACGTGGTCTAGGAGGGGTTGCGTGCACATTATCTCCCTTTTCCGGGGTGCCTGTGCGTTGCGTGACCCGTCATCTTTCCCCAGGGGTCCCATACAGCCTTGCTGGAGCACTAGGGTACGAATTCCATCTAGTACCCTACCCCTTTGACCCCCAATTGCCCAGGACAATAGTTTACTGCAACTCCCATACGCACAACAACATCAATGCCATGGTTGGGAGGCGAGCACGTGGTAAGGGTGGTAAAGGTGGGCGAGCCACAAGAGGTGGCCATGGTGGATACGGTAGGGGACATGGCCAGGACTTGCAAGGTGCCCCTAGCCCCCCATGTGTGGGTGACCAGTCAGGGACACCCATGCCCCCCCCCTGGTTGAGGGTAACGTGGCTGACACCATCCCTGCTCAGCCCTTGTTGGACCAGCCCATTGTGGCACCAGACCTGGCACAGTGTGACTCCATAGATGACTTCCAGGTCAGCAGGTCTAGGCCACGTGTGGCGGTGCACGTTGGTGTCACCAGCCCATGTGGATGAGGGGCAGCTATGTCATCTGCTGCCCCGAGTAGGCAGGGTGGGGAGGCTGCAAGGGCAGCTGTGGCTCCATCCACCCCAGCTCTGAGTCTCCCAGCCAGGACAGTGTCGGTCCTAGTCCATCCTGCTGACGTTCCCCCTGACTACATCACACTTCAGCTAATGCCTGCACCAAGTCCCATGGTGAGTGTTCATTCCCACACTCCTAGTCCACAGTCCACCGGGGCTCCTGCCCCTAGTGTCCAGAGCGGCGTAGGACACTCAGTATCACCACCACCTTCCAAGCGGAAGAGGAAGAGTGCTCGTCCAGTACAGGCTGATGCCCCAGACACGGCTACACAGTCCGGCCCACCAAGGAAACCCAGCTTCAATCAGGCCGAACTTGATGCACTTGTGGAGTATGTGTCCGCACATGACAGCGAAATGGTGATTACTGCAGGATGCAAGACCACACCTGCACAACGTCAGGCACACTGGCAGACCATTGCGGAATTGATAAGTGCCCTTGGATTCTTGAGGCGCACAGCTAATGATTGCTACAAGCGCTGGAATGACCTTAAGCGCAGGGCAAAGACAAAGCTGGCCTCAAGTCATGCCGCAACTCTAGTGACTGGAGGTGGGTCTGCGGCAGAGGACATAGAACTCACTCCACATGAGTATGTTGCTAGGACCTACGGCACGGAGGAACAGATCCAAGGCGTGGGAGACCTGCCAGATTACGAGGCATTGTCCGGTGAGTGCACATGCATGTGTGTCATCCATGTGCATGGTGTGTGTGTGAGTGCTTCTGATTGAGTGCCAGGTGAGGGGGTGTGTGCCTGAGTGGTTTGGGTCACCCATGTGCTTCATCCAATACATTCTGTGCACCAGGATTTGGGTGTTGCAGTATCCCTTCTGGCAACATAGAGATTTAGCCCAACCTCACGCCAGTTGCCCTTGAAGTGTCATCTTGCCACAACATAGTTGCATGTTATTCTGTGTTCATTCAGGCTGATTGTCTGCATTCCACCACTTTCACTAGGCATTTCGCAGTCCTATTGTCACACGTGTGACATGGCCAGGTTACATGCCATCTGTGTGATGGCATGTGTCATGTATGTGTATTGGACATGCCAATCACAGGCCAATGTGTGATGGCACTGCTAGGCAGAATGCAGCAAATTTGTTGGTCTTCCATCTTGGTGTCATCAATGTGTGCCATTTGCCTCCCCTTATACGCAGTGACAGTACATGCATGGGAGGGTTATAGTCATGTGGGACATGTGTCAATGAAGTACTGTTTCTGTTGCTTCTCAGCCCTAATTGTGTTCCATGGTGCTAATGCCTGTTCCCATTTCTTTTCTTTCATGTCTTTGCAGGGGATGACGCACTTGATACTGCTGGGGTTGTGGAGATGGTGCAGACCCAGGAGGGGTCTCAGGCCCGACCGGGCACCAGTGAGGGAAGTGGTGTGGAGGTGGGTGAGAACCCACACTTGCTGCAGACCGTCATCTCAAGGGGTGTCTCTGGGTGCACCTCCCCCGAGCTCTATTCAGTTGTCGATTCGGATGATGAGACCTATGTGCCGTCGCAGGTAAGTGTTTCTGGGAGGGATTCTGTACTGTCCAACCCACCTGCACCAGGGGTAGAACCCTCAATGGGGATGTCAGTGTTGGTAGGTCCGCCTTTGGTGGTTACGGATGCAGGGTCACACTCCGCGACATCTGATCCTGTTCCTGGGCCAGCAGATCAGAGGGGGAACTCAGTCCTGCAGCCTCAGGCAGTGCCGGCACAGCAATACAGAATTCGCCTTGCACCAGACAGGTGCCCGCCGACGCGGTGGCCGTACGCCACCTGGCAATACCGCATGGGAGCAATTAATATACGGTATGGCAAACCAACAGGCAGCATCAACTGAGATGATGGCTCAGGCCATGGATAGGGTGGCCACTTCCATTGTCCCCCAAGAAAGGCTAATTGAACAACTACAGCAGGCAACAGACTCCATTAGCCAGTCACACAGGGAGGACATGTTGGCGTCCAACAGGGACAGGCGGGCGGCACTGGAGACTTTGCGGGAGGCCATTTCTATTGAGTCCCAGGGCCACAGGGAAGCCCTGAGTGTGGAACTCCGTCAGCTCAGGGCAACTCTGGTTGAGCTTGAGGCTTCAGCTAACACAAGGACAGAACAGTAGCTGGAGCGGCTCATACGTACGCTCTCAGCTGAGATGCAGGCAACTAGGGAGGAGGTCCGGGCATCCCGTGAGTTGTTGCATGGGGACCTCCGCACAATTATCCTCCAGAACCAGACCTTCCACACCTGCATGCTTGCTGCTGCCATGGAGGACCAGACTAGGGCTTTGCGTGGGCTGCCTCCCATAGTGCCACCACCTCCTGATGCAGCTGCAGAGGGTGAGGAGAGCGACAGCAGCGATTCTCCCACAATAGGGTAGCCGTGCAGGCCATGAGCCCATGGAGGTGTTTTTTTTTCGCAAGATCCACACAGGTGGGTTTTGGTGTGCACTCTGTCCTCGGACCTCCTGGGTGGCCTCCCCCACCCCCCCAGGGTGACACACACCCCTCCTGCTTCCCGTTTCCATGGGCTTGCAAAGGGTGTGCCCAAGTGACATTGACTTACACGGTGACGTTGGACTCCCATTTGATGTGTGGGCAGTCTGTAGTCAATACTGTGTATACATTCCTAGTGCATATTGTTGTTGTATTGTACACTGCATGGTGTATTGATATGTGCCTCTGCATTCATCTCATCCTCCTAATTTGCAGGTCCATTTCTCATGTCTTCACAAGGTGGTCTACTTTGGAACTGGAGTCCATGTTGTAAGCAGTGCACCTACACTTTTGCGTGGCGCTAACACTGTATAGTTGGAAGTGTTCGAAGTGCTGGCATTATCAGGTAGTGAGGCTACCAATTTTTTAAGTCCGTACTGTCATGTTTATGGTAGGTTGGAGGTTGTGTAGGTGATTGGTATTATTGGTAAGTATTTGGTAATGTGTGTTGTTGGTCCTGCATTACTGTGAGCATTTCATGTGTGGCCAGTTTCCATTAGGGACACTGTAGTTGGTGACACTTGGGTCATGTTGTGGGGATTAATTTGTTTGCTCTCACATTGCATGACATACCATGGTGTGTTGTGTGGCCGTGCCAGGGAAGGGTTGGGTGACATGGCACTGTTCTCATGTTGTATTTTGCAAGTGGGTATTCATTTTTGCTGCATGGAAATGTGTCTTTTGATGACACTGCATTGGTGGAGTTTGTGTAGGTTGGGATGCACACATTGTGACACTTCCAGATGAACAATCTCAGGCTGCTATGGTTCTGACAGTTGACTGTCCCTTAATTCATCAGAATTGTCAGATTGAGCCATCATTGATTGTCAGATGGTATGTGCCAGGGCTGTGTGCACTCCACAGGGGTGTGCTTTCTATGTGAAGTAATTAGCCACCAGCTACGTACGGGCTGCCTCACCCCGTGCCCTTTCCCCTCCCATGCGCAGTGGGCGTGCATGTGGTTGGGGATGTGGGGGCACCACCATGTCCACAGCCAGGTCCCGGCGTGTTGAAACATTGTGCAGGACACATGCTGCCACTATGATCCTGCACACTACTGGGGGAGCGTATAACAGCTGCCCACCAGAACGGTCAAGGGAGCGAAAGCGTGACTTGAGCACTCCGAATGTGCGCTCCACTATGCCCCGTGTTGCAATATGGGCTGTGTTGTATCTTACCTTGGGAGGCGTGATGGGGTTCATCATGTGTGTGCTCAGAGGGTAGGCACTGTCCCCTGGGGAGGTGGTGATGGGGATCATTAGTGGGGTATTGGCATTACTCTGTATCTGTCATGCATGCGTGTGCTGTGGCATTTCTACTCACCAAGCAGCCATGCATCGCCATGCCGCCCAGCTTCCATGTCCCGGTTTAGGGTTGACATCCTGTAAATGAAGCTGTCGTGGGTGGGTGGACCCTGGATAGTTGGCATATACTGAGGTGATGATTCCCTTGGCACCACATACTACCTGGACGTTGATGGAATGCCAGTGCTTGCGGTTTCTATAGATGTGCTCAGATGCCCTGGGGGACGTAGAGCCACATGGGTACAATCAATGGCACCTAGCACTTTGGGGAATTGTGCCACCCTGTAGAAATCCTGGTCATCAGGCACACCAAATAGGCTGGTTCTGGGTGTGAAGATTCTGGCCCTGACTATCCTTCTCCTCCTCCTGCGGAACCCAACGGCCACTGCTGCTAGGAATGGTATATTCATCCTGGCGTCTGAGCTTGTTTGTTGTTTGCGCACTCTTTTATGCTACGCGGGACGTGCGCCTGCTTCATGCAGGCGTATGTGTTTCAGGTTTGGACCTTTTATTTTTTGGCGTGTTGTAGGCGACCGTGTAAATCTTCCTGCCCACCTCAGGGGCCTGGTGGAGGGTCCCCCTGGATGCATGGGGGTGGGGGTGCATGTAACACGCTCTCCCAGGCCCAGTCGCGAGTAAATATTCCCGCCCACCCCTGGAATACACGTACCCCACTCTCACAGGCCCAGTCGCGTTTGGAACTTCATGCGCAATACCGAAATACACGTACCCTGCAAATTCGCGTGTGAAACTTCCTGCGCACCCCGAAATACACGTATCCAGGGCAATCGCGTGTGGAACTTCCCGCGAACCCTGTAATACACGTACCCTGCTGGTATCGCGTGTGGAAGTTCACGCGGACCCATAATACACGTACCCTGATGGAATCGCGTCTGAGACTACCCGCGCACCCCTGGAATACACGTACCCAGGCAAATCGCACGGCTGGGGGGTGGGGGTGCTGGGAGACAGGAGTGGGGGCCTGGTGGAGGGTGCCCTACAGTGCTGGAGGGTGGGAGTGCAGGGGGACATGAGTGGGGGCCTGGTGGAGGGTGCCCCTGGATGCAGGGGGGTGGGGGTGCAGGGGGACATGAGTGGGGCCTGGTGGAGGGTGCCCCTGGATGCAGGGGTGTGGGGGTGCAGGGGGACATGAGTGGGGGCCTGGTGGAGGGTGCCCTGCACTGCTGGGGGGTGGGGGTGCAGGGGGACAGGAGTGGGGGCCTGGTGGAGGGTGCCCCTGGATGCAGGGGGGTGGGGGTGCAGGGGGACATGAGTGGGGGCCTGGTGGAGGGTGCCCCTGGAGTGGATGCAGGGGGGTGGGGGTGAAGGGAGACAGGAGTGGGGGCCTGGTGGAGGGTGCCCTACAGTGCTGGGGTGTGGGGGTGCTGGGAGACAGGAGTGGGAGCCTGGTGGAGGGTGCCCCTGGATGCAGGGGGGTGGGGGTGCAGGGGGACATGAGTGGGGGCCTGGTGGAGGGTGCCCCTGGATGCAGGGGAGTGGGGTGCAGGGGGACAGGAGTGGGGGCCTGGTGGAGGGTGCCCTGCACTGCTGGGGGGTGGGGGTGCTGGGAGACAGGAGTGGGGGCCTGGTGGAGGGTGCCCTAGAGTGCTGGGGGGTGGGGGTGCTGGGAGACAGGAGTGGGGGCCTGGTGGAGGGTGCCCCTGGATGCATGGGGGTGGGGGTGCAGGGGGACATGAGTGGGGGCCTGGTGGAGGGTGCCCTACAGTGCTGGAGGGTGGGGGTGCAGGGAGACATGAGTGGGGGCCTGGTGGAGGGTGCCCCTGGATGCAGGGGGGTGGGGGTGCAGGGGGACATGAGTGGGGGCCTGGTGGAGGGTGCCCCTGGATGCAGGGGGTGGGGGTGCAGGGGGACATGAATGGGGGCCTGGTGGAGGGTGCCCTACAGTGCTGGAGGGTGGGGGTGCTGGGAGACAGTAGTGGGGGCCTGGTGGAGGGTGCCACTGAATGCAGGGGGGTGGGGGTGCAGGGGGACATGAGTGGGGGCCTGGTGGAGGGTGCCCTACAGTGCTGGAGGGTGGGGGTGCAGGGAGACATGAGTGGGGGCCTGGTGGAGGGTGCCCTACAGTGCTGGGGGGTGGGGGTGCAGGGAGACATGAGTGGGGGCCTGGTGGAGGGTGCCCCTGGATGCAGGGGGATGGGGGTGCAGGGAGACAGGAGTGGGGGCCTTGTGGAGGGTGCCCTACAGTGCTGGGGGTGGGGGTGCTGGGAGACAGGAGTGGGGGCCTGGTGGAGGGTGCCCCTGGATGCAGGGGGGTGGGGATGGAGGGGGACATGAGTGGGGGCCTGGTGGAGGGTGCCCCTGGATGCAGGGGGGTGGGGGTGCAGGGGGACATGAGTGGGGTCCTGGCGGAGGGTGCCCTGCACTGCTGGGGGGTGGGGGTGCAGGGGGACAGGAGTGGGGTCCTGGTGGAGGGTGCCCTACAGTGCTGGGGGGTGGGGGTGCTGGGAGACAGGAGTGGGGGCCTGGTGGAGGGTGCCCCTGGATGCAGGGGGGTGGGGGTGCAGGGGTACATGAGTGGGGGCCTGGTGGAGGGTGCCCCTGGATGCTGGGGGGTGGGGATGCTGGGAGACATGCGTTGGTGGGCAGTAGTGCAAGGTGACATGTGGGTTGGCTGGGGGGCATGGCCATGTTGGATGGGCTGCCTGCGGGACATGTCCAGGGGTGCAGGGTAGTCCCCTGTGGTGTGGGCCGCCTGCAGGAGCCGTGGAGGGTGTAGAGGGAACAGCTGGGAGGACCCACACGGCCAATTCACGTGTGGGACTCCCCGGCACCCCGGAAATACACGTAGGCTGCTGGATTCGCGTGTGGAATTTGCCGCGCACCCGGAGTACACGTACCCTGCTGAAATTGCGTGTGGAACTTCACGTGCACACCGAAATACACATACCCTGCTAATTCGCGTGGGAAACTTCACGCGCACCCCAGAATACACGTGCCCAGGCCAATCGCGTGTGGAACTTCCCACGAACCCCGTAATACACGCACACGCTATTTTTCACACAGCGGGTGTCCGTGTTTGTCGGTACCCCTTTGCACCTCATTTGTCCTAGAGGGCCACTGTATGGATCATTCATCATAGCTGTATATGGGTGCTTTTTGTTAGCGCACATTTTGGCGCACATTTATTTCAGGCACAGGGACAGTACCGCCTGCTTTCTTGTGGCGTACTTGTTTGGCCCTGTGCGCGTCTTTGACCGTGCGCTGGTTTTCCCTATTTGATTCCATGAATACGAGTTGTAGGCGAGTGTGTGGGCGTTCCGCGCACTTGCCTCCTGTACTTCCCCCGTGACGCCCATATTTTCACACGTTGTTCCCCATTCCGAGTGTTACGCCCGTGTTCCGCCTACTTTTGTAATGTGCGCCGCGCTATGTGCGATTTCGCAGTGGCCGCGGCGCACGCCGTTGGATGACCTGTGCGCCGACGTGCGCCACGCACTTTTTCAGCGCATATCCAATATTTTTCTCGCGCACGGACTTCCATGAATCGATGTGCGCTGGTTTCCCTGCGATTTTCTCAGTTGCACTGCGATTTTCGCACTTTTACTGCGAATCGCACGTTTTGGCATCTCTGCGCCGGAATTTTCGGCGCACATTAATTTCATGAATCGGCCGGTAAATGTGATTCCTGATGAAACAAAGAAACTGAATGACCAGGATGAATGACAAAGTCATACATAGCCGAATCGACTCCATATAGAAGATAACCAGACCAGAAAGGCAGACGATTTATGAAGAACAAAGAAGTACCAAGGATAAGTGACATCTTGGGATCAAGAAAAAGAGACTTATGCCATAAGCATTATGAAGAAACTTAGTTTAAACATGTACAGATGCAATGAAACGCAAGCAGAAAAGCAATCATGAAGCTAGCCAAATGCTTATAGTGATTAGATCTCAGCAAGTGCCAACATATACATATATACCTCATAGATATATATGGATTAAATAAAGAATGAATGTTCCACTACGTACATAGCAGTCTTGAGCAACAAGGAAGGCCTCAATTCAGAGTTGCAGTTCCAAAAGCAATTGAAATAAACAAAATATATTTCAGCTAAAACGTTGGATGAGCCAAGAAAGCCAAGGTTTTATCAGAACTAGTATTGGTTGACATTGTATACAATTAACGTGAAAGAACAGAAGCTCCTGTTCAAGAAGGTCAAGTGAAATCAAAAGATGTCAGAGGACTATTGGAGAATAAAATCAAATACACGAAAAGGCTCAAATCGTGGTAAAATCAAATGCACGAAAAGGCTCAAATCGTGGTGTCCAGTCACGTGATGGAAGAAAGTTGGACGCATGAGAAGATCACACCTACGCACGGAAGCCAGACAGTACCCATACTCCTTAAAATATCCCAGAGAATAGTACAGACTCAAGACCAACTTCAAAACATTAATTGACACTGAAACATTGAGGTGATGATGGATTAGAGTTTTAATTGGTGGGAAGCTGGGATCAAGACAAGATCACCCGCACCTGGTTGTTCAGCCTGCGTGCTGTTCACGTAGGTGGAAAGTTATTGACGGGGGTAGTAGCCAACCAATTGTAGTGGACCACGAAGTTGGGTGTCCTATAATTTGTGTAGCCAATAAGACATTGTACATTTAGTGACGTTCATAGTGGCCATTTTGAAGGAAGGGTTTAGTTGCCCCACCTGATGTTAAGTATCCAATTAATTCTCTTTGTTACTCTATACAGATATAACACCTAGGCCTAGTTATTCACTTAGAACCAACCTCACTTCCTGATAGGTTTTAGTAATTTGCCACTTAGGATTACATGGGTAACACGTAGGTTATATGTCAGTGATGACACATTTTGCTTATAAAAATACAGTTTTTTCTTAAATACGGGGAGAGTTGAGTATCGAACGATTGCTGATGTTCGTTGTACTCCCTGTTTTACTTGCATTAAAAAAGACAAACTTTAGCCAAGCTATTTGTGTCATCTGAATTGTTGATGTTTGATTAAAATCTGCATCCCCATCCCCCAGGGTATTGCTACTCATCTTAAAGGGCTGGAAGCATCCAGTTCACTTATTAGCAGAGATTGATGGTTAGATGAGATACCATCGGCCGTCGACATAAGTAACTTTAGAGTCTCTGCAATATCACACGACCTTTGCCATTCGGCTGACAGGACGTGAAGCTCCTTATAGATTGTGGTTAGAATAGGGCAAAAATCTTGCAGAGAGAGTGTGACAGGACCCCTAGTTTCAAAAGAAACCCCTCCCACATCTACTCGAAGCAGATCAGAAAGCAGCTCGAAGAGGCGGTAACAAAGGCGGTGATCCCAAGGGTCCCAAGACAAAAAACATGTGAAAGGTGATTGAATAAGACCAAAGAGTGTGGCAAAAATGATGCATGTGTAGTAAATAATGGAGATCAATGGAGAGAGGCCGGATAAAATATAATGCAAGAGTAAGAGTGTAATATATATGTATATGGGGAAAAAGATATTGGGCCTCATTACGAGGTTGGAGGTAGCCATGGAGCTATTAGCTCCATGGCTGCCTCCAAAACCCTTCCGACTCCACCCTGGTGAATGGAGCAATTACCGGTCCATTCCAAGGACGGAGGGACCAGTAATTCCCCATTCACCAGGGCCATTCCCCATTACCATTTGAGCCCCCATAGGGCTCAATGGGAATGGGGAAGGCGCTAATAACGGTACCGCAAATTGCGGTACCGTTATTAGCTCTAGAGTCCCTTTGCGGGTCCCTTGTCCTTAACGCCTGCAAAAACCAGGCATTAAGGAAGGACCCGCAAAGGGAACTCATAATAGGAAGGTAAGGGATTACCAGCACCGGTGCCCTTACCGGTGCCAGTAATCCCTTACCTCCCTCCTCTTAATGAGGCCCATTGACTTGAGTGTTGCCAAGTAATATATGAGGAAAATAGTCATGAGCTGTAGCCAAGTTATGAGGATACGCCCTGTTCCTAGACTTTAAAGAGTGTTAGCAGAAGCCTTAATTCAGAGCCCTTATATGGGACATATAGAAGACAAGATTAGTTTAAAGACTTTCTCAAAGGAATTGGCTTAAATTCCAATGAGAGCAGAATTTAGAGGGTAAGACGAGTCCTAAGAGAGGATCGTAAGGTGCAAGTATATGTGGCCGGTCGAGTCTGTCAGTTTTGTTTCATGTGGTTGCAAGGGATGATGACGTCAGAGTTGAAAAAAGAAATGTTTTAAGTAATAGGGAAATGTGAAGTAAGACGAGAAAAGTGATTATTTTAAGATTAAAAATTGATGATTGTTTTTTAGCAAGATTAAATTAAAAAAAAATGCATTGTGATGGGATTGGACCTTGCAACGATTAGTGCTTGCTCATAAGTGTATTTTGAGTGAAACATAAAATTGAAAAATGTAACTAAAGCATAAGCGAAGTGATAGTAAAAAGAGAAGTCAAACATTTGAAATTAAAGAAGTTACAACATTAGTGCATTTTTGCAAAGAGCTACCAAAGCACGCGCTTAAACTCAAACAGTACAGTGCAGAATGGGTACTACAGGACATAACGACAAATTTGCATGCTACGTATACAGGAAAAAAGTTAGAAAAGCGCCATGGAAAATGTATGAACACAAGAAGGAGGAGGAGCCTCTGTTAGATTGGATACTAAATATATGCAAAGAGAGGGGTGAAGAGCCTTCTGCTCAGCGCGCACTGTTTGAAATGAAAGAGGAGATTAAGAAAGACGAAGGATTATACCCATTAAGAGAACTTAAAGCAGCAACGGGATATAGCAATCCGTCATACGAGTCACCTATGCAAAGTAGTGACGAGGGCCCAGAGAAAGATCCCAAGAAAGATATAACTTCCAAAGTCCTGAGGGCGCGATAAGTAGAGAAGTGATCAAGCAAGTACATCTCTAGACAGAAGGACAGAAATAAAGAGATGGAAAGGAGATAAGGATAAAACTGATGAGATAGCGCTAGTACAAAACGAATGGTTGGGAGGTCAGATTTTACTTAAATCCGATGGTAAAGGCATCAAAGATGTAAGACAAAGGGGAGACAAAGGGGAGAACAAGACGAACAAGACAGAAAAGACAAAGAAAGGGAGGAACGATTTAGAGATGAAGGAGCGAAAAGAAAAGATAGACAAAAACAAGAACAGCTATATCAAGATGAGCAAGCTAAAAAACAAGAGAGAGCAGAAGAACAAAGAAAGTGTGATAATAAAAGAAGAACATCCGATGAGAAAGAAAGGCTGAAAGAGAAAATATTAGAAGCCGATGAACAGGAAAGGATAAGAGAAAAAAGAAACAGGGACAAAGAGATGTAGAAAAATAAAGGGCATATGAACGAAGGGATATAAAAAAGAAAGAGGAAGATAGAATAAGAAAAGAGGCGAGAAAGCCCAGAGAAGTCGATGATGACATGGAACACTAAAGAAGACGATCTTGAGTATTTGGAAAGGGAAGTCAAAGATCCCAATCCACGGGTAGACTTGGAAGACATAGGGGAATTCTTTCCCAAGTCTGAGCCATTTCCAGGTACGACTAGAATAAATCTAGAAGACGAGTTTGACTCACAAAGCATTGGGGAAACGATCAATAAAGTATACCACGAAATGCAAGCCCAGAAAGAAGCACAAAGTAAGGGAAAAAATGATCGTCTCGAGAGTACCTAGTTGTATGACATAGATGAAGCCTCGTGTAGTACGAGACAGAAGGAGCTGTCTTTAGGCATATTAACAGTAAATAGAGATGATGATAGGAGTTGCACGAGTTGGGCAGAAGAAGTATAAGACGAAGAAAGGGAAACCTACTCGAGGGAGGATAGGAGTGATATATGTGCTATAGAAGAACATCCGCCTTTGGATAAGGAAGTAAGATGGTCAGATTTAAAGATACCTAGGTCCAAGGCATTAGAGCTATTGACACAGTCAGACCGACATCAGGGGCTACCCCATGGTCAGAGGGGGGAGTCCCCACCCTATGTAAGCAGGCTAAGGTCATTGCCAGGTAGACGGCGATGTGGGAATATTACTCCAGCAGTAGATAGACAAATGATGAGAGATGAGAATGAGTTTGGAGCGTCACAGTTCCCCTTATTAGAAAAGGGAGGAGCTAGGCCACAGTATATACCATGGCCCCAGATAGACAGAGAAAACTTAAAATGTAAACTCCCGAAATTAACTTCTGGCGCAGGAAAATGGATACATGAGTTAGAAAAAATGACAGGAGGGAATACATTAGCTATAGGGGATATTAAAGGTCTTCTAATCACCATACTTGGTGAGAGAGCTGATGACGTATGGCCACGGGCAGGTTATCCTGGTTTGACTACAGTCAACCCTACACATGATGGAGCACCGTTTAATAATTATAGAGCAGCAATTTGGAAAGCGCTTCAAGTTCTATATCCAGATACTTTCGATATGGGAGCTATAATAACAAGAAAAATGAAAGAGGGAGAGGATCCTTTGCTTTATATTCAAAATGCTTAAGATGCATAGACGCTTGAAACACGTGAGGCTTGGGGAAACTCTATACCTGTATTTTATCATATATTATGCCAAGGGCTGCCAGAGCAGGTGCAGAAACAGCTCAAGAAATTAGTGGGGATAGAAGCAAAACCATGGTCAGAAATTCAGTTAATCATTGCACATTATTGCAGACTCCTGCAGGATAAGAATCGCAAAAAGTACTATGCGTGTAAAGGTGAAGAAGCAAAGTTAGTTCAGAAAAAGTTATACAAGTATGCTATTGAAGGGGCAATGTTAACTAATGTGGGCGGATCAAACCCGCAGCAAGCAGTACCTACGCCACAAGTAAATAACCAAAGACAGTTGGATCAGACAAATAATGGATATGCTCCAAGAGGAAGGGGATATCGAGGGAGACATTGGTAGGGTAATCAAGGGTATTGGCAAAATAATAAGGGAAGTTTTCAGAATGGACAACAAGGGTTTTAGAATATGCAAAATGATAATCAAAACATGCAATATGAGCAGATGGGAAGACAACCTCTTGTATGTTGGATGTGTGGAATGACAGGGAACCTAGCTCGTATGTGTAGAAGCCAAGGGATGGTACAGAATGCACAGTTTTCAAGACAGGGAATGCCAAATCCACCTGCATATTTGCAGCACAGCAGAAATTGAGTTGCGCAAGATCAAACAGTGCAGCAGCAAGCGCAGAGAGTGCAATGAGGCTTGCGACCACAGCAAATGACAGGCAATCAACCGCAAGGATAATCACAGCAATCCCATATGCAACTTCAGCAGAACACAAACACAGAGCAAACTATAAAACATAGAATAGGAGGTGTCACTGTTGATGGAGGAAATACATTCACAAGTGATGGAGTGAGGCTGTACCCGCAATAGGGCAGCTAACTAGTAGACCTGATGTGCTCAGTCCTATCTATTATGCCGAATCCTCGTGAGGAGCCAAGGATAGATATAATTATAGGCAGGAAAGTTTACTCCTTCCTAGTCTACACGGGTGCAACACACTTGTGTATATGTGAGGGCAAATGTTCAATGTCTGGTGATGCAATGAATACTCAGGGCTTTACAGGATCAACAAGTCATGTTCCTTTTACAGAAGAATTACCAGTCTCTATAGGAGAGTGTGATATGAAGGTGTCACTGCTTTATGCAAGGCAAACATCCATCAACATATTAGGACAAGATTTAATGACAAAAATGAATATGACCATTTCATTTACAGACATTGGTATAATATGCTCAACACCGGGAATGCACTAGTTAAATGTGTGCGAAATGATCAGGGCATATGCAGGACAAATAGCACCTAGAGCAAAACCATTGGAAACCGAAGTGTTGCATTATGGGATACACATTCTGTCAACATGGCTGCCAGGTTTAGTAGGCAGAACCATGAGAATAGCAGATGAGTTTCTATTTAGACCACAGATACCTATGGATGAAGAGGAGGGTCACATTTTCATCTTAGCCTTAGAAGCAGCTATAATCCGAGGAAATATGGTTTTGTTTGATACAATTGATGATAAAGGTAGACGATGGAGCACAATTATTTCCATTGAGGAAGGCTGCAGAGTGACTGACGTCACTGATGAATATTTGTTTGGAAAAGACAGATCTGATGATTTTGTGATATTTGAAATGTGCATTGCTTATTGGGTTAAGGCAATTAAGAGAGAGGTTCTGCAGAGAAGGATGTTAGCAAAAAAGCGTCCTGAATATTTTGATGAAGATATGGCAAAAGTGCCAATTTCATTATGGAACACTGGCCCCTATGATACAGGCTTACTGAAAGGAGCTGGTGAAGTGAAGATTACATTGAAACCAGGAGCAATTTTACCTCGAGCACGGCAATATCCCATTTCTCACGAGGCAGATGAAGGCATTTTCAAGACAATTTCCACCATGATGGATCAAGGTATCTTAGTGACATCAGAGTCACCATGTAATACTTCAATTTACCCAGTGAAAAAAGGGAAAGGGGGGTTGTGGAGGCTTATCCAAGACCTTCGTCCAATAAACAAGATTGAAGAGGCCGAGTTCCCCCAGTCCCTAAACCGTCTATGATTCTATCTAATATACCTGTTGATGCACGATACTTCACGGTGATTGACTTGAAAAATGCGTTTTTCTCAATCCCATTGCAGACTCACAAGATTTGACATCATTCACTTTTAGACAAGTGAGATTAAAAAGCACAAGGCTGCCCAGGGGTACTGCGAGTCCCCATCGATTTTTAACAGAGTCCTCCAGATGGACTTGAGCAATATTTCTTTAGAAAGTGTTGTGTTGCAATACGTAGATGACATTTTAGTTTGAAGCACCACAGAGGAAGAGTGCAGATGCAATTCTGTTTAGCCAATGATAATACTTGCTGACAAAGGATATAAGGTTGACAAGGAAAAGTTACAATATTGTCAACAAGAAGTGTTGTACATAGGTCAATTGATTTCACATGAGGGAAAGAAAGTGACTTCTGAAAGAGCTGATGCCATTTTAAAAACAGCTAAGCCACACACAATAAAACAGATGCAGAGTTTTCTAGAACTAGGTAATATGTCAGAGTGTGGTTCTTTGACTACAGATTGTATACTAGGCCGCTCTTACAGGCCTTAAAGAAAGCATAGGCAACGAAAGAGAAAACCGTGTGGACTGAGGCAATGGAAGAAGGGTTTGACGGATTGAAAAAAGCCATTTGCACAGCTCCAGTTTTAGGGATTCCCAATTATGCAGAAGAATTCTTTTTATTCCCGCATACAGATGGTACTTTTATGACAGCAGTGCTCATGAGAACTACATTGGGGTACAAACCCCTTGCATATTACAGTGGAATTTTGGAACCAGTAATGAGAGGTCACTTTCAATTCGAACAAAGTTCAGCAGCCGCAGCGTTTTGCATAGAAAATGCTACAAACAAAGTGATGGGATTCTCCATGACGTTATTTGTTGAACATGCATTATTTGCAATTTAGGAAAACCAAAAGGCACATTGACTACTCAAAGTGCTTCTGCCTATGAGGTAATCATATCAACTCCAGCGATTAAAAGAGTCCGATGTAAAATAGTGAATCCAGCTATATTTATAGCTGAGCCTATTGCAGAAGAAGAACCTACACACGATTGTGCGGACGATGAAGAGTTCTGTGATGAGCTTCCTAGAGTAAAAGAGAATACACTCATGGGTGGAGAGATTGTCTTCATTGACGGCTCTTCGCAAATTGATCAAAATGACAGGCAAAGATATACAGGCACTGCAGTAGTGAAACATTTGGCAAATGGAGAATTTCGAGTGCTCGTCAGTACTCAATTGCCATCGCATTATTCATCACAAGCTGCACAATTATTGGCGTTGATACTTATGCTCGAGAATCATGCAGACCAGGAAGTGAAAGTGTACAGTGACTCCACCTATGTGACGTCAACAGTGCACGCAGGATTAGTGCGCTGGAAAAGGAGAGGCTCCCTCTGAGCAGACGGCACGCCAGTGCAGCATGCAGCCTTATTGGACAGGCTTATTAATGCACTACAACTCCCAGTGGACATAGCAGTCGTTAAATGCGCAGCTCACACGAAAGGGACAGGTTTGATCTCGCACGGAAATCAAGCAGCAGACACTGAAGCCGGTCGCATAGCAAATACAGATATAGGGATGATGAATATCCAAACCATTGATGTGAATGAAAGAATGACTGTGATGACAAGTGTGGACAATGGATACAATTATATGCCTAAAACACAGATAGTGGAGCTTCAAGGAGAGGCACAGCAAGAAGAAAAGAACTTGTGGAAGCGAAGAGGGTGTTCTTTAAACCCCTCTGAAGCATTGTGGTGACAAGACAGCACTGGTAAACCAGTAATGCCTATAGCCTTACTAAGGGTAGCGCTACAACAGTCACACTACCCAGCGCACACAACTAGGAAAATCTTGCTGTAACCATTGCTGAGGATTGGTTCGTACCAAACCTAATGGAATATGTTACATTTTTTATGATAAATTGTATTATTTGCCATCAATTCACGGCTGGGCAAACACTGCGCATAGTGAGGGGGGGCATTCCAAGACTCAATGGCCCTTTTCAGCACTTGCATATCGACTATGTCGACATGATATAAGTTTGTAATGGATATAGATACCTATTAGTTGTAGTATACCCTTTCTCCAGATGGATAGAGGCAGGTCCATGTACGTACCCAGACTCTACCTCTGCAGCCAAGTGTTTCCTAGATGGGGAGTGTGTGAAGTAATGAGATTGCATAATGGACCTCACTTAGTTAATACAGTTTTCAAGCAGATCACCTCGCTGCTCGGTATAAAACAACATTTTTCCTTTGGCTTATCATCCGCAAGGAAATGGTATCTGTGAAAAGCTCAATAGCCTGTTAAAGGAAAGAATAGCTAAATTGAAGCTTACTTTGAAATAAAGGGTGGTTGCACTGCCTACCACTGGCATTGTATGCATTAAGGAAGCAACCTGGTTCTGACTACCATCTTACGCCGCACGTGATTGTGACAGGCAGGTGAATGAGAACGCCTTTAATGCCTCCATCCCGAGTTAGAAGTGATGCTCAGCCAATGTCAGAGGTGTTAGGACTTGAACTGCAAAACTACTTGAACTGTTTAACGTCTAGTTTTTCTGTGATTTCAGGACAGTTTCAGACAAGGGTGTAAAGCAGGACAGAACAAAGAAGGAGATGCTTCAACAATCCAAACTCCCAAATTTCTACATCCAAGAATCTACACAGGAGATAAAGTTCTGATTCGTAATCACACAAGGAAAAAGTGGGACGACCCCGCTGTCGAAGTGCAGGGTAGGCGAGCTTGGATCTTCCTGGGAAACGCCAAAATATACACCGGAGTGATGTCTCTGCTTACACCACACCGCAAAAAAGCTAAAAATATCGGGGAAGGACCGCAGCACGTGCAGACGAGATCCATGACGAGGAAGAAGGATGCATAACCTGACAAGTGGCAAGCTTGAATAATTTTTTGTGGACTGTGGCTTAATTCGGACACTCCCTTTTCAGCTAAAAATAAAAGGGTAAAAGTACACATTCGATCACTCTGTGCATCCTAGTTGCAGAGTAAAAGAAAATCTGCATTCTTGAAAGCCACAGTAGGTTATTGACTTTGGACTGAGGCACACTTAAGCCTTGATAAAAATAATCATATGCCAAACTTTGATCGTGGACACAGCAATTGGAAAAAGATACAGTATCCTAATTCCTTCCATGCATAGCTCTCGTTCGGTGTTACTCATGGTGTTACCCATTGATTACCTTTCTAGGCATATACTTAAGTATTTTGAGTTGGTGTTACATTCGTATCCATCACTGGTGGGGAGAACTTTCCGCATTCCAGATTTCATTGGTAACACTGACAACGAAAATATCATTCGAAGAGTGTTCATAATCATCACTCAATAGTTTTTGAAGTTGCCCGAGTTCAGTGAGGAAAACACAAATGCCCCTATCACCCGACGCAGCACCTAGATGTCAGTGGGGTGTTTTTTGTTTAATTGAAGACACACTGATGTGGTGACATTTCTTAGAGACCCAAGAAATACTACTAATCTGAATGTGATGCTGGAAGGTTTCATCATCCAGGTGGCGATCTATTCTGAAAGATATCACAGATCTGTGTAGAAACCTATCTCTGTGGGACAGATTGAGGAAGTGATACAACCTAAAACTTTGTTCATGCTGACATGGAAGCTAGAATGTCATCTGGACTGAAGCAGATCCGATGCATCGATTGGAAACTGGCTAATGAAGCAGAATTTATAGAAGCTCACAGAAGTCATCTTTTTTCACGGTAAAGGAACATTTGCACCACGACTGTTGGAGAAATTGGGTCCAGAAAGCAGCTAGTTGATCGAAGACGAATGCTGAAGGAAACAACAAGCTTCCAGAAGCAATCTAAAAGTGCAGTGCCATTAAAAAGAAAAAAGTGTTTTCCTTCCTTAGCATCAAATGATCGAGATGGGGAATCAAAGCAGCAACTTTGTGTTGCCCCAAGAGGACAGACAAGCAAATTGGACCAGAAGCAGATGCTGTAGGATCACCTACCACTGCATTGTTTACACATGTGTTCTGTAGGGTATTTTGTGGAGATTTGGGGCCTGACGGTATTTTCTTACCGCCGAAATATAACTTAGCAACAATCACTCCTTGTATTCAGATTGGGCCATGTACAACAATAATACAGTGAACATGCATTATTTCAGCACCCAGGCATGCATATTTGGTATGCGTGGGTGGTAGGCGTGGTTGGTGGTATTTTGGTGAGCATAATTCCCTTGTTTTATTTGTGGCCCCAATGTCCAGAATCCCTTATCTTTGCTTAGATTTTTCGTGTAATCACTAGAGAGACCTCAGACCTACATTTTAGGAATACCACATTTTTCAGTGTTAGTGTTAGTTTGCCACCATGGGCGATCTCACTGACCTATTTACGACAGAGAGCTATATATGGTAATCTTGAGGTAATTTCCACTACCTTATATACGGTAGGGAGCTATGTTCAGAGAGTCTCTCTTCCCGTTGGCTCATGTACCTCCAACGAGCTATGCTACAGTCACTCACAATTGTTCATACTGAATCTGACATGCACACATCTGTCTTAAAATGACCATTGCACTGTTTAAAATCTCCCCACATCATCAGCATTGTAATGGTAAATAGTAAATACACCACCCGTCTGTTTTCAAATATTTTTCTGTATTATAAAAGTTGCAATTAAACACGATCTCATTCTTTACAGAAATAAATAAAATGGTACAGTAAAAGCATTGTCTATGACACACTGCAAAGAGAGTGGCGGAGAACAGAACTCAAATTGCAACATTAGCATTTGATTAAGGCATGCACAGGAATCCTACACTGACTGCATATTATCGTACACACTCAGCTCCCACACTTCTGTAATTACCTTATCTTTTTAGTTGTTCTCTTTGGCTGTTCTCTTTCTGAATGTGGCTCCCTTGAAGATTAACTCCAGTAAAAAGGAACGCTTGCCTTCTCAAACCGGGGTCATTGCCTGGAATTCTCAGCTTTTGCAGATAGGAATGCCTCAGCCAGGGGAAAGGTCCTTCTTTCAGCTCTCCCCAATCTTGACTGCCCTTCTCCTTTCTCAAAAACCCCCCAGCAAAAGCCTGATCACTCCCTCTAGCATGATACTTGCTATGACGCTGCTCCAATCAGAATTAATCACGCCTTCTCCTTCTCTACACAATGGCTCATTTTTATAGTAATACTTTGTAACCAACTGATTTCCTGTTCTTTCGAGCCCATTTGCTTCCTGTAGTTATGTGGACAGGGCAGCAGAGAGAACAGAAAAAAAAAATGGATGTGCGTTTAAAAGTTCACTTTCAGAATAGGCCTAATTCTGCAGTGGAGACACATTTTTATTAGTGGATTATGTTTCATTAGTCAGGTTAGTAATAAGTTATGTTAGTTGTCATTTTCAAATGTGTCTCTCGCACCATAGGCATTTCAGGTGAAAAATAGTGTGCATTTTTTAATGTGCACGTGTACTTTTAACTGTAAAAATAGATTTGCATCTTATATGTTAAAATCGTTTTTGACTGAATGCCCTGTCTTTCCTTGTTAATCTGGTAACACATATAGCAATGCACCGCACCCTTGTGGTGGTGCTGCAAAAAAAAAAAAATGCTACCTGTGCAGTAGTGCTGTACTCTGTGCTGTTTGCTACCTGTGTAGTAGTGCTGTACTCTGTGCTGTTTGCTACCTGTGTAGTAGTGCTGTACTCTGTGCTGTTTGCTACCTGTGTAGTAGTGCTGTACTCTGTGCTGTAACACGCCAAATATCCTTACATACCCTCCTTTTGTTTTTAGAACTTGGCTATAATCCAAGGCAATTCCTAAAAACAATTTGTTCTCTCTTTTTTTCTTTTACAATATAGCAATCCAACAAAATGAATATTCATGTGCATCAATGAAAAATTTGCAATCAACACAGTATTCATCCGAGTTCATTAGTTTACAAAATGTTCTACATTTGCCTTCTCAGTTGAAGTGGCATTACTTTAAGTTTAGATTTTCCAAGTCAATTAAAAACAAAGAAATAAAACAACTAACTAAAACAAATAATTAATATAACAAATTAAAATAAATAATTAAAATAATAAATACGTGGAACTCCATATGTCAGCACTCTTGTCCGCTTCTGATATGTCCCGACCAGCGATGTTATTCGGTTCATTCGAGTACACTTCCATCTTGGCAATCTTAGATCCATAGGAGTCATCCTTTTTAGCATTCTGGTTATCTTGTCTTCACCTCCACCTGGAGGCAGGCATCTTTTGGTCTTCATCCAGGGGACTCCAGGACTCCATCGTCTCTCCCGTGGGCTCTGATCTCGGAACCTCCGACCAAATAATGTTAATTGTCTAAATCAAAATAGAAAATAAACAGATTAAGTACATAGCATAATACTAACTTCATCCTTTTGCCAAAAATAAAACATGCTTGGTAAAAATATTTCATTTTTTTTTTTTTCTGAAATTAAACACAAATTAAAAGAAAACAAGCAGATATTCAATATTTAACACACTTTCACTCTGCACACCAACCATGAGCTTCCATTATATGTGCATTTATTTATTTATTAATTTATTTATTTATATTATATATTTTTACATATGTTACAGTGTTTATGTACCATCATAACAATCAACTTTTTTTAACTTCTTTGTCACTGCCTCCTGATTACACCCATTTATTTTCTCTTTTTTTGTTCAAGGGACTTTATCTGTCTCTACATGCTGAAGCTGCCTGATCTCATGTCTGGGATGGCATGGTTTGATTTGATTTACATGGACAAACTGCTCTATTGCTGTTTCACCTTCATTTTTCAAAATTTTATAAACCACAGGAGAGACCTTATCTATAATTCGAAATGGCCCCTGCCAGGCTGCTAGAAATTTAGAATTTTTCTGTTTACTTTTTCCAAAATGAAACTTGTACACCTGATCCCCTACACTGTATTCCTTTACTGATGTCTTTTTGTCATAATAAGACTTTTCACTGTCAGCGGCTCTTTCCAGATTTCTCTGCACAAAAGCAAATGCATGTTGCAAATGCCTCCTCAGTTCATCAATATATTCATGAACTGTGGATGCACTCACAAGAGTTTGCTCATGTGTTCTGTATAGTAGGTGTTGTGGTAACACCATTTTCCTACCTGTTAAGACCTCATGGGGGCTGACACCTGTTGCTTTGGCAGGAGTCGACCTGATTGCCATCAAAACCAATGGTAAACGCAAATCCCAGCTGGAACCTGCTTCTGCCACAAATTTCTTTAAAATATCCACAACAGACCTATTGCTTCTTTCAACTGTACCTGAAGACGCCGCCCGATATGCGATATGTAGTTTCCTTTTCACACCTAGTATTTGCCATACCTTACTCATTAGAGTACTTGTGAAATGACTTCCTCTGTCTGACTCAATTCTTTGTGGCAACCCAAACCTTGAGAACACATGGTTCACCAGCAATGTGGCTGCTGTTTGCGCACTACAATCCGGTGCAGGAATGCATTCAATCCACTTCGACATCAAACATACCACACTCAAAATATAACGGTGTCCCCTGCTCGACCTTTTTAAAGGACCTACATAGTCTATTTGCAAATCTGACCATGGGAGAGTTAGGCCTCTTTTCATCAATGGTGCTCTATGCATTGGTGAAGCAGGTTTAAATTGGGCGCATACTAGACATCCTCTAGTATATAATTCCACATCTTGGGACATATGTGGCCAGTAAGCATAATCTTTTAGTATTTCTAATGTTTTTTGTGAACCTCTATGGCCTGCAGTTATGGCATCATGTGCATGGTGTAGCATTAGTCCTCTGAATGAAAGGGGTACTACCCACTGTATTTGCCCCGTTATGGACTCTCTAATCATGAGTCCATCCTGTAATCTGATTCGTGTTTTGTTCTTTAATAACACCCTCAACTCTTCTTTTCCCATACAATCTTTTTCTGTTAAAGGATTTTGTTCAGGATCTATCAAATGATTATAATAGATTCCCAAAATGTGATCATTCTTTTGTGCCTCAATCAAATCTTGGTCTGGCGTGTCATGACTCCACTGCACTTTGGTGCTTTACAACGTGTGACTGCATCAATTTGTATTTCACCCATTAAATAATCAATAGGTAGCAATTCTCCCATCACAGCCCCAATCTTAGCCAGGTGGTCTGCCTTATCATTTCCCTCCTTATCCTCTCCTGGTGTTTTTAAATGCCCACGAATTTTTCTCCAGTATATTGTTAAATTATTTTCTGACACCAATTTGTCTATGGCTTGTATCATTTTTCCATGTTTAAGTGGCTTTTTGTTGTATGTAACCATGCCTCTTGCTTTCCAACCAGGCAAATACTCCACAAAGCTATTCCGTGCATAGTCAGAATCAGTCACCAGGACAATTTCACTGAACTTTTTATCAACTGCAGTAGCAATTGCTTTATAAATGGCTGCCAATTCCGCCACCTGACTGCTCCTATCTCCAATCCTCATCCCTATACTGGGGACACCTTCACATTTCAACCAGACATTTCCTATTCCTGCCACTAACTGTTTATTACTGTCATTTCCAATGTGAAAAGCACAACCATCCACATATACAGTTGGCAAATCCTTGCATGTTTTTTCATCAAAAGCTTTGTGTGGTGATTGTTCAAATTCCTGCAAACTAGTTTCCACTTCCATTTCATTTGGTATTTGTTCAGCTGCACAGTCATGTAAGTCAGCTAACCCTTGAGCAATTGGGCTCTTTTTATTTTGCCCATATCTCACTTCTACGGGAAAACCTTGTAATGCCAGCGTCCATGAAGTGATTCTGGATTGTGCTAGATTGCCTGATCTAATTATTTTACTCTCTAAAAATTGCAAAGGTTGATGATTTGTTTCAATAATCACCTTTTCTCCCTGAACAATGGGGCGGAAATGTTGTAGCGCCCACACAGTGGTTAATAGGGCCTTTTCACATTCATTAAATTTAATTTCAACTTGGGAAAATGCCTTACTTGCATAGGCAATGGTTTTGTGATTCAAATCGTGTTTTTGTGATAACACTGCTGACATACAATGTTCAGAAAAACCTATTTCTATAAAGAAATCCCTGTCCTTTATGGGGTATGCTAAACATGGTGCCTTTACAAGACATTCCTTTAATTTAGCCACTGCATCAGACTGCCCTCTTTCCCATTTCCAGGGAGTATTCAGTTTAAGCAGTTTAGTCAATGGTTGAGTGATTTCTGCATAATTCTCAATGAACTTTCTGTTATAGCCTGTCATCCCTAATAAACCTTTTACTCCTTTCACATTTTTAGGATCTTTTAATCTTTGTATGGCCTCTATTTTCTTCCTTTGTGGATTTAGCCCATGTTCAGTCACTTCATGCCCTAGAAAGTTCACTTTTTTCTTGCACCATTGTGCTTTTTGCAAAGATACTTTGGCGCCTGCTTTCTGCAATTGGCCAAGTACATGTCTTATTTCATCAAAATGGCTTTTCAGGCTTTCATTTTTTATCAGGACATCATCCACATAAACTATTGTTCCTCTTTCCGCTGCATCCGGCATGGCCTTTCTCAAAAATATGCCAAATTCACTCCCACTATTGATGTACCCGAATGGAGCTCTAAGCCAGGCATATTGAGTCCTGTCAAATGTAAAGGAAAATAAGTGTTGTATCTCCTCTGCCAATGGCACACACCAATATCCAGAGGTGAGATCTAATGTGGTAAATACATTTGAACCATGTATCTGAGCTAGGCCCTGATCAATGAATGGCAGTGGCCATCTAGATACTGGTACTCTTTTATTTAACTCTCTTAAGTCTGCACACAGCCGCCATTGACCATTTGGCTTTAACACACCTAAAATAGGCGTATTGGATGTGCTATGAATGGGCCTGATTATTCCCCGTGATTCCAAATTTTTAATAATCTCTGCCAATGATTCTAAACATGCCAGCGGTAGTCTATACTGGCGTACAAACACTGGATTTCTGCTACAACCTTCTGGTAGTGTGGCCACATGTAAATCAGTTAAACCACAATCATAAGCATCTTTTGCAAATACATCCTTAAACTCCATAAATATTTCCCTCAGGTCGTCCCTATCCTTATCGCTTTCACATGCATCCGCTAAGGAGACCTGCTCTTCTACCATTCTGGAAAATTCTGGAAACTCTTCTGGTAAAGGAATCTCAGCGCTTTCCTCTAACTGTGTGGCTGTGTCTTTTGTAGAGCTGCCACTTTTAAATATTTTGGCATATCAGCTTCCACTTCAATGGACTGATTTCCTGTTTCATTTTCATTTAAATTAAATATTATGCAATCCTCTTGATGGCAGCACACCGTCTCATTTGAATCATAAGGATACACAGAATGAATTTTAAATATTCCTTTGGGCTGAGAGTCCAGGTGTTCTGGCAACTCGCCCTTGGCATCTACATATTTTTCAGGAATATTCCCAATCACCATGTTATTTAAATCTGCCGTATAATGTGATTTTTGTATGGCCATTCCTAATGGTGAGTTTTCCTCTAAATGAATATCCTGACAACCTTTATTATTTACCATGATTTTTACATATCCCTCACCGATGTCTACCAATGGAATGTATTCATAATCCAGGCCTTGCTGTTTTATGGATTCATTCAGGCATACAAATGCATCAGAGCCTTTCATCTGCTGTCCATTTTTGCATTTCAGTGTTATTGCAAACTGTTTTGTAAATGCAGGAATAACAGTATTTTTCCTTATTTGTAATTCGATTGCATAAGGAACCAGTTGTGCACAATGATAAGCCCTTCTTTTGTCTTCAAATTCAGGTGCCGGACCACCTAGGCGTGACCATATTTTTTGATTAAGGAAATCTAACACCATACACATTCTGTGCATGATGTCATTGCCCATGTAAAATTCATTTTGTGCTCCACTCACTATCCATACATTATGGTAAATTGTTTTCTGCCCAATGCTAATTTTAAGCATGCATCTGCCTGCAATTTGGTTTTCAAAGTCTGGACTGTCCAACCCAGAAACATATTGGTTTTTAATCCTAAATTTCGGGATTTCTTCCCTCTCCAAAATTTTTTGCAACAATTTCTCATTAATGAAACTCCTTTCATGTTCAAGCGCTAAAGTGGCTTTTATTGTTTTAAGATAATCATTTATACCAACATGAACCCATGGTTGCTCATCTTCCATGTGTATTTCTGCCAGAGTGGTAATGTGTTTTTCTGAATCTGTTTTAGGAGCAATATTCTGTTTGCATGTTTTCTCTTTTAAATATAAACGTAATGTGTGCTCATCTATGGCAGTCTGCCAATCTTTCCTTGGGTCCAAGTATATTTGTACAGGTAGTTTTTCATTGTCGCTCTGCATTTTGTCTTGACACATTAATATAACAGTGACACTAGGTATGCAGCTATTCTGGAGATATACCTCCACAGCATCATTTGTTTTGGCAACGCTGTGACATTCATTTATATTGCTGTTTTGTGATTTTAGTTTCTTAGGCCTCAATGGTTTTTTGGTTAAGGACCACAGCACTCCATTCACCCCATCTATGAGAGGAGACAATCTTTTCAGGCAGTCTGTCCCCATCAGAAATGGAATTTCACAAATAGATGTGATCAATACCTCTTGTTTCATTCTGTGCTTTCCTATTTTTATGTCAACCTCAGTTACACCTATGATGGGCACCTCCTCCCCATTAAAGTTATGCACTGGGCCTTGATTTGCCTTCACTGTGATCTGACTCTGTGGAGGCCTCCCTTCATTGATACTCTTTACCAGCTCCTTGGACATAATTGTGGCCTGTGCGCCAGTGTCAATCATAGCAAAGGTGTGGCATTTTTCTTCTACAGTGATGGGTGCATAATATCTGTCCTCAACTTCCTCTAATACACATAAGAAATGTTAATTCTTACTGATTTCAGGGCTCACCTTTCTCAGGTCTTTTTCACTTTTGGCTAAGCACATTGGTAAATGAAAAGACATTTTTCCCTCCTTTTTACCCATTTCTGTGCGAGAGATTTTATTCATTTCTCCATGTTCAGAGGTTTTTTGGAGTGTGGCCACTGTTCGCCCATCCATCTGGGTAACATCAGAGACCACATTACAATCCTCCAACTGAACATGTGTAACAACATCATTCAGCAATTTGTCATTTTTTAATTCTCTGCATTTGTGATCATTTAGTGTGATACCAGCCCTTTCAGCCTCTTCAAAAATATGTGGCTCAAAGAATTCTTCAGGTGATTGACTTGTACCCTCCTTGTGAGTATTTCCTTTTTCTGTCTGTGTTTGGTCATTGTTTTGCTTGCCCAGGGAAGGAGCTATGGCATCCCCACTTACTCCCTGTTCACTGGTATTCTCCATGCATGAGTCATTTTTCTTAAATCTGTCCCTTTGTTCTTTTGGAATTCCTAATGTTTCTTTTTCATTTGTGCAAATCTTTACTGTTTTATTTAGCTCTAAGTTAAACCGTACCTCTTTCTTAGAAGTATTTGCACTTTCTGTCACAATTTCATTTACTGGTACTTTCATTTTTAATCCATTAGGCATCTCAGAGTCGTTATGCAAAATTATATCAGAGCAATCAGTCATTTTGGCACTGCAGTTATCATGAGTACTTAGTCACTTTTCGGAAGCCCCCCGGTCATTGCTATGGCCATCAGCCCCCTCTTTGGAAGGTTGTTTTTGCGCTGTATAGAGCTTTCCTATTTGCTCAGCTAACATTTTCACTTGGGCCTCAAGGCAATGGAACCTTTCCATCTCTCTAGGATCCTCTTTCTGTGGCCTAGGTCGATATTGGTTGTTTTCCCCCTGATTGGATCTATTCTGATACCTCTCAGGTGATTGATGTCGGTTGGGATGGTTTCTGAACTCTTGATTCATTTGTGGAGGGGAGCGGGTTGCACCCATCCTTTGATTATATTCCCCTGGTGGGGAATCATTGTACTGGCGTGGACTGTAGTTCACGTTTTCCCTCATGTCCTGTCTCTCAGATTGTGGGTACTGGCCCCTATGTTGATTTCCATTATCAGTAAATCGATCCACATATCGGGGCCTATCCTGATTACCATATATCATGGTGTTGGGATCAAACCTACTCTGTGTCCCCAATGACTGGTAGGGACCATCATTTCTTTGATCTTGATTTTGTCTCTGGTTATTGTTCATACCTGCCATATCAGGCCGATATCCTACCCGGGGTCTATCCCCTAAATACCTAGGGCTGATGTAGCTCTCTCTATTACTAGGATCATGTGTTTGGAACATTGGTACAGGAAATGGCGATCTTTGTTGATTACCCCTTTGTTCAGGTGTCACATTATTTTTACCTTGGCTTTGAGCAGACTCAAGGGACATTTTGGCTGACCTGATTTCCATTACTGTGGCTGAGGGTTCTTTAGATTTAGGCCTAGTATCTTTCATTTTATCACTTTCTCTACCCTGACAATAGAGTACCTCATATAGCTTTGTGCTTTGATGTACAATCCATTCAAGGGACTTGTCACGGTCAAATTCACGGACCAATTGGGATATGATGTCTTTCTGTAGCCCATAGAAGTATGCAGTTTTAAACTCATTGGAATTTGAGTCAAAAGATACATCAAAGCGAGAGAATGCTCTTTTTAAGTCTTGTAAAAATTGGCGAGGGGATGTATTAGGTCCAGCAGTAATTGTGTACGCGACTTTCTTTGCCTCCTGCAATGACTGAAAAGGAGAAAAATGACGCCTAATTTCTTTTTCAAACTCCAGCCATGTCATATTCTGCTGTTCATTTAATCCCCTTATGATGCTGGCTGTCGGGGCATCTAAAGTTAAATGAAACTATTGTCTGTACTGTTCCTTAGGTATCTGGAGTGCTTTAAAAATGTTATGCACCGCTTCTAAGTGATCCTCAATGCAGCATTCACCTCCCTTTTTAAATGGTTTGATCAGGGCTTTAATGGATTTCATTATTTTTATGGGGCTACTTGTTGCAATACATGGAATTGCACTATTTTGTGATTCAATCCTGTTTTCAGGTGTATGATATTGGTGGCTGCCCCCAATGGGAGTATCAAATCCCCCAAGGGCGCTGCAACCAAGTTCAGTCACCGGCCCAGTCACTGGAGCACTAGCTCTTTGGGCAGAGCTAGAATTCACCTCCACTCCATTGAATGTGGTACCCTGCCGCCTCTCCTGGGACCTGGGAATGCACATTTGCTGTTCTAAGTCCTTACACTTTTTAAGGAGTCTGGTTGCTTCATTTTGCAAATAATTATTTTCATCACTCATTTTATTAATCACCTCCTGCATTTCGCACATTTGCATTTGGCATTCATTGAACTCTTTATTTCTCTTGTCTCTTTCTTGGATCATTTTAATCATTTCTTGTTCTGCACTCTTGAGATCACCTTCTTTTTCACAATGTTCTTTTTGCAAAATCTGCATTTCTGAAACAACCTTATCTTTATCCTGCCTAATGTGATCCACTAAGGCTTTTAAGTGTGCCAATTCTTGCTCACTATCTTCAAATTGTTTCTTGCTTTTGGATAACTGAGTATCAAAGTCTCTGCATTTTAATTGCATGTCTTTTTGGCATACATCCAATTCTGCTCTCAACATTTCCTGATTTTTACTTGCCCCCTCTAATTCAGTCTTTAACCTGTTAATTAGCTGAGTATCATTCTCTTGCATTCGCAGGGACTTGTTTAAAATAAACCATATTTTGCCGCATAGCCGTATTAAACAGTCTTTCTCTGCACTTTTATCGGCTGCATTCAATAATCTTGTAAGGCAGACCTGAATTATGCTGCCTTCTGCAAAAATATTGTCTAGTTTTTCTTTCTGCACCTCACCCTGAATGCGGTTACTCCAGTCTAACGTGCTATTCGAAGACCAATTCCCATGTGCAAATAACTTTGCCTCTAAATATTGCACTAGATCTGAGAATGTGGTTTCCCTTTGTGACATTCTGAAATTCGTTTTTAGTGGCACACTGTTATTATAAAATGGGTTCCCTTTAATGTGCAAATGGCAGTGTGAGACACGCTTGCCACGCCCAGTAGGTACTCTATGATCACTTTCCCGCCCTGCAACGCACCATAAATATGTAGGGTATTTTGTGGAGATTTGGGGCCTGACGGTATTTTCTTACCGCCGAAATATAACTTAGCAACAATCACTCCTTGTATTCAGATTGGGCCATGTACAACAATAATACAGTGAACATGCATTATTTCAGCACCCAGGCATGCATATTTGGTATGCGTGGGTGGTAGGCGTGGTTGGTGGTATTTTGGTGAGCATAATTCCCTTGTTTTATTTGTGGCCCCAATGTCCAGAATCCCTTATCTTTGCTTAGATTTTTCGTGTAATCACTAGAGAGACCTCAGACCTACATTTTAGGAATACCACATTTTTCAGTGTTAGTGTTAGTGTGCCACCATGGGCGATCTCACTGACTTATTTACGACAGAGAGCTATATATGGTAATCTTGTGGTAATTTCCACTACCTTATATACGGTAGGGAGCTATGTTCAGAGAGTCTCTCTTCCCGTTGGCTCATGTACCTCCAACGAGCTATGCTACAGTCACTCACAACTGTTCATACTGAATCTGACATGCACACATCTGTCTTAAAATGACCATTGCACTGTTTAAAATCTCCCCACATCATCAGCATTGTAATGGTAAATAGTAAATACACCACCCGTCTGTTTTCAAATATTTTTCTGTATTATAAAAGTTGCAATTAAACACGATCTCATTCTTTACAGAAATAAATAAAATGGTACAGTAAAAGCATTGTCTATGACACACTGCAAAGAGAGTGGCGGAGAACAGAACTCAAATTGCAACATTAGCATTTGATTAAGGCATGCACAGGAATCTTACACTGACTGCATATTATCGTACACACTCAGCTCCCACACTTTTGTAATTACCTTATCTTTTTAGTTGTTCTCTTTGGCTGTTCTCTTTCTGAATGTGGCTCCCTTGAAGATTAACTCCAGTAAAAAGGAACGCTTGCCTTCTCAAACCGGGGTCATTGCCTGGAATTCTCAGCTTTTGCAGATAGGAATGCCTCAGCCAGGGGAAAGGTCCTTCTTTCAGCTCTCCCCAATCTTGACTGCCCTTCTCCTTTCTCAAAAACCCCCCAGCAAAAGCCTGATCACTCCCTCTAGCATGATACTTGCTATGACGCTGCTCCAATCAGAATTAATCACGCCATCTCCTCCTTCTCTACACAATGGCTCATTTTTATAGTAATACTTTGTAACCAACTGATTTCCTGTTCTTTCGAGCCCATTTGCTTCCTGTAGTTATGTGGACAGGGCAGCAGAGAGAACAGAAAAAAAAAATGGATGTGCGTTTAAAAGTTCACTTTCAGAATAGGCCTAATTCTGCAGTGGAGACACATTTTTATTAGTGGATTATGTTTCATTAGTCAGGTTAGTAATAAGTTATGTTAGTTGTCATTTTCAAATGTGTCTCTCGCACCATAGGCATTTCAGGTGAAAAATAGTGTGCATTTTTGAATGTGCACGTGTACTTTTAACTGTAAAAATAGATTTGCATCTTATATGTTAAAATCGTTTTTGACTGAATGCCCTGTCTTTCCTTGTTAATCTGGTAACACATATAGCAATGCACCGCACCCTTGTGGTGGTGCTGCAAAAAAAAAAAAATTGCTACCTGTGCAGTAGTGCTGTACTCTGTGCTGTTTGCTACCTGTGTAGTAGTGCTGTACTCTGTGCTGTTTGCTACCTGTGTAGTAGTGCTGTACTCTGTGCTGTTTGCTACCTGTGTAGTAGTGCTGTACTCTGTGCTGTAACACGCCAAATATCCTTACAGTTCTTAGTCATATTGCTTTCACTGACAGTTAGAACTGCTTTCTATATAGAAGCAGAAGGAAAAGGTAAACGTGGAAACTACAAAACAACCCAGGCCATCCATAGTCATTCCCGTCCCTAGAAAAAGTTGTCAGATACCTAAGATCGAAATGGATGTTATTAGTAATACATCATACACAGAACTTGTTTCAAACATTACTTTTGAACGCCGGAGACAGGGTCAGCGGAACAGGCAAAATAAGGGGTTGACAAAAGTTGCACCCACACAGATAATGCATGCAGACACACCTGTTCCAGTGATGAGAAGCCCCAGCACAAGTCCCACAGAAAAATCATGTACAGAGATGATAGCAGAATCTATATTGCCGATTTTAGCTATTGCCCGACAGAAACAGAGGGATAAAGAAAGACTTGCTAACCTTTCTTTTACTCAAGGAACCCGGATGGAAGTTCATGCAAATCGACCAGCCAGAAGAAGTTATACTGATGTATTCAGAGATATGGTTATAGAAAAATACATGAAGACTCATGATTATCTAGAAAGCGCAGCACACTTGGGGAACAACATATGGTACCAACATATGAAAGAAGTTGGAAGAAGACTGCCAGATGAAGACTGCTTTGTATGTGCACTCCTGCCAAACAGCATGGAGAAGTCGAAGATCTTCATAGCAATTGAAATTGATGTCCAGACCGCTCAATGCCTTTTGCACATAGCACTTTGCAAAACAAGTGGTCGATTTATAGGAAGTGATGCTTCTCTTAAATGGACAACTGAAAAGACAGATCCAGATGAAGATGACTACATACAAGATATAAACACAAGAAACAGAGCCCATATGAGAAATCATGTGATAAGGTATGAGAAACAAGGAGTGAAAGGAACTGACATTAGATGGGAAGTGAAAAAAAACTTGATGTCAAGTAACTGGCATTAGATGGGAAGTGAACAAAAAACTTGATGTCAAAGGAAAATCAGCAGAAGAAGCTTGCATATGGAAGAACAGAGTACAAAAGCAAATTTGGGGAACAGTACTGTCACCAGACGAATGGGAAAAAGGAGTGGTAATCTGCAGAGCATGGATGTTCATTGGATACTACAAAGAAACAATTGAGAATGTACAAATGAAATGCAAGCCATTATGGCCAAGACTTGCTAAACTACTGACACGGGTCGAACACAGAGGAGGACCATTGCAGATAGTACCTTTAGAAAGTTCTAAGTTTTGCTTCAGGAACAATGGTACAAGGAAAATGTGGGAAAATCAGAACTGTGGACAAATATTCGATGCACCAGGAATGGTGCATGGAACAGCAGTAATCATGGATCACTATTGGGCTTGTGCATGAAAAGCTTATAGCAGACTGCCTAAATATTGGGAAGGAATTTGCACGTTGGTGAATGTCCATGTTCCTGCACTGGTGATTCCTAAAGGTGACCTGAACATTGATAGTTTTCCAAAAGCAGATGCTCATCTAAGGAAGAAGAGATCTGTGGAACTTATACATCGAACAAAGAGAGAGAACTACTTCTCTGCTAAATCAATAGAAGCCTTTGATGCTATCCAGTATGAACACAGGCTGTTCAGCCAGACCTCATAAGTGTTTACAATGATCCTTATGCCAAGGATCCAGGTTGGAGAAAATACCAAATGGTTACAAATCAACAGATGGGAATTGCTGCAGACAATTAACACAACTATGAAAGTTTTCAATGCAATCAGAGAAGAAATGAGACCTGTAAGACTAGTGGCTCTCCATAACAGATAAGTACTGGACTTCATTAAAGTCATGGATGGAGGTGTTTGTGCCAAAATCAGAAAATCATGTGCACATTTACACCTTTTCACGATGACGAGAATGGAACGTTGACAGAGGCCATGGACATGCTGATGAAACTCCATGGCCAGTTGATAGAAGAAGTAGAAGATATTGCTGATGACAGCTGGATTGGATCATTCTTCTCATGGGTTCCACAATGGATGGCAGATATGTTCAAATTTCTTGGAGCTTTGCTATTATTAGTGATGCTTCGATTCTGTGAGATCAAGATAATAATTTCACAATGCAAGAAGACAGCAAAGAAAGCCATAGGGATAAAGATCATGATCGATGTTGAACCAGGATGGACGCCTAAAGACTTGACTGATGAAGAAATCAGAAACTTTGTGAAATCTATTATCCATGCACCCGAGGGAATGAAGTTCCTGTACCCAAACGACTACAGGAAATATGTGGGAAGATGGATCTACTGCAGTCCAAGTGGATAGTGCATGCTCATGACATGGAACAAGGATGAGCATGTGAAATCAGCTGGATGAATGAAGGGAGTCATAAAAATATCGGTCCCCAAGAGGCACTTCTTCAGACCAGGATGTCTAGGAATACAAAACGATGTGAGAGTGGTCAATAAATCACAGAGAGGGGGGAGTGTAGAGGAGGTGTCAAGAACCAAAGCTTCCTCCCCCAACTCCTCACCTGATTCTTCTGGGAAGGATTCTTTAGGGTTGGCCTCTGGCTTCTTCTGATCTCTTCTCCTTGAGGGAGTCTTGTCTTTTGGAGTCCGGACCTTCTTATCGTGTAGGTAGGGTCTGGCCCCTCCGGAGGCCACCTTGGCAGAGATGTAACTCTGACCTCGGGGATCCCCAGAGGGCCAGTCCTAGTTTCCAGGGAAAAAGCACGAATGCAGAAAAAACCCTGTTTCCGAATGGGCTCAGATGGGGGACAGTCGGTTCCTCTCAATCGACAAGGAAGGCGTTGTTTACTCCACACCAAAAAGGAATGCTGGTTGAATAGATGTCTGATTCCACAATTGTCCAGACTGTAGGGAGTATAAATGGAAGAGAACACCAGAAGTTCTCCAAATTGAATGCTGAGAAGAGTAAAGGATATAAGGAGAAAAGGCAACACCACGTGATAAGTGACAGAAGATGGATATAAATAGGATTAGGACGAAAAGAATATCCTGAGCAGGTTGTGAAAGGCTGACTGAAAGGAAATAGAAATGTATACGGATATAGTCCAATAAAGCAAGAGATAAAGGTTCCCAGGGAGTAGTTTGAGCAACAGGGACCCAACAAGTGAAAGTCAAAGGCAGCGCCGATAGAAGTATGAAATACCGGCGCCCACAATTCAAAATGAAATATTAGAGGAAAGGCAGAGTAGCGAATGGAACGGGAGCTAAGAAAGACAAACTAAGGGCAAAGGCACAGAACCAGGCGGCGCAGAGACACCGTGAGTAGAAGGAAAAAGAAGATAAGGCGGAGAGCAAAACAGAACAAACAGACAAAAAAAGGCACGGGCAGAAAGGAGGAGGGTGACTAGGGTAGGATTCAAGGCGGTCAGTAAGTTCGCTGTAGGCACGGAAGGATCCACAGAAGAAACTCCAACACACGAACCGAGCATTGACAAACAGATACAACGCACCGGCTTGTGGGAGGAGCCAGCCTCTTAAAGGTATGGCGGCCATCTTGGGTGAGGACTGGAGCGCGCGCTGATCATAGCCTCCAGCACTTCCACAATCTCCAGTTCCTGACAGTATACCCCTTCTTTCTCGGGGCACCCCCAGGTTTGCCCGGATGAAGTCGATGGAACATCTGCACCAGACGTGGGGCATGTATATGGCTCACAGGTTCCCATGTCCTCTCTTCTACTGGATAGTTCTTCCAATGAACCAAGTAGTATAACCGCCCTTTGCGGTAACGGGAATCCACCAAATGAGACACTTCATATTCTTCGGGTGTCGGGGTCACTCGTGCACGTGAGCGGTTCACCGGTCTCTTGAAGGGATCCTCCTTATATTCTTTGAGAAGGGATACATGAAAGACGGGATGCACCTTCCTAAGATAGTCTGGTAGCTGGAGCTTATATGCAACTGGATTGATTTGTTGCAAAATGGAAAAAGGTCCAAGAAAACGAGAGGAGAACTTCCCCCTATGAACCCATCTAGGTAGATACCTGGTGGATAACCAGACCAATTGTCCAACCTTCCAGCTGGGATGGGCGCGACGACCCTTGTCAGCCCACCTCTTCTGCGCTAGTTGACTCACTTGGTGTGCTTCCTTAGCGAGCTTGTGCACCTTCTGTAGGTCTTGTAGAATCGAATCTAGAGCCGGGATCTTGGTAGAAGGAGGGCTGAGCCAGGGTAGGTGTTGAGGATGGTATCCGTATGTACAATAGAAAGGGCTCATCTGGATCGAGGTATGAAGGGAATTGTTAGAAGCGAATTCCGCTTGTGGGAGGAAGCGATACCACTCTTCCTGTTGTGGACTGCAAAAACACCTTTCCGTTTGGCAGTTGCTCTGTGGATGATATCCTGAGGAAAGAGCCTTGTGAATCCCGAGAGCTTGGCAAAGGGAGGACCAAAACTTCGAGGTGAATTGGGGCCCCCTGTCAGAAACAATGGTCTTAGGTAAACCATGAAGACGAACAATGTCCTGGAGAAACGTTGCGGCCATCTCAGAGGCTGAAGGGATTTGCTTGAAGGCAGAGAAATGCGCTAGCTTGCTAAAGCAGTCGATGGTCACCATGATTGTGGTCATACCATATGACGGTGGGAGATCCACGATAAAATCTGTGGATTTATGTTCCCAAGGACGGTCTGATAGGGAGTGTTGTTGCAACAACCCCAGCGGCCTTCCTGTTCGGTTCTTGTTGGAAGCGCATACCGAACAAGCAGACACATACTGGTCTACATCTCTTCTTAAGGTAGGCCACCAGAATCCCCTCTGGATAAGATCAAAGGTCTTCCTAATACCGGAATGACCGGATAGGGGGGTGTCATGACACCAAGAAAGTATCAGCCTTTGTAACACCTTAGTAGGAATGTAGAGAGCTCCTTCATGATAGAACAATTCATCCTTATCCTGGTTAACAGATAACGGAAGTTCGGAACACCTCTGATACTGTGGGATTAGGTCTTGAAGGAACGAAACTGTAGAAGCTAGGACTGTGAGACGCGGAAAAAACAGTTTTTGTTCCTTATAGGAACTAGATGACTCTCCTAGGCTTCTGGACAAGGCGTCCGCCTTCCTGTTTTCTGTGCCAGGTATGTAAATAATTATAAAGTCGTATTGTAAGAAAAAATACGCCCATCTGGCGTGTCTGGCGTTAGAACATTCCAACTGTTGCAAAACCCGAAGGTTACGGTGGTCTGTTCTAATGGTGAATTGATGTGTGGCTCCCTGTAGGAGATGTCTCCATTCTTGGCAGGCCAATTTTATGGCCAACAGCTCCTTTTCGATTACAGAGTAGTTGCACTCACTACTAGTCAGTGTCTTGGAGTAGTAAGCAACCGGATGTTCATAGCCGTCTTTAGTCCTTTGGAGTAAGACTGCCCCTAACGCCCCTGCAGAAGCATCCGTTTCCAGAATGAAGGGCTTGGCCTGATCCGGTTGGACCAGGATGGGTGCTGTAGAAAAACATTCCTTTAGGAAACTGAAAGCTCTTTGGGGTTCATCTCTGAATATGAACCTCACGCCCTTCTTCAATAAGGAGGTCAGAGGGAGTACCTTCTTGGAGAAGTTGGGAATAAACCTCCTGTAAAAGTTAGCTAGTCCTAGAAACCCTTGTAGTTCCTTGACATTGGTAGGTTCCTTCCAATCCCTAATAGCCTTTACTTTATTAGCATCCATCTCAATACCATCCTTGGACAGTATGAAACCCAAGTAGGACACAGTTGTGGATTCAAATGAACACTTCTCTGGCTTTACCAGTAAATGATGGGACTGCAGACGCTGTAGAACTAGTCTGACCAATGATCGGTGCTCAGATAAAGACTTGGAAAAGATTAGGATGTCGTCCATGTACACTACTACCGACAAAAACAACATGTCGGCGAATACCTTGTCCATGTACCTCTGGAAGATGGCTGGTGCGTTTACAAGACCGAAGGGCATCACACAGTATTCAAAGAGTCCGAAGGGGGTGCGGAACGCCGTCTTCCACTCGTCACCTTGCCTGATTCTCAAGAGGTGATAGGCGCCTCTTAGGTCAAGCTTAGTAAAGTACACCGCCCCCTGTACTGCCTCCAAGATATCCCGGATAAGGGGCATGGGATATCTATTCCGGATGGTAATCTTGTTTAGACCCCTGTAGTCTATACAAGGGCGGAGCTCTGTCGAGTCCTTCTTGGGAATGAAGAATAAGGAAGCCCCACAGGCGGACTTGGACTCTTGGATTAAGCCGTTCTGTAAATTAGCGTCGAGGTACTCTCTTAAAGCCTTCCTCTCTGGTAGCGACAAGGGGTACATTCTTCCAAAGGGTACTACCGCCTCCGGGATTAAGTCAATACAGCAATCCTCAGGTCTATGGGGCGGTAGTTGTCTGGGTATGGTGTCCATAAACACCTCTCAGAAGTCTTGATAATGTACGGGAACTGAGGCCACAGTGACAGGTTCCGGAACCCCACGCCGGCAGTGTTCTAGGGTGTTAGGAGAAGCAGACAGGTTCATACAGTGGGACTCACAGAAGGTCGAATTGAAAGAGACCCTGTTGGCAGTCCAATCAATGTGAGGGTTGTGTCTCCTTAACCAAGGAATCCATATAACCAACGGAAAATGAGCAGCCCGGATCTGGTCAAACACCAAAAACTCTTCATGTGGCCTAGCCTCATCCTTAATGGAATGGTCTCCAGCGTTATGGGTCCGGACGACAGGGGCCTACCATCGACCCCTTCTACTGGAATCGGGGTGGCCTTGGGTATAGTGGAGATTAGGTGCTCTGCTGCCCACTTAGACTCAATGAAATTTCCAGCAGCCCCGCAATCTAGCATTGCGAATACCTCAGTGGGGTGAATCCTCAGTCAACCACAGGTTGACCCGAACACCATAAGGCTATTATTTTCTGGGGTGCTCACTGCTCTTGTGTAGTAGCAAGGGTGCTTGTTACTTCCCCCGAAACCTCCCTTGCTGTGGATCGGGGGTGGAAGTTTCCCTGTCGTCGAGGTGGGACTTCAGGACAGTCTCTCAATAAATGCTTCGAGGAGCCGCAGTGCACACATAATCCTGCCTCTCTCCTTCTTCTTTCTTCTTGCCTCAAGGGACCGCGAGCCGCCCCAATCTGCATAGGTTCATCCGTACCAGGGTTAGCTCGAGGTGGAGGAGCAGGGATGGTTGACTGGACTGTTGTGGGAAGCCTCTGGTTCTTCTTCTTTTGGATCTTCTTTCTTGGAGACGGAACTCGATCTGAAGTGATAAAGTCACCAATTCCTGAAAGGATGCCGGACGAGCCACTCTGGCTAGCTCGTCCTTGATTTCTTCACGAAGACCCCGTCTGTAGATTGTTTGCTGAGCGGAATCAGGCCAATCCGCCTTGGCTGCCAGCCTCTGGAAACGGGAGAGATAGGTCTGTATGTCCGTGTTTCCCTGTTGGACATCAAGTATTGCTTCCAGAGAAGAATAGAATACTTCTGGTCTATCAAATCTTTCACCAAAAACTTCTGTAAAACGATCACAGTCGCTCAAAACGGGATCATCTCTGGTAACCAAGGGTGTGGCCCATGCAAGGGCGTTTCCGATCAGATTGGCTATGATGAACCCCACCTTAGATCTGGCAGTCTCATAGGCGTGAGATCGGAAGGCGAAATACACTCTGCAGGCATCCAGAAATTCCTTCAGACCTCCCGGGTGACCATCATATTTGCCAACGGAAAGGGGCATAGTAGGCAGGTCTCCACGATCATCTCGATGTAACACTACCTGCTTCCGGAGGGCTATGTTCTCTGTCCGCAAAGCCTGCACCTCTAAAGTAAGGTTCTGTAAAGCAGCTACCAACTCCTGATACTGTCTAGTGAGACCATGATGGTTATTGGGCGTTGTATGCTGTCAAGAACCGAGGCTTCCTCCCCCAACTCCTCACCTGATTCTTCTGGGAAGGATTCTTTAGGGTTGGCCTCTGGCTTCTTCTGATCCCTTCTCCTTGAGGGAGTCTTGTCTTTTGGAGTCCGGACCTTCTTATCGTGTAGGTAGGGTCTGGCCCCTCCGGAGGCCACCTTGGCAGAGATGTAACTCTGACCTCGGGGATCCCCAGAGGGCCAGTCCTAATTTCCAGGGAAAAAGCACGAATGCAGAAAAACCCTGTTTCCGAATGGGCTCAGATGGGGGACAGTCGGTTCCTCTCAATCGACAAGGAAGGCGTTGTTTACTCCACACCAAAAAGGAATGCTGGTTGAATAGATGTCTGTTTCCACAATTGTCCAGACTGTAGGGAGTATAAATGGAAGAGAACACCAGAAGTTCTCCAAATTGAATGCTGAGAAGAGTAAAGGATATAAGGAGAAAAGGCAACACCACGTGATAAGTGACAGAAGATGGATATAAATAGGATTAGGACGAAAAGAATATCCTGAGCAGGTTGTGAAAGGCTGACTGAAAGGAAATAGAAATGTATATGGATATAGTCCAATAAAGCAAGAGCTAAAGGTTCCCAGGGAGTAGTTTGAGCAACAGGGACCCAACAAGTGAAAGTCAAAGGCAGCGCCGATAGAAGTATGAAATACCGACGCCCACAATTCAAAATGAAACATTAGAGGAAAGGCAGAGTAGCGAATGGAACGGGAGCTAAGAAAGACAAACTAAGGGCAAAGGCACAGAACCAGGCGGCGCCGAGACACCGTGAGTAGAAGGAAAAAGAAGATAAGGTGGAGAGCAAAACAGAACAAACAGACAAAAAGAGGCACGGGCAGAAAGGAGGAGGGAGACTATGGTCGGATTCAAGGCGGTCAGTAAGTTCGCTGTAGGCACGGAAGGATCCACAGAAGAAACTCCAACACACGAACCGAGCGTTGACAAACAGATACAACGCACCGGCTTGTGGGAGGAGCCAGCCTCTTAAAGGTATGGCAGCCATCTTGGGTGAGGACTGGAGCGCGCGCTGATCATAGCCTCCAGCGCTTCCACAATCTCTAGTTCCTGACAGGAGGAGCCAAATACCCTCACTCTACCTGCCCCGCCTACATTACCTGAAAAGTGTGAGCCAAAGTATGTGACGTATACTGCACCAATAGGAAAGCAGGAAGAAGAGCAATGCCTCTGTGCAGTACCTATAAGAATACCTATACCTAAGAGACTATGGGAAGTGAAGTACAAATTAAGGAAACCATACCTACATTCAAGACAATATGATGGCCATTTAAACGCGATTCCTGATGAAACAAAGAAACTGAATGACCAGGATGAATGGTGGCGTCATACAAAGCTGAATCAACTCCATATAGAAGATAACCAGACCAGAAAGGCAGGCAATTTATGAAGAACAGAGAAGTATCAAGGATAAGTGACATCTTGGGATCAAGATAAAGAGACTTATGCCATAAGCATAATGAAGAAATTCAGTAACACATGTACAGATGCAATGAAATGCAAGCAGCAAATCAATCATGAAGCTAGCCACATGCTTATAGTGAATAGATTGTGGCAAGCGCCACATATACATATATATGTCATAGATACATATGGATTAAATAAAGAATGAATGTTCCACTATGTACATAGCAGTCTTGAGCAACAAGGAAGGCCTCAATTCAGTTTCACAGTTACAAAAGCAATTGAATTAAACAGAATATATTTCAGCTAAAAAGTTGGATGAGCCAAGAAAGCCAAGGTCTTATCAGAACTAGAATTGGCTGACATTGGATACAATTAATGTGAAAGAACAGAAGCTCCTGTTCAAAAAGGTCAAGTGAAAAAAAAGATTTCACAGGACTATTGGAGAATAAAATCAAATACACAAAAAGGCTCAAATCGTGGTGTCCAGTCACGTGATCGAAGAAAGTTGGACGCATGAGATGATCACACCTATGCACGGAATCAGACCGTACCCATACTCCTTAAAAAATCCCAGAGAATAGTACAGACTCAAGGCCAGCTTCAAAACATTAATTGACACTCAAACATTGAGGTGATGATGGATTAGAGTTTTAATTGGTGGGAAGCTGGTTTCAAGGCAAGCTCATCCGCACCTGGTTGTTCAGCCTGCATGCTGCTCACGTGGGTGGAAGGTTATTGACGGGGGTTAGTAGCCAACCAATTGTAGAGGACCACGTAGTTGGGCGTCCTATAGTTTGTGTAGCCAATGGGATATTATACATTTAGTGACGTTCATATTTGCCATTTTGAAGGAAGGGCTTAGTTGCCCCACCTGATGTTAAGTATCCAATTATTTCTCTTTGTTACTCTATACAGATGTAACATCTATGCTTAGTTATTCACTTAGAACCAATTCCGCTTCCCGATAGGTTTTAGTAATTTGCCACATAGGATGATGTTGGTAACACGTAGGTTATATGTCAGTGATGACACATTCTGCTTATAAAAAAAATGTTTTTTCTTAAATACAAGGAGAGTAGAGTATCAAGGGATTGCTGATGTTCGTTGTACTCCCTGTTTTAATTACTTGCATTAAAACAGACACACTTTTGGCAAGCTATTTGTGTCACCTGAATTATTGATGTTTGATTAAAATGTTCATCCCCATCCATCTCTGGGTATTCACTAGCATGGTTGAAAAAAAAAACAAAGGGGATGCCTTGTGTTATGAGATATTTAAAACTTTGAGAACTGACAATGTTTGTAGGCAAGGCACAGTGAGATTAGGTTATTTGCCATGAAATATACACTTTGGTTAATCTCCAAGCGGTACACCCCTGTTTGGCACAGGCTGATTTGGCATGGGCATTTCGCTGCAGCGTGAATTTCGGCATGCTCTTTTTGGTGCAAAAGCCATTCCGGTGCTGTTTTTTTGGCGTGAGGGATATTTTGATGTGGCTGACTTTGCAGCCACGTCGAAATGCCCTCAAGCTAAATAAGATCGCATGACTGCACTGCAACAAACCTTACCACTTCCCACTTGCCTTGTTTTTAAAAAAAATGAAATTAAATTAGTTGAATAAAAAAAAATAATCCAGCCTTGAACACTCATCTGCCAGAGTTTGAGGCACAGCATTTAACCAACAGGCCACAATGGCTTGCTGCTACATGCGGCATATATTTCACACTTAGCCTATAATTTAATATGTGTACAATGATAAAAGGCTAGATATGAAACTTGTGAAAATCCAAACAATAACATAATTGTAGCATAATGGTTAAGTGCTGCATGTCAAACTCCTTATGGGCAGGTTTCTCTGATAGCAGTGTTCAGCATAAATGTGATTTTTAAATTTCATTTTTTCTGTGTATATATAAAAGCAGATGCTTTGCTTTATGAGATATTTCAAAGTAATAAAACACATAGCATTCAGTACCGTGGACTGTCTGCCATCCAGGCAGTAACCAGGACCGACCCAGCTTAGTTTCAAAATGAGGAAGGATCCAGCCCCCTTAGGCCATGTTTCTCTAAGTGTTCTTTTAAGAGGGCCCCCAAATATTATAGCAGCATGGCCTTAATGGGATGACCCCTTTCTCACTTTGTATTTAAGCAAGGATCATCTCAGTTACTGCATGGATGGGAAACCCACTGTTGCTGCAAAAATACCTGCCATTTTTTTATTTTATTTTATTTATTTTTTATATTTATTTCAAGGGACAAAACCCAGAGGCATCTAGGCGCTAGTTACAGAAAGTGCATGGTCACATTTGGTAGTTACAGCAGGTACAAATCAGGGCTGGGTAGGATGCTTTCAGTAGTTACAAGCCGCTAAATGAATCAAGCACAGCGCAAGGCTGGGTGGGTCACATTTGGTGGTTAGAAGTAGGTAAGAATTATAATATAGTCGTCTTTTTGTGGTTTTTATTTTGGAAAGTATGAAACTCCCCTTGTTGTCTACCTTTCTCATTTTCACTGCAGAAATCACACTGTGCAGCTCACATTACCTATGATCAAATATGATTGGCATTAATCAGTTGTTGGTCATTGTTTTGTTGAAATTTGATTTGCTAATATGTCCATAATGGGGCTCTGTGGCTTTTTTGTTTTTTACTGTATTTGTTACCATTGAAGTGCTGCTGCTGTATATGCAGAAAATGGGTGGGAATAATTATTGAAATTTGTCTATTAGGAAAGAAATTGAATTTGAATGAGGTGCATGATATAAAATCATGACATATGCTTGTGGTTTTCAAAATAAAAGATTTATCAAAGAGCAGTAGAAATGTGATTTTATCTACAATGGTTTTCCAATCATTTATGGTGTGTGTTAAAGCGATTTTTGGGGTGATATACAATGTGTTAGACCCACTCTTGAATGTTTGTGCAAAGTCTGAATGGATTTAGTGAAGTGGGTGCTGAGTCATATGACTATTGTATGTATCTACAGTTTGACAGTTTTGAACAAATAAAACATGGGCGGATTTCCAGCTAAGCCGTGTAGGAAGCGTTGGCAAAGACCTGAAATGATGAGGATGATGCATATTGGAAATTGCATGAGCAGTACAACAAATAAAATGCTTGGTGCTCATGTGTTTGGTATATGGAAATTGGCTGCACGTGGAGCAGGGTGTTCCTCCAGTGCGATGCCACCAATACTTACTGAACCATTGATTTTGACATAAGTGTCTACTTTACATGTTCCAGTTTTTCCGTCTGGTAATGTTTAAATGTTCTGAACAATAAAAATTAAGTCTTTCAAAAATGGGCAGCATGTTTGAAATATCTCATCCAAGAATAAATGTACCATAAACATAGCAGAATCTCCTAAACCTACACGTCACACTTATGTATATGTAAAATGAGACTAACAATAATATTTTAAGAAAGAATTTTTAGTCACCAAACACATAGATTGTCTGTCTAGTATAAATTGTTTATACAGCCACCACAATTATTTAGTGTATTGTATCTTCAATTGTTTCAAAATATCAAAATATTTGAACTATTTTCAAATAGATGAAGAAGTTATTGTAGTAAGACAAAGAATGAAAGAAAGAAGAAGCACTACAGCACCTACTCACACAACTAATCCTGGATTAATTAAAGCAATTACATTGACTAGTAATTAATGTTGGAAAAAAAGTACAATCAATTTAAACGGATATTGAAAATGTATGAGAAATGATGGACAGTAAAAATCACTTTGAGTTAGAAAACATAAAGATGTGGCATTTTAAATATTCCATCCAAAAAATTCCAAAATGAATGATGATTAATTATCTGGTACACGTTCCGTGAGATAATGTTGATGGTGTGTATTGGAAATTGGACACGATGCTCTGCCCCAAACTGGGCTGCATCTTTATTTACTTATATGTGGTTTTATGTTTTACTGTAGCTGTGATTTTGTGCAAAATCAACCTACACCTGTTAAAGGTGCTGGTTAACAACAGCCATGGTTTTCATACATTTATAGTATTGGAACACTCCATTTGAAGAGTTTTTAGAAATTCTAGAGAGGAGGCTTGATTTTTTGTAACATGTCTTTTTAGAGTTGTCATTTTTGTTAATTTATATTTTCATCACCAGTTGGACATTTGAATATGTGTAACATTGATCATGAAAACACTAAGATTTGTCAAAAAGCGTGGGAACATCAATCATATCAAATCATGTGGGGCGATTCTCCTGGGATGATGTGGATGATGTGTATTGGAAATTGCACAAGATGGTCTGGCCCATATTGGTGGGCATTCTTTTTTGGCTTATCTGTATTCTTATATCTTTACTGTAGCTGTGAGCAGTGGTCGAGCAGAATCAACCTCCCACAATTAAAAGTGCTTCCAACAATAGACAGGGTCTTCAAACACTGGCAGCACTGGAAAACTCTATTTGAAGAGTTATTAGAAAGGCTAGAGAGGTTCCGAGAGGAGGCTTTTCAGGAAGTGTTTACAGTTGTGGTGATCCTATCTGCAGTATTAGGACTTGGATGTGCGAGAGGTCTTCCAACGATCTTTTCTTTCTGATGCCATGCATATGTTGGGATTTTTAATCCACTTCATTGCTCGGTACTAATACTGTATTTATTTGGTTGAAGACACACCGGAATTCCGGAACTGAGAAAACAAACAAAGGTGTGGGAAGAAGCTCGGGAACATCAATAATGATAAAGCATTTGGTGAAAGTCTCTTGGGAAGCTGTGTATTGGAAATTGCATGAGATGGTGTGGACCATGCTGGGCTGCAGTCTTTTTTGGCTTATATGTCATCAGATATGTTTATAGTCAGTGGGCAGACTCTTGGGTGCATGCACGTAGCTTTGAGTGGTGGTTGTGCATAGTCAAGCTCCACTCATTAAAGGTGCTGCTAGCAACAGTCACAGTTTTCAAACACTGATAGCACTGGCACACTCTATGTGAAGAGACAGAAATGGTAGAGGTTCAAAGAGGAGGCTTCATTTTTTAGTGAGATTGTCTTTTTAGAGTTTTAATTTTGTTATTTTATATTTTTGTCACCAGCTGGACATTTAAATATGTCTAACATAGTGCAATAAAACATTAAGACCTGGCTCTTCTAATGTTCTGTCAGAAAGATGGGGTACATTAATTGTGATAAATGATTTGTTACAAATCTCTTGGAATAATGTGGATGATGTGTAAAGGAAATTGCATGAGATGGTCTGGACCTTACTGGGCTTATATATTTACTGTAGCTGTGAATGGTGGTTGTGCATAATCAACCTCCACCCATTAAAGGTGCTGTTAGCAACAGCTATATTGTTTAAACACTGTTAGCACTGGATCACTCTATTTGATGAGTTATTAGAAATGGTAGAGAGGTTCATAGATGTGGTTTCATTTTTTATCGCATTGTCGACCTGTGTGTATGGACAGTGTAATACCCCCTTTTGGATCTATTGATTCAGCCATATCATGACATCAGTACATACAAAACTGCCCAATCTGCGGGTGCTGAAGTCTGTAGGTGCGAATAATCACCACAAACACAAAAAAAGAAGTTTACATGTATTATTGTTTTCTGCACTTGGTAATGAAAGGGTTTTTTGGTAACTGCTCACACTTTTGTCACTATACCCCTAAAATTATTTGTTTTTACTCACTTTTCGCATAATAATATTTTTCTTTGTTTTGTCATCTGTAGAACTCTATTTGAAGAGCTCGTAGAAATGGTAGAGAGGTTGCAGAGGGGCGGCTTCATTATTTGTCATAATATAAAGAGGTCTGGGAAACCCTGTAGCAGTACGAACATGGCCCATTGACCTGTTCTTGGGTGGATGGCCCCCGGGAGGGTTTTAACCACGCTTTAAAACACTATGCTTTCCACAAAGGAGACATTTCCACACACATATCAGTCTTTGTCCCACCCATAGGCAGTCCAGCACCGAAATGGTATGCAATTCTCCTCTGAACAAGATATCAACAGCAACCCCAGACACGTGTTTTGGCATAGTCGGGACTCATCAGTGAGGTGGAGCTGTGCCTCTCTAAGCACAGTGAGCAAGGGGTCCACGTCTGGATTGCCCTTGTAACTTAGGGTGAGAACCCAAAGTACACAAAATGTGCATAAAGAGGTCTGGGAAACCCTATACCAGTATGAACATGGCGCCTTCACCTGTTCTTGGGTGGATGACCCCTGCAAGGGTTTCAACCACGCTTTATCTCACTTTGCTTTCCACAGAGGAGACATTTCCATACACATATCAGTCTTTGTCCCACCCATAGGTAGTCAAGCACCAAAATGGTAGGCAATTCTCCTCTGAACAAGAGCACCAACAGAAACCCAGACACTTCTTTATGTGTGGTCGGGCTTCATCAGTGAGGTGGAGCTGTGCCTCTATACGCACAGTGAGCACGGGGTCCACGTCTGGATTGCCCTGGTAACTTAGGGTGAGAACCCAAAGTAACCACAATTAGGATAAAGAGGCCCGGGAAGCCTTCTACCAGTACGAACACAGACCATTGACCTGTTCTTGGGTGGATGGCCCCCAGGAGGGTTTCAACCACGCTTTAACTCACTATGATTTCCACAGAGGAGACATTTCCATACACATATCAGTCTTTGTCCTACTCATAGGTTGTCCAGCACCGAAATTGTAGGCAATTCTCTTATGAACAAGAATACCAACAGAAAACCCAGACACATGTTTTGGCCTAGTTGGTCATCATCGGTGAGGTGGAGCTGTGCCTCTCTAAGCACACTGAGCAAGGGGTCCACGTCTGGATTGCCCTGGTAATTTAGGGTGAGAACCCAAAGTACCCAAAATTAGCATAAATAAGTCTAGGAAAGCCTCTACGAGTACAGACACGGCCCATTGAACTGTTCTGTGGTGGATGGCCCCCGCAAGGGTTTCAAGCATGCTTTAGCTTGCTATGCTTTCTGCATAGGAGAAATTCCCATACACATATCAGTCTTTGTCTCACCCATAGGTAGTCCAGCAACAAAATGGTAGGCAATTCTCCTCTGAACAAGAGTACCAACAGCAACTCCAGACACGTGTTTCGGCCTAGTCAGGCCTCATCAGTGAGGTGGAGCTGTGGCTCTCTAAGCACAGTGAGCAAGGGGTCCACGTCTGGATTGCCCTTGTAACTTAAGCACTTTGAAACACTTACCTGTGTACAGGGATAGCTATGAATTAGTAGCAAAAGTAGCAAAGCGTTAATAGGCTCATATCTTGTAGCAGGATCATTTACTTGTGTTTAAATTTTGTTCAACGAGTACCATGACAAAGCATGCACTAATGCGCTCATGTCCTCTCCCACAGAAAGGGCAACCGTTAGCAGCTTCACAGAGCCCTATACTATCCGCTTCCGTGCTGGTGAAGATATTTAGAAATTGCTCACCAGTGAATCAGAAAATCAAGTAAGATATTATCAACTGAATGTGATATACACTCCCTTTAGGTGTGGGGTAGATTCTTACCCTGAAAATGTATCTGTTTTTAGTAATAGATAACGTGGTGTGCAAGAATTAATTTAGAATTGCCAGCCATCGTTTTTGGACTTCACCCAAGTCCAGATGTCATATAACTACGCCATGGTATCACTGAAAAACAGTAAGACCATTTTGAACTCCCTTCACCGATAGTGAGATCTTTGTTTAATATAGTAAGAGATGCATTTTTTTGGCTTTTTGAAATTATTTAAAGAAAGAAATTGTAGACCTAGCACATGCTTGTAACACACTTGACAGAGTGAACAGGACCCTTCCACTACAAATTCTCCTCTTGTCCTGATGAAGGCCTAGCAACTCTCAGCAACATAGATTAGCTAACGAATGGCCGAAACACTGGTGTGTCAACTCCCCTTCTTAGTGTTAAACACACACACTGTAAAAATTGTGTAATCTTCCTCCTGCTTCTCCCCCTCCTTTTATTCATTTCCCCCCCTCTAATCTTCCTCTCTCTGCCCATGCTCGTAATCTAGGCATTTACTTTGGCTCCTCCCTCTCCTTCACCCACCATATGTCTCTTACTTCCCACGCATGTTGCTACCACCCTTACAATATTTGTAAAGACCGCTCCTCTCTCACCTTCCATGCCACTAAACTTTTAATCTCCTCCCTCATCTTCTCTCGTCTTTTCTACTGCTTTTCTCTCCTCTTTGGACTCCCTGCTTCCCATCTTGCCCCCCTCAAATCCATCTACCACTCTGCCATTCATATCCTCTGTCTTCTCTCTCCTCACGACTCCATCTCTTCCTCGCTCTCTCATCTTGTCAGTCTTTCCTTTCATTCCTAACTCAAATTCCACTTCCTCTGTCTTGTCTTTAAATCTCTTCACAATCTTGCTCCCCCATATCTCTGCTCTCTCATTTCATTCTACACTTCCTCCCGCTCTCTCTGATCTGCAGATCTCTTCCTTCTCTCTGTTCCCCCGTCCCCATGTGCCTCCTCTCGTTTTCTCTCCTTTCAGTTCCTTGCCCCCCTCCACTGGAACTCCCTTCCTCTCTCTATCCGTTCCATCCCCACCTATTTCTCCTTTTGTGTCTCCTTGGAATCTCTCCTTCTCCACTCCCCTCCCTGACACTCTTTTCCCCTCCTTCCACCTTCCCCTTTCCTCCCTTTTCCCCTCCTCTTCTTACCTCTCTCTCCCTGCTCCTTTCCTTTTAAGTCCCCTCTCCTCCTCTCTTGTCCTCGTCTCATTCCTCTTCGAGCTTCTCACTTCCTCCCCCCTTCTCCACCCCCTCCTCCCCTGTTTATCTTCACTGGCAAATTGTTCTTCTTACTGTATTACTGGTTTAATTCATATTTTGTAATTGCTTCTACTGTTGTTATTGTATCCTTGTTGTTATAATGTAAAGCGCTTTGGCATAAAGCACTATATAAACACAATAAAAATAAACATAAACATAATCAGATACACTTTGTCTACATTTTCCTTTGTTTAAATGTGATCCCTTACTGATCTAAGGGTGTATATATGTTGTGTACCGTGATCCAAGCACATAGCCTTGGGTAAACACTAAAGTATCATATGGAGATACTGTTTCTAAATTGATGAGTGTCCTTTAAACACGTTTTAACAAAAATAATTTGTCATGTATTGAATCATTGGATAACAAAAGAAACACATATTTCATCTATCCTGGAGTTTTGATGTTGTTTAATTAATCCAAAATAATGTTGATCATTGTGTGAAAATTGTTAGAGGTGTGCACACTGGGTTCAGTCACCCTGGTCATTTGTCTGTTTCATTACTAACCTACCTGGGTAGAGCAGGATTTAGCCGGGAGCCCTTACATTCACTAATCTTGTTTCCTACTCCAAAAAGCTTTTTTGAACACTTTCCATTTTCACATTCCAGCAACATTACCTAAGTGTCACTCACATAGAGCAAAAATGAATATGGCAGTTTTTTATTTCTGAAAAGCCTTTCTGCTGCAAAGCACTGTGGTAGGAATAGCTATTTTTCCGATAATGCTCAAAAATCAAAAACTCTGATATTTTAAAAACTGCTGGACGGATTTACCCCAAACCTGTCCCAGAAATTAAATTAAAGATTCATGCCTAGGTTTGTTTGTTTGTTTGGTTATTTAGCCCGAAACCTCCCAATAGTTTTTGTGCTTCAGCTTTACCAGATGTTTACTTGGGAGTTGATGAAAAACAGTGTTTTTTTGCTTTCTTAATAACATTTTCATATATTTATCAAATATTTATGAATATATCCAGTATGGGATGCCCATGACCACCTTTCTGTTTGGGAAATAATAGCCAAATCCGTCCTGCAAGTCAAACGTTATTAGCAATAGAATTTTCGGATGCCCCGTGGCTCATAGGTATCACCTTAACTGTAGGGTGGTGACCACCGCTGTATAATATATATATTTATTGTATGTTTTATCACCATATTATACAGTTAGAGAGTGCCTACTTTTAATACATCACAAGCCATTCATTAAAATCAGATTTCAACAATAACATACACGTTAAAAGATCAATAAAAATCAAAATAGATAACACATAAAGCTACAAGTCACTGTGCAAATTCAAAGAGTGAGGAAGATCTCAGGGCATTGTACCCAAAATGATTATCAACCACCAGAGGAGAGTTAAAAATATGATTCCAACAAAGGTGGCAAGCGCCCCTCTCTCGGAAAAACAAGGCATGATAACCTGTTCAGTGGTTGTTAACCATGTTGAGAATTCACAGCCATCTGCTTTTTGCTCGCTGTACCTTTCACAGATGGGAAATATCCATTTTCATATCAGTCTTTGTCCCGCCCACATGGGCAGTCCAGCACCGAAATGCTAGGCAATTCCTCTCTGAACAAGAGTACCAACAGCAACCCCATACACGTGTTTCAGCCTTGTTGGGCATCATCAGTGAGGTGAAGCTGAGCCTCTCTAAGTACAGTGAGCAGGGAGTCCACAACTGGTTGCCCCCAGGTAACCTAGGGTGGCCAACCTCAAGTTCCTTCAAAGAATTCAACAAAGGTATCAGGCGCCCCTCTCTCAGAAAAACAATGCATGATAACCTGTTCAGTGGTTGTTAACCACGTTGAGAGTTTGCAGCCATCTGCTTTTTGCTCACTGTACCTTTCAGAGATGGGAAATATCCATTTGCATATCAGTCTTTGTCCCGCCCACATGGGCAATCCAGCACCAAAATGCTATGGCAAATCCTCTCTGAACAAGAGTACCAACAGCAACCCCATACACGTGTTTCAGCCTTGTTGAGCATCATCATTAAGGTGAAGCTGAGCCTCTCTAAGCACAGCGAGCAGGGAGTCCACGTCTGGTTGCCCCCAGGTAACCTAGAGTGGCCAACCCCAAGTTCCTTCAAAGAAGTCAACAAAGATATCAGGCCCTCCTCTCTCGGAAAAACAAGGCATGACAACCTGTGCAGTGGTTGTTAACCACGTTGAGAGTTCGCAGCTATCTGCTTTTTGCTCACTGTACCTTTCACAAATGGGAAATATCCATTTGCATATCAGTCTTTGTCCCGCCCACATTGGCAGTCCAGCACCAAAATGCTAGGCAATTCCTCTCTGAACAAGAGTACCAACAGCAACCCCATACACGTGTTTCAGCCTTTTTGGGCATCATCAGTGAGGTGAAGCTGAGCCTTTCTAAGCACAGCGAGCAGTGAGTCCACGTCTGGTTGCCCCCAGGTAACCTAGGGTGGCCAACCTCAAGTTCCTTCAAAGAATTCAACAAAGGTATCAGGCGCCCCTCTCTCAGAAAAACAATGCATGATAACCTGTTCAGTGGTTGTTAACCACGTTGAGAGTTTGCAGCCATCTGCTTTTTGCTCACTGTACCTTTCAGAGATGGGAAATATCCATTTGCATATCAGTCTTTGTCCCGCCCACATGGGCAATCCAGCACCAAAATGCTATGGCAAATCCTCTCTGAACAAGAGTACCAACAGCAACCCCATACACGTGTTTCAGCCTTGTTGAGCATCATCATTAAGGTGAAGATAAGCCTCTCTAAGCACAGTGAGCAGGGAGTCCACGTCTGGTTGCCCCCAGGTAACCTAGAGTGGCCAACCCCAAGTTCCTTCAAAGAAGTCAACAAAGATATCAGGCCCTCCTCTCTCGGAAAAACAAGGCATGACAACCTGTGCAGTGGTTGTTAACCACGTTGAGAGTTCGCAGCTATCTGCTTTTTGCTCACTGTACCTTTCACAAATGGGAAATATCCATTTGCATATCAGTCTTTGTCCCGCCCACATTGGCAGTCCAGCACCAAAATGCTAGGCAATTCCTCTCTGAACAAGAGTACCAACAGCAACCCCATACACGTGTTTCAGCCTTTTTGGGCATCATCAGTGAGGTGAAGCTGAGGATCTCTAAGCACAGCGAGCAGGGAGTCCACGTCTGGTTGCCCCCAGGTAACCTAGAGTGACCAACCCCAAGTTCCTTCAAAGAATTCAACAAAGATAGCAGGCCCCCCTCTCTCGGAAAAACAAGGTATGATAACCTGTGCAGTGGCTGTTAACCACGTTGAGAGTTCGCAGCCATCTGCTTTATGCTCACTGTACCTTTCACAAATGGGAAATACCCATTTGCATATCAGTCTTTGTCCCGCCCACATGCGCAGTCCAGCACCAAAATGCTAGGCAATTCCTCTCTGAACAGGAGTACCAACAGCAACCTCATACACGTGTTTCAGGCTTGTTGGGCATCATCAGTAAGGTGAAGCTGAGCCTCTCTAAGCACAGTGAGCAGGGAGTCCATGTCTGGTTGCCCCCAGGTAACCTAGGGTGACCAACCCCAAGTTCCTTCAAAGAATTCAACAAATGTAGCAAGCGCCCCTCTCTCGGAAAAACAAGGCAAATGGATATTTCCCATCTGTGAAAGGTACAGTGAGCAAAAAGCAGATAGCTGCGAAGTCTCAATGTGTTTAACAACCACTGAACAGGTTATCATGCCTTGTTCTTCAGAGAGAGGGGTGCCTGCTACCTTTGTTGGATTCTTTGAAGGAACTTGGGGTTGGTCACCCTAGGTTACCTGGGTGCAACCAGACGTGGACTCCCTGCTCACTGTGCTTAGAGAGGCTCAGCTTCACCTCACTGATGATGCCCAACAAGGCTGAAACACGTGTATGGGGCTGCTGTTGGTACTCTTGTTCAGAGAGGAGTTGCCATAGCATTTCGGTGCTGGACTGCCCATGTGGGTGGGACAAAGACTGATATGCAAATGGATATTTCCCATCTGTGAAAGGTACAGTGAGCAAAAAGCAGATGGCTGCGAACTGTCAATGTGGTTAACAACCACTGAACAGGTTATCATGCCTTGTTCTTCCGAGAGAGGGGCGCCTGGTACCTTTGTTAAAAATATGATGTACGCCTCCTGATTGCCAGTGTTAATCATATACTATAGATTATCCGGCAAGTATGTCCCCATTACACCCGCAGCTTTTATGTTGTTCTGCCGAAGATTCAGCAGAGAAAGACACTTTGCTAAGGGATGTATAACAGACTTCAGGCAGGTCTTCCCCACAAAAGCTGCATTTCCTGCCTTCCCTCAGTGTCTTTGACCAAGCCCCCACTATCTCACTAGTTTTTACACATCAAATTTCAATTTAATATAATCTCAGACCAACGTATTTCCAACAAACTTCTGAATGTTTCGCAGTGTATGTTCTCTATCTAGTATATACTCCACAAAGCAGACATAATGTTTTGTTGTCGTCCGGTCGACAATTAGCTGTTCTCGGTTCTATATAACCATCCTATCCGCCATATACTTTTTGTATTTGTTAATAGACCAACCCAGAACATAGTCTGGTGCCTGGGGAAACTATTTCCAGCTGCTGACCAGATCTTCACAACATTGCCCGATGGCATTAGCCAAGCCCTAGACCAAATAACTTCATACAAATAACCAATCAGTGTATCAGCTGAAGCATTTGCTAGTTTCCAGCAAGAAAGTTGAAATTTGATGAGGATTGGCACAATATTGAATTCAAGTTAGATCATTTTGATCGTGGTAAGAGGGGGCAGTCTCAGCAATCTCTTCTGGGTGGTGGGTTCCATTTTGAACAGCTCAGCTAAATCTGAAAGAGCCCATTTCTCTACCCCATACAGAATTATTGATAATATACTGGCATAATACAACTGGATCACTGCACCAATATAGTACCCTCCGCCCTTTCGAGCGAGTGTACCCGTCCATCGTCCAGCTCACCTTTTTTGCAATTTTGTTTGTGGGACATAAAACCATAATTTTCAACTTAGCGGTATTCACAATTAAAGAATTGAGATTAGCATATATTTTTAGTTGGCTCAAAGTCAACTGAAAGCCTCCTTGCGTTAAGTCCAGGAGGATAAGGTCATCCACGTAGCCAAGCCATTGCAGAAGTATATAGTCTAATTTTGGAGGAATAGATGTCGGGTTGGCAATGGCATCTTCAAGACCAGACAAATAAAGTTTGAACAGCATGGACGCTAAGATGCAGCCTTGCTTGAGGCCATTCCGGGTCAGAATCCAGTTAGATGTCCTGGCAAGCTGATCCAGGCAGACCTTCAAAATTATCATTTTTTAGTAGTCCTAGGGGAATATTCCAATACCTTAATTTACTCCACAACCTACCTCTATCAATGGTATTGAATGTGCCACTAATGTCAATGAAAAGCCACAAATCCTGGCAATTTGCATATCATTCACAACTGCCGTATGGTGGTGTTCAAAGTACTGCTGTTGACAGAAGTGTTATGGCCTTTGCGAAACCCAGTTTGGTTGTATGGGATGATATTATGAGATTCGGCCCAATTCTCAAGTTTCGCCAGCAGGACATGGGCAAAGATCTTTGCTGGGGCATTTAACATCGCTAATAGGCGGCAGTTACGTGGGTCGGCGTGATTTCCTTTTTTATGCACTGCGACAATTATACTATCCCACCAGGTAATAGGGATTAATTGAGTTACGCTGATCCATTGCAGGAGCCAATGCAGGGACTCTGCCCAAGCTACAGGATCAATCTTGATTAGTACACAACAGATCCCGTTTTTGTAGGGCGCTCTGGAAAATATGGAAGCCCTTATGATGTCATAGATGTCATGGATACTTTTGGAAGATGTTCAATTTGCATCAATCTCCACCCCTGTGGAGTTTACAACTTCATCCCCACCTAAAACCGGCTCTATATGGGATACCCAGTGCATCTCCGAGATGCAATTAGTGTCTCTAGTCTTAGATACGTTGGCATTCATGATTTTCCAAAACCTGATGTTATCTAGTCAGAGATGAGTGTACGAATTCCCTCAACTGATAGCAGTCAATTCCAAACGTATGCAGTTTGAGCCATTTATAATAAGTGGATTTTATGGCTTTTACCTTACGGTCGTAGATTGTCGGTTCTAGATCCAAATTCGCAAGGGATCGTTGCTCTTGACGTTAGGCTCTCTTCTTTTTTTAATATCTTTGTCATAAGAGTTGAGGTGGTGCTTATTAGAGGCAATTCACACCCTTCGATATGCTTGAGGCTTAACTATGGAACAGATTTTAATCTTCTCCATGCAGGATTCATAGACAGTTGTAGCTGAAGCAGCAACTTTGTGATTATTATTATTCTCAGTAGATTTACACAACAATGAGTATGCTTTAAGCATGTCGTGAGCAACAACTGAAGCCTGCCCAATTCTGCTATCGATCCAGAATATTCGATTTAATGATGCATTGGTACTCACACGCTCAGTGGAAATAAAGCTAGGGGGCCCAGATTAAATGTTCAAACGGGCAATCAAGGGGTAGTTATTGCTTTCTTGGCATTGGGATAATAATAAGGGAGAGTTGGCTACAAAAATGAAGTCAATAGTACTACTACTACTTTTGTTCCCAATTTGTGTGAATTTAGGAGGAATGTCTGAAGGATAGGCACCGTTTACCAGAGAAAAGCCGGCTGAGTACAGCAGGCTAGCCCACCTATATCCCTGCTGACACACCTTCTCGGCGCTAGCGGATTGCGTGGATATGAAAACAGCATTTTGTTCTGCTCACCCAGAATGGGTGTCCCGTGTGAATCCTAGCGTTGAAGTCCCACAGAGGAGGAGAGAGGTACCTCCCTCCAGACTATCCAAGAGCACCTCTGTGACCTTGAAAACAACAGCATGGTCATCCTCATAGGGGTGTCATATGTATTTACAATGTAAATATCATTCTTGTGTAATTGAACAGGCTCAGGTGAAAAAGTAACTCTGCCAATAAGGACATTGTCAGATGCACAGGGCATCTGCACAAGGCCCAAACGAATCTGAACACCCAGTGATAAATATATATCCAGCGTAAGCCAGTGTATGCACACAGGCAAGTGTGAGTCGCACCCCATCAGTGTGTCTCACAGCAACAATCGGCTGTCATCAGAATCACCAGAGTCCGCAATATAAAGTTAAAATGTCTTCTTTACTTCAAAAATGTGTTTTAAAATGTACATGCAGCTCTTCAAAATCGAAAGGGGAAGCGGCAGCAAAGAAGACGCGTTTTGCAACAGCTCGTTGCTTGATCACATGGTTTACCCGTCTGCATACACACATTAAATTATGTGCATAGTTGACAGAAAGTGAAAGAGAAAGAGTTGTGCGTAAACCTGCGGTAAAGATAGTCCTATGTCAGTGTCTCAGACTATGGGCCTCATTATGAGGTTGGAGGCAGCCATGGAGCTATTAGCTCCATGGTTGCCCCCAAACCGGGCTCAATTACCGGGTTCCTGCAATGGGGACTTACTGGGTCATTCCGACATAGGAGGACCCGGTAAGTCCTCCTTGCAGAAACCATTCCCCATTCCCATTAAGCCCCCATAGGGCTCAATGGGAATGGGGAGGGAGGTAACACCGGGCACATTACAAGTGTCCTGTTGTTACCTCCCTCTTCCCATCGCGGGACCTGGAAAAGATGTCTGGTTTTACCAGACGTCTGATCGGGGTCCCACAAAGTGAACCTCGTAATCAGCCCTGATGGAATGAAGGGGGACGGTCCCGTACCGGCCCCCATCATTCCGTCAGCGCAAGCCTCGTAATGAGGCCCCATGTATGTCAAGGAAAGAAAATGGCAGTCAATGAAAAAGTGCCCCTATCTGAGACATCTAGTAGAGTGTCCATCTTAGACTGTCACATTGTAAGAGGATTCAATTCAGCACTACAGCTAAGTTAACGCCTAGTCTAGAATACTGAATGAAAACCTTATTGATATATCTTTATGTCCAGTTCATGCGTTCTGGATGACTACCCCTATATAACACCCCTCTCTTGGAATCCCCCTGACCCCACTGAGCCAATAAGTAGTTCTGTTTTGTAAGTTAAAAGGTTTATTTGATAATTTAACAATAGATATATAGATCACACTTTATAATAAATTAATAATTGAATAGCACACTTAATCTGATATGATAAAGATCAACAACGGAGAATCTGGCACTAGCACACTTCTTATAATCACTAATGAGTTGACATGAAATGGATAAGGTAGCACACTGGTAAATAGGAACAAAAGTATAATGTGGTAGAGGATGCTTTATGTAAGCTCAGGTGGATGCAATATTCAATGAATGCAGTACAGAAAATACTCAATATGATTTCAACCAAACAATGTAATCACTTTTCTCTGGCTATTCACTCCCCCCCCCTCTTTATGCAATGCAAGGAAATGGGAGGAAACACACAGTTCTCAGAAATGCAATCAATGTAATTCAGTTCAACCCAGCAAGCTTAGACAACAGAAAACAGATAGGAGTTTTGAAAACACAAGCCCAAATGCTTTGATATGTGCTAGCAATGGATGAGAAATATGCTAAATTTGCTTTTAATTCCCTTTCAGAGGTTCAGGGTGAGTGGTATCTAGTTAATATTAGTCCAGGCTCACACTAGCAATGATGCAGGGATAGGTAACAGGTTAAACGAATTTCTGGCAAATGGAAAAGCAAAACTGCTGTCTTTTTACACGTGAAGAAATTGCAAATCGCGGTAAAATTCGCGGATGCGTGTTCCGCGATTGCGGTAAAACTATAGGGGGTAGGAATGTGGTTCTAGGTTCGTAGGAAAGCCACGATTCTAAGCTATCAGAGGAAAGTTACTGCAAGTCTCTAGCCCAAACGGTTGCGGAGATATGACCGATTTACTAGAGGTCGTTTTTGGTTTTTGCAAATTTTAAACGCACACTTTTTCAGCTTTAAAAATGATGGCAGGATAACACAATTGCTAAGCTGCAGTTCTACTTAGATTAAAAATGGATTGAATTATATGATTTTAACTAAGAGATGTGTTCTGAGTTTTGCTGAGTACTCACAAGAGATTTTGAACCGGAAAGCGGCTTTGTCACGATCTGGTCAACAGTCTGGTCAGGTCTTCCCGGGTTCTGCTCACAGCGCCTGGCCTCTGGAACTGCTCACAGCGGTCTGGTCTGGGTCTCTCTGGGTACAGCACTGCTTTCTCTCTGCTAGGCACCGGTTCTCTGGGTCGGGTCCTGCCTTCTCTTTGGATATCTCTGTCACCGGGTTCTTGCAAAAGTTCTTGGCAAAATTCAGACGGCTCACCCGGCTGTCTGAAGAGTTCAGTTGCAAAAATATTTTGAGGCCTGCTGACAAATACTCTTGCTGGCAGTGGCCTTTTTGGTTAAGGTTCTGAAGTCTCTGTTTATCTTGGAGTCTAAGGGTTGGCTCTTTGAAGATTGATGGAGGTAAGTATGGATTTTTCCGGCAGAGTGCGTTGCAGCAAATGGAATTGAAGGTCCCTATCTGTCCTGACTCTCTGCTTTTATGTGTTTTTGAGAGTGGGTGTGTGTGTTGCATCACTAGACTTGCCCCTCTCACTTGTCATTGGTCCAGCTTTCATTCCTCCCCTTGATTGGGGAATGAACTGTGAGTCAGAGTGATGTCATTTTATGGCTTGCCAAGAGGGCACTCCCTTGTCAGATTGCACACATTCTATATTTGATAATAAAAGACATATTTCACAGTTACACAGTTGCTTGAAATTACATATACATGGTGTGGCTGAATTTAGCCATGTCTCTGTCCAAATCTGCTCTTTCTAGGAGCTTGCATTCAGAAATGGCACATAATTGACTTTTTAACTGATTTTTCACTTTCTGACATTGACCCAACTTTACATACATGTGTGCAGGGAGTAGGGACATTAACTGATGAAGTTTCAGATTTTTAACATGCATACATTTAGAGTAATATCCACTTTTCCGCTAAAACCCCCCTGAACACGCCACCGGGTCGAAAAACCTCTTAAAATGTGGGCAGAAAAATCACAAGAATTATGGTATCATTTATAAAATGTTCACATGTCCGCACCATGAGTTATTAATCTTTTTCTAAACAATATTCTGGCTACAAAGGGGTGTGGTTTTCTCTCAGCACAAGGTAGAAATACTGGTTAATCCAGTTCTGCCAAGCCAGCTTGCTCTCACAGGCAGTGCCCCTCCCAGCTCCTGCCAAGAGGAAGCTACATTTTACGACTGCGTAATAAAACCTTTGCCTGAGTGAAGAGGGCTTTGTTCACTCTCCTGCAGAGCACAGGTAATTCAATTATCAGATAGATGGCATATCCTTAGTGTGGGCAGCAAAAGGAAGGTTGGCCTGGGAACACAGTGGTGACTCAAGTTTCACTCCTGATGGGGGTAGCTGCCAAGCAAAATCAAGTTCCTTAAGCCAGACCTTCAGCTAACTGGCAGGTTTTTTGTTGCTTTTTAACTTAACTTGCAATTTTACACATGCAGCTAGGATGCTGAGTCTAAGTGCAAAACTATGACATTTCAACAGTTACAAAGGCATGTGATACCAAACATAGGTCACTCATTTAATCTAAACATTTTCGATTTTAGTGTCGTTAAATCCAGTGCAACTTAAACTGCTGCAATCCACAGCTCAGCCAGTCTTGTTATAAACCTTGTCTTATGATCTTCATTTCCCAGATTTTGTAGGCACACAAAACTCCATTCTGCCAAATGTCTGCTGGTGTTCAGTAAATATTTTGCACATATTGCAATGTTTGAAAATAGGCATTTTGACTTGCCTTCAGGGAAACAGAGTGGTTTTAAAACGCCGGCTTTTGGATAGTGGTGAGTACTGGTACTGCACCCATTTTTGGGATTTAAGAAATGAATTCCCCACAATTCTAGGTTGCATTTGGCAATCAGCATTTCCATTCCCAATGGTTTCAGACTACTGTGCGGGTAGTCCAATGGTGGTTTTAAAGCGCTTTGAAGCTAACCGGCGCTACTGTTTTTCCTTTGGCAACCCATTTCCCTCATGGCAACCCGGCCTTTCATTCTCGCACTGGTGGGTGGCAAGTGAGGCAACCATTTTAGTGTGCGCACAAACTGCGCAGCTTTCCTGGATTTCGGCGCACATGTGGGTTTTCCGCCATCTTGAATTTTCTAAGCCCACAGCACCAAATGTGGTGGCATGATAGCTTAAACGTGGGTCAGGACACCCAACAAGCCCCCCCCACGTGACTGCCCCTTGAATTTGAGTCGATGGGGAGTCGCGTGCACAAGGGCTTTGACCCATGCACCGGTCTGTCCGCATAATCTTCTTCCTCTTCTGTAGATGGCACAGTTCAGCATCTTCTTCTCCATCCGGTACTGATCGATGGTTCTCCTCGCCGGTCCTGATGGGAATATTGGGCGGTCCACTGGGCCCATTGAATCTTCGTTCCCGGTCTCCGGATCGCCCTCCTCGGCCCGTCTTCAGGTTTTCTTTCTCCTAGGACGACAAAGGAAGAGCGGCAATACCTACTCATGGACGTTTTTCCACCACTGTTGAGATAGTGGGGCAGCATATGCATTTCATCATAACGAAACATTACATTCTTATTTTGAAAAACAGTATGAATAAGAGACAGTTTCATACAAATCACAGTATGTTAGAGACTAGATGTGGTACGTTTTATGATTGGAACTGAATTAGTCTGATACAGTACCCGCTAGGATTCCAGAGGATTCCTCCAGTTGTTGCAGAGTGTGCCTGGGATGGCAACACTTCAACTGGTTTATGTGTACCCACTTGTCTTCCCCCTCTGCCGAACCGCCTTTGGGGATGCGGATCTTGTAGGCCACAGGGGAGATCTTATCGACGATCTCAAAGGGTCCCTTCCATGTAGGCAAAAATTTGCGCTGCTTGGCCTGGTTCCTTTGGAAGTTGTATAGATAGACCCGGTCTCCCACCTGATATTCCTTCCTGGAAGTTTTCAGGTCATAATGGGTCTTCATGCTATCAGCCGATCTTTCTAGATTCCGCTGAGCATAAGCAAAAGCATGTTGGAGGTGTTTCCTTAAATTCTCTACATACTCATGAGTAGTGGAGGCATTTATCAGTGTCTGCTCTTGGGTCCTGTAGAGCAAATGCTGAGGAAGCACCATCTTGCGTCCAGTCATCAACTCAAATGGTGACATTTTGGTTGCAGATGAAGGGGTAGATCTGATGGCCATTAGGACCAGAGGTAATCGGATATCCCAACTTGGCCCAGAATCTGCCACAAACTTCTTTAATATGCTCACAATTGTCCGGTTATATCTCTCTACTGCCCCAGAAGAAGCTGGTCTATAAGCAATATGCAGCTTTCTCTTGACCCCCAGTATCTCCCACATCTTTGTCATTACTTCACTGGTGAAGTGGCTACCTCTGTCTGACTCAATCCTTTGAGGTAGACCAAAACGGGAAAAGATGTGGTTAATCATCAAGGCAGCTGCAGTTTCTGCCTTGCAATTTGGGGCTGGGAGACATTCCACCCACTTGGTAAACAAGCATGTCACAGTCAACATGTACTTATTCCCCCTAGCCGAGCGAATCACAGGGCCTACAAAGTCGATTTGTAAATCTGACCATGGCAGTGTCATTCCCCTCTTTTGTAAAGGCGCCCGGTGTGTGAGGGATGTCGGCTGAAATTGTGCACACACAAGACAACCCTTCAAATATTGGTTGAGGTCCTGGCCCATGTGTGGCCAGTATGCAACCTCTCTTAAGATTTCCAATGTTGTGTGAAACCCCCTATGACCGGCGGTGGCCGCATCATGGGCGTGACTTAACATCAGGCTTCGGAATGAGGTAGGAACCACCCACTGATCGTGGCCAGCTTTGGATTTCCTTACCAGCAAACCGTCTTGGATTCGGAACATTTTTGGACATTTCATCAACACTCTTAGGTCCTCTTTCCCAATGTAATCGGTATCCGTCAGGGGAAAGTTCTCAGGGTCCTCAAGGTGCTGGTAAAATTTACCAATAATTGGATCCCCCTTCTGAGCGGTAATCAAATCAGCATCAGGGGTCTCCTTACTCCATTGTGCAATTGAAAGGTCGTTGTGAGCATTTGTCTGGGACCTAGTGATAGCAGTGACCTGGATTTCCCCCAACAGGGACTCAATCTCAATTAGATCCCCTTGGATGGCCCCGGTCTTGGCCAACTGATCAGCTAAGTCATTTCCAGTTTTGTCTGGTCCCTCTACTTTGGAATGACCCTTGATCTTCTTCCAATAGATGGTCATCTCGTTCGAGGTGACCAGATCATCAATGTTTTGGATCAACTTCCCATGTTTCAAGGGTTTGTTGTTAGCACATAACATGCCTCTGGTTTTCCAATTAACCAGGTGCTCCACGAACCCGTTCCGTACATAATCCGAATCTGTGATTATGACCAGTTCGTGGAGTTGATGTTGGACAGCAGTGAGGATGGCCTGATGCACAGCCATCAATTCTGCCACCTGACTACTTCGGGGACCAATTTTGTATCCAGCGGAGGGTTCTGGGGACTCATTCACCCATGCATTCCCTACGCCGGCCACCAGTTCTTTCTCCCCGTTGTTGTCAACATGGTAAGAGCATCCATCCACATAGACAGTGGGCATTCCCTCACACTTGTCTTCTTCAAAGACCTTGTGTGGGGAATTAAGGTATGCCTCCATGTTGTCCTTGATTTTTAGACTTTCGTCCTCGAGACAGTTTTCTCTGGCACAATCATGCAAGTCAGCCAGACCTTGCGCGAGGGGACTCTTCTTGTTTTGGCCATATCGGACCTCCACAGGAAAGCCTTGCATTGACAGAATCCAGGAAGTAATTCGGGAATTACTCACATTTCCGGCCCGGATTCTGTCACTTTGGAGATATTGCAGAGGCTGGTGTGGAGTCTCCACTATGATGTGTTCCCCCTGGATAAACGGGCGGTAATTCTTCAATGCCCACACCGTTGCCAGGAGTGCCTTCTCACAATCGTTGAATTTTTCCTCCACAGAGGATAAAGTTTTGCTCGCATAGGAGATTACTTTATTGACCTTGTCATGCTTTTGATATAATACTGCCGTCAAGCACGTATTAGAGAACCCCGTCTCCAGGAAGAACTCCTTGTTTCTGACAGGGTAAGCTAGGCAGGGCGCTTGTGAGAGGCTTCTTTTGAGTTGTTTTACTGCCTCTGCCTGTTCTGGACCCCATTCCCACTTGACCCCCCCCTTCAGGAGATGAATCAGGGGTCTGGTGATCTCTGCGTAGCCCTCAATGAACTTTCTGCTGTAATTAGTCAGTCCAAGGAGGCTCCTTAGTTCCCGCAGAGTTGTGGGGTCTTTCAGTTTCTGAAGTGCTTCCACTTTCTTTTCCTGGGGACAGAGACCCTGAGGAGTAATCTCATGCCCCAGGAAATTAACACAGGTTCTACACCACTGTGCTTTCTGAAAGGAAAGTTTTGTTCCGGCGGCCCTCAACTGCGTCAGAACATAACGGATCTCCGCTATGTGTTCCTCCACAGATGAACTTTTGATGAGGACATCATCTACATAAGCCAGGTTACCCCTTGCACCCAAGTCGGGCATGGCCTTATGTAGGAAAATATTGAACTCATTACCGGAGTTAAGGTATCCGAAGGGAGTCCGGGTCCATGTGTATTGCTGGCCCCCAAAGGTAAAAGCCAGTTTGTATTGGTCCTCCCTACTGACAGGCACAGTCCAGTATCCATTGTTCAGGTCTATTGCAGTGAATACCTGTGACCCCTGGATCTGGGCTAGCCCTTGGTCAATGTAGGGCAGAGGCCATCGGGAAGTATGGACCCGTTTGTTGAGGTCCCTAAGGTCGGCGCAGAGTCTCCACTGGCCGTTTGGCTTCAATATTCCCAGCACCGGATTATTGAAGGTGCTGTGGACTGGACGGATTATTCCCCGGGACTCAAGGTTCTTAATTATTTCCGTAAGGGACTCCATTGATGCGAGAGGCAAGCGATATTGCTTCACAAACACTGGAGTCATGCCAGGGTCCGTGGGGATTGTTGTGGTGTGGATGTCGGTGCGACCACAGTCATATGAGTCTACCGCAAAGAGATCTTGGAAATCCAAGAAAACTTGTTTCAACTTTTGCCTTTGTTCCAGAGTCACACAGGCATCAGCTAGGTTGACTCTCTCTTCCACCATCTGCCTGAAGCCTGGAAAGACTTCTGGTTTGGCTATCTCAGCGGCCTCCTCCAACTGGGTGGAGAAGTCCCTGGTCAGAGTGCTGATTTGGACCGGAGGCTTCAGGTGGGAAAGGCAGCCCTCATGTACCTGGAAAATCACCTCATCCCTCCTGAAGTCACAAGTCACATCTTCCTTACCATAGGGGCAGGAAGTGTACACCAGGAAGTTCCCCCCATGCCGGGTAAAAATCCTGTCTGGTGTTATATTGTCATCACTGTCACTGTCAAAACAGTCCTTGGGGATTGGTCCTAACAGTTCGTTACCTAAATCCATGGAAAAATGTCGGTCATCAACCGCCATTCCAATAATGGTGCCTGCGGCTAGAGTAACACTCTTTAAGTCGCTGTTATCCACCTCTATTGGAATGGTGTCATGTTCTAGGTTGACTAATGGAGTTGGGTTTACCCCCAACCCTTGCTGTTGGAGAGAAGCATTTAGATGTATGTAAGCATCAGGGTTTTTCAACTCTTGTCCCCTTTTAACTTTCACTTCCAGGGAGAATTGTCGAGTCCTTTCTGGGATGGTGACTTCCTCTTTTACCTGAATTTCAACTGCATAAGGTAGCAATTGAGCTGACCTAAATGCTTTTTCTGGATCATCAAAGCCCATGGGATTATCCGCTAATCGGGACCAAGCTTTGAAGTTTATTAGGTCCAAACTAATGGCAAAGCGATTGAGAATGTCACTGCCTAAGTAAAAGGCGGCAGGGACGTCTCGCACGACCCAACAACTGTGGACTATGCTCTTGTTGCCAATGGAGATTTTGAGCATACACCTGCTTGGCAGGAGATGTTTGGAATTATGTGCTTCCAGGTCCATTTCCCATTTGTCTATCAGTTTGAAGGTGGGAATGGCTGGATCTTTTGGGAGTTGGCGGAACATGGCTTCGCTGATGAAGCTCTTACCGTTGTTCACACACACTCGAGCGAGAACAGAGTCCTTCCCATCATTTAACTGAACAGGGATGAACAACTGCTCTCCAATTTGCTGAATCTCAGCCAGGCTCTGAGCTGATTTCACATCTTTCTGGACTATAGGAGTGGGAGTTTCTGATTGTGGATTAGTATAGAATTTCAGAGTGTTTCCTTCCAGCGTGGAATACCACTTTAGACTGGAAGGAAGGTTGATTTTCAGAAATAGAGAGGACCCCCCATCACCAGTCTGTTGTCCTACTGCTATTACTGTCACGTCTGGAATTTGGTTGTTCTGGAAGTGAAATTCTACTTGGTCAGATTTTTGTTCAACCATGTGGCATGTGCCGTTTAAACTAACATGGTTGACACTCTGTTTTAATTTTATTGGTCGGCTAGTCTGGGTCCAGAGGACCTTGTGTAGGCAATCTATTAGGGGTGACAACCTTCTCAGGAGGTCATTCCCTAGTAAACAAGGGGTGCCTTCTGGGGTCACAACTATGACCGGGTGTTTCAACTTGTGTCGCCCGATCTTAATGTCCAAGTCTGCCGTCCCCTCGACGGGAATTTCCTTCCCGTCAAAGTTCTGCAGTTGTCCAGGAAGAGAGGTGAGAGGAATTTGGTAATTCTCTCCCCTTCCTGCATTCAGTTCGTCAAAGGCCCTTCTGGACAGAAGGGTAGCTTGAGATCCAGTGTCCACCAGCGCTGAGATTGTACCCTGCCCCTGTACTTGTACCGGGGCATAATATCTTCCCTCCTTCTCCTCAAGGGGGCACAGATAATGTACATTTTTGGACAACTGGTGGGCTAACTTTCTGGTCTTGGACATGGCGAGAGAAGAGATTTGGGCAGAATTCGGGGGAGAGCCTTGGGAATCTGAAAGAAAAATTTGGCAACTGGAGATCAGAGCCATTCAGGGTTCCCCTGGCTCCGGTTCTGGGCCGCCCCCCCCTTTTTGGAGGCAGTCACCAGGATGAATTTGAACCAGGGGATTTTCTTGCTGTTGGTTCTGGGATGAGATGGTGGGCGGCGGTAGCCCAGTCTCCACCTCTCCCCAGTCTGGATTGGCATCCCTAGGGACCCATTTTTCTTTGGGAGGAGTTCCCCCCTCTCTGAAGGAGAAGATCCTTTTCCCAGGATCCTCTGAGGATCCCTCTCCCTCAAATTGGAAGATCTGTACCTCCTCCTCAAACTGAGTCTGTTTGGGTCTTTTGTTTCTCCTACCCCCCCTCTGCTCCTTAGGAGGCAGACTTTCAGGGGCAAGAGATTTTGTTTCCGGTTCCTGGGTTTCCAGGGGCTGTTTACAAGTGAGGAAGGAAGCTTCCTCCAAGGCTTTACACCCCCCTTCCCTTTGTGCCTCCTCCCTGGGAACCGGTGAGTTATCGGGGTGCTGCCCCCGTCATTGTTCTGGAGCACCAGGTCCAGAGTTGGGTGCGTTCTGCGCCGGCACGCCCATCTGAGGGTTCTGCTGAGCCCTCAGTATGTGACCCAGATCCCGCGCCATGTTTTGAACCTGGCGCTCTAACTGGGAAACCCGCTCAGGCTGATACGGGGCCTTGTTTTCTCCCCTGGGCTGATCCCGGGAAGGGTAGCTGTCCCTTCTTTGGTAGTACCCCTGGTTGGGAAGATTTGGGTACCCCTCCACCCTTGGCCTCCCCTCTCCCGGATTCAGTGGTCTGGGCTCGGGGAATTGGGGAAAGAAGGATGGATGATTTTGGGGTTGGAAGTCGGGTGGATATCTGGGGAAAAAGTTCTGCCCAGGGTTTGGTAAATTTCTGCCCTCCTGTGGGAAGTTTGGAGGGAAGTTCCCTGGGTTAGGTGCTTGGCTGGATCCCCCCCCCTGGGCTGGAGGAGTCCACACATAACCCAGGATGGGTCGATTTCCCTTGTAGCGAGGACTTACATAGTCAGGAGAGCGAGGGACCCCATTTGTGGGGCTGCCTCCCTGGCTCCCTGTCTGTGACTGGCCCGAGGACCTTCTGGGCCTAGCATTATTAGGTGCAGGTAGGTTTTTAGGCCCCCCCATCTCCAAATCCAAAACGGGGGTGACCTTTACCTCTGCCACCTTGGCAGCAGCAGGGGTGCTGTTGGCTTTGGGGTTTTTCTGGGCATTGCTTTTATTTTCTATGGGCTTCTGCACCTCATAGATCCGGGTAGCCTGTTCAATGACCCAGTCTAAAGATCTTTTCTCATGAAAATCCCTCACGAGCTGGGTCATGATATATTTGGGCAAGGCATGGAAAAACGTATTTATAAACTCTCTACTATCTGTGCGCACCCTTCTTGTGGTCTGTGCAAAAGCACGCTTTAACTCCTGCACAAATTCTTGTGGGGCCTGATCCTCCCCACATTGCAAATTGTAGGCTGCCTTGCGAGCCTCTTGAGGATTTCTGTGAACAGAAAAATGTTTCAGGATGGCCGCCTTATAGGTGGACCACCTTAAATGATTTTGGTCCTCCAGCCCCGCAAAGAAACTGGAGTATTCCGGGGAGAAGGTCCACTTTACATATTGAATGCAGCTTTGGCTGTTCTTCAAATGGAAAGTCTCCATCATTTGTTCAAACAACTCTAAGTGCTCCCAAACAGAATACTTAGCGTTCTTATGGTAAGGCGTGATGACGCTCCTGATCGCCTTAATCTGCTTTAAGGGGTCCTTAAGCAAGGCCCTTTTTGCCTTATTGGCCTTTTTGGTTCGGGTAACCCTTGTCCATTCTTCCTCGGACTCAGAGGCACTGCTCCCAGAGGTTCCCGTCTGTTCTTCCAGGTTTTCCCGGATTCTGCGAGCCTGGGAATGGCTGGCAGAATGTGGGGACCTGGTCTCCTGTGTCCTGCGCAGTTCAGAGGAGTCTTCAGATTCCTCCTTGCTGCCAGGATTTGATGGGTACCCCCTCCACTGACCTAACTGGGCAGAGGTTTTCAGGATGCCCTTAATGGGCCTACTCTCCCGGGGTTCCCCATTGAACTGTACTGTACTTGGGTGCCCATACCCGGATGCCCACCCCTCCATTCCTGAGTGGTACTGGCCTATGAGCCCCATACTCTTAGCTGGATAGTAATCTGCCATCCCTGTGGCCCTGTGCTCATGTGCGCCAGGGGACATGGGGGTGGCAGAGTCCAGGGACTGAGAGGTATGAGGGCCTCTGGTACTAGGGCTCCTGAGGTTATGCTCCGGAGTTTCCATTTCCCAGCGAACCTCATCTCTATCCGCCCCTGCTCCCTGTTGCAATGCAAGAGCCTGCATTTGTGCCTTCAGTTCCTCAGTTAAGGCCTTACTAGACTCTATCAGTCTTTCCTGCATCGCTACCTGTTGTTGGAGCCTATCATTGTGTTGACAGAGGGCCTCATTTTCCCTCTGTGCTTCCTGGTTGGTCCTGGAGAACTGGGCCAGTCTTTGCTGCAGGAGGGTTACCTCCTGAGCTGTGTCCCTATTGGCCTGCTCCTTTCTTGCTAGAGCATCCTCCACCCTCCTGGTGTGCTCTAACAAGTTCTGGTGTTCTTTTTGGAGATCACCCAGTCCCTGGTGGGCCAGGTGATTTTCTTCCATTTTTCTTTTTAAATGGCAGACTTCCTGGCCTAAGGCATCTCTTTCCTGACTAAGAGCCTGCATTTGTGCCGCCAGGTCGTCCCTCTGCCTTTGAAGGGCACCAGCTTTCTGGCGTTCTTCATCAAACTCTGCCTGGGTATCCAGGTCTTTCAAAATCAGCTTGTTGCTCTCTACCTTCACTCTATCTAGATGACTTTGCAGGGTGGCTACCTGCTCCGTGCATGCCCTGTTAAAGTCTAATTGTTGCTCCAGCTTTTTCTGGCTCTGCAGTAAGGAGTCCAAACTGTCTTGGTGCTCCTTCTGCAGGGCCAGAAATCTGGTATCCTGGTCAGCCTTTTCCTGTTGCAGCACATCCATATCCTTCTTTATTTTAATGATGTGCTGCCTACTATCATCTTCTGACTCCTGGCTCCTCTGCAGCCTCTGCTCAGAAGAGTCCAGATCAGATTGGGCCTTCTGTAATGCCATCTGTTGCCTATTTGCCAGATTTTGGCTTTCAGCACATCTATCCTGCATGTCTCCCATATATAGGTACAGGTATGCTGCTATCCTGGCAATCTTATTGTGTTCCTCTTTGGCTTTAGGAGCCATATATAGTTCACTCAGGGCCACATGTAAGGGACCCTGATCTCTATATATATCTGACCCTGTTTCAGTGACCTGTTGTGTGATGGCCTGCAACCACGCATCCTGGCCCTGTTCGGTCCATTCACCTCTCACAAATAGCTTATGCAAGAGGTGCTCTCTGGCTATTTTCATGTCTACTAAGGTCGTCATTCTAGAGATTGGTCTCTGTCCTGACTTACAGAAGTTTGTATTTTATTTTTGCAGAACAGAACTTTTCTTGGAGTGTCCCTTTTGAGGAATGCTTCACAGCGTAATGCAGCGTGGTGATCCGACCGGATGTATGTATCCCGTCAGTTAGCACACTGTATTAAGCTGCACAAGTGGTATTCTAACCCAAACGTCCGGCTCGAGCCCCCAATTTGTAAGAGGATTCAATTCAGCACTACAGCTAAGTTAACGCCTAGTCTAGAATACTGAATGAAAACCCTTATTGATATATCTTTATGTCCAGTTCATGCGTTCTGGATGACTACCCCTATATAACACCCCTCTCTTGGAATCCCCCTGACCCCACTGAGCCAAGAAGTAGTTCTGTTTTGTAAGTTAAAAGGTTTATTTGATAATTTAACAATAGATATATAGATCACACTTTATAATAAATTAATAATTGAATAGCACACTTAATCTGATATGATAAAGATCAACAACGGAGAATCTGGCACTAGCACACTTCTTATAATCACTAATGAGTTGACATGAAATGGATAAGGTAGCACACTGGTAAATAGGAACAAAAGTATAATGTGGTAGAGGATGCTTTATGTAAGCTCAGGTGGATGCAATATTCAATGAATGCAGTACAGAAAATACTCAATATGATTTCAACCAAACAATGAAATCACTTTTCTCTGGCTATTCACTCCCCCCCCTCTTTATGCAATGCAAGGAAATGGGAGGAAACACACAGTTCTCAGAAATGCAATCAATGTAATTCAGTTCAACCCAGCAAGCTTAGACAACAGAAAACAGATAGGAGTTTTGAAAACACAAGCCCAAATGCTTTGATATGTGCTAGCAATGGATGAGAAATATGCTAAATTTGCTTTTAATTCCCTTTCAGAGGTTCAGGGTGAGTGGTATCTAGTTAACATTAGTCCAGGCTCACACTAGCAATGATGCAGGGATAGTTAACAGGTTAAACGAATTTCTGGCAAATGGAAAAGCAAAACTGCTGAGTCTAAGTGCAAAACTATGACATTTCAACAGTTACAAAGGCATGTGATACCAAACATAGGTCACTCATTTAATCTAAACATTTTCGATTTTAGTGTCTTTAAATCCAGTGCAACTTAAACTGCTGCAATCCACAGCTCAGCCAGTCTTGTTATAAACCTTGTCTTATGATCTTCATTTCCCAGATTTTGTAGGCACACAAAACTCCATTCTGCCAAATGTCTGCTGGTGTTCAGTAAATATTTTGCACATATTGCAATGTTTGAAAATAGGCATTTTGACTTGCCTTCGGGGAAACAGAGTGGTTTTAAAACGCCGGCTTTTGGATAGTGGTGAGTACTGGTACTGCACCCATTTTTGGGATTTAAGAAATGAATTCCCCACAATTCTAGGTTGCATTTGGCAATCAGCATTTCCATTCCCAATGGTTTCAGACTACTGTGCGGGTAGTCCAATGGTGGTTTTAAAGCGCTTTGAAGCTAACCGGCGCTACTGTTTTTCCTTTGGCAACCCATTTCCCTCATGGCAACCCGGCCTTTCATTCTCGCACTGGTGGGTGGCAAGTGAGGCAACCATTTTAGTGTGCGCACAAACTGCGCAGCTTTCCTGGATTTCGGCGCACATGTGGGTTTTCCGCCATCTTGAATTTTCTAAGCCCACAGCACCAAATGTGGTGGCATGATAGCTTAAACGTGGGTCAGGACACCCAACAACATATCGATTGCACTGTGTCAGCCCTTCTGATTTTCAGGTTAGCCAATTGCGTTGTGATCTGTGGCAGTAGGGGTCATCTAATTGAGAAAAAAGTGCAACGTGCCATGCAAATGATGCTGTGCAAATAGGCTGTGCAAATAGTGCTGTGCAAATAGGCCTGCAGTATATACTAAATGTATCTAAATGTATGAGTTACATGTTTTATTTATTTCGTGTTTTATAGTTTGTACACAAACTTTTTTTACTACATTATGTACATATTTAAAAGGAGAAAAGAAGAGAAAGAAAATAGAAGCTTCGAACAATGTAAAATTTGTAAAGTCTAATTAATATTGATGGGGAGTTCCGTCAATGTTTCAAAGACAAGTCTGATGTAAATGAAGGTCAGTGCCTTCAAAGGATTCTGGCAGATGTAAATGAAGTTCAGTGCCTTCAAAGGATTCTGGCAGATGGCTCTAAAGTGCAAAGTGCCGAACAGTGCATCAAACAATGTCACTGAAACTGGTATTTTATAATTGATGGTCAGTGCCCTCATAGTGATCAGGCTTATGACTCGTTTTGCAAAATGCCGAGCAGCATGACATATGAAAGAAAATGTGGTACTGATATCTTGTGCATGTTTAAAGTGCAAAATGTTGCAACGATGTAACTAAGATTCTCATGTAATTGAAGGTCAATGCCTTCAGTGAGTCTGGCAGATGACTCTAAAGTGCAAAGTGCCGAGCAGCGTAACGAACAATGGGCCTCATTACACGGATGGCGGTGAACCATGGCGCTATTAGCGCCATGGTTCATGCCGGTAAAATACAGGCACCGCCTTGGTGGAAAGGGGAATTACCGCCCTATTCGAAGGTTGGCGGGGTGGTAATTCCCCCTTCCACCATTACCCTTCCCCATTCCCATTTTTGCCCCATAGGGCTCTATGGGAATGGGGAAGGCGCTAATAACGTACCGCAAATTGCGGTACCGTAATTAGCTCCCTGGTGCCTTTGCGGGTTGGTTTTTACTGCCTGCAAAAAGCAGCCGTTAAATTCCCCAACCCGCAAAGGGACCTCGTAGTAAGGCGGTAAGGATTTACCGGTAAAATACTGGTAGCGGTAAACCCTTACCGCCACCCGTGTAATGAGGCCCAATGTCACTAAGAATGGCATTTTAAATGTGACGGTCAGTGCCTTCAAAGTAATCAGGCTGATGAATCAAAGTGAGCATTGCCGACCAGCATGACATATGATGCAGAAATGTGTTGCTAATTTCAGGTACTAAAAAGATGTTACTAGGACTCTCATGGTGTAACCTTAGCGTTGTCATATTGGCTTGATAATGGCATGGTCTATGTCTATTGATGTATGTGCACTCACCTCTAAAGAACCTTAACAGTGACAACATTCCAAATTTAAACAACGTGAAACAAATGTTGTGTGGTACTGGTTCCTCGAAAAACGATATCAATTTAAAATCTTAAAAACACGAGTTGTCAGTAAGTATCCGTGTCCTGCAACCGTGATTCATATGTCTTAACTGATAAGGGAACGAGGGAAGGACAGAGAGGAGAAGAAGACGCATCCGGCATGTATGTATAAATGCTGGATTTGTAGCAAACCAAACAAAGCACTCAAGGTGGCCCAGATGTTGATTATTCACCAAAGTTTGGTTTTGGAAAGGTGTCAAATTGGTGATTGCAGAGGTGTCCCCTGTATTCCACAAAGCAAGTAGGGATTGTTGATTAGGAGGCTTCCCTTCAATAGTGGGGCGGGAGGTGGGGGTCACAAAAGTAGCACCCTGCGGCAGACTTGAAAGGGATGGACAATCGTGTCTTGTCACAACAGGAAACCCGGGCCCGCAAAGACTGGCTTCCACAACTGGGTAATTCATAGAATTTCGCAGAAAAGTGTCGCAAGCGGCTGGCGCAGAGTGTCCGCGTGCGATTGACTGCGCCAGGCACGTGCGCTAAAACCGATTTCCGCGCACAGCGTATTCATGGATTTCATGCTCCCAAACCAGCCGTGGCGCAGAGTATCGCAGCGACCCTGCAGCAGCGCCAGTAACGCCCCCAAGAACGCCCTCGCGCAAGGAAAAGCCAGCAAAATCGCTAAATCATCGCAAAGGGCTGCGCTAACCCTGGACCAGTTTACAGGGCAGCCAAACAAGGAACGCAAAGCGGGTAACGTGCATATCAGGGGTACACGTGAAGTCATACACGCGATTAGCCAGGGTAAGTGTATTACAGGGGTACACGTGAAGTCATACACGCGATTAGCCAGGGTACGTGTATTACAGGGGTACGCGGGAAGTTTAACACGCGATTGGCCAGGGTATGTGTATTACAGGGGTACGCGGGAAGTTTAACACGCGATTGGCCAGGGTACGTGTATTACAGGGGTACGCGGGAAGTTTAACACGCGATTAGCCAGGGTAAGTGTATTACAGGGGTACACGTGAAGTCATACACACGATTAGGCAGGGTACGTGTATTACAGGGGTACGCGGGAAGTTTAACACGCGATTGGCCAGGGTACATGTATTACAGGGGTACGCGGGAAGTTTAACACGCGATTGGCCAGGGTACGTGTATTACAGGGGTACGCGGGAAGTTTAACACGCGATTGGCCAGGGTACGTGTATCACAGGGGTACGCGGGAAGTTTAACACGCGATTAGCCAGTGTAAGTGTATTACAGGGGTACGCGGGAAGTTTAACACGCGATTAGCCAGGGTACGTGTATTACAGGGGTACGCGGGAAGTTTAACACGCGATTGGCCAGGGTACATGTATTACAGGGGTACGCGGGAAGTTTAACACGCGATTGGCCAGGGTACGTGTATTACAGGGGTACGCGTGAAGTTATACACGCGATTAGCCAGGGTACGTGTATTACAGGGGTACGCGGGAAGTTTAACACGCGATTGGCCAGGGTACGTGTATTAGAGGGGTACGCGGGAAGTTCAACACGCGATTGGCCAGGGTACGTGTATTACAGGGGTACGCGGGAAGTTTCACATGCGATTTGGCCAGGTACGTGTATTACAGGGGTGCGTGGGAATTATCACACGCGATTTGGCTTGGTACGTGTATTACAGGGGTGTGCGGGAATTATCACACGCAATTAGGCTGGGTGGGTCCTCACAGGTGTTCCCTGTACACCCTCCACAGCCCCTGCAGGCAGCCCACAAAACAGGGGACTACCCTGCACACCTGCTCATGTCCCCCTGCACCCCCACCCCCCAGCAGTGCAGGGGCACCCTCCACCAGGCCCCCACTCATGTCTCCCACCACCCCCACCCCCCAGCCACCAGGGTCACCCTCCACCAGGCCCCCACTCATGTCTCCCACCACCCCCACCCCCCAGCAGTGCAGGGGCAGCCTCCACCAGGCCCCCACTCATGTCCCCTATCACCCCCACCCCCCCGCCACCAGGGTCACCCTCCACCAGGCCCCCACTCATGTCTCCCACCACCCCCACCCCCCAGCAGTGCAGGGGCAGCCTCCACCAGACCCCCACTCATGTCTCCCACCACCCCCACCCCCCAGCAGTGCAGGGGCAGCCTCCACCAGGCCCCCACTCATGTCTCCCACCACCCCCACCCCCCAGCAGTGCAGGGGCAGCCTCCACCAGGCCCCCACTCATGTCCCCTATCACCCCCACCCCCCCGCCACCAGGGGCACCCTCCACCAGGCCCCCACTCATGTCTCCCACCACCCCCACCCCCCAGCAGTGCAGGGGCAGCCTCCACCAGGCCCCCACTCATGTCTCCCACCACCCCCACCCCCCAGCAGTGCAGGGGCAGCCTCCACCAGGCCCCCACTCATGTCCCCTATCACCCCCACCCCCCGCCACCAGGGGCACCCTCCACCAGGCCCCCACTCATGTCTCCCACCACCCCCACCCCCCAGCAGTGCAGGGGCACCCTCCACCAGGCCCCCACTCATGTCTCCCACCACCCCCACCCCCCAGCCACCAGGGGCACCCTCCACCAGGCCCCCACTCATGTCTCCCACCACCCCCACCCCCCAGCCACCAGGGGCACCCTCCACCAGGCCCCCACTCATGTCTCCCACCACCCCCACCCCCCAGCAGTGCAGGGGCAGCCTCCACCAGGCCCCCACTCATGTCTCCCACCACCCCCACCCCCCAGCAGTGCAGGGGCACCCTCCACCAGGCCCCCACTCATGTCTCCCACCACCCCCACCCCCCAGCCACCAGGGTCACCCTCCACCAGGGCCCCACTCATGTCTCCCACCACCCCCACCCCCCAGCAGTGCAGGGTCACCCTCCACCAGGGCCCCACTCATGTCTCCCACCACCCCCACCCCGCAGCACTGTGGGGCACCTGCCAGCAGGCCCCCACCCATGTCCAACTCATGTCCCCCACCACCCCCACCCCCCAGCACTGTGGGGCACCTGCCAGTAGGCCCACACCCATGTCCAACTCATGTCTCCCACCACCCCCACCCCCCAGCAGTGCAGGGGCAGCCTCCACCAGGCCCCCACTCATGTCCCCTATCACCCCCACCCCCCCGCCACCAGGGGCACCCTCCACCAGGCCCCCACTCATGTCTCCCACCACCCCCACCCCCCAGCCACCAGGGGCACCCTCCACCAGGCCCCCACTCATGTCTCCCACCACCCCCACCCCCCAGCAGTGCAGGGGCAGCCTCCACCAGGCCCCCACTCATGTCTCCCACCACCCCCACCCCCCAGCAGTGCAGGGGCACCCTCCACCAGGCCCCCACTCATGTCTCCCACCACCCCCACCCCCCAGCCACCAGGGTCACCCTCCACCAGGCCCCCACTCATGTCTCCCACCACCCCCACCCCCCAGCAGTGCAGGGGCAGCCTCCACCAGGCCCCCACTCATGTCCCCTATCACCCCCACCCCCCCGCCACCAGGGGCACCCTCCACCAGGCCCCCACTCATGTCTCCCACCACCCCCACCCCCCAGCAGTGCAGGGGCAGCCTCCACCAGGCCCCCACTCATGTCTCCCACCACCCCCACCCCCCAGCAGTGCAGGGGCAGCCTCCACCAGGCCCCCACTCATGTCCCCTATCACCCCCACCCTCCGCCACCAGGGGCACCCTCCACCAGGCCCCCACTCATGTCTCCCACCACCCCCACCCCCCAGCAGTGCAGGGGCACCCTCCACCAGGCCCCCACTCATGTCTCCCACCACCCCCACCCCCCAGCCACCAGGGGCACCCTCCACCAGGCCCCCACTCATGTCTCCCACCACCCCCACCCCCCAGCAGTGCAGGGGCACCCTCCACCAGGCCCCCACTCATGTCTCCCACCACCCCCACCCCCCAGCAGTGCAGGGGCAGCCTCCACCAGGCCCCCACTCATGTCCCCTATCACCCCCACCCCCCCGCCACCAGGGGCACCCTCCACCAGGCCCCCACTCATGTCTCCCACCACCCCCACCCCCCAGCAGTGCAGGGGCAGCCTCCACCAGGCCCCCACTCATGTCTCCCACCACCCCCCCCCCCAGCAGTGCAGGGGCAGCCTCCACCAGGCCCCCACTCATGTCTCCCACCACCCCCACCCCCCAGCACTGTGGGGCACCTGCCAGCAGGCCCCCACCCATGTCCAACTCATGTCTCCCACCACCCCCACACCCCAGCACTGTGGGGCACCTGCCAGCAGGCCCCCACCCATGTCCAACTCATGTCTCCCACCACCCCCACCCCCCAGCACTGTGGGGCACCTGCCAGCAGGCCCCCACCCATGTCCAACTCATGTCTCCCACCACCCCCACACCCCAGCACTGTGGGGCACCTGCCAGCAGGCCCCCACCCATGTCCAACTCATGTCTCCCACCACCCCCACCCCCCAGCCACCAGGGTCACCCTCCACCAGGCCCCCACTCATGTCCCCTATCACCCCCACCCCCCTGCCACCATGTGCAGCCCCCACCAGGTCCTCACAATCCCCAATCATGTGCGTAATGGTCATCCTCCACAGCCAAAAAGACCTACCAAGTAACCCATTCACCCACATGGAAATGGAAATCACATGTTACACCCCCAATGTACATGAAGCAAATGAACCCATGTCCGTCACACACATATTTTCAAATTGAATGGGAAAACACACAACATGACATGCATGAAACCAATGAGATGAAACCACACAGTGAACAATGGAAAAAAAAATGTATTGAAAAAAATACAAATGCCAAAGAAAGAAAACTAACTACAATGTAAATGTGAAAAAATAAGCTGCATGTCCGCATAAAAACACAAAACTAGAAAATCAAATCCAAAAAATTATGTCCAAAGTGAAATGTAAAAACTCTCCATGCAACAAAGAACTATGTACAAAAATAACAAGGGTCCATCATCACAACTGAACTAAGGAAACCTCCTAAAAAACCTACCTAAATATCAACTATATACAAAAAGTGGAGCAGTGTCCGTCGACTCCAAATAATAATAAGAACGAAAGGAAACCTAAAACTAAAGAACTATATACAAAGGCGGCGGGCAAGTCCAGCGGCTCACTCTGTGGTGTTCCGGGCCAGGGCATCATCGAACTCCTGTTCGATGTCCCGGAGGCGGTCCAGTTCCATGGCCCCGAGGGTCCGCAGGGACGACGCCGTGTCCTCCTCCAACCCCCTGCGGATTGCCTCGAGGCACTCGGCCCGCCTCAGGGCCCTCCGCATGGAGTTCTCCGCCCTGACCATTGTGAGCCGCGCCTCTTCCGCCCGCCGCCGCTCCGCACCTATGGCGTGGCCCAACCGCTGCCACACGGAAGACACTCTCTGTCCTGGGTCCTCCTGCCCTCCGGCCGATGCCTGCCCCTCCGATGTCGAAGGCCCCGAGCCTTCATGGCTCCCACCATCTTGCTGCTGCTGCTGCTCTGCCTCTGCCCGTGCACTGCCTCCTGCTGCCTGCACATCCTCCGCCGGCTGGGGTGCAGTTGTTGATGTGGCCACCCCTGCTGGACGTCCGACTCCCGACTGTGGCAGGGATGCCTCCTCCACCAGCCTGGCCGCACTGTCAGAGGCAGCTCCACAGGGCACCCAGGTGACTGATGGGTGGGAAGATGGCACAGAGGACGACTGGCGCGTAGGGGGTCCAGTTGAGGAGGGGGTCGGAACAAGCCCCATCAGACGGAGGAATCCGGTCTGGGTGACCTGTCCCAGCAGGCTGACGTGGTCAACGAGCCATTCGAGATGACGTGCAGTCTCTCCATGAAAAGACTGCAGGTCACCTCGCATGGCCCGTTGACGCAACGCCACACCAGCCAGGACAGGCTCAACCCGGACCTGGATAGCCACGTCCGCAGGCAGAGGAAGGCCAGTTGACGTCAGCTCATCCCCTGCCTGAAAACGGGTCTGGACGTAGGCATCCCTGCTGGTGCAAGATGATGCAGGGACAGGATCGGGGACAGGATTGCACACAGGCACCTCCGCGGCCGCCTGTGCTGCCTCCTGTCCCTGGTCCTGGACTGCACCACTAGCACCAGTGGGATCCCCACCTCCAGACCCCGTCTCTGGTGCTTGCGCGGCCCCCTCCTCCACCAAACCCCCCACCAACCTGGATGACTCTGTGCCATCTTCCCCTGTTGGGCCCTGTGGGGTCCCAGCTGCCCCTTCTGCTGCCGAGGAGTCCAACTGCAACCTCCGCCTCTTGGACCTCCCCCCGGCAGCTGCGGCCTGGGACGCGGCACCGGACTCCTCACTCCCCGACGAGATGACAACACGGGAGGGGAGCCGGGCCTTGCGTCTCCGGCTGGCGGTCGGATCCCCGCCGCTGTGCTCCACAGCACCTTCTCCGCCCTCTTCATCAGTTGACGCTGCAGACAGGGAGAAACAAAACACAGGCATCAGGGCACTGTACAATGGACACATACACGCATGACAGTTGCACATGAGTGGCATTGGCAAACCTCAGACATGTCATCACAATCCCCAACACACATGTCATTGCAACTGGCACACATGAGCCATACCACAGCCATATCGCAACTGCCACCACCATCCCTACACATACAACAGCATCAGCAGCCAAAGGGGAGCCATACATCACATGCAACACAGGAAGTGCACCACACATGTACACACACCACCACACTTGCATGCATGTCTACACCTCTGCCAAGTGTCGCACTGTTCAGACGGGCATCCATGTCACATCTGCCAATCAGGCTTCCACATACCGCTGTCACATGCATCCATGTAGCATCACTGTTGCACCTTTGACAAATACACACACATGCACATGTACACAGTGCTCATACATGCAGCCGAAAACAACATACATGCCTGACATCACGGACATGTCTACTTACATACACATTCATCCAAACATGTGTGCACGCACAACTGCATTTGCCATGCAAGCCCACACACACAAGCACCATCCATGTCTCACACATTACAGCCCTCGCATGTGTCAGCCCCACGGCCCTGTACACCCCCACCCATACTCCACCCCATACAAACAGATGTGCAACCGGCACAATGGGGAATGATCACCACACGCCCTGCTCACAACCAGGATGCATGTACACTCACCGCTCGACTCCAGACGGCTCTGCTTCTCTAGGACCTGGACGTGGAGCGCTGGGGATATGCGTTCCAGGACCCCCATCTGTTCTTCCGACAAGTGGCCCCGGCGCCCCTTGGCATCCGCTGCCTTCAAGAGGCGCCGGGCCTTGTTCAGGGTCCTGGACCTGAAGTCCTCCCAGCGCTTCCTGACATGTTGTAAGTCCCGGACTGCCACCCCCTCCGCGTTGATGGCAGTCATGATGTCTGTCCAGATCCGAGTCCGTCCTTCCTTGTCGGCGCGGGAACTTCCAAAGAGGGCATCATACTGCCCCAGGACTTGCTCCACCAGGACACCAACTTCGGTGGCACTGAAGCTGGTGCCCCTCTGCCTCTCTGGCCGGGGGTTGTCAGTGGTCACAGATGGTGTTAGCCCCGACATGACAACCCCAGAGGCAGGAGTGGGTGGGCAACTGGGTCCTGGGGCTGGGCTGTGGAGCGATGGAATTCCAGTCGGGAGTCTTCTGTTCCAGCAGGGGTGGTCACAGCAACAGCACCCCTGGCTGATGTGCAGGCAGCAAATGGCAGTGCACGTGGGCAGCAGGCAGTCAGGCAGCAGCAGATAGCAGGTGGGAGCGTGCTCGGGGCTCTGGGGGGCAGTAATTCGGCCTTCTGGGCAGGAGCGTGGTCTCCCGTGTGCTCACGCGTGGCCAGCTTGGTACGGAGTGAATTGGCACGTGAAAATCCTGCACGTCAGCGTGAAAACCGAGGAAAGGCCCTTAGCGCGTAAGCGCGTCAGCACGCATACGCGATTCCATTGGACCAAAGGCCCTCAGCGCGTAAGCGCGTCTGTGACGTGACCCGCACGGGTGTTTCCCACACAGCACGTGATGACAGAGCACACGTGGAAAGACTGCACGTCAGAGTCTCATTGCGTGTGATTGGTGGAAATGGCCGTACACCGGGATACAGGTGCGCTGACGTACTTGCGTGTGTAAGTGTCCGCGCACACCTCATATACACGTACATAGGCCAATCGCGTGTACACGCACTTTTGTCCAATTACACGCGATGAGACTCTGACGTGCAGTCTTTCCACGTGTGCTCTGTCATCACGTGCTGTGTGGGAAACACCCGTGCGGGTCACGTCACAGACGCGCTTACGCGCTGAGGGCCTTTGGTCCAATGGAATCGCGTATGCGTGCTGACGCGCTTACGCGCTAAGGGCCTTTCCTCGGTTTTCACGCTGACGTGCAGGATTTTCACGTGCCAATTCACTCCGTACCAAGCTGGCCACGCGTGAGCACACGGGAGACCACGCTCCTGCCCAGAAGGCCGAATTACTGCCCCCCAGAGCCCCGAGCACGCTCCCACCTGCTATCTGCTGCTGCCTGACTGCCTGCTGCCCACGTGCACTGCCATTTGCTGCCTGCACATCAGCCAGGGGTGCTGTTGCTGTGACCACCCCTGCTGGAACAGAAGACTCCCGACTGGAATTCCATCGCTCCACAGCCCAGCCCCAGGACCCAGTTGCCCACCCACTCCTGCCTCTGGGGTTGTCATGTCGGGGCTAACACCATCTGTGACCACTGACAACCCCCGGCCAGAGAGGCAGAGGGGCACCAGCTTCAGTGCCACCGAAGTTGGTGTCCTGGTGGAGCAAGTCCTGGGGCAGTATGATGCCCTCTTTGGAAGTTCCCGCGCCGACAAGGAAGGACGGACTCGGATCTGGACAGACATCGTGACTGCCATCAACGCGGAGGGGGTGGCAGTCCGGGACTTACAACATGTCAGGAAGCGCTGGGAGGACTTCAGGTCCAGGACCCTGAACAAGGCCCGGCGCCTCTTGAAGGCAGCGGATGCCAAGGGGCGCCGGGGCCACTTGTCGGAAGAACAGATGGGGGTCCTGGAACGCATATCCCCAGCGCTCCACGTCCAGGTCCTAGAGAAGCAGAGCCGTCTGGAGTCGAGCGGTGAGTGTACATGCATCCTGGTTGTGAGCAGGGCGTGTGGTGATCATTCCCCATTGTGCCGGTTGCACATCTGTTTGTATGGGGTGGAGTATGGGTGGGGGTGTACAGGGCCGTGGGGCTGACACATGCGAGGGCTGTAATGTGTGAGACATGGATGGTGCTTGTGTGTGTGGGCTTGCATGGCAAATGCAGTTGTGCGTGCACACATGTTTGGATGAATGTGTATGTAAGTAGACATGTCCGTGATGTCAGGCATGTATGTTGTTTTCGGCTGCATGTATGAGCACTGTGTACATGTGCATGTGTGTGTATTTGTCAAAGGTGCAACAGTGATGCTACATGGATGCATGTGACAGCGGTATGTGGAAGCCTGATTGGCAGATGTGACATGGATGCCCGTCTGAACAGTGCGACACTTGGCAGAGGTGTAGACATGCATGCAAGTGTGGTGGTGTGTGTACATGTGTGGTGCACTTCCTGTGTTGCATGTGATGTATGGCTCCCCTTTGGCTGCTGATGCTGTTGTATGTGTAGGGATGGTGGTGGCAGTTGCGATATGGCTGTGGTATGGCTCATGTGTGCCAGTTGCAATGACATGTGTGTTGGGGATTGTGATGACATGTCTGAGGTTTGCCAATGCCACTCATGTGCAACTGTCATGCGTGTATGTGTCCATTGTACAGTGCCCTGATGCCTGTGTTTTGTTTCTCCCTGTCTGCAGCGTCAACTGATGAAGAGGGCGGAGAAGGTGCTGTGGAGCACAGCGGCGGGGATCCGACCGCCAGCCGGAGACGCAAGGCCCGGCTCCCCTCCCGTGTTGTCATCTCGTCGGGGAGTGAGGAGTCCGGTGCCGCGTCCCAGGCCGCAGCTGCTGGGGGGAGGTCCAAGAGGCGGAGGTTGCAGTTGGACTCCTCGGCAGCAGAAGGGGCAGCTGGGACCCCACAGGGCCCAACAGGGGAAGATGGCACAGAGTCATCCAGGTTGGTGGGGGGTTTGGTGGAGGAGGGGGCCGCGCAAGCACCAGAGACGGGGTCTGGAGGTGGGGATCCCACTGGTGCTAGTGGTGCAGTCCAGGACCAGGGACAGGAGGCAGCACAGGCGGCCGCGGAGGTGCCTGTGTGCAATCCTGTCCCCGATCCTGTCCCTGCATCATCTTGCACCAGCAGGGATGCCTACGTCCAGACCCGTTTTCAGGCAGGGGATGAGCTGACGTCAACTGGCCTTCCTCTGCCTGCGGACGTGGCTATCCAGGTCCGGGTTGAGCCTGTCCTGGCTGGTGTGGCGTTGCGTCAACGGGCCATGCGAGGTGACCTGCAGTCTTTTCATGGAGAGACTGCACGTCATCTCGAATGGCTCGTTGACCACGTCAGCCTGCTGGGACAGGTCACCCAGACCGGATTCCTCCGTCTGATGGGGCTTGTTCCGACCCCCTCCTCAACTGGACCCCCTACGCGCCAGTCGTCCTCTGTGCCATCTTCCCACCCATCAGTCACCTGGGTGCCCTGTGGAGCTGCCTCTGACAGTGCGGCCAGGCTGGTGGAGGAGGCATCCCTGCCACAGTCGGGAGTCGGACGTCCAGCAGGGGTGGCCACATCAACAACTGCACCCCAGCCGGCGGAGGATGTGCAGGCAGCAGGAGGCAGTGCACGGGCAGAGGCAGAGCAGCAGCAGCAGCAAGATGGTGGGAGCCATGAAGGCTCGGGGCCTTCGACATCGGAGGGGCAGGCATCGGCCGGAGGGCAGGAGGACCCAGGACAGAGAGTGTCTTCCGTGTGGCAGCGGTTGGGCCACGCCATAGGTGCGGAGCGGCGGCGGGCGGAAGAGGCGCGGCTCACAATGGTCAGGGCGGAGAACTCCATGCGGAGGGCCCTGAGGCGGGCCGAGTGCCTCGAGGCAATCCGCAGGGGGTTGGAGGAGGACACGGCGTCGTCCCTGCGGACCCTCGGGGCCATGGAACTGGACCGCCTCCGGGACATCGAACAGGAGTTCGATGATGCCCTGGCCCGGAACACCACAGAGTGAGCCGCTGGACTTGCCCGCCGCCTTTGTATATAGTTCTTTAGTTTTAGGTTTCCTTTCGTTCTTATTATTATTTGGAGTCGACGGACACTGCTCCACTTTTTGTATATAGTTGATATTTAGGTAGGTTTTTTAGGAGGTTTCCTTAGTTCAGTTGTGATGATGGACCCTTGTTATTTTTGTACATAGTTCTTTGTTGCATGGAGAGTTTTTACATTTCACTTTGGACATAATTTTTTGGATTTGATTTTCTAGTTTTGTGTTTTTATGCGGACATGCAGCTTATTTTTTCACATTTACATTGTAGTTAGTTTTCTTTCTTTGGCATTTGTATTTTTTTCAATACATTTTTTTTTCCATTGTTCACTGTGTGGTTTCATCTCATTGGTTTCATGCATGTCATGTTGTGTGTTTTCCCATTCAATTTGAAAATATGTGTGTGACGGACATGGGTTCATTTGCTTCATGTACATTGGGGGTGTAACATGTGATTTCCATTTCCATGTGGGTGAATGGGTTACTTGGTAGGTCTTTTTGGCTGTGGAGGATGACCATTACGCACATGATTGGGGATTATGAGGACCTGGTGGGGGCTGCACATGGTGGCAGGGGGGTGGGGGCGCAGGGGGACATGAGTGGGGGCCTGGTGGAGGGTGACCCTGCACTGCTGGGGGGTGGGGGTGGTGGGAGACATGAGTGGGGGCCTGGTGGAGGGTGACCCTGCACTGCTGGGGTGTGGGGGTGATGGGAGACATGAGTGGGGGCCTGGTGGAGGGTGACCCTGGTGGCTGGGGGGTGGGGGTGATAGGGGACATGAGTGGGGGCCTGGTGGAGGGTGACCCTGGTGGCTGGGGGGTGGGGGTGGTGACAGACATGAGTGGGGGCCTGGTGGAGGGTGACCCTGCACTGCTGGGGTGTGGGGGTGGTGGGAGACATGAGTTGGACATGGGTGGGGGCCTGCTGGCAGGTGCCCCACAGTGCTGGGGGGTGGGGGTGGTGGGAGACATGAGTTGGACATGGGTGGGGGACTGCTGGCAGGTGCCCAACAGTGCTGGGGGGTGGGGGTGGTGGGAGACATGAGTTGGACATGGGTGGGGGCCTGCTGGCAGGTGCCCCACAGTGCTGGGGGGTGGGGGTGGTGGGAGACATGAGTGGGGCCCTGGTGGAGGGTGACCCTGGTGGCTGAGGGGTGGGGGTGGTGGGAGACATGAGTTGGACATGGGTGGGGGCCTGCTGGCAGGTGCCCCACAGTGCTGCGGGGTGGGGGTGGTGGGAGACATGAGTGGGGCCCTGGTGGAGGGTGACCCTGCACTGCTGGGGGGTGGGGGTGGTGGGAGACATGAGTGGGGCCCTGGTGGAGGGTGACCCTGGTGGCTGGGGGGTGGGGGTGGTGGGAGACATGAGTTGGACATGGGTGGGGGCCTGCTGGCAGGTGCCCCACAGTGCTGGGGTGTGGGGGTGGTGGGAGACATGAGTTGGACATGGGTGGGGGCCTGCTGGCAGGTGCCCCACAGTGCTGGGGGGTGGGGGTGGTGGGAGACATGAGTTGGACATGGGTGGGGGCCTACTGGCAGGTGCCCCACAGTGCTGGGGGTTGGGGGTGGTGGGAGACATGAGTTGGACATGGGTGGGGGCCTGCTGGCAGGTGCCCCACAGTGCTGGGGGGTGGGGGTGGTGGGAGACATGAGTTGGACATGGGTGGGGGCCTACTGGCAGGTGCCCCTCAGTGCTGGGGGGTGGGGGTGGTGGGAGACATGAGTGGGGCCCTGGTGGAGGGTGACCCTGGTGGCTGGGGGGTGGGGGTGGTGGGAGACATGAGTTGGACATGGGTGGGGGCCTGCTGGCAGGTGCCCCACAGTGCTGGGGGGTGGGGGTGGTGGGAGACATGAGTTGGACATGGGTGGGGGCCTACTGGCAGGTGCCCCACAGTGCTGGGGGGTGGGGGTGGTGGGAGACATGAGTTGGACATGGGTGGGGGCCTACTGGCAGGTGCCCCACAGTGCTGGGGGGTGGGGGTGCAAGGGGACATGTGTTGGTGTTCAAGGAGACATGTGCCTTTGCTGGGGGGCATGCCCATGTTGGGTGGGCTGCCTGCGGGACATGACCAGGGATGCAGGGTAGTCCCCTGTGGTGTGGGCTGCCTGCAGGGGCCGTGGAGGGTGTACAGGGTACACCTGGGAGGACCCACACTGTCAAATCACATGTGGGACTCCCCGGCACCCCTGAAATACACGTACCGTGCAGAAATCGCGTGTAAAACTTCCCGCGCACCCCTGAAATACACGCGCCCAGGCTATTCGCGTGTAAAACTTCCCGCGCACCCATGAAATACACGCGCCCAGGCTATTCGCGTGTAAAACTTCCCGCGCACCCCTGAAATACACGCGCCCAGGCTATTCGCGTGTGGAACTTCCCGCGAACCCCTGAAATACACGCGCCCAGGCTATTCGCGTGTGGAACTTCCCGCGAACCCCTGTAATACACGCGCCCAGGCTATTCGCGTGTGGAACTTCCCGCGAACCCCTGTAATACACGTAGCCCGCTCCCCCAGGCCCGATCGCGTGAGGAACTTCCCGCGCACCCCTCAAATTCACGCGCCCAGGCTATTCGCGTGTGAAACTTCACGCGAACCCCTGAAATACACGTAGCCCGCTCCCCCAGGCCCGATCGCGTGAGGAACTTCACGCGAACCCCTGTAATACACGTAGCCCGCTCCCCCAGGCCCGATCGCGTGTAAAACTTCCCGCGCACCCCTGAAATACACGCGCCCAGGCTATTCGCGTGTGGAACTTCCCGCGCACCCCTGAAATACACGGGCCCAGGCTATTCGCGTGTGGAACTCCCCGCGCACCCCTGAAATACACGCGCCCAGGCTATTCGCGTGTGGAACTTCCCGCGCACCCCTCAAATTCACGCGCCCAGGCTATTCGCGTGTGGAACTTCCCGCGAACCCCTGAAATACACGCGCCCAGCCTATTCGCGTGTGGAACTTCCCGCGCACCCCTGAAATACACGCGCCCAGCCTATTCGCGTGTGGAACTTCCCGCGCACCCCTGAAATACACGCGCCCAGGCTATTCGCGTGTGGAACTTCCCGCGAACCCCTGAAATACACGCGCCCAGGCTATTCGCGTGTGGAACTTCCCGCGAACCCCTGTAATACACGCGCCCAGGCTATTCGCGTGTGGAACTTCCCGCGAACCCCTGTAATACACGTAGCCCGCTCCCCCAGGCCCGATCGCGTGAGGAACTTCCCGCGCACCCCTCAAATTCACGCGCCCAGGCTATTCGCGTGTGAAACTTCACGCGAACCCCTGAAATACACGTAGCCCGCTCCCCCAGGCCCGATCGCGTGAGGAACTTCACGCGAACCCCTGTAATACACGTAGCCCGCTCCCCCAGGCCCGATCGCGTGTGGAACTTCCCGCGCACCCCTCAAATTCACGCGCCCAGGCTATTCGCGTGTGAAACTTCACGCGAACCCCTGAAATACACGTAGCACGCTCCCCCAGGCCCGATCGCGTGAGGAACTTCACGCGAACCCCTGTAATACACGTAGCCCACTCCCCCAGGCCCGATCGCGTGTGGAACTTCACGCGAACCCCTGTAATACACGTAGCCCGCTCCCCCAGGCCCGATCGCGTGTGGAACTTCACGCGAACCCCTGAAATACACGTAGCCCGCTCCCCCAGGCCCGATCGCGTGAGGAACTTCACGCGAACCCCTGTAATACACGTAGCCCGCTCCCGCAGGCCCGATCGCGTGAGGAACTTCACGCGAACCCCTGTAATACACGTAGCCCGCTCCCCCAGGCCCGATCGCGTGAGGAACTTCACGCGAACCCCTGTAATACACGTAGCCCGCTCCCCCAGGCCCGATCGTGTGAATAACTTCACGCGAACCCCTGTGATGCACGTACCCTGCAAATCGCGTGTGACACTTCCCGCGCACCCCGGTATACATGCACACGTATTTTTTGTCAGCGGGTGTCCGTGTTTGTGGGTACCCCTTTGCACGTCATTTTTCCTGGAGGGCCACAGTATGGGACATTCATCATGGCAGTATATAGGTGCTATTTGTTGGCGCACCTTTTGGCGCACATTTCTTACAGCCGCAGAGACGCTACCGCCTCCTTTCTTGTGGCGGTCGTGTTTGTGCCTGTGCGCTGGTTTGAGCGTGCGCTTTTTTCCCCTATTCTATTCCATGAATACGTGTTGTAGGCGAGCGTGTGGGCGTTCCGCGCACTTGTGCCCTGTACTTCCCCCGTGACGCCCACGTTTTGGCAAGTTGTTCCCCATTCCGAGTGTTACGCCCGTGTTCCGCCTACTTTTATTGCGTGCGCCGCGCTATGTGCGAATTTCGCTGTGGCCTGTGCGATTTTCGCTGTGACCTGGCGCACGCTGTTAGATGGCCTGTGCGCCAACGTGCGCCAACGTGCGCCGCGCACTTTTTTTTCGCACATCCGCTGGTTTTCTCGCGCACGGCCTTCCATGAATCGACGTGCGCTGCTTTTCGTGCGATTTTCGCACGTTCACTGCGATTTTCGCTATTCCACTGCGATTCGCACGTTTTTGCCCACTTGCGCCGCGCTAATTATTCCATGAATCGGCCTATGTCTGCACAAGACAATATGTAGCAGGGTTCTTTAACACTAGAGTATGTCTCTTGGCTCTGCTCATAGCTGTAATGAACCTTAAAAACACGCGGCTGCTCCCATCTAGTTTGCAAAGTTTTCAAAGTCTTACCAAAAGCTTAAACACAGTTCAAGAGGGGTTTTCAGAAAATATCAGAGAAATCTGACGTGAACTGCAATTATGTGAAATCATTTCTGAAGCACAGTGTTCTGATGACTTTGTTCAGTTCAAAGTGTCAAGGCTTGAAAGCACTTTGATGTTTCTCGTTCCCATCTGCATGTGTTCTAACCATCTCCTAATCCTCACCTTTTGTACTTTCTTCGTGTTTCATGTCTCTTTACAATGAGCATTAGACTCATTTCACACCCATGGCCATGCTGTAATATTACTTTGAAACCTTTGAGGTTGAATATTTCTTTATAGAGAACGTGCATCATTTTGGCTTTCCTCAATTATGTATGATTTGCCTTTCGAATACTTTTAAATGGATGAGCAGGTGAGTCATTTAGCAAAGGTCAGAACCAAGTCGCATGACCCCGAAGCTATTTGAGGCCAGAACTAGTGCTTATAATTTGAGTTGCTGTGTGTGTCACAGGCAGGCCATCACCATTGTACTCATTTTAATACTTAATGCCCTTGATTTGAAACTAGGCATGCTCTAATGGCGGGCGACAATGTCAGTATGCATCTCATAGTGGTATATTTCTCAGTGTAATGTTTGTCATCTCTTCTCGATGAGAGCAAGTACATTGTGAAAATATGTGCTTCTAAAATCCCTGCCAGCAACGAAGAAATTGCTTTGCAAGCGTGACACACAATACGAGACTAAGTGCTTCTAATGAAGTTACCAGTGATGTAGCAGTTTCGAAAACACATTCATTTTGGATCTTCTATAAATTAAGAGAACACATATCCTATTTAATTTAATTATATGGAATCCATCAGTCCAGTAGTGTTCAGAGCTCCATATACCAGCGTGCGTGCGCCCGCGTGCGTGTTTGTGTGATGTCACTTGAGCTACGTTGGAGCAAGCATTTCATCCTGCGGAAGCGTGCAACCATTATTGTGTCAATTTGTGTCTTCCCATTGTGTATTACTGGCATCACAAAAGACAACTATCTGCTCTCACAGGTGCATTTCATAAAATTTGATCAAGGTACGGCCATCCATAATGATCAATGGGATGTTTACCCGAGTGTGTTGGGCATTATGGACAAGCCAAAGCAAGCCCAGTGAAGCACTTTCGAGCACTCCTGGGAAGGCTTTAATTAACTTTTGACGGGTAACATGGTGTGCCTTTGTATGTGTAATTGTTCATGTGAATGAGACGATATGTTTGTGTGCATGTGTGAATGAGAAAGTATATGCTGTGTATGTACATCAGTGAATGATAACAAAAATGGATGAGCAATGCCATGGTGCTTGTGTATGGGGGAGCAGGCCTGTGATTGTGGCTGTTGGGGTGTGGTTAGTGGGGAGGTTCTTACCATCAGCTAGAGCAATTTTATTTTTCATCTGTTGTATGACATGTTTTCGGGGGAGTAAAGGAAAAGCAAACATGATAAGTGTTATTTCAAGGCTAAGCAGTGATCAAGTGGTGACACGAGTCTGCTCATGCATACTTAATGTGGCATGGCATTTTTATTTTACCGGTTTACTGGGACGCAAAGACAAAGCAAATATGGCAAGTGTTATTATGTGGCAAGACTCCCTAAATTGGTGGTCCAGTCTTGAAATATATGTTGTTACTTGTGTGTGTCATTTTTTAATGGGCACCAGAGTAAAGCAAACATGATAAGTGTGATTACGGTGCAAGACTGGACTTCATTGCTGCATTCAGTGCTGCCATATATTCTCACTATGGCATGGCATTTGCATTGTAAATCAAGGGTAAAGCATGATAATTGATGTTACGTGGCTGGACTACCCAACTTGGGACATCTAGTGTAGACACAGTTATATTATTGTGGCATGGCATTTTTACAGGCAAAGACAACAGGAGTATTTTCTTACATGTGGATACTGACAAATGTGGTCAGAGCCAGCATTAACATGTATTCTGATGTTATCATGAGTGGCAGTGTGTGAAAGAAAACATGAAAATGCTCTTACACGAGATGGCAGACATCCCCTCCAATGAAAAATTCACCAGCCAACACTGACTTGCACTGAGTCTCCCTGAGGCAAAGTCGCAATCTGCAAGTTCTTAGCATGATTTCGCACTAGCACGACTTTGCACTGATGAGAGTATTTTCCTTGGGATGTTATGTTTCTAAAATATAGATTCCAAAGTGCATTGGAGATACATTTAGGCCAAAACAGTGGTGACATATGTTGACAAGGTGGTTGATTTGACTGTTAAACACAGTGATATATAAAAATGTCGCTCTCAGTTATAGTACATGCTCATCAGACAGGTACAACACGTTGACTCTGATTATGTGAATTTGCTTTGTGTTTAGTCACATTCTTTGCTGTATTTGAGGTTCTTTGTTTGGAAGGATTCTATGTCCCTTCATCGAGATACATTTTTTCAGTCATTTTTGCCGATAAAATGACTTCGAAAAAACAAATTGATTTGTATTTATTTGTATTTTGGTGGGACCCCGCCCAGCACCCCCCAACCTTTCCCTAAATACTTACTTCTACCCGAACCCTCTCCCTACCAATGCTAACAGTTTACCCCCCACCCTATATATTGAAATTCGTTTTTCAAAGTAATTTTTTCTGGAAACCGTTTTGGGAGTTGGGCTGACTCTACTGCTTTCCAAGGGCCAGATTGGAAGGGTCCACAATTGCGCCAAACTGTTTCTGTATCAGTAGCCATTCCTCACCTTCCCACATAGCCTAGCACTGAAAAATGCATATGTATCCCTGTTTGATGGATAGACATGCCAGTAGGACCGTAGAGGCTCCTATTGCTGCTGTTCTGCTTAGAAAATGCCTTGCAATGTGCATCCCCGAAACTCTTCCAAACACTGATAGGGTATTGCTTTGTTGTCTGTGCATTTTAAAGCACATCCTGTTATTTGAATACTAGTTTGCTTGGATTACGGGATGTCCATAAGGACAGATCGTATTGCACCTGACTCCAGAGCGCCGTGAAGAAAATGTCCTCAAATGCACTTCAGACCTGCCAGGAAACACAAATCGTGTATTCCTTTTACTTTCAGAATGATACCAAAGAGTACGCATTTATACTTCAATGTTACGTCTTGAACAATATTAAAATACACTTCTTTGTAAAGGCTCGTGCAGCTTTACACATTTCGAGCTAAATAAGCACTTTAACTTCAGTATTCATGCACAAGTGTTGTCAGTTTCATAGTTCTAAACGGATACTGCAGCAAAACTATTGGACCTCATTTCAGAAAACTATTAGTAATGCCATTAGTAATGCCAATTATGACTGTTTGTTTCTTTTATACCACTTTCTTACCCCCGGCAAAATATGTCCCTAGGAGAGAACCTGCATACCTATCACCTTTCCGCAGCTCTCGGGTGATGGGGATGACGGCTTGTTGAGGTTGTGTTGACTGGTTGATTGCATTGTACCCCCTCGGCCACTGCATCCTTTAGCTAGATTGGATGGCTCGGTGAGGAAGTCAGAAACGCCTATGCAATGGGTTGACCACTTTCTTAGGAACAGATAGTCAAGAGTTAAACTGTGTACTCGCCTGTAATTTGTGTCCAATCTTCATTTGCAGTATCATGCAAGGTCCATGTTTATTACCTGTGCTGATTGACATCCGTGTCAAATCACTGCATGATGTAATGCTATAGAATGTGTCGGATTGCATTACCATGAGGTTGGCACAGAGATCCTCTTGAGGCTTAGCAGGGGCACTGAGGAAAATCTCAAGCAAGTAGCAAATCTATTGAGTGGCATTTGTCGATGGGTGTAACTTATTTGGCTTAGTCTAAATCAACCCAATGTGGAACTGCTTCTACTTCTGGTAAGATTCGTTTCTCAGTCAAACAAACATGTGAACATCTCAAATACCACACTCACCTTCTCTGATCAGACCAACATACTACACATGACCATTTTCAATGAGTAACCATTGAAAGGTCTTCATCTGATTCATCAATTACTACCAGATGCCGCTGCACCACCTCACACCCTTCTTATCAGAAAACAGCTGGGCAGGCGTAGCAACAACGAATTGTTACCAAAACCCACCGATGCTAACACATCTTGCCGCCCTTAGGAAGATTGAACTACCTTCCCATCAAAGCCACAGCTAGTTACTCACTCTGGCCGACAGCGACGTATACGGCCACCTGTACCGTACACTGAGAAGGGCAGCTCATTCCCCAGCAAGAACTATTCGCTGCCATTAAAATATAAATAAAAAAAACACCTTGTTATCATTCCTTGATTCCAATCACTCAAATCGGTGGGCTTCCCATTCCAAGTCCTGATGCTAGGTTATTAAAAGTTTCCCTTGCTCTAGAAAAATTGGAAAACCAATTTAGCAAGTTTTTGTCTGAGTGTGATGTCCCAGACAGCTGGAATTTAGCAACCATTGGGTTGCTTAGATAATTTGGAACAGAGCAAACCGTTTTACCCTCAATCGGTATTTTCTGAAAAATATTTTCACTAGGGCAAACACGAAGCAGACTATAATTACTATGTTTGCCATGGAGCAAGAGACGAAATTCAGTAAACACTTATTCTTTATGTAATACACTAAAAAAAAGGGACCAAAAACAGTCTACGTTACTATATACGTGTTTATCTAATACAGATAATGTTTCCTATTGTCGAAGACCTTGCTCAGTTTTGAGTACTTTGTGCGCTTTGATGCCCATGGGTAAGTAGCGCTTTATAAAAGACTATGAATAAATAAATAAATAAATAAATAAATACATGCTAGATAATTTGGAAGATCCTGGCAAGGAAGATGTATCTTCTACACCAGTCGTTCGCATTTCTCTGCAGAATTACAATCATATGTCAATCCTTTTCACCCATCCCTTGTTGGCAATCCCGCTGTGGTAGTTACCAGTATGGAAAGGACCGGACAAGTTAAGGTAGAATGCTAAGCTACCGCCTCTTGTCTGCATGCATGCATTTACAAGCACACACTGGGGTGCGTCTGAACATACTGTATGTGTTTAAGCCTTTTAATCGAGCCCATATGTGAAACATTAAGCATGACATCGAACTGCGTGCAGTAAGAGTGACAGATATACATGCTGTTAAACGCCACATTGTAAAACAAGCTGCCACACACAGGTGTTCAGTATAACAGTTCATACCTCTGGATAGCCTGATTGAACAGGCTGTAAAGCTAATTACTGTAGGAGCACCCAGCTTGATTTTCAGTCGGGCTTTACCATATTGTGGCGGTGAATGTGTAAGATGCATTGATTGTGCATGTTTGTGAAACCTCACTTTAAACGTGTGCCACACAACACAAAGCAATAGTTATATGTCTGAAAATGGGTTGATTGTTCTTCCCATCTGTTTGACTCTGTCACTAATATTACTTATTTTATTCTATGAAAAAGACTGTTTTCCTTAATTCTATCAGGAGGACTTGGCTCACAAAGCAGTACTTCCTACACCCAAGGTGAGCTGTGTCAACACAGAAGGAACCTTGCTGACCCTACAATAAAACCAATGGTTTCTGCCCAGTTTCGCCACTGATGTATTCTGTGGCAGAGTCCCTCATGACCTAGGTAGTACAGTCGTTGATGAAATACCATGGAGTCTTTGACCAAAACATCTGGAAAGCTGCAGGTTGAAGACACCTGTGGTATTCCATAGGAATCAAGTGTCTGGTGGCACACTTGGCTGATATGTTTTTATCAGCCAAGTTCCAGCGGGAAAGCTGCAACTAACCTCAAACCTATTACCTATCAGATACATGCTTTTGTTGGGAGAATTGGCTGTTTTAAATCACTCAATGTGACACAAATTTAGATAAAAAGCAGCTGAATGGCTGCATTGGTCAACAACCTTTCCAACATCTCTTTTGACAGGCATAAATGAATGGTTTACACCCCTTAAATAACACACACATTTAGATAACGGCAAGGCCTGATGTACACGCCATATGCAAATATCTTTGTAAACCAGGCCCTTAGAATGTTCTTTCGGTAGGTTCTGACACATCTGGATACCTACACAAATGCTATGAAGAGCCCCAAGCACACATATACCTTCTATACCGATATCGTTTCTCATAAGGTGGCTATTGTGAACTCCATGAACCAAATCTCAGTTACTATTCCCAAATACATATAAAAGGAGGGCACTATTACATGTCAGCCAACATAGTGCACATGACAAAGAACGACAATATAACTTGGAAACAGAAAGGTTTTCAAGGGGTCAGCAAGTGAACTTCTGGGTGTAGGTCGTTTTATTTCTAGGAATATGGAGTATACGTTGGTCTCATTTTTGCAATGCACCAAAGTCATGAAAAAGCTGGAAATTGGAAGCCCTTTAATAGGCCTTGTTGAAAAAAAAAATCCGTTTTTGCAACACTTTTTGTACATCAGAATCTGGACCTGAAATCCATCCAATGGAAAGATACCAAGATGAGCTGAATGTGACCAATCGCCTGAGCGCCCATCCTTAAATGGGCAGCAGAACCAACAGTGTGGAAAGGCAGGACAGTGTGTGTATACTTAAACTCCTAGAGTTTCCTGGGGCTCTACCACGTTCAATTTACAGTATTTTCCCGAGGTTCTAGAGATGGAATTCTACTGGACCGACCACTCCTATGTATAAAGGCATGTGAGCCAAACGGAAGGGAATTGTAGCTAGGATAATGCAGGTTAGAGTAGAATTAAATCAATAATATGGGACCTGCAACCTGTGAGATTCATGAGTGACCAGGCCACCAGTATAAGTGGCAGTAGTATAAACTAGCAGGGAAAGGATTAAGTAAGGAAGTCCAGCTTAAGTATAAGAGGAGCAGGAATGCTGTTCCAAACAGAGGCACCGGCCAAAGAGAGAGCCATGCCTCCCACTCTCTGTTTCAAAAAGTATTTGGCGAGTATTGGAGTTACAGCATTGGAGAGCTCTAGCAGGGCAGTATTTAAGGAAACAAAGTTTGATATATTGTTGTCCCAGGGCCAGAAAGCCTTGTCCATTATACAAAGAATCTCGAATTTTATCCTTGCAATTAGCAGAAACCAATGCACAGATTTTAGGTCAGCAGCGATACGATCGTTGGGTTTGAAGCCAAGGATAATTCTTTAAGCCCTATTCTAGATTAGCCATAAAGAACAAATGGGAAGTTAAGTAAGAGGTTGTTGCAGTTGTCCAACATACACAGGACCTTTTGCTTCTGGGAGAAGGTGAGGAATGGTACAATGCCTATAAGGAGGTCAAGCTAAAAGCATGGGCTTTATTTACAAGCTCGAACATGTAAGGGGTAAAACAGAGAGAGGACTTAAAGATGACCTCAAGGTTTTTGACCTCACAAGATGGTGAGAGTAGAGGGCCAAAAGACAACAGCCAGAGGGGAGGAGAAAAACAGGGCACAGGTGTCACAATACGATATATCTCTGTCTTACTGGCATTGAGGCAGAGATTGTTAGCTGCACACAATGCCTCGATGGCAGTCAGACAATCAGGGATAAAAAACTATGAGAAGAAATTAGTGCAGGGAACTTTATGGAAAGCTTTGTGCCATTAACATAACACTGGAAATAAAAAAGAAGAAGAACATCAAGTGAGCCAGAGGAACGAAATGGATGTGGAAGAGTCACAATCATAGGATTAAACCCTGGGGTATTTTGCAGGAACACAGTGAAGTGGTGGAGTACAAACAGTCCAGTTGCAGCTGGGAAGGGCGTTCAGTGAGGAAAACAAATCAGCCAGTTTAATGCCCGGTCCATAATAATAAAGGTATTGTGTAAGCATTTAATGAGGATACAGTGCTGACTGTGTGAAACACAGAGAACACATCACGGAGCACCTTTATTTCACCTATAAAAACAGATCCATCTCAACTCTATTCCTCTCCAGGACCGCTTTCGGCCACCAAATAACCCAACATGTGTTTTCCAGACTTTCTTTCACTGTGCTGTCTGCTGAGATCTCTATGGACATGGTAGCACCTGCAAAACCCCTTTTCACTTATGAAAACAGCACCATATCAACTTTATTCCACTCCCCCAACCTTTCAAGTCCCTCTTTCGGCCACGAAATAACCTCAAATGTGTTTTCAAGACTTTTTCCCCACTGCACTATCCACGGACACCGTCGACGGTCTGCGGATCCAACATGGCCACGCTTTGCAAAAATATGACGCAGCTCACGTATTTCACCATCCAATCAGCGGATATTCATGATGTCCGCAGACATCATGCTGCGCTAATTGGTCCAAACGTGTCCGTGGACCCCAAATAGGGAAGTGAGTCCACTGACCAGACCCAGATAAAACACATTTTGTGTACCTACTTTTTGGCTGTTTAAAAAAAAAACGACTGAATGGATTTACACCAAACTCACAAAAGCATGTTTTCGGGACCAAGCCGCCGTTCCTGGGGCAAATTTGGTAAAAATCCATGCAGGGGTTTGGGTTGCACACATGAGCAAACATTATTTTCCATTTTGGGACCCCCTCTATAACTTCCTCCCCTCCCTGAACAAAACCACACTGAACTTTGCTGAATCATTCCAAGGGGCCATATACTTTATTCGAAAAGTTTGGTGAGCATTCGTCCTGTAGGGGCAAAGCTGTAAGCCTCCCAAGAAGTGTCCTTTATTGTTAAGGTAGTACTCTATTGGTGCTTCCCTATTTTTGTATCATCGGGGGATCCGTCCCAAACTGGGAAGGGTATGCATGAAAAATAGCAAAACAAGCAACCAATTACCCCTCTCTAGATCCGATTCATTTTGGTTAGTGTACCACCTGTTAGCTTTATCACAAAAAAATGTGTAATAAGGTCTTTCACACTATCTCCGAACCACTCATATAAAACATATTTTATTTGTATTTTCACACAACATACATAAAAACAATTAAGACTATTCGTATACAAGTTTACACAGTCGTGTTTTCAAAAAGTTGGGTTAGTAAGTGACTTAGATCCTTCTACAGACATAATTAGCCTTCTAAGAGATCGTAGTATAGGAAAATAGAAAGTAAACATATATAAATGCAAATGTTGGTATATTATTCTGTTTTATACAAGTCACAGACTTTTCATCTATAAATGTAGATCCTTCAATGTGGTCTCCATTAGCTGAGGCTCAATGTTTCATGCCTCTATGATGGTCTACATATGTTTCGGTCTTTCTATATTAAATTGGGCACTATCTCTAGTGGCTTTTTTCAGTATTTTGGCCACCTTCAGGACATAAACATTTCTTGCAAAATTGTGATTGATTCACAGGAAACCTCCTTGGGTGTTGTTGTATCACACGCTCTACAATACAAAACATAACATAAAACCTAATTAAATGAGGAATGGAGAATCATGTTTCAATGCAAATATATTAGCAGACTATTGTGGGCATAAGGTAGAGAGCTAATTGCAAGCATTGGGATTCCTCATTGTCTTCTATTTTTTACATCATATCTATATTTACTGTGTTCTTTGTATAAAAAGTTCTGCAACAACACACACATATTTGGTTTGGTACTTCAGCAGATGTGCTTTTGAACTTGGCTATTTCTTTTTGTGTGTGTGTAATAGAAGGTTGACATCTGCAAGGTTTTCGCTACTGTTTTCAGAAGTTACTGGATTTTGTAAGTGCTCTTCAGTTCCAAAATATTTGATTTGGATGTGGTCTATTAGTACGAGCAGTTGTTTGGCTGTACTGTGAAGGAGAATTTCCTTTAAATGCTCTAGTGCTAAAGCAGGACTTTTTGCATAGTACAGTTTGTGAATGAGATTTCTTACAGTAGAATGGTGTGTTGCTAACATTTTGATATGGTGGAAAGTGCTTTTGCAAGCAGGTCCAGAAATGTAGGCTAATGAATGTCCTCGTAGTCCTGTAGGATGTTTTACCCATGCATCCAAGCCCTACAATAAAACTGTGCAGTACTGGCATGGAAAACATCATGATGGCAGAACTCCCCAGAGAGTGCACAGGGAAAACATGAAGAATAGGCTGCCACCCATTTTTGCCTATGTTGTGAGCACAGGAGGGCGCTGCCTAACCACCATTGGGCTGCACACACAGTAGCCTGAAACCATTGGGAATGGCAATGCTGATTGCCAAAAGCAACCCAGAACTGTGGGGAATTCATTTTCTTAATCCCAAAAATGGTTGCATTACCAGTACTCACCACTATCAGAAAGCCGGCGTTTTAAAACCACCAGACTTTTGTGTAAAACTGAACAAATGAAACAAAACCAGACCAAGGAAAGACTTGCTAAGAGGTGAATACAATGTAAAACTATATTCTGAAATGACTTGAAGGGAGTAATTATTTAATGTATAGGTAAAAATTGTCAGTTTGATTTGAATGTAGAAAACTGGGAACAAAAAGTGACATTTAGCTGAAACCTGGCTTAATGAAACTGAATTCTGCCTGACAACTACCCCCGGCAGGAGTTGAAACTGGATGCTCAGCCACTCTGCCCCTGGCCAAAAGGAATTAACACATCTCTGATTAGGTTAGGGGTGGAGCAGCTGGGGACTACAGGGAGTTCAACAAAGGGCTGTCCTGGACTCAGGCAAATGTTATATTGGGAGCGACGTAAAATAGCTTCCTCTTGGGAGAAACTGGGAGGGGCAGTGCCTCTGCTAGCAGCTGAGCTTGGGGGAAGTGGATAAACCAGTTATTCCACCCTGTAATGTGGGAAGCCACACCCCTTTTTGACCAGAGCATGATTTTAAAAAGATAGATAACTCATAGTGCGGACTTGTCAGAATTTTATAAGTAATATCATTATTTTTGTGATTTTTCTGTGAACATTTTAAGAGGCGTTAGGACCCTGTGGGTTATTCTGGGGGGTTGCTAGCGGAAAATAGGGTCTCACTCCAAATGTATGCATGTTAAAAATCTGACACTTTATCATCTGTAACCCATATCCCTGGTGCACATTTGTGTAAAATCAGGAAAGTTTTAGAGGTCGTTATCTGGATGAAAAGGGGACAATTCTGTCATCAGTGCACACGACATCGTACAAAGACAGGGATCGGATGGTTTGGTGCTACAGAAAATATGTTAACTGGACCTATAATATTAGAAAAATGGTGCATAGATAAATATGTATTTGGGTCAGAAATAGATTTGTGTGCAATCTGACAAGGGGAGGTTCCTCTGATCATAAAACCTACAGCATCACTCTGACTCACATTTCCTTCACCCAATCAAGGGAGAGAGGAGGAATTGGCCAATGATAAGTGAGAGGGGCAGGTTTAGTTATGACCAACGCACACACCCACTTTCCAAAACACATAAAAAGAGACTGCTGGGACAGGTAGAGACATTGGGCCTCATTCCGAGTATGGCGGTAAGGGATAGCGGCCACCGCTAACGAGAGCGGTGGCGGTAATCCCTTACCGCCATACTCCGAGTTCCCTTAGCGCCATGGTGCTTTTAACACCTGCTTTTAGCAGGCGTTAAATACCATGGCGCTAAGGGACCTTGATGTTAATTACGCCACCGTAATTTACGGTGGCGTAATTGACGCCTTCCCCACTCCCATTATGCCCTATGGGGCAAGAATGGGAATGGGGAAGGGTAAATGGGGATTGGGGAATTACCGCCCCGCCAACCTTGGAATGGGGCGGTAATTCCGCCAACCACCAAGGCGCTGCCGGTCCGGGTACGGCGTCAACCAAGGCGTTAATAGCGCCATTGGTTAGCGCCGTACTCGGAATGAGGCCCATTCAATTCCATTTGCTGCAGAGCATGCTGACCGACGGCTTCACATCCAGAGATCCAGACTTCAAATCCATCAATCTCCAGAACCTGTAGCAGAAATTAACTCCAGAATGTGTAGCAGAGAGGCCTGAATCCACCAGCTGAATCCTCTTCAGCAGGCCTCAAAACTAACCAAACTATTCAACAGCCGGGCGAGCTGTTTGAAGTTTTGCCGAGAATTTTTGCAAGAACCTGTAGCAGTACCCATAAAGCAGTGTTACATCCAGAATCCAGAGAGGCTAGGCCAGCAGAGCTGACCCAGATCGCTGTGAGCAGAACCGGTGCCTGATTGACCCGCCGAGCAGACAGAACCGCAGCCGGACGTGTTGACCAGATCCGTGACGGTGAGAGGTGAGTGGACTCATCAGGACCAGGCGGTCTGGTTGCAGGCAATCGCGCAACAGGTCACTGAAACAGGGTCAGATATCTGGAGTGATCAGGGTCCCCTACATGTGGCCCTGAGTGAACTATATATGGCCCCTAAGGCAAAAGATGAACACAATAAGATTGCCAGGATAGCAGCATATTTGTATTTATATATGGGAGCGATGCAGGACAAATGTGCTGACGGCCAAGAACTGGCAAATAGGCAACAGATGATGTTAGAAAAGGCCCAATCTGACCTGGTCTCTTCTGAGCAGAGGCTGCAGAGGAGCCAGGAGTCAGAAAATGATAGCAGACAGTACATCACTAAAATAAAGGAGGATATGGATGTGCTGCAACAGGAAAAGGCTGACCAGGATACCAGGTTCTGGCCTTGCAGAAGGAGTACCAAGAAGGTTTGGACTCCCTACTGCAGAGCCAGAAAAAGCTGGAGCAACAATTAGATTTCAATAGGGCATGTGCCGAGCAGGTAGTCACCCTGCAAAGCCACCTAGATAGGGAAAAAGAGGAAAGCAATAAATTGATTCTGAAGGACCTGGATACCCAGGCAGAGTTTGATCAGTAGCGCCAGAAAGCTGGTGCCTTCCAAACACAAAGGGACGACCTGGCGGCACAGATGCAGGCTCTTAGTCAGGAAAGGGATACCTTAGGCCAGGAAGTCTGCCACTTAAAAAGGAAAATGGAAGAAAATCACCTGGCCCTCCAGGGACTGGGTGACCTCCAAAAAGAACACCAGAACCTGTTAGAGCACACCAGGAGGGTGGAGGAGGCTCTGGCAAGAAATGAGCAGGCCAGTAGGGATGGGACTGAGGAGGTAATCCTCCTGCAGCAGGGACTGGCCCAGTACTCCAGGACCAATCAGGAGGCACAGAGAGAAAATGAGGCTCTCTGTCAGCACAATGATAGGCTCCAGCAACAGGTAGCCATGCAGGAGAGACTTATAGAGTCTAGTAAGGCCTTAACTGAGGAACTGAAAGCACAGGCTCTTGCATTGCAACAGGAAGCAGGGGCGGATAGAGATGATGTTTGCTGGGAAAGAGAAACTCCTGAGCATCACCTCAGGAGCCCTAGTACCAGAGGCCTTCATCTCTCCCAGTCCCTGGACTCTGCCACCCCCATGTCCCCTCGCGCACATGAGCCCAGGGCCACGGGGATGGCAGATTACTATCCAGCTAGAAGTATGGGGCTCATAGGCCAGTACCTCCCAGGAATGGATGGGCAGGCATCCGGGTATGGGCACCCAAGCACAGTGCAATTTAGTGGGGAACCCCAGGAGAGTAGGCCCATTAAGGGCATCCTGAAAACCTCTGCCCAGTTAGGTCAGTGGGGGGGTACCCATCAAATCCTGGCAGCAAGGAGGGGTCTGAAGACTTTGAGCATTACAGGACACAGGAGACCAGGTCCCCACATTCTGCCAGCCATTCCCAGGCTCGCAGAATTCGGGAAAACCTGGAAGATCAGACGGGCACCTCTGGGAGCAGCGCTTCTGAGTCGGAGGATGAATGGACCAGGGTTACCCGAACCAAAAAGGCCAATAAGGCAAAAAGGGCCTTGCTTAAGGACTCATTGAAACAAATAAAGGCAATAAGGAGTGTCATCACGCCTTATCATAAGAACGCCAAGTATTCTGTTTGGGAACACTTGGAGCTCTATGAGCAAATGATGGAGACTTTCCATTTGAAGGACAGCCAAAGCTGTATTCAATATGTAAAGTGGACCTTCTCACCAGAATACTCCAGTTTCTTTGCGGGGCTGGAGGATCAAAACCATTCAAGGTGGTCCACATACAGGGTGGCCATCTTGAAATATTTTTCTGTGCACAGAAATCCTCAAGAGGCTCGCAAGGCAGCCTACAATTTGCAATGTGGGGAGGATCAGTCCCCACAAGAGTTTGTGCAAGACTTAAAGCATGCTTTTGCGCAGACCACCAGAAGGATGCGCACGGATAGCCGAGAATTTATCAATACATTTTTCCATGCCTTACCCAAATACATAATGACCCAGCTCGTGAGAGATTTTCATGAGAAAAGATCTTTAGACTGTGTCATTGAACAGGCTACCCGGATCTATGAGGTGCAGAAGCCCATCAAAAATAAAAATAACGCGCCGAAAAACCCCAAAACCAACAGCACCCCTGCTGCTACCAAGGTGGCAGAGGTAAAGGTTGCCCCCGTTTTAGATTTGGAGATGCGGGGGCCTAAAAACCTGCCTGCACCAAATAATTCACAGCCCAGAATGCCCTCGGGCCAGTCACAGACAGGGAGTCGAGGAGGTAGTCCCACAAATGGGGTCCCCCGCTGCCCTGAGTATGTAAGTCCCTGCTACAAGGGAAACCGACCAATCCTGGGTTATGTGTGGACTCCTCCAGCCCAAGGGGGGGGATCCAGCCAAGCACCTAACCCAGGGAACTTCCCTCCCAATTTCCCACAGGAGGGCAGAAATTCTCCAAATCCTGGGCAGAACTTTTTCCCCAGGTATCCACCCAATTTCCAGCCCCAAAATCATCCATCCTTCTTTCCCCAATTCCCTGAGCCCAGACAACCTAATCCAGGAGAGGGGAGGCCAAGGGTAGAGGGGTACCAACATCTTCCCAACCAGGGGTACTACCAGAGATGGGATAGCTACCCTTCCCGGGATCAGCCAAGGGGAGAAAATAGAGCCCCGTATCAGCCTGAGCGGGTTTCATAACTTGAGCGCCAGGTCCAAAATATGGCACGGGATCTGGGTCACATACTGAGGGCTCAACAGCACCCTCATATGAGCATGCCACCCCAGAATGCCCCAAACTCTGGACCTGGTGCTCCAGAACAATGACGGGGGCAGCACCCCGATAACCCACCGGTTCCCAAGGAGGAGGCACAAGGGGAAGGGGGGTGTAAAGCCTTGGAAGAAGCTTCCTTCCCAACTTGTAAACAGCCCCTGGAAAACCAGGAACCGGAAACAAAATCTCCTACCCCTGAAAGCCTGCCTCCCAAGGAGCAGAGGGGGGGTAGGAGAAACAAAGGACCCAAACAGACCGACTTTGTGGAGGAGGTACAGGTCTTCCAATTTGAGGGAGAGGGATCCTCAGAAGATCCTGGGAAAAGGATCTTCTCCTTCAGAAATGGAGGAAATCCTCCCAAGGAAAAATGGGTCCCAAGGGATGCCAATTCAGACTGGGGAGATGTGGAGGCTGAACTACCGCCGCCCATCATCTGATCCCAGAACCGACAATACCAAAATCCCGAGGGTCAAACCCATCCTGATGACTGCCTCCAAAAAGGACGGGGCGGCCCAGAACCGGAATCAGGGGAACCCACAATGGCTCTGATCTCCAGTTGGCAACTTTTTCTTTCAGATTCCCAAGGCTCTCCACAGAATTCTGCCCAAATCGCTTCGCTAGCAATGTCCAAAACCAGAAGGTTAGCCCACCAGTTGTCCAAAAATGTGCATTATCTGTGCCCCCTTGAGGAGAAGGAGGGAAGATACTATGCCCCGGTACAAGTACAGGGGCAGGGTACAATTTTGGCACTGGTGGACACTGGATCCCAAGCTACCCTTCTGTCCAAAAGGGCCTTTGAGGAACTAAATGCAGGAAGGGGGTAGAACCAAATTCCTCTCACCTCTCTTCCTGGACAACTACAGAACTTTGACGGGAAGGAAATTCCCGTTGAGGGGACTGCAGACTTGGACATTAAAATTGGGCGACACAAGGTGAAACACCCGGTCATAGTAGTGACTCCAGAGGGCACCCCTTGTTTACTAGGGAATGACCTCCTGAGAAGGTTGTCACCCCTAATAGATTGTGTAAACAAGGTCCTCTGGACCCAGACTAGCCGACCAATAAAATTAAAACAGAGTGTCAACCATGTTAGTTTAAACAGCACCTGCCACATGGTTGAACAAAAATCTGACCAAGTAGAATTTCACTTCCAGAACAACCAAACTCCAGACGTGACAGTAATAGCAGTAGGACAACAGACTGGTGATGGGGGGGTCCTTTCTATTTCTGAACATCAACCTTCCTTCCAGTTTAAGGTGGTATTCCACACTGGAAGGAAACACCCTGAAATTCTTCACTAATCCACAATCAGAAACTCCCACTCCGATAGTCCAGAAAGATGTGAAATCAGCTCAGAGCCTGGCTGATATTCAGCAAATTGGAGAGCAGTTGTTCATCCCTGTTCAGTTAAATGATGGAAAGGACTCTGTCCCGAGTGCGTGTGAACAACGGTAAGAGCTTCATCAGCTAAGCCATGTTCCGCCAACTCCCAAAAGATCCAGCCATTCGCACATTCACACTGATAGACAAATGGGAAATGGACCTGGAAGCACCCAATTCCAAACATCTCCTGCCAAGCAGGTGTATGCTCAAAATCTCCATTGGCAACAAGAGCATAGTCCATAATTGTTGGGTTGTGCGAGACGTCACTGCCGCCTTTTACTTAGGCAGTGACATTCTCAATCGCTTTGCCATTAGTTTGGACCTAATAAACTTCAAAGCTTGTTCCCGATTAGCCAATAATCCCATGGGCTTTGATGATCCAGAAAAAGCTTTTAGGTCAGCTCAATTGCTACCTTATGCAGTTGAAATTCAGATCAAAGAGGAAGTCACCATCACAGAAAGATCCCGACAGTTCTCCCTGGAAGTGAAAGTTAAAAGAGGAGAACAATTGAAAAACCCTGAAGCTTATACCCATCTAAATGCTTCTCTCCAACAGCAAAGGTTAGGGGTAAACCCAACACCATTAGTCAACATAGAACATGACACCATTCCAATAGAGGTGGATAACAGCGACTTAAAGAGTATTACTCTAGCCGCAGGCACCATTATTGAAATGGCGACTGATGACCGACATTTCTCCATTGATTTAGGAAATGAACTGTTAGGACCAATTCCCAAGGACCGTTTTGACAGTGACAGTGAGGACAATACAACACCAGAGAGGATTTTCACCCGGCATGGGGGGAACTTCCTGGTGTACACTTCTTGCCCTTATGGTAAGGAAGATGTGACTTGTGACTTCAGGAGGGATGAGGTGATTTTCCAGGTCCATGAGGGCTGCCTTTCCCACCTGAAGCCTCCAGTCCAAATCAGCACTCTGACCAGGGACTTCTCAACCCAGATTGAGGAGGCCGCTTTGATAGCCAAACCAGAAGTCTTTCCAGGCTTCAGGCAGATGGTGGAAGAGAGAGTGAACCTAGCTGATGCCTGTGTGACTCTGGAACAGAAGCAAAAGTTGAAACAAATTTTCTTGGATTTCCAAGATCTCTTTGCGGTAGACTCATATGACTGTGGTCGCACCGAAATCCACACCACAACAATTCCCACGGACCCTGGAATGACTCCAGTGTTTGTTTAGTTTATTATTATTTGTAAGGCACACCATGCCCTGGAGCATCAGGGCGCACAGGACAAGAATATGCTCAACTTTGTTACAGGTACATGTACATAATCATAGTACATTCTACAATAAATAAAATATGTACAGGTACATGTGCATGGTCATAGTACAGTATACAATAAGCAAGAATGAGCAGGTCCAGACAAGAGGTGCTAAGGGTACAGGGATACTTAACAATGTGGAGGTAATATACAATGGAATAAGTACATTAATATACAATGGTGTAAAATACAGACCGAGGTATCAGAGCTGGGGCATGCAGGTGGATCGCCAGTAGGGACAGTCAGGTCAAGCAGGTGAGATGTCATTGGCTCTCAGCCACTTGGTCAAATTCTGCCTGAATTTCGCGAAGGGCTGGGGTTCTCTTATGTCATGTGGTAGGGAGTTCCAAAGCTGTGCTGCTTTGACTGCGAAGCTATGTCCTCCAATAGTGGCACGTTTAAAACGAGGGACATAGAGGCAATTCGCATTGACCGTTCTTGTTGGTCTAGGTGAGGTTCTTAAGTGTAGCCTGTCCATGAGGTAGGGTGGTGCCATGTTATTGAGGCACTTGTGAGTAAGGGAGGCAATTTTGAGTTGGATTTTGTCCTGAGTGGATAGCCATTTATATTCTCTTCTTATAGAGGAGATATGCTCTTTCCTTTTAATCTTGAGAACGGCTCTCAGGGCATTATTTTGTAGGACCTGGATTTTTTGGATAGTCTGTTTGTTAGCCCCAATGTAGAGACCATTACAGTAGTCCAGTTTGGACAGTATAAGGGCTCTGGCAAGCGTGATGCAGCTGTCTGTAGAGAGGAATTGCTTGCTGGCTCTAATGAGTTTGCAAGTATATGCTGTAGAAGAGGCCAGGGAGTTGACTTGTTTGCCAAAGTTTAAGGTGGCGTCAAGGTAAAAGCCTAGGGTCTTGACTTCTTTTGCTACTTTGATATTATTCCCGTCGATACTGAAGCTGGCATAGTCAGGGTTAAGTTTAGTTATGTATGTCGGAGTGCCTAGGATTATGAGCTCAGTTTTGTCGTCGTTCAGGCATAAGCCATGTGTGGCCATCCATGCCTGAACGATGCTGTAAATTTTATTCACTAAAGCCAGATCCATGACGTAATCTCCTGAAAGCGTAAGGAGGATCTGGGTATCGTCTGCATAGTTGGTGTAGGTGATACCCAGATGATCCATTTCGTCAAAGAGCGGCTTTGTGAATATGTTATAGAGGGTTGGTGATACACAAGATCCCTGGGGTACACCACACGTTATAGGGATCGGGTCAGCTGAGGCTGATGGAGAGAAGACTCTCATGGTGCGGTTATTCAAGAAGGATTTGATCCATAATATGGCCTCTTTGGAGAAGTGAGCAGCAGAGTCTAGGTGGCTGCATAAGACTGTATGGTCGACTAAATCGAACGCTGCTGAGAGGTCTAGCAAGAGGAGTAAGGCTGCTTGGCCATTGTCCCTACATTGATCTATTTGGGCCTTGAGATCGATAAGGGCAGTCTCTGTACCATGCTGGGGACGGAATCCAGATTGGCGGGTTCCGAGCAGGTGGTTGGATTCAAGGAAGTTTTGTATTTGCATGTATGCCACTTTGTCTAAGATTTTTAGAAGAAAGGGCACAGTCGTGATAGGCCTAAAATTGATGGGCATGGCAGGGTTGAGGGTTTGCTTCTTTAGGAGTGGCAGGACCCACGACTCTTTAAGATTTTTCGGTACAATGCCGGTGGTGAAGGATGAGTTGATGAGTTTAGTTATGAATGGCGATAGTTCTCTCGCAGCATCCTTAATTAATTGGGCAGGGCATTGGTCGCCTTTACAGTTGGACGGTTTAAGTCCCAGGATCACTTTTTCGACTTCAATGGTAGATACCTTGGAGAAGCAGAAACGTGTTATTTGTTTAGCTTTAAGTTGGGTGCTGGGGTTAGAGCGTCCTGAGGTGTGAGAGATGCTTTTTTGAGGGCGATTTTAGTTTGTAGGTTGACTACTTTGTTAGTAAAGGCAAACTGAATGTCTGAGCACCATTTTTTGTCCTTGGTGCAGTTTTCTCGGGGAATGATGGGTGTTTCCAGCTCTTTCAAGATACTGAACAGTTCTCTGACACTTGATTTAGATTGGGATATTCTGGTATTGTATGTTTCCTGTTTGGCTAGTAGGGTATCTTTTTTGTATTGGGATGATATCTTTGCAAGGTTTAGTTTGTTTTCTACTGTAGGAGTAAGTCTCCATTTGGATTCTAGTTTTCTTTTGGTTAACCTGAGGTTTTTTAGATGGGGGGTGAACCATGAGTTGAGATGTTTTTTCGGTTTGCTAGTCCGTAATTTGAGCGGTGCTATGTGATCAAGGGCTGAGTTCATAGTTTCATTGAATTGATCAACTAGCATATCAGGCGCCGTGTTGGCTGGGAGCGAGTTTAGTTGTGGTAGTATGATTGGCACCAATTTTTCCGTGGTTATTAGCTTTTTGTTTCTCGTGGGTATAGGAGGGGCAGGTGTGGACTTGGCTGTGGCTAAGTTTGTAGCTACTGTAAATAGTAGTAGAAAGTGGTCCATCCAGATCTGGGGAACGGTGTCTGTAATGGTTACTCCACAGTTGTGATCAGTTATCCAGTCAAGGATGCGACCTTTATTATGAGTGGGACAGGTGACTCTTTGGGCAAAGCCCAGCTCTTTTAGGATCAGAGCAGTAGCTGTGGACTGGGTGTCTTTAATATCATTGTAGCCGATAGCAGCACAGTTAGATTTAGCTTTAGCAATTAACCTGAAGATAGGGAGTTGCGGAATGCGAATCAAGGCACAGCTAGGTTCAGCTTTAAACTAAAGGTATGCCATTGTAGAATGCGACTAAAAACCAAGACATAGCTAAATTCAACTTTAACGTAAGGTATGCAGTTGTAGAATGCGACTGAAAACATAGCTAAGTTCTAAGTTCCATTTTAGCGACTAGAAACATATCACTAAATGCAATTTTAACCTACAATTGAAATGGTCTGTAAGCGACCTTAAGGCACAACCCAATTGAAATGGTCTGTAAGCGACCTTAAGGCACAACACAATTGAAATGGTCTGTAAGCGACCTTGGGGCACAACACAATTGAAATGGTCTGTAAGCGACCTTAGGGCACAACACCATTGAAATGGTCTGTAAGCAACCTTATGGAACAACACAAATAGGGTTGCTGCGGCAGGGTCAATTAGGTAATAACCCCAGAGAGGGCTGACCTAGTGCGGCTTGGAGAGTATGCATAGCAGGCCAGCAGCACCGTAGCAGGATCCTATAAATGGCTGCAGATGGCTCAGGTCTATAGACTATAATCTCAGGCAGCACACAAGGCATTGATCATGGCGGAACATAGCAAGATGAGGTAACAATAGGTGCAGCCACCTAAGTTCAAGAGTTAGCGAGTGTCATAGTGTAAGGCTAGTGGTACAGGCAATACAGAAGTTTAATGGAGAGCATGCAGATCAGGTTGGGCAAACAGGTAGGTGCGGTCAAGCATGCAGGCAGAGCATACAAAAATGATGGTAAAGTGTTTACAGTAAAGAGGGATGCAACATGGCAATTCTCAACCTACCGACAGTGCTGTCGACGGGAAGGCTGCGAAGGGGGGTAGGACAGAGGTATGTATCAAGGCGTTGAGCAGTATCAAGGTGCACGTAAGGTAGGAGGGCACGAAGGTGCAGAGCAGTTGCGCTTGATGCTGTGCATGGATTAGGAGGAAGGGGAGCAAACATATGCAGTGCAAAGTAGCGTTGGGCACAGATACAGCATGCAATAAGGCATGAGTGCACGAGAATGGCAGTAAGAAGCTTATGGTAACAAAGCCTTATCAAGAGTCAAGGCAGTTCATTTTACCCACGGGCTGCGTAAGCGTTTGTGAAGCAATATCGCTTGCCTCTCGCATCCATGGAGTCCCTTACTGAAATAATTAAGAACCTTGAGTCCTGGGGAATAATCCGTCCAGTCCACAGCACTTTCAATAATCCGGTGCTGGGAATATTAAAGACAAATGGCCACTGGAGACTCTGCGCCGACCTTAGGGAGCTCGACAAACAGGTCCATACTTCCCGATGGCCTCTGCCCTACATTGACCAAGGGCTGGCCCAGATTCAGGGGTCACAGGTATTCACAGCAATAGACCTGACCAATGGATACTGGACCGTGCCTGTCAGTAGGGAGGACCAATACAAACTGGCTTTTACCTTTGGGGGCCAGCAGTACACATGGACCCGGACTCCCTTCGGATACCTCAATTCTGGCAATGAATTCAACATTTTCTTACATAAGGCCATGCCCGACCTGGGTGCGATGGGTAACCTGGCTTATGTAGATGATGTCCTCATCAAAAGTTCATCTGTGGAAGAACACATAGCGGAGATCTGTTATGTTCTGATGCAGTTGAGGGCCGCCGGAGCAAAACTTTCCTTTCAGAAAGCACAGTGGTGTAGAACCCGTGTTAATTTCTTGGGGCATGAGATTACTCCTCAGCTATGTGTTAAATTCTTTGGTCTTTGTTTTTGAACTCCTGAAATCTGAAGTTCAAATTCAATCTGGGTCTATGATGGAATTAACGAAAGAGGTAGCCGCATTGGACGGTTCCATAGCAGGTTGCTGCAATGCCGTTAATTCATGTGTTTTGCCGAAATTACAACTGATGCAACTGGAGTTTACCAAACAAAGTTTGGATATCTCTGCAATACACAGGTCCATTGCAGACATTCATAAATCCAAAGAGGCCGATAGATCCTTAAAACAGGATCTGTTGAACCAACTCCAATTGCATAATCAAAACTCACAGGGACATGTGGGAACAGAGTCTACGGAGGCAGATCACACAAATGATTGTGAATCATCTCTTTCAGCATCCACATTGGAAGAATTTATGAGACTGGCAAATATGAATGAGGATCTTTTCCATGCAGTCCAAATGGAAAAATCCTTATCAACCAATATCAGCAGTCAGCTGGACTCTCAAGAGGCTGTAGTAGAAGAAGTTGGACCTATAAGTCCACATCAAGGAAGAAAGAAAATGAGGAAGAGGGCAGCAAGAAGGGCCAAAAGAATTAAAGAAAAAACAGCACAACGGAAAAGGGATAACTTACAAAAAAAGGCAAAGAACCAGAGTAAAGTAAAGCAAAACAAATCGGTTACTAACCTATTTGTAAAGAGAATTGGAAACAATAATTTGGCATCCACAGAGGTTGAGCAGAAGATCGTTGAACCAACACCCCCCACTAGCTCACTTAAGGGGGGGGGATCTACAGAGAAAACGTAACCACGAAAAAATCCCTCAATCTGCTCATGACAATATAAAAATATCGGGCACTATTGAAGACATGGCCGAACGCAACATGCTCACGAAGGGATCCCAAACAGAAAACCTCCCGGATAAACCGGATGTAGCCCATGTACCATCTAAACCAAAGAAGTCAATACCATTGGCCCCCATCTTTTTGAAAGGTAAACAAAAGATGAGGGCAAATGTGCCACCGAATGCTGGTGAAAATGTGGTGGTGAGGCATCCTAGCATGAAGATTGCGCCAATCTTCTTGAAGAAAAAGAAAAATAGTGCCCGTCAGAATTTTGATGAACTGAGTGACTGTGAGTCAAATAATAGTGTAGATGCGAGTATGCGAGCCAGAGCCCAACCATACTCACCACTAGATGCTTTGGGAAAAGTAATTTCGCATAGTGAGTCACAGAGCTCACAGCGTCTGGAGGCAGAGCCGGCAGTGAAAACGAGAAACACAAGTGACACCATGGAAGTAAGATGGAATAGTGGGGAGGATGCAAAGGCCCATAGATCTGAAATCAGGAAAGCAGTAGATGCTTACATGCAAGGCCTCTCTATTCCTCCACTCATAGACCCAACATCGTTAACCAACCACTGCAAATCACTTAATGATGTTGAAAAAATCGTGGGACTTGTGAACAAAGCACAGAAGGGAAGTGATAATGGATGGTCTGTCCCAATGATCCAAGGAGCAGCAGTATCAGTGACTACAGCCGTAAATTCAAATGCAAACACTTTAAGGATCCCCACTCCTGTAGCCGATTCTGATTTATCTACCTCTCCACAATTGGGCCTACCTACGGACTTTTCAAAGGATGTATTAACACTGATTAAACATGCTCTAGGGGACTTGGCTCCGAATTTGAAAGAGAAAAAGAACAATGTGATCCCTACTAAGAGTGTTAAAACACAAGATATGTTGGGAATGGGAAAAGTCACTCCTCGAGTGGCACTGTGTTCTATGATTGTGAAATGCAGACCAGCCCCATGCACGCAATATGATCTGAACAGAAGAGCGATACTAGCAATTTTTTCAGATATACCGTTGCTGGAAGACATAATTTCAGCAGATTTGACCTTGGTGGAATTTATATCAAATCAGAACTTAAATGCAGTTCGAGTGTGGTTCCAATCCAGAGCAATTCGTAATCTGGTATGGCAGGCGAAGAACTCATTATTTGATCTGGGTTTTTTACTTGACACAGAAATGGATACCGTATTAGAACCTAATATGTCAAGCAATGCAGAACCCATGCCAAGGGCAAAAATTGTCGCAGCAAATGGTCAAGATTTAAATCAATTGTCAAATGTTAGGAATTTGTGTGCATGCAATTGCAACAGCAACTCAAATTAGCTATCTAATTTGACAAAGTTAACCCCTCTTACTTTGGTCAGCTGGAATTCGCGGGGTTTTAAACATTTGCTGAATAATAATGAGAGTGGCCTAGGCAAATTTGACATAATTTTGCTGCAAGAGACCTGGTTACTAAGCCCCATACTTTGGTCAGGATATCAAATACATCTGAATCCAGCCAGGAAGCGCATTATAGGCAGACCCACTGCGGGTCTGCTGGTAGCGTTGAAAGATGATCCGGGAACATCGTCACAGTTGTGGGCCATGCCGAATACTCATATGCTACTTGTAAGGGCAGTGATTAACGGTGACATCTACGCAATTCTGAATATATATTGGAATCCAGCAGCTATTACCACTGAGTGTTTCTTTAGGGATTTGAATATGATATTTGACATTGTATCTGCGGATGATAAGATCCTGTACTTCATCTTAGCAGGGGACTTGAATATGAATTGCTTAGCAACAAACGGGACACACAAGAGTGAAAAACTGTTACAATGGAACACAATGGTTACTCACAGAAACTTGCAAATGCTGAATGGAGCATTTAACACAGATATGCCCCCTGCACCAACTTGGAAGAGAGGAAATTCTACATCCACAATTGATTACATATATGTAAATTGTCCCTTATGGTCAGCAATGTGCCCCTTTTGTGTGTCCTCATCTGTGTTAAGTGACCATATTATGTTGTGTGCTAGTTGGCAAGTAATGGCCAAAACTAATGATATCAAACCTAAGCCAATAGGAGGTGGTTGCATTGTGGTAAATGGTGGTAAGAATCGACTCTGATGGTCAGAGAACGCCTTGTGGCACTTCAATCAAATTTTATACGACTCAACTAACTCCATTAACTGGCAAACTTCAAATATAGGATTAACATATAGCAACGCAATGCAATTGTACAGTCAACAGAAGGTGGTGAATTCCAATCGAGAAAGTCATATCCATGTTTTTGATAGCTCCATATTCATTAGGAAGAGAGTTTACCGTGCTAAGGTAAGAAGTTTAGCAAGGCTTCCTCTCTCCATTAGATCGGCTCTCACTAAAAAAGCCCGCCTGGGTTATAATAACTGGGTCAAAGGACATCGAGCAAATCTTTATCAAAAAGATGGAGCCATTATGTTGTCGACTCTGGCTGATAAAAACATCTCAAAAATGTGGGCAATACTAAATCAAACTAATAATGTCCGCCAGTTAGATCTCCAAACCTCAGTAGTTGAGGTACATCAGTGGGTAGATCATTTCCAATCCCTATATGCCTTACCCATAAACACGGGCTTGACACTAAATGCACAACAAGTGATGAGGTTATGGTTGCATACTGATCAGAAGGAAATAAAACACCTAATTATGACCTCTAGCAACTCGTGCGCAGTAGGCCCCGATGGGATTTCAAATGCCCTGATGAAAAAACATCCTGAAGTTTGGAGCTCAATTCTCTACAAAATATTCGCTGCAATAAATAAACATCAAAAATTACCTAAAACATGGACGGAAGCCGTTACAATTCCGATTTACAAAAAAGGTGACCGCCAGTTACCAACGAGTTATCGCCCAATTTCTTTATTGGATGCTCCGGCGAAAATATTTTGTAGAATAATATTAAAAGAGCTTAATGAGTGGGTAGATCAAAACAGCCTAAGAGATTTATTTCAGTCAGGCTTTGTTAAAGGCATGGGCACAATACCGAACATTCTAGCCCTTTCGATGATTCAATCGGAGCAAGCTGATGGTGGACTCCCCTTGTATCTGCGGTTCATCGACTTCAAATCCGCCTTCGACTTCATTGATAGAGACATGTTAATAACTAAACGTAGACAACATCGGTGTCCAACTTCTCTTATAAACCTAGTGACATTGTTACACACCTCTACATCCATGCGAGTTAAATTAAATATGGGCGGAAGATTATCACCAGCTATCCATACCTTTAGAGGAGTGAAGCAGGGTTGTGCTCTTGCCTCTTTTCTATTTAACTTCTTCATTCTGGATATAGGCCCTGTACTAAGGAACTGCGTAACAGATGCGCCTCGCATAGGAACTCAAAGGGTTCCCTATTTACTATACGCAGATGATTTGGTACTATTATCCTGCACACCTATAGGCTTACAAAACATGTGAAGTGGGAGAATGGAAGACCAGGCTCCCGTCCTTCACCTCTCGCGCTTGGCCTAGAGGGTCACGGCCCAGACACCCGCCGCGGGAAGAGTTTGTCCATTTACCAGACGACCAGGTACCCTGGTACAGGAACATACGGATGTGTCCACCTGCCTGCCCAACAGCCCGCACTGGCCATGCCGACCCCTGCGGATCGGATCAGATAGACTAAAAACCACACATCGTTAGAGATGCCATGACGACCTAGACAACGGGAAGCACATCTGTACAAGTATACACACTTAACATTTCCACACCAATCTACACGAAGAACATACTCAGTGCTCTGACGTAGGCGACAGGCATATTCACGGACGTGCATCTTTATTATTTTTACATAGGCTTTCAGAATGCAGAAACGCAAGATGCATCATGAACTCATCTATAACGCTTGCTCACGCTTCCCTTGAAACCCGTTACCACCATGAGAGGTATAATGGAAACACGATACTGGTCATGGAAATGTATGCTACTATAATCTAAAGCACCTATGCACCAAACAGACTACTTAAGCACCAGGCCCGAGTAGGCCTCAAACAAGAGCTCCCGTGGACATTAACAAAGCAAGAGTCAGGTTGCTGATCCTGCAGAAAGAACCCGATGGAGCAACCAGCCAAGGTCGCAATGTTGCAAGCCCACATCCAAGAACAAATCATCAAAGGCACGATGTTGCAACCTCGTACTCCGCGTACCAACGTTAAAGTCATATCTACAAATTAAACCAGACACACAGTGGAAAAGCAATATTAATTGTGCAGAATTCTGCCTCAAACACGGTCCCGCCTCACGTGACCAAGCCGAATCTGACGAGATGCCAAAACCCAGGAGAGAAAAGGCGTCTGGGTCCCTCACTACGAGACATAGGCCGAGACACTTGAAAGGCTCAATGGACACCTGCTACAGTGGGAGCGGTCAGCGGGAGCGGTCAGCCTTCCACCTATGAATAAATCCTCACATTGTCTGCACGTACCCATATTGAAACATTGTTGCAAACACAGGTACACCGAGAGCTGGGAACAACGGTGGTCCCAGGCTGGGGAGCTCACGGATGCACCAATCAGAACATGGGGCTCTTATCTCAGACGTCAGTAACATTAGCCAATCCTCAGGAGCCTTCATGTAACAATTCTTATGTATCCAATTATAGGGACAACCCAGATATACCACCTGACTACACCTTGTCCACTAATATCATTCTCTATATGTGTACTATACTAACCCTACCACTCGAGCAACCAATTAAGAGTGGCGATAGGTTTTTTGTTAACTTTCTGAAGTGACGCAAGTAGCGCGTCATAATGCAGTAAAAAGGGCCTGCGAGCCCCACGATTATGTGTGTGTCAGGACGGACGCGTACGCTCCTTGACCCATCCCTGCCGTTTTGTATAAATAAACAGCAGAGTCGCCTTGCTCCTTGTGTGCGTCTCATACTCTATCTCATCTGGGATATACGGGAGGAGTTGGGGCCTCCCTGCCCGGAGGTCTGCGGACGGCCCGGCCGACCCCGGCAGAATTTCCCCCCGACAAGTTGGAGGCACTGCTGAGATCTCTTTAAGATCAACTTTTATTTTTAGTTTTTCCAGGCACTCCCGTTGCGAGGAGGCCCGGCGGCGCGGCCCCCTCTGCCGTTGCCCCCTTCTGAGGACTACAGTACCATCGCGGAGCCGCGAGAAGACCGGACAGCGCAATCCGGATATTGGCCCTCGGGAGCCGGTTGAGAAGTATCCCGCCCGCGGTCGGCGAGTGTCCAGACGTGGTCCAGACGAGGGGAGGTGGCGAGCCGCTTGGAGGGTGCACGCAGTCGAGCGGCCCTGCATCGAGAGAACTTGGTGAGCATGACACGCACAACAAGCAATGCGAAATTGTGAGGGAGGGGGAGGAAGTAAATAAGGGAGGGGGGAGGTATTGTAGAGATGTGCGGCGAAGGTTTAACTGAGTGTTGCTAATGGAATGAATGATAGGAAAACGAGTGCGAGAACAGTCGGCTAACGTTACGCGAAAGAGGGGGGCGGGGCACGAAAACATCACGTGCAGCCGCTCGTAACAGTCAGCTAACGTTACGCGAAAGAGGGGGGCGGGGCACGAAAACATCACGTGCAGCCGCTCGTAAGACCCTGATGGTCTAAATTGCGACTAAGTGTGAGGGTGGGTGTGTGTGGTTTCCTACGACTTGACATTTATTGATCAATGAGTAGATGAGGTTCCCTATTGTTCGAGCAAGAAACTCGATAGGTAGATGACGTTTCCCTGTGGGCGGTAGCTAGTTACATAGTTGCCCAAAACGGAAGATAATTGGCTTGTTAAGCCCTCCTGTTAAGGGGCGTATCACACGCGAGGCGACGCAGCGTGCGCAGTCCGGTTATATTATTGATGAGATTACCTTGTTCCAGGAGAGACAGGAAGACAGCTGTAGGGTTAGCGGGTAGATTGCAAGTGTATTTTGAACTTAAAAAACATAACAAGAATATACCAGTAGCTCGAAGAAATCAGTGACGTCACCAGTAGGGATTTAATAGGATATCGCGAGCACAAGGAATTTTGGGTTTGAGAGTGGTGGGGAAGAGAAGCATGATAAAGGAGCTGGTACGGAGATAAACTATAAACCAGTGGATCGAAAACAAGGGGAAAGGGGCGTGGCTGCGCACGGAGAACGCCGGCCACGGCAAGTGTAAACGGGGGAGGAGAACGGAGAAACAGGACGACTGTATAAGATCATCGTAAGGGGTACGCAGCCGCAGGGGGCTGCGTGCGCTTCGGCCGCAGGGGGCCGTAGGGGAAGGAATATAATATAACATCATATTTATTATTATTGCATAATTTGTCAAAAGGATTGTCGAAAGTCCCCACATTTGCGGGGCGAGGTAAGCAATACAAGGTTGTATATCGTAAACTGCTAGTAAGGGGAAGGGTAACAAGGGGAGTGAATTTATGTCATACGGGAGAGGGTCGGGAGGGTGGGGGAACACCCTCACTACCCCACTACAGCACATATGCACCACACTGCCACCACATAGGGAGAAGTTAATTAAGTACAGCATAGAGTGGACCCAGGGGACAGATAACAAAATGTTAACACCATGGCCGCCTAATGGTAGTTTCGATCCATATGCCCAACATTCACTACTGAACCATCTGCACAATACATACAAGGGGAAGAAGTTGGCAAACCATGTGGAGGTGTTTAACTTATGGAGGATGTTCCAGGGGTCTCGACCAGGACCAAATGGAATGTTCACTATGGGGGAAACACCGGAAGAAAAGGAGATTAAGAAAGAAGGAACGGGTGGGGAAAAGGAGTGCGAAAGCACAAAGAATACGGGGAACGAAAGACAGGGAGGAGAAAAGATTGATAAATCAGACGACATAAAAAAGGAACCGAGCAATGGGATACCCATAACACCGGGAGTGAAAACAGAGGGAGGAGGGTTGTACCCTTTAAGAGAATTAGGAGAAATAGCAGGACAGTTAAGGGCGGCTGAAGGATACTCAAACCCGGCATACAGCCCTCCACCATATGTGGCTCATGGGAAGATACCAATGGGGGACAGGAGGATTAGAGAAGAGCAGACTGTAGAGATAGGAAACGATGAGTGGATAGCTGCACAGATATTGTTGAAATTACGAGGCTCACTAACTGGAGAAGAAAGGGAGGCGGTAAGGAGAACAAACGAGGATAGTGCCAGAGAGAGTGAAATGAGGGGAGAGGAGCTACTACGGCAGAAGGAAGAGATTTTGGAGGAAAGATTAGCAGAACTAAGGGATGAGCAGAATGAACTGATCAAACAACTTGAGCGGGAGGAAAGAGAGAGAGTGAGGAAAAGGAAAGAAGGTAAGGACGAATTGGAAAAATTAAGGGAACGAAGTGAGGAACAAAAGAGAGAAGCTGAAAGGGTAAAAGGAGCAGCAGATAGGGTATCAAGAGTAGTGCTGAGAGAGAAGAAGAAGGAAGAAGAAGAAAAGGAAAAAGAAATCGAAATATGGAGGAGGAGGATAATATCAGAGGCAACTAAGAAATATGAAGAGGGGAAGGTAATACAGAGTATAGTAGAAAGAGAAAGGGTGAAATGGGAAAGGAAGAAAGAGGATGAAAGGATATTGGAACAGATGAGCAACGAAGTAATGGAGGAGTTGAAAAGGAAAAGGGAGGAAAATAGTAGGGAAATGGAGGAGAGGAGTGAAGGAGGAAGAGAAGAGAGGGGTTGGGAGAGTGAAAGATGGGGAGATGTATATAAAAGTAGAGAGGTAGCAACAACATCAGCACAAAGGGGAACAGTTGGTAACAACGGAAAGGGAGAAAGAGACCTAATAGACTTAAAAACAGTAACAATAAAAGGAAAAAAGGCAGAGTGGGGGGTGCCATTTATGAATGATTTTTGCAGTGAGGAGGAAGGAGGAGTGGAGAAGGATGGAAGGAAGAGTGAAAGGGAAAGTTTAGATAAACTATACCTTACTAGAACAAACATAGATTCGCCCTGGATGAGTAGAAGATGGGAGGAGCTGGAGAGAAGTAAGGAGGAAGTGAAAAGAATAGGGGAAACACAAACCAATGAAACCACGCCACCCACATCACCATCGCACCCTCCCACGTCACGCCCTACATGTTCAACTACCGCGCGCTCTCTGCACAGAATAAAGCTTGCGCCCTTCATGAATGAACTTACACCTTATGCATGTCGGCTTAGGGACCTCCCTAGTCGCAGGCAAGACAGACAAATAAACATACCCATATTGAACACAGGAAATGATGAAAAAAGGGGAAAGGAAGAAGAGGGAGGTAGGAGCAGAGGTAGTAAGGAAGAATTTGGAGTAGTAAAAGAAATGGGGGAAGAGGAGGGGTGTGAAGACTCAACATTATGGAGCGTAAAGGGTGACACAAGACAGAATTTAATGCCACTGCTGGAGAGAGGAGGGGTTAGACCACAGTATGTACCTTGGAAACATACGGATAAGGAAAATATAAAATGTAGGCTCCCATCACTAAGTGGAGGTGCGGGTAAGTGGATATATGAAATGGAAAAACACACCGCAGGACAGAAACTAGCAGTAGGAGATGTGAAGGGCCTGTTAATATCAATATTAGGGGATAGAGCGGATGACATTTGGAAAAGAGCGGGATTCCATGGGGTAACAATAACGAACACATCGCATGATGGGGCACCATTTGCAAACTGCAGACATGCGCTATGGCAGGCACTGAGAGTGCAGTACCCAGACACATCAGCCATTACTTCCCGTAAGATGGGTGAAAATGAGGATCCTGTTGATTATATCCAGGATGTTCAAGAGAAGTGGCGCATGGAAACTAGAGAACAATGGGACAAAACACCAGCCATATTTTATCATATACTAGTACAAGGGCTCCCAGAAGGAGTTCAAAAACAACTAAAGAAAGTAGTGGGGATGGAAGCAAAACCATGGCCAGAAATACAACTGACTATAGTACATCACTGCAGAACATGGCAAGGAAAAATGAAACAAAAGGAAGAGGATAGGAAAACAGAAGAGGCCAAATTAGTACAGAAAAAACTTACTAAATACACAATGGAAGGGGCACTAATAACTACGCCCACACCAATGGCCCAAAGCCCAACGCAAGTAGTGGCTGCACAAGATCCCGCACAAATAACGCCTCCACAAGGTGTAATACAGCAAGTGCCGCCTCTGCAATTACACGCACCAAACATGGGAGGAGGGTACCCAATGCAAGGAACTGGGTATTATAGTTATAACCGAGGGAGAGGAGGGTTTATGAGGGGGAGAGGATATGGATATAATACCCAACAACAGGCTGGGGGACTAAGAAATAACTACCCCACAGGGCAACCCGTATACCAGGACAACACAGGGAGCTTCCCATGGCAAAACAGGGAACCACCCGTGTGTTGGAGCTGCGGACTATTAGGACACATGTCACGTACATGTAGGGTCAGGCCAGGAACACCAGCATGGAATGAACAAGCACAACCTAGGACATTACAAGAACAGCAGGGCATACAACAACAGCAGACGTCACAAAAAGGGAGTGACCCACAACAACAAACAACACAACAGCCACAAACCTATTCACTGCCACAACAACAAATAACACAGTACCTGCCACCGCCACAACAACAAGTAGCGTTAATACAACCACCACCCCAAAATGAACGAACACAATTGGGTGGGGTGACGGTGTTGGGACACAACCCTTACACAGGGAATGGCCAATCATTGTACCCCCAATAGGCCAGCCCACAGACGGCCTTGGTGTGTCCCATCCTGTCAGTAACACCTAATAGTGCGGAGGAACCACGCATAGAGGTAACGATAGGTGACAAAAAATTATAATTTCTTGTTGACACCGGGGCAACCCGGTCTTGCATAAGGGAAGGTAAATTTAAGATGTCAGGCGAAGCCATGAACACCCAAGGATTTTCTGGGGCTAAAGGGTTGGTTCCATTTACTGATAATGTTCCCTTATCTATTGGAGATTATGATCTGTCAGTTCCACTCTTGTATTATAGTGCCTCACCAGTAAATATACTGGGGAGGGACATAATGAATAGGTTGAACATGACGATCTCCTTTACAGAGGATGGCATAATTTGCTCTACTCCAGGGATTAACATGCTCGCAGCACGACAGATTTTGCAAGCATACTGTGGACAGACAGCGATTAGGGCGGAGCCAGTAGATGGCGAGATATTCCAATATGGCACTGACATGGCATTTGCATGGATGCCAGGGATAGAAGGGAAAATATGGAGGAGACCAGCAGCCTATCTATTCCGACCAGAAACACCAGGTAATGAACTAGAAGGGAAGGTGTTTGTAGTGGACATTGAGAGCATTATTGCAACAGCTGATTATGTTGCTGTGCACGCCCAAGATAAAGAAGGGAGAGCATGGAGGGCGGTGATAGCACTAGCAGAAGGATGTAGGCTGACCCAGGTGTCAGATGAAGAGCTGTTCTCAGAAGAAAAGGAAGAAAATGAAATGGTGTTCATGATGAGTGTAGAAATATGGCTAAGAGTGGCTCACAAACAAGTAGCACAGAAAATTGCAATGGCACTTGAGGCACCCGCAGGCACCCCAGTCCCATTTTTTAAGGAGGATATGTCAAAGGTGCCCAAATCATTATGGACTATTAGCCCTTATGACGTGGGATGCATAAAAAACATAGGGGGTGTAAGGATAAAATTGAAAAAAGGTGCGATACTACCAAGAGTTAAACAGTACCCATTGTCAAAAGAGGCAGATGAGGGCATATTTGAAACCATAACGGCCCTTATAAACAATGGCATATTGGTCCCCTCAGAATCACCATGTAACACAGCTGTGTACCCGGTGCGCAAGGCTAAAGGGGGGTCTTGGCGCTTCATACAGGACCTCAGACCCTTGAACAACATAGTAGAAGCAGAGTATCCAGTAACAGCAAACCCGGCCACAATATTGTGTGGCATTCCAGCAGAAGCATCACGATTTACAGTGATTGACCTTAAAAATGCTTTCTTCTCAATACCATTACACCCAGACTCACAAGATTTGACAAGCTTCACTTACCGAAATACAAAGTGGAAACATACCAGATTACCACAGGGGTATTGTGAATCACCCTCAATTTTCAATAGAGTAATACAGATGGATTTGGGTAACGTTGAGGTGGAAAGCACAGTGTTACAGTATGTGGATGACATAATAATTTGCAGTACAAACGAAAGTAAATGTAGAGAGGACTCTTTAAAAATGTTGACGATACTGGCAGAAAAGGGGTACAAGGTAGACATGGAAAAGATACAATACTGTCAGGAACAGGTACTTTACATTGGTCAACTGATATCCCAACATGGAAGAAGGATTGCACCACAAAGAGCACAGGCCATCTCAAGCACTCCCGTGCCACAGACTGTGAGAGAACTGCAGCAATTTCTGGGGCTGTGCAACTACTGTAGAGCATGGGTATTTGATTACAGCTCATACATAGGACCCCTGCTTGAGGGTTTGAAGGAAGCAAATAAAGGGGAGAAAAAGTTGGGATGGACTATGGAAATGAGGGAGGCATTTGACGAATTAAAAGACGCGATATCAACTGCTCCAGTACTTGCATCCCCAGACTATGAGCGGCGCTTCTTTATATTTTCACATTGCGACTCAGCAGTGATGAAAGCAGTATTGGCCCAAAAAACTAGCATGGGCTATAAACCAGTAGCATTTTACAGCGGTCACTTAGACCCTATAATGTTAGGCCACTTCTCTTGTGAACAAGGTCTTGCTGCAGCTGCTTTTGCAGTAGAAAAAGCATCAGCAATAACTATGGGGTGTCCAACTACACTATTTGTGGAACATGCACTATTTGCGATATTGAATAAACCTAAGTCCACGTTAACGACACAGAGGGCATCAGGTTATGAGATTATTTTGTCTAAAGCTGAACTGGCAATTGTTAGATGTAGCACGGTTAACCCTGCAAGGTTCCTAGCAGAAGTAATTGAAGAGGGAGATTACGCCCACGACTGCACCCAAGTAACTGAAATATACTCATGTACTAGGAAAGTTGAAGAAAACGCACTAGAGGGAGGTGAGCTTTTGTTTATTGATGGGTCATCAACTATTGATCAAGGAGATGGGATACGAAGGACTGGGGCAGCAGTAGTAAAAATGATGGAGGCGCCGGTGTGTGTGGCTATGAAGTGTGTACAATTACCACAGCACTACTCTGCTCAAGCGGCGGAACTCGTTGCACTAATATTGGCATTAAAGGAAAGTTTTAATAAAAGAGTAACTATATATTCCGACAGTGCATATGTTACATCCACTGTCCACTCAGGGCTATCAAAATGGAGAAGGAGAGGGTTTAGGAGAGCTGATGGCACTCCAGTACAACATGCCCTCTTGTTGGCTGAACTAATTGAAGTAATAAACGACCCCCAAGAACTAGCCCTAGTAAAATGCACCGCACACACCAATGGAGAAGACTACGTTTCAAAAGGAAATGCAGCAGCAGACGCACATGCGAAATATGCTGCATATTTTGGTGAGATATGGAACCCCACAGACTCACAGAGAGGGAGAGGGAGGGGAATAGCGAGGGAGATGTTAATAAGAGAAGGGTACACCCATCTCCCAGCAACACAGATTATGGAGCTGCAAGCGGCTCCACCAATGGCCGAAAAAGAAGTATGGGTGAAAAGAGGATGCACAATGTCACCAACCGACGCACTATGGCGCCAGGGTGGCACTGGGAAAGTTGTAATACCGTTGGCACTGTTAAATACCGCCTTGAGCCAATTACATCACCCTGCCCATACAGGCAAGGAAATAATTGCAGCACGAATTAGAGAAGATTGGTTTTGTCCCGAGTTAACCTCCCATGTGTCAAATTTTATCAGCAATTGCCTCACATGTCAACAGTTTACGGCCGGTCATACTCTAAAAGTGATAAGAGGTACAATACCCCGGCCAGAAGGACCTTTTCGGCACCTTCACATTGACTATGTTGATATGATCAACATCTGTCAAGGCAATAGGTATATGATTGTAGTAGTATGTCCATTTTCTAGGTGGATTGAAGCAGGGCCCTGTTCACACCCTGATGCGTTTAGAGCAGCCAAATTCATAGTAAGGGAGGTCTTCCCCAGGTGGGGAGTGTGCGAGGTGTTAAGATCAGACAACGGCCCCCATTTCGCAAATGAAATGTTCCAGCATATTACATCCCTGCTGAACATTAAACACAAATTTGCATGTGCATACCACCCACAGGCTAATGGTGTATGTGAACGCCTGAATGGCCTATTGAAGGAGGCAATTGCTAAAATACAACAAACAACAAAGAAAAGTTGGTTGTATTGCCTTCCGTTAGCATTGTTTGAACTTAGAAACAGGCCAGGGTCCGACCACCACCTCACCCCTCACGAAGTGGTTGTAAACAGCAGAGTCGCCTTGCTCCTTGTGTGCGTCTCATACTCTATCTCATCTGGGATATACGGGAGGAGTTGGGGCCTCCCTGCCCGGAGGTCTGCGGACGGCCCGGCCGACCCTGGCAGAATTTCCCCCCGACACATGTTAAACCAATTAGGCTCATATACAACAGCGAATAACCTTGTGATCAATACAGCCAAATCCCAAATTCTAGTTTGTAATAATAATTTTTTAAAAAAATATCATTTCGAGTGGTCCCTTCAAAACTGTGTATTAACCAAAGTCGTCACGTATAAATATCTCGGAATTTACATTGAACACAAAAAAACCCTAAGTACTACGACAACTGAAGCTAGGGTTAAATTAAGCACCTTGATTTCACAATCGAAAATCATTCTTAGAAGATACGGGAAATTCACAGTGAAACATATTGTACACTTTTATAAGGCCAAAGTAATTCCAATTCTGCTATACGGTGTCGAGGCCTTGGCACCACAAACACGTAAATTTTGGGATAGCATAGAAGCCAGATTTTGGAAAAAAGTTCTAACACTTTCCCCAGGAACACCATTGGCCATACTGCGACATGAACTGGGTCTGGTCTCCCTATATGCCCATGTACTATGGAAGCAATGTGCTCTTCTATGAAAAATGCTGGATGGTATAGGGAAACGCAGCCTTATAAATGTATTGGCCCAAAATGTATTAACCTCAAAAATTGGTATGTCACTGAAGTGGAGAAATCATACGCTAAATGCGGTTTCTGATGCTTTGGTAACGATCGAGCTTCTTTTGACAAACCCTGACCGTGCCAAAAATAAAATTTACCGAGCAGACTGGATATCCAACATGACAATCTGCTCAAAACTCAAGGATTTTAACCCCGAGGCATTTGGCGTCAAAAGGTATGGGGTAATAGCAGAGTATCTGCTAAAATACCCATCACCTGCATGCCGTCAGAAATGTCTAAGATTCAGATTAAATCAATACGAAACTAATGAGATTTTGCATAGAAGGAAAGTAATACCAAAGGACCAGAACTTCTGTCGGCACTGTAATGACAAAGGACAATGTGAAACATTACAACATCTTATAATTGAATGCCCCGCTCTACATGACAATAGAGTGAAATGCTTTGGAAGTAAATTGTTGGTTCAGAGCGGCACTAGTTCTAGGCAAATATGGAATCTTTTGTTTTCTAATCCAAGATTAACTATACAGCTCGCAATTGTGCAATTTCTTAATTTAATATTTCCTGTTACGAAGACTGTCTGTATCAATTCGAAGTGAATGGTAGTCTGATGGTTGTAACATAATTATTCATTCTACTCTGCTTCATTTTGCCTCATAATTATTTTTAATGAGATGCAAATAATTATTTACTTATCTTTTATTGTTGTAAGTGTGGATGCGCAAGTTTTTAAAAAAAATGATAATGAGTGTAAATATTTGAAAAGTTGGTTTTCCAGCTATAACAAATAAATAAAAAAAAAAAAATACTCCTCAGGGTCTCTGTCCCCAAGAAAAGAAAGTGGAAGCACTCCAGAAACTGAAAGACCCCACAACTCTGCGGGAACTAAGGAGCCTCCTTGGACTGACTAATTACAGCAGAAAGTTCATTGAAGACTACGCAGAGATCACTCGACCCCTGATTCATCTCTTGAAGGTGGGGTCAAGTGGGAATGGGGTCCAGAACAATCCGAGGCGGTAAGACAACTCAAAAGAAGCCTCTCACAAGCGCCTTGCCTAGCTTATCCTGTCAGAAACAAGGAGTTCTTCCTGGAGACGGGGTTCTCTAATACGTGCTTGACGGCAGTATTATACCAAAAGCATGACAAGGTCAATAAAGTAATCTCCTATGCGAGCAAAACTTTATCCTCTGTGGAGGAAAAATTCAACAATTGTGAGAAGGCACTCCTGGCAACGGTGTGGGCATTGAAGAATTACCGCCCATTTATCCAGGGGGAACACATCATAGTGGAGACTCCACACCAGCCTCTGCAATATCTCCAAAGTGACAGAATCAGTGCCGGAAATGTGAGATATTCCCGAATTACTTCTTGGATTCTGTCAATGCAAGGCTTTCCTGTGGAGGTCAGATATGGCCAAAACAAGAAGAGTCCCCTCGCGCAAGGTCTGGCTGCCTTGCATGATTGTGCCAGAGAAAACTGTCTTGAGGACGAAAGTCTAAAAATCAAGGACAACATGGAGGCATACCTTAATTCCCCACACAAAGTCTTTGAAGAAGACAAGTGTGAGGGAATGCCCCCTGTCTATGTGGATGGATGCTCGTACCATGTTGACAACAATGGGGAGAAAGAACTGGTGGCCGGCGTAGGGAATGCATGGGTGAAGGAGTTCCCAGAACCCTCCGCTGGATACAAAATTGGTCCCCGAAGTAGTCAGGTGGCAGAATTGATGACGGTGCATCAGGCCATCCTCACTGCTGTCCAGCATCAACTCCACGAACTGGTCATAATCACAGATTCGGATTATGTACGGAACGGGTTCGTGGAGCACCTGGTCAACTGGAAAACCAGAGGCATGTTATGCACTAATAACAAACCCCTGAAACATGGGAAGTTAATCCAAAATATTGATGATCTGGTCACATCGAATGGGATGACCATCTACTGGAAAAAGTTCAAGGGTCATTCCAAAGTAGAGGGACCAGACAAAACTGAAACTGGAAATGACTTAGCTGATCAGCTGGCCAAACCGGGGCCATCCAAGGGGATCTAATAGAAATAGAGTCCCTGTTGGGGGAAATCCAGGTCACTGCTATCACTAGGTCCCAGACAAATGCTCACAATGATCTTTCAACTGCACAATGGAGTAAGGAGACCCCTGATGCTGATTTAATTACAGCTCAGAAGGGGGATCCAATTATTGGTAAGTTTTACCAACACCTTAAGGACCCTGAGAACTTTCCCCTGACGGATACCGATTACATTGGGAAAGAGGACCTAAGAGTGTTGATGAAATCTCCAAAAATGTTCTGAATCCACGACGGTTTGCTGGTAAGGAAATCCAAAGCTGGCCACGATCAGTGGGTGGTTCCTACCTCATTCCGAAGCCTGATGTTAAGTCACGTCCATGATGTGGCCACTGCTGGTCATAGGGGGTTTCACACAACACTGGAAATTTTAAGAGAGGTTGCATACTGGCCACACATGGGGCAGGACCTCGACCAATACTTGAAGGGGTGTCTTGTGTGTGCACAATTTCAGCCATCATCCCTCACACACTGTGCGCCTCTCCAAAAGAGGGGGATGACACTGCCATGGTCAGATTTGCAAATCGACTTTGTAGGCCCTGTGATTCGCTCGTCTAGAGGAAACAAGTACATGTTGACTGTTACATGCTTGTTTACCAAGTGGGTGGAATGTCTCCCAGCCCCAAACTGCAAGGCAGAAACAGCAGCTGCCCTGATGATTAACCACATCTTTTCCCGTTTTGGTCTACCTCAAAGGATTCAGTCAGACAGAGGTAGCCACTTCACCAGTGAAGTAATGACAAAGATGTGGGAGATACTGGGGGTTAAAAGGAAGCTACACATTGCTTACAGGCCAGCTTCCTCTGGAGCAGTAGAGAGATACAACCGAACCATTGTGAGCATATTAAAAAAGTTTGTGGCAGATTCTGGGCCAAGTTGGGAAATCCTATTACCTCTGGTCCTAATGGCCATCAGATCTACCCTTTCATCTGCAACCAAAATGTCACCATTTGAGTTGATGACTGGACGCAAGATGGTGCTTCCCCAGCATTTGCTCTACAGAACCCAAGAGCAAACGTTGATAAATGCCTCCACAACTCATGAGTATGTGGAGAATTTAAGGAAACACCTTCAGCATGCTTTCGCCTATGCTCAGCGGAATCTAGAAAGATCAGCCGAGAGCATGAAGACCCACTATGATTTAAAAACTACCCGAAAGGAATATAAGGTGGGTGATCGGGTCTATCTATACAATTTTCAAAGGAACAAGGCCAAACAGCGAAAATTCTTGTCTACATGGAAGGAACTGTTTGAAATTATAGACAAGATCTCCCCTGTTGCCTATAAGATCTGCATCCCCAAAGGCAGTCTGGCGGAAGGGGAAGACAAGTGGGTACATATAAATGAGCTAAATTGTTGCCATCCCAGGCACACTCTGCAACAACTGGAGGAATCCACTGGAATCCCAGAGGGGGTCGCTCCAAAGTAATTCAGTTCCAACCCTAAAATATTCCACATATAGCATATACGATTCTGTGATCCTTGTATATATATATATATGTTCTTGTCTCCTAATTTAAAAAAGAAAATGTATATGTTCATATCTTCTGATTCATAAAATGTATATGTTTGCCACACCATTAATAGTGGTGAAGAAATGTCTACGAATAGGTATTGCCGCTTTGCTTTATCATCCTAGGAGAGATGAAACCATGGAGACTGACCAAGGACGACGACCGGGGACCGGGAGCAGAGACCCGAGGGGCCAGGGTACCGCCCAATCCTCCCATCAGGACCAGCAAGGAGAACTGATTGATCGACTGGAGGGAGGAAAAGATGCTGAACTGTGCCATCCATGGAATTGGAAGAAGAGGAGGTGAACATCCCAGATCTTGCGAGTTCCATCAGCGAAAGGACAGAATGGCCATCGCAAGAGGGGGGCTTGTGGGATGTTTTTACCCATGCATCCAAGCACTACAATAAAACTGTGCAGTACTGGCATGGAAAACATCATGATGGCCAGAACTCCCCAGAGAGTGCACAGGGAAAACATGAAGAATAGGCTGCCACCCATTTTTGCCTATGTTGTGAGCACAGGAGGGCACTGCCTAACCACCATTGGGCTACATACACAGTAGCCTGAAACCATTGGGAATGGCAATGCTGATTGCCAAAAGCAACACAGAACTGTGGGGAATTCATTTTCTTAATCCCAAAAATGGTTGCATTACCAGTACTCACCACTATCAGAAAGCCGGCGTTTTAAAACCACCAGACTTTTGTGTAAAAATGAACAAATGAAACAAAACCAGACCAAGGAAAGACTTGCTAAGAGGTGGATACAATGTAAAACTATATTCTGAAATGACTTGAAGGGAGTAATTATTTAATGTATAGGTAAAACTTGTCAGTTTGATTTGAATGTAGAAAACTGGGAACAAAAAGTGACATTTAGCTGAAACCTGGCTTAATGAAACTGAATTCTGCCTGACAACTACCCCCGACAGGAGTTGAAACTGGATGCTCAGCCACTCTGCCCCTGGCCAAAAGGAGTTAACACCTCTCTGATTAGATTAGGGGTGGAGCAGCTGGGGACTACAGGGAGTTGAATAAAGGCATGTCCTGGACTCAGGCAAATGTTATATTGGGGGCGTCGTAAAATAGCTTCCTCTTGGGAGAAACTGGGAGGGGCAGTGCCTCTGCTAGCAGCTGAGCTTGGGGGAAGTGGATAAACCAGTTATTCCACCCTGTGATGTGGGAAGCCACACCCCTTTTTGACCAGAGCATAATTTTTAAAAGATAGATAACTCATAGTGCGGACTTGTCAGAATTATATAAGTAATATCATTATTTTTGTGATTTTCCTGTGAACATTTTAAGAGGCGTGAGGACCCTGTGGTGTATTCTGGGGGGTTGCTAGTGGAAAATAGGGTCTCACTCCAAATGTATGCATGTTAAAAATCTGACACTTTATCATCTGTAACCCATATCCCTGGTGCACATTTGTGCAAAATCTGGAAAGGTTTAGAGGTTGTTATCTGGATGAAAAGGGCAGAATTCTGTCATCAGTGCACACGACATCGTTCAAAGACAGGGATCGGATGGTTTGGTTCTACAGAAAATATGTTAACTGGACCTATAATATTAGAAAAATGGTGCATAGATAAATATGTATTTGGGTCAGAAATAGATAGATTTGTGTGCAATCTGACAAGGGTAGATTCCTCTGACCATAAAACCTACAGCATCACTCTGACTCACATTTCCTTCCCCCAATCAAGGGAGAGAGGAGGAATTGGCCAATGATAAGTGAGAGGCGCAGGTTTAGTTATGACCAACGCACACACCCACTTTCCAAAACACATAAAAAGAGACTGCTGGGACAGGTAGAGACATTCAATTCCATTTGCTGCTGAGCAGGCTGACTGACTACTTCACATCCAGAGATCCAGACTTCAAATCCATCAATCTCCAGAACCTGTAGCAGAAATTAACTCCAGAAATTGTAGCAGAGAGGCCTGAATCCACCAGCTGAATCCTCTTCAGCAGGCCTCAAAACTAACCAAACTATTCAACAGCCGGGTGAGCTGTTTGAAGTTTTGCCTAGAATGTTTGCAAGAACCTGTAGCAGTACCCAGAAAGCAGTGTTACATCCAGAATCCAGAGAGGCTAGACCAGCAGAGCAGAGCTGACCCAGATCGCTGTGAGCAGAACCGGTGCCTGATTGACCCGCCGAGCAGACAGAACCGCAGCCGGACGTGTTGACCAGATCCGTGACGAGGCCTAGTTCAAATTTATATTGTGAGTACCTAGCAGAACTGTGCAGAACCAATCTCTTAGTTAAAATAATCTAATCCAAACTATTTTAACCTAAGTAGAACTGCCTCCTAGAAATTGTGTCATCTGTCATTTTTAAAGCTGCACAACTGTCACCTGTCAATTCTGCAGCTGCAAGCTATCACCTGTCATTTTGAGTTTACTTTAAATCTGAAAAACTGCCTCTATTTAATTGTTCGTATTTCTGGAACCGTTTGGGCTAGGAGCGAGATTTAACTTTCCTCTGAAAGCTCAGAATCTAAGCTTTCCAACAAGCCTAGAACTTCCTACTCTTTATACTTTTTCCGCAATCACGATATACGCACTCGCAAAATTTACCGCGATTTGCGATTTTGGCTCAATTTCTCCACTTGTCAAAATATTAGCTCCATTCTTTCTTTTGTTAAGATCCGTTGCAACTTGGTAATAAAAAACATAGAGCATTGCTAAAGTGAGCCTGAACTAATACCAACATGCATCTCCCACTCACCCTGAATCTCTAGAGGGAATTAAAATCAGTTGGCACCTTTCCCATCCATTGCCATCACATTTTAAAAGCATTTTTGGCCTGCGTTTCGAACTCCTACCTGTTTCCTCTAAGCTTGCTGGGGGGGAACTGAATTTCGTATTGTATTTGATTGCATTCCTGAGAACTGTGTGCTCCGCTTTCCATCTCCTTCCATTTCTTACATTGCATAGGGGAGCGGGGTGAATTGCCAGAGAAAAAGTGATTATCTTATCTTTTGCTAAAATCATATCAAGTATTTATGTACTGCATTTTATTCATCATTGCTTTTCCCTTGAAATCATAAAAGTATTTTTGCTACTTTATCCATCCTATCCTAACACCTCATTGATTGTAAAGAAGTGTGCTAGTGCCAGATTACCCATTGTTGATCAATATCATATGTCTAAGTGTACTATCAGATATTAATTTATTATAAAGTGTGATATATATATATATATATTGTTTAAATTCCCAAATAAACCTTTTAATTTGCAAAACAAACCTACTTCTTGGCTCAGTGGGGTCAGGGGGATTCTAAGAGGGGGTTTTATACAAGGGTGGTCATCCAGAGTACTGAACTAGACATAAAAATACATTAATAAGGGTTTTCCTCAGCATCCCAGACTAGGCATTGACTTGGCTGTAGTGTTGGTTGAATATCGCTTACAGTCCTGTGTATTTGCGCACTGGACAGGAATCCATAGTTTTTAGTATTTTCATTTTCCCTTTGTCGTTTGCTTTCACATAGTGATTGAGGAACTTCTGCAAAGATTTGATAGAGTTTTGGCTTACGTTACACATTGATGTGCGTGGCCATTTGTAGATGGGGCATATTGGTTCAGTGGAATGGAGAGTTGATTCTAAGTTTGATGGAGATATTTGTGAAAGCAGTGTTTCTTCTTCCATTATGGTATTGTCTACCTTTTCATACCCTCACCCACTGCTATATATGGCAATTTGGTTTGTTTGCTCTTGTTTGTATGATTCTTCATTGACATATGGCTCTGTGCTAGTGGTGTGACTCCACTTCTCTGTACAGATGTTGCCAAAGGTATCTATGCTGGTATTGCGTTTGTTGCAAAGTACTGGTTATAGTTCACTAATTAATTGTTTTAGTGGTTTCATTCTTTTTCAAATTAATATAAAGAATTTCCTTTGAGGAGCATTGCACTGTCTACAAGAGCTTCCAGGACCAGTTATCTGTGGTAGGTTGTAAGGGTGAGTGTGATGTATCCCCTGATATTATAAGGTCTGTAGGACTCTGTGGTGGAACATTTTTTGTAAAATGTATTTTTTGGAATGCTTACTTGTGGCTATGTTACCATTTGTATGTGCTCTGTTAGCAGTAGTGGTAGTTGCCATCATTTTAGTACATTTCTTTTTCTTTTTACATTTTGAAAAAGGACTTATAGTTTGTTCCCTGTTAGGTGCTTTTGTTTTCGTTAGTGACTGTATTAGCTTTTTCATTTGAACTTTCTGTACAAATTCTGCTAGCGGCGGATGGCTATTTGGTATGCTTTTAGGTTGATCTGCTCTATTTCTGCGTTGTTTTCTACCAAGTTGCTTTTTGGTAGGCATTCTGTAGTATCTATTGAAGAGTAAAGTAAAGTGTGGTTGTGCGTGCAGCTTGTGGAATCTATATGTGTGCACTGTGCATGAGTGGTTGAATATGACGATAGGCATACACATGGTGTGTGATTGTGTAATGGGCTGTAACTTTAGGTTTTTCAAGGCTGTATTGGTATCTGCGTGTTACTATAATGGCAGTCAGATGACAATAGGAAGTGGGCACCTGTTGAGGTGCAATGAGTAAGAATGACGCAAATACTGTTAGGTTGATGAAATCGTGTATCCTACAATATGAGAACACTGCACTGTCTGAGTAAGAGGCAGAACACTACGATAGTATTGCACTTACTTTGTTGGATGTTGAGAGTAGGTGTCTTCTAGGTTGTATTTTCCACTTGACACGCCACTGGCTTTCAGGAGAGAGGTGTTCACAGTAACTGCGAAAGAAGGAAGTAAGAACATGTGTTTGTTAATGGCATAGTGATTGCATTTGGAGAATGCATTATTTAAAATTGTAGGAGGATGTCTTGGCAGGAAGAGTTAGTGTGTGTGTGTGAAATTGAATAGCTTTGTATATGATTGGGGACTTGGGAGCATCAGCATTTTTGGTAAGGGGTTAAGTGTTTTTATAAGTGCGCCGTATGAGGTGCACTTTACCAAGTGTGTGTGTTGCTGTAGGATTATTTACTTTGGAAATGAATTAGTGCAAGTTGTAGTACAGTGAGAAAAAGGTTTGGAAAGAAGTACAGATTGGAAAGGAGAATGTTTTTGTGTGTGCAATTCCATTAAGTATTCTGCAGATATATCCTTGCTACATGAGTAGCGCAATCATTTCAGTTGTTTGATTTATTTTTCCACATTTATAAATGTTACTATTCTCAATGCACACAACCATTCTTTTGGTTTTTAAGTAATGGTGCATTCTGTGAACTGCGCAAGGTAAGTGGCATGCACCCTGTTGAAATGCATGCAATTTATGCACTTGGCATGCTTTCGTAAGATCCATTCAGTTTTCCTTTCCTCTGTGCATTTTAGGAATTGTATAGGAGGTGTGTTAGCGGGGGAAGAGGTTGTAAAGATGGCAGAAGGAAAGAAGAGTATAACAGTTTGAACATTACAATGAGTGATATTGGTAAATCAAAACTTTCAAAGTACATAGCATTGTAAGTGCACTTGATGATAGGTGATGGGACAAAGGACAGTATGCTTTTTGAGTACGTTATGGAGGGTAAGTGGCAGGTACCCTGTTCACAGGCACTTATAACAGAGTTGCAAAAATACTGTTAAATAAATATTCATACCTGTAGTTTGTGTTGATGGATGAATCTTGAAGTAGAAATCTTGGATAGGTTTAAAGTACTTTTTGCTGGAGGTGCTTTTCACTCATAGGAGACCTGTACTCTGAGTGTTTAACTGTAAATCTGGAGTGTTGAACAGAGGTGATAGAGTTAGATGTAGAGGTCTTGGATGTGATTGGTGGATGTGTGTGTGACTGCTTAACAGTACCCAATGAAGGAGTGCTGCAAAGAGTGAAGTGGAAAGGGAAGAAGGGCTGTACCTTCCTTACGGGGTCCGCGGACACCACGGTAGTCCGTGGACAAGGCATGCCATATCCTGGGCTCCTCAGCATGCCAGGCATGGAAATGGGACTGTGGGGATTAGCCAATCAGGTGTTGAGGGTGTTATTTTCAGGGAGAGAGTGTAATATCTTTTTCATTGGTGTGTGTAGTGAAGATGACAGAGATGCAGAGAGTCAGAGTGTTGTGTGTGGGTGATTCCTTTGTGGGTGATCTGCAGAGGCATGCCCAGGGAAGAGGAATTGCTGGCAAATTTTGGTTTTGAAGGAGTGGAGGCTTTGTCGCGCACTGTGCCTGTGCACAATTTGCTAGCTGTGCTTGCAGTTTGCAGAGATGTGGCCACTTTCAGTACTGCTGATGTTCTAGTGGTGCATTGTGGAGCACTGTTTTTGGGTTACAACAGTGCTGTAAGTTTACTCAGTGCACTGAAGGACTTGGTAAAAGCACTGATGTTGCTTTTTCCTCTGAAAAGGTGGTTTTCTCATGCATACCACCTAGAGGAGTATGGAACAACCCTGATGTACTTTTTCCCAGACAAGATGTCGGAAGGTGTCTTGTAAACAGAGACTTGTATGCATTATTGTCCTGTGACAATGAGAACATTAATTCTCTTAATTATTTCACTGCAGATGGCTTTTGTTTTTCCACCATTGGTAATGCTATTTTGTTCTACAATCTAAGGGATGGTTTGAAGAAATTCATTTAAGAATGTAAGGAGGAGAAGAAGAAAAAAAACAAAAAAATACAAAACAAAAGTTGTTTGTTTACAAGCAACTTTAAAAAAAAACACCTCTTTTCAGAGCCAACACTAAAGAGGAAATCTCCTACTCTGGGTTAAATTTCTGCCCCCACTCCTGTGAATCACACGATATATCCGCAGACACTGCAGTAGTTTGTGGATTGCACGTGCCACATCCGGGGCTTTTGGGGATGGAACGCATGGAAATGGGACTGTGGAGGCCAGGGTATTGGTCAATACATTTTCCTGGATGTGGTGTGTAAGGAGAGACTAGGGCAGATGGTTTGTTTGTTGAGTGGAGTGTAGATGGCTATGGTTATGGCTGTGTCGTTCAGGATGCAGAGTGTATGGATTTTGTGGGACTCCTGGATACATTGGTTGGAAGTGCATGCAGAGCACTGTGGAGTGACTGCACATCTTGGATTCCATCATGTGGATGTCCACTGGTATGGAGTGCGTAGTATGAAGTGGCTGAATTTGGTTCCTCTTTGAGCCACTTTGGCGACGCTCGATCATCCAGACATTATTATTATTCATTGTGGAGGGAACAGTTTAGGACATGTTACAGGTAATTATCTGCAGTTTGCGATTAAGGAGGCACTTGGGCAAGTCATGGACATCTTTCCAAAATCCTGAATAATTTTTTCTCTCATTGCCCAGAGACAGATTTGGCTGAGTTCTTCATTTGGTCTGCAGTTTGCACCTTTTTGAGAGATGTTGGCATGTCATCCTTTGTGTTGTCATCTTTGATGTCATTGGTGTTAGTCCTTGCAGTGCACAGTATAACGCGAGTTTTGGTTGCTTAGCTTATCATAACTGGGTTTTTTCGGTTTTACTTGTAACCATAATATGGATAGGTTGTTATTAGTGCAAAGTAACTATAATGTCCCTTTAAAAAAGGTTTTGCACTGAATTTGATAGGTTTTTCTTAAGGCAACTGAACCATAACATCCTTTTAACACAGTTTTGTCACTGAGTATATATATATATATATATTAAACGGCCTGCACTAGCGGCTGTGTAGTTATGGTTAAGTTGCTCAACTCCAAGATGGAGCACTTTTTGGGCAGCTTATAACTTCACCTCACCCTGGATGAATCCTCACCAGACTTTGCACACAATGTATGTGGCCCCCTCAGAATGATTCTTCAAAGTTTGGTGTAATTTCATCCCGGGGCGGGGGGGCAGCAAAGCTATAACGGGGGTTCCAAAATGTGTGGAAATCCATATAGACACAATAGAAAAAAGATTTTGCTCACGCCTACAGCCCAAACTGTTGGACGGAATTTCACCAAATTTGTGGGAGGACCGGCGGCTTGGTCCTGAAAGCCTGTTTTTGTAAAGTTGGTGTAAATCCGTCCAGTAGTTTTGTGGTCCAAAGAGGGGCTGGAAAGGGTGGGGGGTGGAATAAAGATGATATGGAGCTGTTTCTATAGGTAAAAAAAGTGGGCGTGAGTGCCGCCCAGACCGTGGACACCACTGTAGTCCAGTGACAGTGCTGTGAAAGAACAGCTTACCACTTTGGGGTTATTTGATGGCTGAAAGAGGGCGTAGACATGGTAGTAGGTGAAAAAAAGGTTTGCAGATGCCGAGGAGTCTGCAGTCAATTCTTACTGTCCGCGGACATCATATGAATGGCAGGGGGTTCTGGTTGGGTTTTATTATTTGAAGGTGTATTGTACGTACTTGCTATATTTTTTAATTTGATAGTAATATGTGATACTATTAGCATCATGGAATGGGCACTGGACTGTCTGATTTGCATTCCTCACTAACTGTCCTTACCAACTGCAACAGGCTGTATTATACTCTACCACCTCACTGTGTACCTGCATAGTACCCCAGGGTTTTATCACATAATTGTTGCTCTTCCATATATATTTTGTCCTTCTGGCTCACCTGATGTCCTTCTTCTTTACTCATTTCCAGTGTTATGTTAATGACACATAGGTTTACTTAAATTTCCCTGAACCAATTTGTTGTCCTAGTGTTTTATCTCTAATTGTCTGACCGTCATCACGGCATTGTGTGTGGCTAACAATCTGTGTCACAATACCAGTAAGACCAAGATCTTTTTTACTGTGACACTTGTGCACTGTTTTTCTCCTACACTCTGGCCGCTGTCTTTGGGCCCTCTGTTCTCACCATCCTGTGAGGCCAAAAATCTTCGGGTTATCTTTAAGTCCTCTCCTTTACTCCTTACATCTTGGTGCTTGTAAAGAAACCCATGCTTTCAACTTGACCTCCTTACAGGCATTGCACCGTTCCTCACCTTCCCCCACAAGGTCTACGTCTTTAGAGCCCTAGTCCTTTGTAGGCTGGACTACTGCAATAGTCTCTTCCTTAAACTTCCCCTTTGTTGTCTATGCCCCCTTCGGCTAATCTACAATAGTCTTGCTAGACTTTACTATTTGGCCTCAATCCCAGGGATCATATCACTGCAGCCCTAAAATGAGTACATTGGCTCCTGCTAATTGCAAGGACTACAATATGTCCAGCTTTGTTTACCTAAATACTACCCTGCTAGAGACCTCCGCTGCTGTAACTCTAATACTCTGCTTGTAAACTGCTTTTTGAAACAGAGAGCGGGAGGCATGTCTCTGTCTTCGGCCGGTGCCTGTCTTTGAAACAGCTTTCCTGCTCCTCTCAACTGGACTTCCTGAAGTTCCAAAAACTTCTGAAAACTCAACTTTTTTGTATCTGATTTACTTAACCCATTTCCTGCTAACTCATACCACTGCCACATGGAGTGGTGGTATGGCCCCTAATGAACCTCACAGGTTCCAGGCACTATATGTAGTCGACACCAGTACACCACCCCCCACCTTCAGCACTTCCCTTGTGGGTCTACTGTCTAGAGGATGTGTACCACACCCTTGTGACTCCTCTGTCCACCAGGTAGCTAGTGGCTGCCCAGTCTGGCATGTCTTTGCGCTTTCCTTCTGGGCTTGTATGGGCACTTGGTAATCCCTACTCCTCTTTCCATTCATGAACTTCTTTTGCTGCTCAATGCATATGTGCATTTATAGCAGCAGTGTGCACATTTCTTTGGGATAAGCAAGAGAAATGTATATGCAAAATTGTGTATTATATTTTTAAGTGGTAGTTGATGTGTGGAATTTTAATATGTTGGTATGTTTGTGTGTAGAGTTTTTAAAACTGATCGGTGGATATATGTGTGACTGTTTCAAAGCAAGCAATGAGAGAGTGCTACAAACATAACCATAAAAAGGATAGAAGGGATGTCTTGGGTGATGGTGTGCACGTGCAATCCATGTTTTTTAATAATGCATGGCCAGGGGACAGAAACTTATTTCTGTGCTTTTTTCATTTTCTCTAGTAAACAATTGTCCATTATTCCCATTAGCATAGTAGAAAATGCTAATTGGAATGTTGTAGAATCGTATTGAGTGTACCTACTTTACTGAAAAATGAAAAGTAGATGGTGTCTATAAGCTTATTTTTTACTTCCATTTTTTAACTGGGAAAGGTGGTGCCTAAAGGAACCTTTTTTGGTGTTTCTATGTTTTGTAGGAGTGGCCAGGAAGTGAGGTGGGGAGGGAAGTAAGGGAAGGGGCAACAAGCACAGCTATGGAGAAGCAGGTGAACAGAGGGAAGCTATTAGGCATGCATCACATATAAGGTAGGGGCAGTGTTTCTCATGCTACTTGATTACAGCCTCGAAAGCACTTTGAAACTGCTCCCCTCTGCAGAGTGGTGTGTTGCAGTATATACAGAGTACTATTCTCTTTGAAAGATATGGATAAACAGCCCCTTTTATGGATTGCAAGGTAGCTGGTGGAATTCTGTGCCCCAGAGAAGTAGCCTGTGTGGTTGCAGTATTGGTTGAAGATGAGGTAGAGGAAGACAACCAACTACTTCCTGAGCAAGGAACAGCCTTTCTGAGAGCATGTCGGTGGTTGGATTTGGTGTGGTGGCGCATGGAGGAGGTACTGCCCAGGTTGTCCATGACTGAGCTCAGTTCATTTCACTTTGGTAGCCTTAGACTTTGGTACACCCCCAAAAGTGGTAAAGTACTGCCACACCCATGATTCTCTCTGTGCGCTAGTGGAAGGCATTTCCTCTACCTCATCTTCCTGGTCCTCTTCATTGTTTTCTGAATGATTCTGCTTCTTCCGTTGTCTACGCCCTCTGGCTGGTGGTGGTGGCTCCTGAGGAGGAGGGATGGCAATAGCTGATGCCATTTTGTTAAGATAAATAGCAGTTCTGCTAATATTCTTCCAAGCATGTGCTGTGTCCTAGATTGTTAATGGTTAATGAGTAAGAATAGGTGTAAGTAAGAATAGGTGTAGGAGCTTTGCAAGGGTATATTTTTTCAGTTTAAAATTTCCAAGATCAGCTGAAAATGTATTTTCAAGCTGTTTGCGAAGCACAGACCCGTTCGTGTAGTGCGGATGCATTCACGACCATGTCATCACGATATGCGCATGCACGCGTGGTCACGTGACACTGTATGGAATGTCCATGATGATGTCAGATGTTCGTGAACGTCTGCGAACACAAAAACAGTGGAAAAGTTACAAAAAGTTTATAGAAGCATTAGAAATGTTGCTAGGAGGTGGGGAATGTCTACATCGGCCAAAAATGTTACTATATATGAGGTAAGTACGATATTAGGAAGTTGTAGCAAATTAGGGTACACTGGTAAAAACCTGTGAAATTCAGTGAAAAACATTTGTTAAACGAACATTATGGTTAAGTTGCACTAATAAAAACCATGCAATTCATTAAATAAACATTCTTAAAAGGACGTTATGGTTAAGTTGCAGTAATAAAAACCGATGCAATTCAATAAAAAACTTTGTTAGAGGGACGATATGGTGCAAAGACCTATGAAATTTAGTGAAAACTTTGTTAAAACTACGTTATGGTTACAAGCAAAACCGGGGAAAAAAAACGAAATTCGTCAGTTATGATAAGTTAAGCAACCATAACTCGCGCCACCACCCTGCACTGCTAAAACTAACATCCAAGACATCAAAGATAACATTGCAAATGAAATTATTTTGATTAAAAGTCCCTACAAGGGGCTGTGTTTATAATGTTGGTAACAAAATGTCAGGGGTGATTGGGAGACCTGTCATGAACTACTTAGGACCCGATTCATGGAATAATTTGTATAGAAAATACGGTGCTTGCGTGCGTAATCACGCGCAAGCACCCATTTGTCGATTCAAAGAACACAATGTGCAGGGTTTACCAGGGACTTGAGAGGAATCCGAGCCAGTCCAACTCGTCACTGTGACACTACAAATGCCTTGTGCAAGACTCTGAGCAAAGGGGCGTTTGGTTCTTCGCAGTCACCTAAAAGGGGGGTGGAACACGTGGAATGGGGAATAAAAAGCGAAAATGTGGGCGTAACGAGGGAAATCTCACAATAAAATCCTTGCAATTCCCATACGCGTGCTAAAATCCTGTATTTATGGAATTGAACAGGGCTCGACAGCACATGGAAAAAGATGTGCAAATCTTGAAACACGTCACCATGCGATAGCTCGCGTAAGCTTCACCGCGCACTAAAACAAATGCATAAAAAGCCTGCATGACTAACAAACGCACGTATACAGCTACGAAGAATGTACCATTTTTCGCAGCAGTGATGGTGGGACACCGCAGGAGGAGGAGGATGGCCAGGGTCCAGATTTTTCTACCCAGGACCAGCCTTTTTGGGATGCCTGATGACCAGGTCTATGGCAGATATAGGTTTCCACCTCATATCATAGTAGACCTGGTCTCAGAGTGGGAAGATGACCTTAAATCACCCACCCTGTGCTCCCAAGCACTCAGCCAATTGCAAAAGGTGCCCAATGTGCAGCATTTTTTGGCCACTTGGTAATTTCAGAGGACAACTGCCATAATTGGGGGCATTTCCCGCCCACGCAGTCACGCTGCCTACACCAGGTGTTGGCAATAATGACTGCATGCCCCTCAGTCCAGAGGCACATCTACATGCCCAGAACACCTGCAGAAAGGCAGGCCGTGGTCCAGGATTTTTATGGGATGGTGTACTTCCCTAGAGAGCTTGGTGCCATCAATTTCACCCATGTGGCTCTACGTCCACCTAGGGCGATAGAGCACATATATCGCAATCGCAAGCACTGGCATTCCATCAACGTGCAGGTTGTATGTGATGCCAAGGGTATCATTACTTCTGTGTATGCAAACTATCCAGGGTCCACCCAAGCTAGTTTCATATTCAGAATGTCACCCCTACACTGGGCCCTGGAAGCAGGGAGGCATGGCAACACATGGCTTATTGGTGAGTATAAATGCCCCTGCACATGCATGCATGTCACACACAGAGAAATACACACCAATGACAAACATATTCACCTCTACAGGAGACAGTGCCTATCCTCTGAGTATCTACATGATGACGCCAATACAGAACCCTGCCACACCACACCAGGTAAGATACAACAAAGCCCATATTGCAACTCGGGCCATAGTGGAGCGCACATTTTGAGTGCTGAAGTCACGTTTCCGCTCCTTTGACCACTCTGGTGGTGATTTGCTATATGCACCACCACCAGTGTGCAGGATCATTGTGGCAGCATGTGTCCTGCACAATGTTACAACACAGCATGGCGTACCTGTGGAGATGGTGGTGGCCCCTGAAAGGAAGCGCCCCCAATTTCAGCACGATCCTCCCCGCAATGAGAGACAATAAGGGACTCTCCCGTAGTGGGAATAAGGCCAAGACAGAGTGCGGGTGAGCGTAAGTGGGAGTTTATCCAAAGAATAGGGCATGCAAAGAACTCTGCAACCTCCGAGAGCGCTCTGTCTGACAATAGCAAAGACAGGCGTATTTCTAGTACAAAAAACGTCATCAGAACCTACACACTATAGGGGGCACAAGTTAATTGGGATTGGGTGGCGTCGACTAACTATAGGTGTTGCTGCAGCGCGGTTGGTCTTTGGCGTGAGGACGTCACTGGTCAGCCGCGTGGGTTGGGTTGGGCCTGGCAGGCCAGCTTGAGGTCATCCGAGCGGTGTTGGTATGCTGGGGCAGCCTGTGACAAAGATGAATACCTCTCCTGACTCGTTTGCCCTAGGCCATGCACACTGCAGTTATTCAAGAAACGACATCTAAGGTCATCAATAAATTGCTCAGCAGTTTGTCTTATACAATAAACGCAACGCATGAGGAATGCACCTCTTGAGAGGTCCGGTGATTGTCGGTTAGGGTGAGATTTACCTGTGTCCTATTGACCGGTATTCTAGGTCGAGGGGCTGAGTTTTGGGGCCTGAGACGACTGGTACATGCCTGTCTGCCGCGTTAGAAGTTATTATACAAATGGGTCTCTGTGTCTTGTCCCAGTGATGGGGGTCGTTCTTGGGGTGGTCTAGGGGGGAGGGTTGTGGACTTTACGAGAGGGTGCTGGTAGATCAGAGGATTCAAAACTTGGGTTTATTACCGTGCTGTAAATAACCCAGGTGGTGGGCTGTGGCCTTGGGTGCGGTACCGGGGCCTCTGACTCTCTGAAGCGGCTACAGCTTGGTTGGGGGAGGTGAGGGAGCGCGGCACAGGCCTTAGCTTCCTTATCTGACAGGCTTGGCCGGGTGGGAGGGAGAATGGCCTTGCATATACTCACAAAGGTTTTTTCCTCGTGCGTTGCTAACTTTTAAATGCAGAACTTTTATACTGTTCCGCCTTATTTTGATGTCATTTAAACACACATATATATTTCCATTTCGTTACACATTTCTTTAATACAGTCGGTTCCAGTACCTTTTCATTACCTAACATTATATTCACTACATTGTGTGCGTATTTGTATGTACATAAAACGTTATACAAGGCATTACTAGGTTATGGCCTACAGAGATTGATGCTCGCCGCTTTGGGTGATTAAGAAAGCATATATGAGTTCAGGTTTCTACATACTATTGAAAAAACACTTATACAGTTAGAGGTTACACGTTTGGTCAACATCTTTCTCTGTGGTTATAGCAGCACTAGTCCAGACCTGGAGTGATATCATATAACGTTACATTTTTGTGGTTTATTCACAGTTTACAGGACTTGTTTAAACAGAGGTAGTTCGTTAATACTAATACTTGAATTATTTTCTACTTTCTTCAGATAGTGATGCGTCAGCTCTTTCCCCGTCACCCCGGCCTTGCGGACCGGGTCGTGCGAGGAGCAATATTACATTGTGAATGGGAGAAGGTTACAGTATTGGCATCTCGGGTTTAGCTCATATCTGACTTTCTCATGGGAACGCGCTCGCAGCGGATCCACCAGGGCTGCTGTGGCGGCAGAGATGCATGAAAGGCCCTCCAAAGGTGGGGGCCTCGTTACAGTGTGCTGAACTCACGCCATGCTTGCTGGACAAGATGGCTTCTAGGCCTAACTGAATTTTGGTAAATGCATGGAAAGGATATGTGTGGGCAATGTCGTCGGCGGGTGAACCCTCCTCCACCTGGGCCCGGGTGGCATGAGGGGACGCCCACCGAGTCATGGTCCTCACCTGGGGAGAAGACTGTAGGTGAGGAGGGCCTCGCGGCCAGTCCTCCCCTACATTTCCCCCCTTTCGTTACTAAAGTAACGAATTCTTTAGCTCTTCCAACCTTCTACATTCCTGCTCCTCTATCACTGCGTCATCCCATGCAGGTGTTCCTTTTCTAGGCATCCATGCTCTGCATACCCCTCTCAAGCTCTCACCTCTTCTAGCATACTCATCTGGGGTACAGGTTAAATATATACAGTCACCCGTCTCTTCCAAGTCCACCCAGACCTCCTCATACCATTCTAGTTCCACATCTCGGGGTTCTTTGATAGTGGTGTGCCATAGTTTGTCTACTATGTACTTATCACGGCACATAGGCACTAACTGGTATCTGGGAGTATTATCCGGTCCTGTCTGTACATGTACTTCTTGTGTCGCCTTAATTGTACCACCTGAGTTGCCCATTGTCACCATCATCATCGCACCGTTAGGGACTGCGTTAGCACAACATCGAAGGCCCACCTGGCACAGGCAGAACACCACGAGGAGGACCACCGCAACCGGTATCAATAATTTCATAGTCATTCCAAGCCAGGAGGGAACCCAGGAGAAGATATTGTCGAACCATGAGCTGTCTTTAGCGCCACCTTCCAGCTTCATTTTCTCTCCCAGGTTATGGACTGCTTCAATGACGTGGGACAGGGACCCATTTTCTGCGTCTTCAGAAGGTACGAACGTGCAGCACGCACTTCCTATTTTTCGGCAAACACCTCCATCGATTGCTGTTAGCAGGTCCAGAACATACCTGTTCTGCATGGTCATTAGTCGCAGAGCTCGTAATTCCACCTTTATTATGTTGAATCCTTCTTCAGTGTCATTGGCCAGCTGAATTAATTCCCACCGTGTGATCTGAAGCCATTTTGCATTTGCTCTTGCTTGGACACTTGAAACCAGTGAGGCAAAAAATGTTTCCACGGAGCTGAACAGGCGATACCTGTCTGGGATCTGTGCCAATAAATCGGATGACGCTTGTGATATATAGTTTGATGCTCGCTTGTTCCGTGATAGCTCCTCTTCTTTCCCTCCGGAGGACAGGACATAGAGGTGTGCTTCTGCAGTGGGAGACGTCTCGTCCTTGTTCATGTTTCCTTGCGTCTTTTTATTTTTGTCAACGTGGCTTTCTGGAATCACCATTAGGGCCGAATGCAAAGTGGCCATTGAGCAGCTGCCACTCCATGCCTGGGGAAGGTGCAAGTAAGCCTGATTCCCGCACACCCAGTATGTGTCCATTAGTGCTGCTGTTCCTTTTTTCATGTCTGGGATGGTGAGAGTTTTGTTACAGTTTTTGTTCGTTCCCATTGCCACTTTTCCTTCTCCCTTGAAACATAGTTCGTTTTGTATTTCACTTTGTAGCTTGAAGGGTTTCTCCATCGCTGTTACCCATGTTAGTTTAGAGATGTGTTCTTTCCATATTGGTAAGCACGTTTTTTCCATCCATCGCAGCTTGTCTGGTTGGACACCTCTCAGTGCTTCCGCTTTGCACAGTACTTCTTCATCTTTCCATTTGTTTTCTGAAAACAGCGTCCCTTGTATTGCAAAGAAAGGTTCTTTAGGACAGACCACTCCAGACGCTTTTGAATAGCACGTTTTGTTGTCCTGTATTATTTTGAAAGAGACATCGTGTGCTTGAAAGGTGTTCTTTATTCTACACAGTGTGAGATGAAGGAGACATTGGGCATCCACAATGGGCAATTCTCTTGGCAACAACACTTTGGGTGTACCTGATGCATGGGGGATGAGCGAACAGACATAGCAGCTTTCATTAGTTGTCTGTTTAGCTGTTGTACTCATATCTGCATACCATTTATTTGCTTGGTGGGGGTGTCGTGGGTCTTCCATCTTGTCTAATCCTAACCCATAGTACTCATCATACCCCCTCCTGCTTGTCTCTCTTCTTCGCCTACTTCTCTCCCCCCTCCTATACCTTATAGTTCCGATAGATGTAATAATAGGCCCCCCTTTCTCATTCCCTCCCCCCTTTTCCACTTCTTCATGTAGGGACTTGTGTTCTGTCATTGTAATTACTTTTCCATTTTCCTCAATAAACAACAAGTCGCTGTTTTGTATCGGGGCGGGAAGGGTAGTGGGGCTGTTATATATTTCAGGTAGGGACATTGTGTCATTTTTCATACCTTTGTCTTTTGATCGTGACGGGGCAGCAGTGGGTGGTGCAGTGTAGTAACCCCATACAAGGCGGGATCCATCCCAGATCAAAAAATCACCTTCTTTAATATTCATATTTGTAATTGAATTCGTGCCAGGGGCAAGGGTGGTGTTACTCCCCCCTCCCCCCTCGTTCATCTCAGTAGAGATGAACGCTATGACCCAATGTGTCATTAGGCAGAATATTGAGATGAAGAACACAATAACACACATTGATAAACCACATTCGTATGAATACGTCAATCTATCTACTAACATTTCTCTAAATCTAACAAATCTATTAGTTGCAGGCTGCCCATCCGATGCCATAGTGAATCCTGTTTGAGACATAAAAGTGCATTAAGTACACACATGTAAACATTTAGAACGTTGTGAAATTTTTTCGGCAAAGTATGGGAGTGGGTGAAGGAGGGGGTATGTCCACAGACAAGGTAACTTTACAAATATTACTATCAGTACATTATTTCAGACATAAAGAGAAAAGTCGAGAGAGAGAGAGAGAGAGAGAGAGAGAGAGAGAGAGAGAGAGAGAGAGAGAGAGAGAGAGAGAGAGAGAGAGAGAGAGAAAACTTCTCCAAAACCCAAAAAGGACCAGACAAAAAACCTTCAAAAGTTGTAAAAAATTATATATATATATATATGTATATACACATGTTCATTTCAGTACGCATGTCGTGCGCCATTCGTGTTCAGTGTTCAACACTTAATGCACACAAAATTCCCATCATCCATTCTGCACAATTTCATGGTCCGCAGTTGTCCGTGCCTCGTCCTGTACCTCACCTTCCGTGGCGTTATAAGCTTTGCGTACGTCTGTCAAATGCACCCAGTATCGTAGGCCCTTTACCTTTACTGCTGTCGGTGTGCAAAACACTACCTCATAAGGGCCATGGAAACGTGGTGCATTCCACCTTCGCACAAAACTTCGGACATATATGAGGTCACCAGGCATTAGTTGTAATGGTTTTTCAGGCATTGTCTCTGTTTCTGTTGTGTTCCCCTCCTCTCTTGTAGAGGGGGGGGCTAGTTGCTTTGCAATTACGCGCGCTGCCCGTGTCAGTTTTCTCAAGTACTCTGTGAACTCCTCTCCTAATATCGCTGCGCTTCTGTGTGCATCAGAACGTTCACGGAGAGGTGAATGCGCTGTGTGCATCCTCCTTCCCGTGACGATCTCATGCGGGGACAAGTGGTGGTCTTTACTTGGCTGATTTCGTAACTCGAACAAGGCCAAAGGCAGGCAGTACATCCAGGTCTTTTTAAGGGAAAAACACAGTTTTGACAATCTGCTTTTTAACAGACCGTTCATTTTTTCCACTACGCCATTACTTTGAGGATGATAAATTGAACATAATTTGTGCTTTATTCCCAATAGGGTAGTCACTTCCTTGAATAGTTCATTAACAAAATGCGTGCCGTTATCTGAGCGAATAACTTCGCAAATCCCCCAGCGCGGGAACACTTCCCGCACTAGGAACTTCGCGGCGCCCTTCTCATCAGGGCGCGCACAGGGGCCTGCCTCCACCCATCTCGAAAATGGACATACAACCACAATCATGTAGCGAGCCCCGTTACATCTTTCTCCCATGTCTACATAATCAATGTGGAGCTCTCTGAATGGGCCATTTGGTTTGGGTATCGTTCCTCTCAGTGTGCGCAATGTCATGCCTGAGTTGTAAATCTGACATGTCGTGCATTCTAAAGCCAGTCTTGTGACATGTTCATGGAGGCAAGGTGCAAACCAATCTTCTTGTATCTCTGCCATTATGTGTTGCTTTGCGTTATGTGCGGGAAAGTGTAGTTGTTGAAATGCTATTTCTAACAATGTCACTGGCATTACCGCTTTTCCTGGACTTTTTTGTCGCCATAACAAATCAGTCGGCTATTTGCTGCATCCCCTTTTAGTCCACAGCAACTTTTCTTCTGCACTAGCTCCCTCTTGCAGCTCTATTATTTCCTGTGTGGGCATCATGTTATATCCTGTGGGGACCTCTTGGCGTGCTGTGTGGTGCAACATGTATTCTCCTACTACACCTTTCTGTAAATACGAAGCTTCTTTGGCAGCGGCGTCTGCTGCCGCGTTCCCCAAAGATATAAAATCTGTATTTGTGGTGTGGGCTTGGCATTTTACGATGGCCACTGCCGTGGGGTCTTGCAGAGCCTCAATCAGTTCTTTCAATAGTTCTGCATGCTGAACTGGTGTTCCATCTGCTCGTCGGAACCCTCTCCGCCCCCACCGTGCCAACCCGCCGTGTACTGTCGTTGTCATGTATGCTGAGTCGGTATATATTGTCACTGCGCACCCCTTGGCGGCATGCAATGCTTCTATTAGCGCAATTAGTTCTGCTGCTTGGGCTCAATAGTGGGATGGGAGGCGGTGTTGCACTAGTGTCTCGTATTCATCTTCCTCTAATCGTACAACTGCCATACCCACATGTTTCTCTCCTGTCTCCATATCTATTGATGCTGACCCGTCTACAAAATACACCTCTCCCTCGTTCAGGGCATTCTCAAAAATCACTTGATCCTGACCTTCGTCACCTGTGAACATAGCGCAGTTGTGGTTTTGCATATCCTCTACGGTGCATGCCTCTGTGATGAATGTGGCTGGGTTCACTGTTTTACATCTTACTATGTGGATGTTTGCGCTGGACAATATTATTTCGTATGCTGTGGCGCGTTGTGTCGTCAATGTGCTCTTTGATCGCTCTAATATTGCAAAGAGTGAGTGTTCCACAAACAGTGTCACAGGACAGCCCATCACTATCGTGGCACTTTTCTCAATCGCGAACGCGGCTGCAGCTAGAGATTGTTCGCACGCGAAATGACCTTGCATTACTGCGTCTAGGGTGCCACTATAGTAAGCCAGTGGTTTGTGCCCTAACGATGTCTTTTGTGTCAATACTGCTGTCATCAGTGTTCCTTTGCAGTGTGAAAATAAGAAGAATTCGCGTCCATAGTCTGGATTTGCCAGTACTGGAGCGCTTGATATCAGCTCTTTTAGTGAGTCAAATGCTGTGTTCATCTCTTCTGTCCATTCTATGTGTTTGTTTTCCTGCTGTGCCTCTTTTAGTGCCTGTAACAAGGGCCTTGTGTATGCTGCATAATCCAATATCCATGCTCGGCAATAGTTGCACATACCCAGAAATTTCTGCATCTCTTTTACTGTTTTGGGCTCCCCAACTGCTCTAATCGCCTGTGCCCTGTCGGGTATGATCCGCTTGCCGTCCTTTGATATCAGCTGTCCCAAGTATAGGACCTCGGTCAAACAGTATTGTAACTTCCCCTTGTCCACCTTGTACCCTTTATTGGCCAATAATGTCAGGAGTGTTATTGAGTCCTTTCTACACTCTTCCTCAGTTTGTGCACAGATCAATAAATCATCAACGTACTCAATCACTGTGCTTTCTACACACAAATTCCCCAGATCTTCATGTAGTACCCTGTTGAATATGCTTGGGCTCTCGCAATACCCTTGAGGTAGTCTGCAGTGTTCGAACCTCCTCCCCCCTAGTGTAAATGCTGTTAAGTACCTGCTCTCCTCAGCTAAGGGAATCGAGAAAAATGCATTTTTTAAGTCAATAACTGTGAAGTGGGATGCCGTTTTTGGAATGTTGCACAGTATTGTTGATGGGTTCGGGACTAAAGGGAACTCCTTCTGAATCACATCATTGAGTGGGCGTAAATCCTGTATCATCCTCCATCAACCTCCCTTCGCCTTTTTAATAGGGTAAATACATGTGTTGCATGGGGAGTTTGAGGGCACTATTATTCCTTGTGCTAGCAGTGCATCTAGTGTCTCTCTGATCCCTTCTTCTGCTTCGCGTGACAATGGATATTGTTTTACCCGGGGTATAATTGCTCCCGGTTTCAGTTTTATTACCACAGGCTGAACCTCATGTAATAACCCCACGTCATGGGGGCCATTTGTCCATATGTTATCGGGTACTAACCGCATGTCATCATCAAAAAATGCATGTGGTGCTCCTACCACTGCCATTAATTCAACTTGAGTTTTTCTGGCTGTAACTACAATGTCACACGGCATCGCTAGTTCCATCACTATTTCGCCATCTCTCTCAGTGTCTGAAAATAGCTCCTCGTCCGAGAGCTCCCTCAGTGGGATATTTGCATTTGTACACAGTACTGTCCGCCACTCACATCCTTCCATGTCAATGCCAATCACACATATTCTGTTTGCTGACACGTGTACTGCGTGTAAATCCAACGATACCACTGACCCTAGAGCAGTGTCGGGGCTTGCTATGGGGCGGAAGAGGAATTCGGCTGGAATCCTCCAATCCATCCTTTTTAGTTCTGGTACTATGAGAGCCAATGCTCTCATGCCCTCAACAAACATCTCCTCGTTTCTTGGTAACCCTCTGATCTCTTGCATAATTGTGTGGCCGTGTATTACTGCTAATATGCGGAGAGGACATATGCCTGGCGTCGAACATACGATACCGCTCCCTGTGAATGATATTGTCATGTTTAGTTTGCTCAAGAGATCTCTCCCCAGCAAATTAATGGGAGAGTGTTCATAGTACAGTAAGGGTGCTTTCACTGTTTTACCCCCCACTGTCACATCCAATGCTTCTGTGTAAGGAACTTCAATTACAGCCCCAGAGAACCCCTGCGTCTCTAACGTTCTATTAGATAACGGGAACCGGCCCTCTTTAATGCATGATTTCTCCGCTCCCGAATCCACCATGAATATGAACTGCTTGTCTCCTATCTGCGCCCCTATCAATGGTTCCTCTGATGCATTGTGGGTCGTAGATAGTACTGGACACGCAAGTGCTCTCTGTGGGCTGTCCTATGCGGGGTGTCTCATTGCCCCCCCTTGATCAAAAAGGTTCCCCGAAACTACTGACACTCCGCTGTAAGGTGCAGGAGCAGGTGCTCCGTTAGCTACTGTGGCGAAAGTGTTACCTGGCGTGTATTGCATGTTGTCATTATTCTGTGGGTGGTTTTGTGTCCTGTACTGATGTCCGTGTAGCTGTGCGTTACTTCTTTGTCCTACATTTTCTGGTTGTTGATATTGTCCCATGGGGAGGCCGTAGGGGCTTCCTGGGTGGGGGTGACCGTACTGTCCTGTCTCCTGGAACCCGTTGTTTTGTCTGCTCCTGCACTCTCTTGAGTAGTGCCCCCATCTCCCACAATTCCAGCAGCTCCCCTGTGGACCTCTGGGACCCTGCCACCCATTACCTCCCATTCCTCCATACCCTTGTCCTCCTCTTCGGCCCCGGTACCCACCTCTTCCCCCTCTTGGGGCCCACTCTTGCCACATTGGACCTCCGTTCTGCTCCTGCTCAGTCCACTGTCGTTGTCCTTGTCCTGCCCAATTTGCTGCTATTCTTCCTTGTATTGCTATTTGCCCCTCCTCTCCTTCCTCTCCCTCCCTCATGAGTGGGAGTCCTGCTACCGCTGCTGCAACCTTCACTAGTTTTGATTGTACCAACTTTGCCTCGTCTGCCAACCTTTTCTGTGCTACTTCCCTCTCTCTCTCTTTTATCCTTTTGCAATGGTGCACTATTATACTTTGGATCTCTGGCCACCCCTTCGCCTCAACGCCCGCTATCTTATCGAGTGCCTTCTGCACCTCTTTTGGGAGCCCTCTCTTAATGATGAAATAAAAAAGAGATGTGGATTGGTGCCAGGGCGTGCCCGTTTCCGCTCTCCACATCTCCTGCACCCGGAGAATGTAATCCATAGCATCCTCCCCGTCGTTCATTGTACATTGCATTACTGACTGTAAATCAGGGGTATCTGGGAATGTCTCCCGCAGCGCGTCCCACACCCTTGCTCGTACTGTATTAAAGGAAGCTCCATCATGACGATCATAATCTAACGTCACGGCCGGGAAACCAGCCTTAGCCCATACTCTGTCCGCTTGATCTCCTACTGCGGTGACTAGTAGGCTTTTCACATCGCCTACTGCCAACGGTATGCCGGCGGTATGTTTCTCAAATGCATATATCCACTTGCTCGCCCCTCCTGACAGCTGGGGCAATAATTTCATTAAATTAGCCTTATCCATCTGAGCCCATGGTATATAGTTTGGTCTCCCCCCCCTCTGTGTATCAATGGAAGTTGTAACTTCCCTTTTGCAGTTGCACCCTCCCTTTCCTTAGTCGCTGCTGACTCCAATGACGCCATCTTCCCCACCCTATTTCTTAGTCGTCCCATCCATTCGTCGTCTATAGTCCCTAGTGAACATGCACCGTCCACTTCCTCGCTTTCCCCTCCCACTGCCATACTCAACCTATCACTGTCATCCAATCCTCCTCTGACATCACATAACAAGTCCTCTCTGATCCCTCTCTCTCGGGATACATCACCAATGCTCCCTTCTACTGCTCCTACCTCTATTATTCGTGTCGGCTCCTCCTCAATCCTGAACAGTATTTCCCCCTTTTTCCATCCTTCCTCTATCTGTCTACCTTCGCTCGACGCTCTAGACGTGCGTCCTGATTGTGTGGGGGCACACGCTGTGCGCTCACATATGTCTTTTATCCTTGAGAGTTCATCCCTTGCCACAGTAAGCCTCGACTCTAAGTCACTCGTTAATTTCTCTATATCCACCCTCTGTGTGCTTCCCTGGGCTCGCTCTCTGGTGCTTTCGTATGGCGGGGGGGCTGTTGGTCTTTGTGGTGTACCAGTTGTGGGGGGAGGCACATACGTAGGGTCGCTGTATCCTGCTGCGGGGGCTGGTTTAGGTAATATCGGGTACAAACTAATCACTTCCGCAGGTTGTGCTGTACTTAGCTGTTCCTTGTCCTCTCTTGGAATCATCAATGGATTATCTGTGGTGGAAGGTAGATCAATATTTGGTGCCGGAGCTTTGGGTGGGGGTACCTCCTCAAACAATCTCCAGAGGTCTAATATCTCCTTCCTATTTTGCCATTGTTTCCCCTTATACTTGAGGCTAATGCATGTTCGTACCATATCAAGAACGCTTTTGTCAAAAGACCCTCCCTCGGGCCAAATCTGGGGCAGACCCTCCCCCTTCAATTCTGTTACCCATTGATCGTGATATTTATTTATTCGTTCAGCGTATCCCGGTAAGCTCTTACAAATATGTGACAAGGGAGTTTCAGCCCCCATCTTCTAAATCACTCTCACAGCCGTGTCCACCTTCTTTACGTTTAGTTAGGTGTAGATCTATGTATGTATACCTTTATGGCACAGACAAGAGCGGACGTCTCAAATTTTATCACCCAAGTTTATTTACTGCACAAATCCTTTCGCACTTACCATAGCTCATTTCCTTTCCATTCCCATACACTCCCGTGTGATTCCGCTCACAACTGATCAAGTACTAGTTATGGTCAACACTCTCTGGCGCCACCTCACGGTCAACCGATCGTCCCCAACACTCACACGGTGCGCGCACCCATCACAATGCCTTTCCACTCACACTTCTTCTTATTTCCTCCCTTTCCTCCCTGGCCAGCTGTCCCTATTTTTCTGCTAAGGTTGCTCCGTTCACGTCTGTACGTGCCACTACTTAGCCCCCACTCGTCAAAATGTGCTCCCTATTTTATAGCCCTTCTACAAGTATATTTATCTTATACCCTTTTCGCTTTCTTCCCCTGCCCCGTGGATTGGAAAAAAGAAAGTAGAGAGAGTAGCAATCACTAAAAAATATTCCCGGTGTCTCCTTTTGCCAGACACCAATAACTTATTTCTTACTTCTTCATATATTCCCAGTACTAGTTTAGATAGCACTATGCGGCGCCACCTTCCACCCCCTTTCGGAGCTAGGTTTCCGTCACTTCTACCACTTCACTTATTTCTTACTCCTAATGGCCATATGCAAAGAAAAAGATAAAGAAAGTTTCAAGACCCGTCTTTAGTAGACCCCCGTTATTCTTCTCCTCTACCTGTCCCCGTTCTCCTGTTCACCGTTTCCCCTCCCTTCCCCTTTACGATCGCTCGCACTCAGTACTCACGTGCCCGTCTTGAACCGATAGTCTCCGAAACTGGGTCCGTCCAGGCGGTGTCACCGGTAACTCAACGGTCAGCCCCTGGCTCCGGCGAGCGGCACTCAAAGGGGATTTTTTTCCAATCGGGATCCCGTACCCTTTCTCATTGAGTGCGCACTTCTTATTGTGCCGGTCGCCGTTGGCGGGCGGCCTCCCGGAGCCGGCTCACCGTGCGTATCCCTTCTCGACCGGAGATTCTCGTGCCACAAGGGGGTCGTTAGAAAGGAGTTAGGAAAAATAATTTGGAGATATCACGCTATCGGGGTCACCACTGAAAGGAAGCGCCCCCAATTTCAGCACGATCCTCCCCGCAATGAGAGACAATAAGGGACTCTCCCGTAGTGGGAATAAGGCCAAGACAGAGTGCGGGTGAGCGTAAGTGGGAGTTTATCCAAAGAATAGGGCATGCAAAGAACTCTGCAACCTCCGAGAGCGCTCTGTCTGACAATAGCAAAGACAGGCGTATTTCTAGTACAAAAAACGTCATCAGAACCTACACACTATAGGGGGCACAAGTTAATTGGGATTGGGTGGCGTCGACTAACTATAGGTGTTGCTGCAGCGCGGTTGGTCTTTGGCGTGAGGACGTCACTGGTCAGCCGCGTGGGTTGGGTTGGGCCTGGCAGGCCAGCTTGAGGTCATCCGAGCGGTGTTGGTATGCTGGGGCAGCCTGTGACAAAGATGAATACCTCTCCTGACTCGTTTGCCCTAGGCCATGCACACTGCAGTTATTCAAGAAACGACATCTAAGGTCATCAATAAATTGCTCAGCAGTTTGTCTTATACAATAAACGCAACGCATGAGGAATGCACCTCTTGAGAGATCCGGTGATTGTCGGTTAGGGTGAGATTTACCTGTGTCCTATTGACCGGTATTCTAGGTCGAGGGGCTGAGTTTTGGGGCCTGAGACGACTGGTACATGCCTGTCTGCCGCGTTAGAAGTTATTATACAAATGGGTCTCTGTGTCTTGTCCCAGTGATGGGGGTCGTTCTTGGGGTGGTCTAGGGGGGAGGGTTGTGGACTTTACGAGAGGGTGCTGGTAGATCAGAGGATTCAAAACTTGGGTTTATTACCGTGCTGTAAATAACCCAGGTGGTGGGCTGTGGCCTTGGGTGCGGTACCGGGGCCTCTGACTCTCTGAAGCGGCTCCAGCTTGGTTGGGGGAGGTGAGGGAGCGCGGCACAGGCCTTAGCTTCCTTATCTGACAGGCTTGGCCGGGTGGGAGGGAGAATGGCCTTGCATATACTCACAAAGGTTTTTTCCTCGTGCGTTGCTAACTTTTAAATGCAGAACTTTTATACTGTTCCGCCTTATTTTGATGTCATTTAAACACACATATATATTTCCATTTCGTTACACATTTCTTTAATACAGTCGGTTCCAGTACCTTTTCATTACCTAACATTATATTCACTACATTGTGTGCGTATTTGTATGTACATAAAACGTTATACAAGGCATTACTAGGTTATGGCCTACAGAGATTGATGCTCGCCGCTTTGGGTGATTAAGAAAGCATATATGAGTTCAGGTTTCTACATACTATTGAAAAAACACTTATACAGTTAGAGGTTACACGTTTGGTCAACATCTTTCTCTGTGGTTATAGCAGCACTAGTCCAGACCTGGAGTGATATCATATAACGTTACATTTTTGTGGTTTATTCACAGTTTACAGGACTTGTTTAAACAGAGGTAGTTCGTTAATACTAATACTTGAATTATTTTCTACTTTCTTCAGATAGTGATGCGTCAGCTCTTTCCCCGTCACCCCGGCCTTGCGGACCGGGTCGTGCGAGGAGCAATATTACATTGTGAATGGGAGAAGGTTACAGTGTTGGCATCTCGGGTTTAGCTCATATCTGACTTTCTCATGGGAACGCGCTCGCAGCGGATCCACCAGGGCTGCTGTGGCGGCAGAGATGCATGAAAGGCCCTCCAAAGGTGGGGGCCTCGTTACAGTGTGCTGAACTCACGCCATGCTTGCTGGACAAGATGGCTTCTAGGCCTAACTGAATTTTGGTAAATGCATGGAAAGGATATGTGTGGGCAATGTCGTCGGCGGGTGAACCCTCCTCCACCTGGGCCCGGGTGGCATGAGGGGACGCCCACCGAGTCATGGTCCTCACCTGGGGAGAAGACTGTAGGTGAGGAGGGCCTCGCGGCCAGTCCTCCCCTACACCCCACATCCCCAATCACATGCATGCTGCTTGCGCATGGCAGGTCAAAGGGCATGTGGCGAGGCTGCCAATACCCAGATTGTGGCTACATTTTTCATCTAAAATCCAACCCCTGTGGAGTGCACACAGCCCTGGCACATTCCAGGTGCCATTCAATGATGACAAAGGGCCAATCATTTGTGCCCACCAAACCACCCTGAGAATGTGTTCTTGGAAGTGCAACACTGTGTGCATCCCATAGAACTAAAACTAATTCATATTGTGTTTCCAAAAGAAACACCCATAAGAGAGACTATGCCACTACCACCATGCCAAACTAGACATCCAATCGCCTGTGTGTCACTTAAATGTGCCATATGTCATGTGAAATCATCACCAGACTGTGCTATGGTATGTAATGTCAAAGGAGACCGGCAAATGGCCAATACATAATACAAGTGTCTCAATGCCATAAACAGAGTATGGAACACGTACAAAAATAACACCCGCTCATAGAGATCCATGATATTCTGGACATGAACAGTAATTGCATACTAAACTATACTATACTATCAACAGTGGATGCAACAGTGAATCTGTCAGACAGTGATTCATCACATTTTCACAAATGCATCAATGTGCCATCATGCAGGTACTGAGGACAGGGTAGAACAGAGAGGCACCGTACCTGCATGGTGCAATCAGAAGGAGCAAATGCACTGATGCTTAGGGGGATGTGGGATTTGGAGAGTGGTAAGAAGTTCTGTGGTGCTTCAAGTGCAACCAGTCAGTGGATGCACGGGTAAGTGCAGAGAGATGCAACTCTCTCGGGTCATTCCCCAAGTGCAGTGATGATGACACTAGTCCAGGTCATGGAGGCAAATGCCCCACAAATTGCTGGGGTTGACAGGGGTCATGTGTGACCTTGAGGTACATCAAGCAGACAGTCATAAAGCAGCAAGGACAAAAGGAATGGAGAGAGTGAGAGAGCAGAGACATTGGTTAGCAGGGAGTAGGGAGAGAGAAGGAAGAGTAGACGATGAAACACATGGGTTGTACATGGAAATCAAGGAAATGAGTCCCCAAACCCAGGGCAGCAGGATGGGTATCCCAGAGGTTGGCCCCTGCTGATGATAAAGATCCCCTTCAAAAATACTCAATGAACAACAGGCTCACCTGAAGAAGGTTGGAGTAACATGATGAAAGGTCTCGGGAGGGACAGCATTGATGTATGAAAATTAGCAGATAGGGAGTACGCAGGCATCACAAATCACAGTACACAAGGAATACTTCCTATGACTTGACACTGTCTGCCACAGCTAGTCAGTGGAGGACAATCATTGGCAGACAGATGTGATCCTTGGCCTTGACGTCAAGCATAATACTTGTGGTCTTGTTCAAAATGGGTTACACAGGGTGTGGATTTGAAACATGGAGTTTGTGCAATGGGCAGTAGAAGTAGTGTAGCCTGGAGACTACCACAACACGTTTAACATTGCACCCCTTGGTGATTAATGCCACCCTCCAACAATAGGGATTGAACAAAAGGCAAGTAAATTCAGAGAGAACACACACAGTGCCCTGCTCCCATGCAAACACCACCAAAGTGTCAGCAAATGCCAAGCACTCACCTGTCCGTGGAACTCACCTGACTTGCATACAATGCACACAATCGGGAGATGCTTTACCTTAAAGGAATACAATGCAGAGTAACAGCACAAACTACATGCACATGCATGATCATAATAGATCACAGAAACAAATTAGATATAGAACACAGAATGCAGTAGCAACACAGGGTGACACAGGGTAGAAAGGATGTCTTGTGTGATGATGTGCACATGCAATCTATGTTTTTTAATAATGCATGGCCTAGAGAAGGAACTGCAGAGACCAGAGATAGTCATGAAGGGCCATCAATGATGGTTCTTATTGTATGCTAGAGCAAAGTATTTGGGACAGAAACTTATTTCTGTGTTTTTTTTCATTTTCTCTAGTAAACAATTGTCCATTATTCCCAATTACATAGTAGGAAATGCTAATGGGAATGTTGTAGAATCTTATTGAGCCTAACTACATTACTGAAAAATGAAAAGTAGATGGTGTTTATAAGCTTATTTTTTTAATTCTATTTTTTAACTGTGAAAGGTGGTCCCTAAAGGAACCTTTTTTGGTGTTTTTATTTTTTGTAGGAGTGGCCAGAAAGTGAGATGGGGAGGGAAGTAAGGGAAGGATAAGAGAGGACAGCTATGGAGAAGCAGGTGAACATGGGGAAGCTATTAGGCACGCATCACATATAAGGTAGGGGGCAGTGACATATATGTGTAAAGGAGTACAGTGTACCACACCAGAGAGAGGGAGAGAGAGAGTAACACAGAAAGTGATTACCAAGGAAATGACAGATCAAGGAGTCCATGGCCTGGTTACCAGATGTACAATGACATTCTGCACAGCACAGTCAGTGCACCCATTCAGCTAGCCACATAGGTAAGTCACACAGTGACAAGAGCAATAAACACATTACCATACCACCATTTGAGCATGCAATGGACAGATAAGACAACCAACACATGCAGCAAAGATCCCCAACAATGAGCATACCCGACATGCAAGACAGTGCAAAAGCTTACCAAATTACTGCGTCTGTATGTTGTAAATCACACATGACCTTCACCATAAGTGTGTTCCCTTATTTGTGTCTGGTGGAGGGCATGAGGAGCGTGGAATTGGAATGGTGCAGGATATCTCACCTGGGACAGCAGTCACCACCACATCACTGACTATTGGAACGACATGGAAGAACATATTATAACAACCATTGTGCATTACCATTGACACAGCACACACATGCTACGGAACAATAAACCTATAATTACCTGCACATGCCATCCTGTGTACCCCCATGCAAACATGCCAGATGACTACACTACGCATGCCTGCACATGTAGTCCATGAGGAGTTAATGGCACACCTCAAGGGCAATGAATAAATACATTAACAAAGAACAGAACCAGGAAATGGCTAAACAAAATATGATATGCCAACATGTGGCCAGGGGGGTGAAAAAAAAGAAGAAAGAAGAAAAAAGAAGAAAAATGTCCATCTTGGACCGGGGGTGTGGGGGCCAACCCAGGAGGGGGAGTGGTAGGGTGCACGTCAACTTCCACATGGGTTGAATATGAAAAAACAAATTCCCTCCATGGGCTAATGGACTGCACGGCTAGCTTGTATTGGGAGGCCGGTGGGTGCTGTGGCCACCTTCCCGTGTAGAATCCGAAGGTGGTCGTGGTGAGGGGGGTTGACCACGTATAGCCCTGGCCTGGTCCTCTGTGGCAGTGGCCAGGTGGGACTAAGGTGAATGCATCTGCATCATGAAGCCTCAGAAGTCCTCATGCAACACCTCATGGGATGCATGGATTTCCACTCAGATGGCCTGCCTCAACAGTTGCATCTCCTGTTGGTACTGTGTACTGCGGGCTGCCTCTCGCACTTCCATCGAAGCTCTGAGGGCCAGTAACTCTTGCCTCAAGGCGTGCCTGTGGGCCCGACCCTCTGCAAGCAGGGATGCATGCAGAGTCCTCCGACCAGCCCGTCGGCTCCAGCTGCTGGCCTCCATGTGCATCCTGTGTGAGCGGCAGGTGAACCGCAAAGCCTTCAGCTGGTGCTCTACCTGTGTTTCTGGGAGGATCATGGAATTGGCCACCCTATACATGCCCTGGGACAACATCGCATAGGAAGCACCCTGTTGTTGTGCAACACTATACATGGATTGCTCCCACACTGTATCCCTAGCCACGACATGTCCACCATGTGTCTGGGCCCCACACCTGCCTGACTCAAGGGAGCATGGCCCTTGATGTGATGCCGCAGTCTGTGGTTGCAGTACTGCAACCCTTTCTTGGTCATCTGTCCCAGGACCTGGAACCAATACTGTGGAGAGTGACCCTTCAGCCGTAACCACCACAGACGGACGTGACAACACTGACTGGCCCTGTGAGGGGACGTGACCCCATGCAGACGCACGGGCCACAACAGCTCCAACACGATGCACTACCCTGCGACAGCAATTAGAAATTGTCATCCTGTTCACCACCAGAGCTACTGGTATAATTGGAGTCGGACTCATACTGAGTCATGCGCCAGATGGACTGTAGCACCAGTGGATTTTCATGGCCTGCCACAACACGTCCTCCACTTGTGCTCTGTGGTGGCTAAGGCTACCGTTCCTCCTCAACCTCCTCCCCTGCATCTAGTGCATCATCACTTGCCCATGGACATAGAAAGACATGAAGAATCATGTTAATTGCATGACCTACATACATAGGTATCACAATGCTGTCCTGGAACATATTTCCATGCATTTACCATACCATTATCTGCATACACACACTATGTACAAAAAGCTCACAGATCATGGTGTATGCAGACTTGCCACTACATCACATGTCCTTGACCATGTAAGCACTTGCACACATTGCCAACACAAATGTATCTGTATACACAAATCCTGTTCCATGGGACAGAAATCAGTAGACTGAAATATGCTAATTCTGACATCAAACTTGGATTTGCAACATGCCATTAGGATATATGACACATAATCACAGCCAGGTCCACTACAATTACATCCAACACCAGCGTACCACTGGCACAGGGAGTGCACACAATGTTGAAATGCACAGAGTGTGGTGTCCCAGGTGTGAGATGTGGAGAGAGTGATGACATGTGCTGGTAACTAGGATGAGTGGCCATGCACCCATAGAGTGTGTGTTGATTGTGACAGGTCAACATGGATGACTCCAGAAAAATATTTTACAACGGGGTCAGTGCCAAGCTTCGTCTGGGATTTGCACAGTGTAGTGAAATGCTATGTCACTCTTGGCACAATGTCCTGCCTGCTGCCAGTGTTCCTGGAAGGTATGGGTAGCATTAAACCAACTATGGACATGTGTGGATGGATTTTCTACTACATACAGTGCATGATGTGTAGCATGTGCTTTAGACACAAGTACTTCACTGGCAAAGCTGAGTCACTAACATCACTGATGTAAATACCCAGATGCCACGTTGTGTTGGCATGCCGGAAATGTCTTTTAGTATCTGACGGTTGTTGATGACTACTGCCCCAAAGCCATGTTCAACAGATGTGCAGCACATGGGTTGTATGCACTCTGCAGTACACTAAGCACAGTTCAGTAAACCATGACATGAAGTGCTACACAATCATACCCATTTATTTTATCTACATACACATATTCAGGATGCACACGCTTCATCACTCACCGGACGTTTCCTCGTAATTTGGCAGGCCTCCCACGCCTTGCAAATGATCCACATGAATGAACTCTCTCATGGCCTCTTCATGTGGTGTGAGCTCCTCCTCCTGTGGAGACCCACCTCCCATCACCAGAGAAGAGGCGAGGTTCGCACCCAGCTTGGTTTTGGTTCGACGGTGGAGGTAATTCCACTGCTTCATGACCTCACAAGCGTTGCGCCTCTCATTGCCCAAAGCGTTGATGCCAGTGGACCATACGCTGAGCAGGTGTATGTGTGCCCCCTGGCCATATACACATGTCACAGTGGTGTTTGTGGATGGAGTCCACAAAGATCTTGAGTTCTTCATCATTGAAGCTCCTCTTCCTTGATGTGACTGTGTCCTGTGCCGTGCATTGGGGTTCCACTTCTGCACGCTTTGCCTTCTTGGAAGGTTAAGCAGACATTGTGTGGCTGGGACCACTGAGGGCAGTAGGGGCTGAACCACTAGTGGTCTGGGCCATGTCATCACCCACTGATTCTGGGTCAGTAGTTGCCCCTGCAGGTCCCCGTAACTGGGTGTTGGGGCCAGGGCCTTTTTCTGAATGTCCCTTCCCCTTGGACTCACGGACAGCATCTGCCCCTGCATGTGCATGTACCTGGGCTGGATGACTACAGCTATCGCTGTAGATCCCTGACCCTGGGTGTTGGGGACAGCAGCTAAACCTGCAACTCCCTGACCCTGGCTGGTGGGGAGAGCAGATGACCCTACAGCTCCATGACCCTGGGTGTTGGAGAAATTTGTCTTGTGTGGACGTCCCTTCCCTTTGGATGCAAGGACAGCATCGGCCCCTGCGTGTCTGAGTACCTGGGCTGGGATGACTCCAGTTTTTACTGCAGCTCCCTGATCCTGGGTGCTGGGGACAGCAGCATCACCTGCAGCTCCATGACTCTTTTGGGGTGGGGCACCGCTCTCTCTGCATGTCCCCGACCCTGGCCACCTCCGCCACCTCTGCCACCTTTCCCTCATGTGGCCTTCCCACTCATGTTACAGATGTATTTGTACAATGGAAGGCACACCAAGCAATTGTCCTGGGCAATCGGAGTGAGGGGGAGGGCATGCGATGTTAAACATACTAGTGTGGTCTAGCAAGGCTCAATATTAACCCTGGTGAAAAAATGAATGGGACGCATAACGCACATGCACCCCAAATAGGAAAAATGCGTGTACATGACCCTGCAGTAGCTCCCATGAAAAGAAAAGGCGTTATGCGCTGCACTGTGGCACTCAGCAACACAAAACATGTATACACAAAGCCCAGGAAAGCTACTGTGATGTTAAGAATGGGGGTATGTGATACACAGGGGCACCCAGAGTATGAATAATGCATACGCAACTCACTGTTAGCCTCAGGAAAAAAGAAAAGTACATGCACATGTGCGCAGAGGCAAATCCTCCACGAAAATAAGAAGGTTGCACTGTCACAGTAGTGAACAAATTGCGTGGCACCCTTAAAATCTCTGAAGTCCACAAGACCGTCTGCTCCAATTCGCATGTGTGGTGTAATGTTCTCCTACACACTCCTGTATCCCAAATCTGAACACCAATGCCCAACGCCAGCGCGTGTCACATAATTTACGCGATTAGGACCTTTCCTCTGCTTTCACGTGTACGTGCTAATTTTGCACCGCAGAGTAACCGTCACTCCTTTTCCGGCTGCCCACGCTAGAAACATGGAAGACCCACGCTTCTGCTCTGAGCTGTTTTACCTGCTTCGTACTGCCCTGAGATGCCTCTTACATGCCATCTGCTGCTGCTTGCCACTGTGTGTGCCTGCTGTCCACATACCCTGCAATTTGAGTGCCTGCTGTCCAGCCATTGCCAGTGCTCCTGTCCTTGGCTCTGTGACTGTCATGAGCACTGCTCCCGAGAAGTCAAGCCCAGCATCCCCGGAAGCAGGCTCACAACCCTCGTCCCCGGCTCCAGCAAACCCCTATTGGGGCCCTTTGGACCATGTCCTGGTGCCTCTGGCGCCAGGCTCATAAGGAACCTCAGTCCCGGCGCCAGGGGCGCCGGGCTCATAATTGTTGCAAAGGTGCTTGGGTGGACCTACCTGTAGCAGACCATGCTGCATACTCACCTTTGCAAATGCTGGCAGGATGAAGTCCCCAGCCTTCTGCTGGGAGGAACTATTCCCTGAACTGGGACTACTTTCTTACCTGGGTGGGGCTGGTGCCACTCCTTAGCTCTGGAACACAGGAACTCTTTTACCTGGGCGAGGCTGAGGAAGAAGACACCCAATCACTCCAACACTATTTAAACCACACCCGATTGGGAAAACGTGCTTCGCGTTATTCTGCATCTGCAGCAAGACGCTCACAGAGTCAGCTCCAGCATTCCAGTGACATCTCCAGCTTCAGCTCAGCAACCTGTGGAAGAAAGACACGAGAACTATACTTACCATCCAGGAATCCAGACACCGGCAGAGCCTGCAAGCAAAAGAAACATAAGGTTAGCAAGTTGCAACACGTTCGCAGCCGCGCTCGCTTACCTGATCCATCTGTGCTTTCACGGATTCTTCGCGGCCTTCTCTTCAGCAGCCTAACGGCACCTGTAAAGACAAAGAACATTGTTAAGTAGGAATCGGGTGAAGGCGGCCGCATTTACTTTCCTTACCTGCTTTTGTGCGTGTATTACGATCTCTTCAACCGCAGCAGCCCGACACCTGAAAACAAGAAAAGACATTATTTAAGTGACATTAAAGACTGCAAGAAAGTCTAACACTTACGTGTTTCCCCACGTGCATCTGCGGCTGGGAAAACGCCCGCAACATCTCAAGACCTGAAAACAGAAAACAGGGACATTAGTGAGGTGTCATTGAAATTCCCATACCTACGTACAACCGCACGTGTCGCGCTCTCAGTGACCACGCCCTCAGCATCCAGGCACCTGAAAAAGACAATGCAAAGACTTCATTAAAGGTGCCCATCTCTTCAAGACTATAAACTCTTTATACCTACTGGCATCCACTCGTGCAGTAACGGCGGCATCACCTTTTGGCATCTCAGCACCTGTGCCACTTCTAAGGCCACAAAAGACTTTGAGGATCTCCAGTGACGTAACTGGAACCCACGCACCCCTGCATAAGTCGCAGGATGGAGAGCCCAGCATTTATATGCCTAAGGTGAGAGCTCACCAGGACATTGGACTTTCGGAGAGTTGGCGATTAGTTAGGAGGAAGTCCAGCCAAACGGTCATTAACCCTTTTTTCTTCCGCCTGCAGAAACCTTACCCTGCAAGCCAGACGGTCAATAAGAGGAAGCCCAGTCCAGAGAGTCATCCGAGCTCTACGCTTCTCAATTGAAGAGACTATAACAGTTCAGCCGGGACCAGCGCCTCCGTGGGAATCAGGTGAGCGTTACAGTGACCACCTCAGCAGATTCAGAAGACTCCAAACATGCCAGAACATCACCACGCTCCACACCCCGGCCCCAGGACCTCCTTGCCCACCCACACCGGCCTCGTAGGTTGCCATGTCTCAACCAACATCTTCCGAGGTAAGTGTCAACCCTGTGGCAGCGAGGCACAGGGCTGTCAACTTCACTGCGGGGAAGTTGACATCCTGGTGGAGCATGTCCTGGGGCATTATGATGCCCTCTTCCATGGCCCAACGCAAGTCGGCAAGGAAGGACGGAAGTTGATCTGGAACCGGATCGTGGATGCCATCAACGTGGAGGGGGTGGCATCCCGTGACTACTACCACATACACAAGCGCTGGGAGGACCTGAAATCCAGGACCCACAACAAGGCCCTGCACTTCCTCCAGGTTGGTGCCAAGCAAGGGGGTGCAGGGGCTAGGTGAACACCACTGACATGTGGGTCCTGGAGAAATTCTACCCAGCGCTGCACACCCAGGTCAGCGCTTTGCAGCAACATCTGGAGTCGTCAGGTTAGTGTTGCTGGGCTCCACAGTGCATGGGCATGTTAATGTATGGTGGGAGTGTGCACCTGGGGTTTACAGCAAGTATGCCTCTTGTACAGATGTCTGTGTGCATGTCCCAGACAGTGCTCTAGATGTGTTAAGTGAACACTGTGTGATTTCAATGGTCTTAGATTTGCATTGTGTGCTGCACTGCAGCATTTCACAACGTGCACATGGTTTGTTACATGTGTCTAAGATGTGCCCATGTAAGGAGTGTGACAGATGAGGTGGTGTTGTCAACCTCATATGCATACATGGTGTTCATTTGTTTGTGTCTAAGATGTGACTGTGTGATTGGCCATCACTCCTGGATGGATGTAACAGGTGCATTTCAATGTGTGACCTAGTCATGTTGCGTGATGGGGGGACTCTGATATCATTGGTCAGTGCACTGCTTGAGGACTGTCAGGTGATGTGTGTGCATGACATGTGTATGAGCCCCTGATGCATGTGTGTGTAGAATACGCAATTGACAGGTTGTGACAGTGTCATGTCCCCGGATGTGATTTTAAGTTGTGAAGGACAGACATGTATGTGTATTTATGTACATTGCATGTACCTGCGTGTTGTGGAGGGTGATGATGGTTGTCCCCTTTGGCAGTGCACTTAATGCGCATATTTATGTTACCAAACATAGATCGGTGCAGTAGCCTGATGTTTGTGTTCTATGTGTCCTTATCCACAGTTGCATTGGAAGAAGAGGGTGGAGAAAGTGCTGTGGAGCAAGGCAGCAGGGATGCCTCCACCGTGCAGAAACGCAAGGCCCAGTCTCGCCCCCTGGACACGACATCATCGGGGAGTGAGGATGCTGGTGCTGATTCTCAACCATCGGCCACAGCTGCTGAGGGGAGATCCAAGAGGGCAAAGGTGGACATAGACAGCTCAGCAGCGGGGGGGGGCAGGTGAGCAGACACAGGGGCCATCCACTGCGGAAGATGCTGGGGAGGCATCCAGGTTGGTTGGGGAGGAGGAGGAGGTGGGAGCCATTAGCCCAGTCCATGGGGACAGGCGGGGGTGGTGAGGAGGTTGTGACTGCTGCAGTCTTGACCCAGGGGCATGAGGCTGTGCAGGTCTCTGTGGAGGAACCTGTGCAAATTGCTTTCCCTGGTTCTGCACCTGCAGCAGTATGCCCCTTCCGGCATGCCCCAGGCCAGACCCAGCCACAAGTGTTGGTTGTTTCCACCCAGACCGAGGCCCTAATGCCTGCGGATGTTGCCATTCAGGACAGAGTGGCACCCCTACTAGTCAGTAACGGGCAGCGCACCGGCATCATTTGAGATGATGTGTGTGCTTGCACTCGTGAGCTTGCACATCATCACAATGACGTCTGGTATCTCCTGAACTGGTTAGTAGCATTCCTGGTCTTGAATGTCATGTGTGTGATGGTATTAATGCAACCCCCTCCTTGTGTTGCTCCTCAGTGCACCAGTCATCAACCCGGGCGCCTTCCAGCCCAGATACCACCAGGGCCCCCTGTGCACCAGTCCCACCCATGGTGGCCCATCTAGTGGAGATAACATGAGTTGGGAGTCAACAGTGGATCAACTGAGGTGGTCACTATGCCGATCCAGGGAATGACAGGAGCAATGGGAATGGAGGGAGAGCAGGCACCCAGAATCAGGGCACAGGAACGACACCCCCGGGTGATGTCATCAGCCCAAAGGGTGTCCACACGAAACAGGCACCGGACAATATGGCAGCAGCAGGCTCAAAGTAGGAGGCTTATGTACTCAGGGCAAACTATACCAAGGGGGCAGGTATCCAGCGTCAGGCAGGACGCAAATGTGGACCTCAGATGGAGGATGTCTTCCATGTTTGTGCGATACGAGCAGCGAATCGGGGCAGAGAGGAAGCGAGCTCGGGAGGCGAGAGTCGCCAAGGCAGAGATTGCACTGCCTTTGGCATATAGGCGGGCTACCATCCTCGAGGATACTTGCAGGGAGTGGGAGGGGATGGAGAGGTCCATGCTGGTGGCCCTGGAAGTCCTCGAGGACAGTACAGAGGCCAGCCTAAGGGAAGTGGATGCACTGCTCGATGATGCCCTGGCCCAGATATTGAGTGACATTTGTCACACGGAGGACTAGCCCGCTGCCTGTGTGTATAGTCTTGTAGATATACGTTTCCTTTCATTTTTCCTTATCATTTGGAGCATGGATCATGGACATGTCTTTATTTTTTTTGTACATAGTTCTGCAGGTGTAAGTTTGCTTTTATTTTTTATTTTTTTTTGAGTGGACACTGGACTATCCCTCATGTTTTCTTGTAAATAATTATTGGTGTGTTTGAGGTGTTGTATTTGTATTTTGTGTTATTTTTTAGTGTGAATATTTTTAATATACATTACATTTTTATTTGTCTATTTTTACATGGATATCTTTTTATGATTATGATTTATGATTTTATTTACAGTATGTATGGTTAAAATACAACTGTTTAATATATTTATTTTGGAGGTTACATACTTGCATGTGTTATGTTCGGGGTTTATTTGCGGGGTGAGTATACACATGGGGCGGACCGGTGGTGGTGTGTGAAGTGGGATTTTGTGTGTGTGAACAGGTAAATGCATTTCCTTTCACTTGTGCAGCATCACTGTGTATTTGCCCTCACTGTGTTTGTGGGTGAGGTGGGGTGACTGTGGGACTGTTACATGTTCAGGACATTTGCACATGATTTGCTTGATGCTGTCTAAAACGCTGGTGGTGCTTTCCCTTTCAGCAGCATGTGTGTGTACAGTTGTCATCATCTCTGGTGTTGGTCAAGCTCTTGCACTGGGATACACTTTTGGCATTTCTTGGTATTTACACATTGGCTGCCCATTGCATCTGTCTCAGTGCGTGGTGCACTGTATGATTGCCATGTCCTTCACACATGGGCGAACCAGTGATGTGTTTATTAGGGATTCGCTTCTAGGAATAGCAGCTCAATGAGGCTCAGGCTGTGAGACACCTGGGCAGTGTTAGTTCATGTGGCACACATTGAGGGTAGTTTTGATTCTGTCATTGGTGAAAAATGTATCCCTGGGGATTGATATGATACGAGATGATATGATATGATATGATATGATATGGGATTTATAACACGCCTATACACAAGTGTTTCATGATGCCATGACATTGTTTGTTTGTTTGTTTGTTTGTTTATTTATAGTGTGCACCAGACCGAACAGTATCAGGGTGCAAGGCATAAGAATATGTTAAACTTAGTTACATAGGTACAAGGTATACATCAAGGATCATATAATACACACGATTTACATACAGGACAGTCAATTATATAGAGAAGTATACAGTGAGAAAGAGCATGAAAGATCATGTACACTGTATAACAAGAATATATGAACTGGCAATTAATATTGAGGGTTGCTGAGGCATGTAATTTACTTGTCATTATCTTTCATCCAGTCAGTCATGTTCTGTTTGAATTTGGCAAAAGTGTGGTGTTCTCTTAGGAAAGGGGGCAAGGAATTCCATAGTTAAGCTGCCTTAACTGGGAAGCTAGATCCCCCAATGGAAGAGAGTTTGAAGCGTGGTACAAGGAGACAGTTGGAATTGACTGATTTAGTCAGTCTGTGGGATGTTTTTCTAATAATCCTAACAGTTAAGTAGGGCAGTGCTTTATTATTTAGACATTTGTGAGTGAGGATGGCAATTTTGAGTCGAATTTTGTCAAAAGTATATAGCCATTTGTATTTTCTCCTAGTGACAGAAATATGTTCCTTTCTTTTTATATTAAGTGCTTGCTCTTGAAGCGTTGTTCTGGAGTACCTGTATTTTGTTTGATGATATGTTTTTCTCGCCCCAATGTATAGGGCATTACAATAGCCCAGTTTGGAAAGTATGAGAGCTCCGGAAAGAATTAGACAACTGTTCATGGATAGAAATTGTTTGTCTGCTCTGATTAATTTGCACGTGTATGCAGAAGAGGATGCCAGAGAATTAACTTGTTTTGTAAAGTTAAGGGTGGCATCTAGGTAGAAGCCTAAGGTCGTCACCTCCTTGGCTACTTTGATGTTGTTGCCATCAATGGTAAAATATGCATAATCTGAATTTTATTTGGATAAATGGGCCGGGGTGCCTAGGATGATAATCTCTGTTTTATCATCATTCAGGCATAGTCCATGAGTGGCCATCCATGCCTGAACGATGCCATAAATTCTATTAACCAGAGCCAGATCCATGGCGTAATCTTCGGTAAGAGGTAGGAGGATTTGGGTATCGTCTGCATAATTCATGTTGGCGATACGCAAATAGTCCATTTCGTCAAAGAGGGGCTTAGTGAATACATTGTAGAGAGTCAGCGAGACGCAGGATCCCTGGGGTACACCGCAGGTAATCGGCATCGGGTCTGCTGATACCGAAGGTGAAAAAACTTACATAGTCCTATTGCTCAGGAATGACTCTATCCATTATATAGCTCCCTTGGAAAAATGGGCTGCAGAGTCCAGGTGGCTGCATAAGTCTTTGTGGTCTACCAAGTCGAATGCAGCCAAGAGGTCTAGGAGGAGGAGTAGGGCTAGTTGACCCTTATCTCTGAATTCATCTATTTGTGCCTTAAGATCAATTAGAGCTGTTTCCGTGCCATGTTGAGGACGGAAACCAGATTGGCGAGATCCTAGTAACAGGTTAGACTCCAGGAAATTCTGGATTTGAATGTATGCCACTTTATCTAAGATTTTTAAAACAAATGGCACCGTTATTATAGGTCTATAGTTTGTAGGTATGGTTGGGTCAGGGTTTGCTTTTTAAGGAGGGGTAGTACCCAAGATTCTTTCAAGTTGTTAGGGACAGTACCTGATGTGAAAGAGGAATTTATAAGTTTATGATATGAAGGGTGCAAGTTCTCTGGCAGCATCCTTAATAAGTTGTGCTGGGCATTGGTCACCCTTACAATTGGATGGTTTAAGTCCGAGTATGGTCTTCTACACCTCAATAACTGAGAATTTAGAGAAGCTGAAGGGTGATTCTTGTTTGCATTGTGGCAATGGCCTTTTGTTAGGCGTGGACAGCGGTGCTAGTGAAACTTTCTTTAAGGCAATTTTAGTTTGTAGATTAGAAACTTTATTAATTAGTGCAAGCTGAATGTCAGCACGGCAAGTTTTATCTTTGGAACAATTTTCTTGCGGTAAGATCAGTGTTTCTAATTCTTTTAGAACTGTGAACAGTTCTTTAGTGCTGGATTTAGACTGTGCTATTCTGTTGTTGTACGTCTCCTGTTTATCCAGGATGATGCAATTCTTATATTGGGTTAAGATATTGATGAGGTTGGTTTTATCTGCTGAAGGTGAGAGTCTCTAGGCAGTTTCACATTTTCTTTTGACTAGTCTTAGATTTTTTAAATGTGGAGTGAACCAGGTATTGAGATGTTTTTTGGGTTTGCTCTTCCTTAGTTTGAGAGGGGCTATATTTTCAAGGGCAATAGTCATGACTTTGTTGTATTCTTCAACTAGCGAATTAGGGTCCATGTTGTCAGGTAAGGTGTTAAAGTTAGGTAGTATGTATGGAAGTAATTTGTCTGCTGTAATATTTTATTTTTTTTCCTTGTGAGAGTAGAAAGGGAAAGCTGGGTAGTCTGATCTATAGCCAATTTAGTTACCAATGTAAATGACAGAAGGTAATGGTCAGTCCAGATTTGAGGAGCTATGGTAGTGATAGAGATATTGCAGTTGTAGTCAGCGATTCAATCAAGGGTCCGTCCTTTGTCATGTGTGGGCAGGTTAACTTTCTGGGCGAAGCCTAGTTCTTCCAAAGTATTAGCAACGGCAGTGGATTGGGGATCCTTGGTGTCATTATAACCCAAATTGAAGTCACCTAGCACTAGAGTTTGAGACATATTTTTTTAAATTATTTGACAAGTACATAGAGATATAGTCAAGGAAGGCTCCAATTGGGCACAGTGGTCTATAGATAAGATATATATTTAATGTTTGGGAATTGGCAGTGGGCATTTTGACAGTTGGGCATTCACAGGATTTCAAAGTAGGTGAAATGGCTAGTCTCATAAAGAGGTTATTTTTGGCAATAATTGCTATTCCTCCTCCCAGAGAGCCATGTCTGTCCGCTCTCAGGATGGTGTAGTTGTCAGGGACTGCCAGGGAAGGGCAGGGCCGGCAGCATCATGCAACCAGGATTCTGTGATGTAGTATTCGGAAGGGTACCTGGTTACTGCCTTGCTCTGCCCAGGTCGGTACAATAATATCAACAAACGAATGAGCAAGGTCAGGTCGATCTCTGCAGAAGAGTAACCACTGCTACACCGTGAGTGGGTAACCCCTTGTGTGTAGTCACAGAATTCCCATGAAACTGTTCTTCTGCACAAAAGGGTTTTATTCTGAAGTGCAGTGGTGTAGTAATACACTGGTATTTTTCAAAACCATAGGGCATTCACATTTGAGGACATACAAAGTGTAGTACCTAAGTACAAATGATCAAGTAGTCAATATTTGAGACATCTGCTTGTACAGTTTGTTCATTCTCTATAGGTTCCTTGGGAAGGAAGCTTAGAGAATTCAGTGGAATCATAGACAGGTAAGGGGCCCATAGAGTGTAGGCACAATCAAGAGTTGAACAACAACATATAATACATGACCCAACCCTGCAGGCAGCCCCCTCCACATGGGGGTCACCGGTGATGGGGGTTGGATTCTCCCATGTGGAGGGGGCTGCCTGCAGGTTGGGGTCACGGGTGATGTGGTGGGGTATACCTTGTGGAGCAGGCTGCTTCCAGGGTGCGGTCACGGGTGATGGAGGTTGGGTTCTCCCATGTGGAGGGGGCTGCCTGCAGGGTGGGGTCACGGGGAATGGGGGTTGGGCTCTCCCATTAGGAAGGGGGTGCCTGCAGGGTGGGATCACAAGTGATGTGATGGGGTATCCCATATGGAGGAGACTGCCTGCATGGTTGGGTCACAGGGGATTTGGTGGGGGTATCCCATGTGGAGGTGGCTACCTGCAGGGTGGGGTCACATGTGATGGGGGTTGGGTTCTCCCATGTCGAGGGGCTGCCTGCAGGGTGGGGGTCACAGGTGATGGGGGTTGGGTTCTCCTATTTGGAGGGGGCTGCCAGCATGGTGGGGTCACGGGTTATGTGGTGGGGTATCCCATGTGGAGGAGGCTTCCTGCAGGGTGGGGGTCATGGGTGATGGGGGTTGGGTTCTCCCATGTGGAGGGGGCTGCCTGCAGGGTATGGGCACGAGTGATGTGATGGGGTATACCATGTGGAGGGGGCTGCCTGCAGGGTGCGGTCACAGGTGATGGGGGTTGGGTTCTCCTGTGTGGAGGGGGCTGCCTGTAGGGTGGGGGTCACAGGTGATGGGGGTTGGGTTCTCCCATGTGGAGGGGGCTGCCTGCATGGTGGGGTCACGGGTGATGTGGTTGGGTATACTATGTGGAGGGGGCTGCCTGCAGGGTGCGGTCATGGGTGATCGGGGTTGGGTTCTCCCGTGTGGAGGGGGCTGCCTGCAGGGTGGGGTCACGGGTGATGTGGTGGGGTAAACTATGTGGAGGGGGCTTCCTGCAGGGTGGGGGTCATGGGTGATGGGGGTTGGGTTCTCCCATGTGGAGAGGGCTGCCTGCAGGGTGTGGGCACGAGTGATGTGATGGGGTATCCCATATGGAGGAGACTGTCTGCATGGTGGGGTCACGGGTGATGGGGGTAGTGTTTTCCTGTCTGGAGGGTCCTGTATGCCATGTATTGCAAGATGTTGGTGTGCCATTTGACTGGTGGTGGGCCAGGGCTTGCGTGGGTAGGCACGCATTTTCTATGGGGGGCGCACAGGGTTTGTGGGGTGTTTCACGCATTTACACAAAGATTTCTCTGTGCTATGGTTGGCACACGCTTGTTCTCGGCACGCGGCCCTAACGCCTTTTATGCTTCTGATTCTATGAATCAGACCCTTAGTGTATTAAAGGGTGTACTCATCTAAACAAGACATTGGCCCTCACTACAAGTGTGCCGGTACCGTAACAATGGTGCCGGTAAGCCTACCGGCACCATTGTTACCAGACTGCCAAACTACAAGGCTGCAGGCAGGTGCCATCCCGCCCGCCAGCGTCGGCCTGGCGGAAGGAATGGCACGCGCCTGCAGGCCATCATGGAAACACTGGCACAGTTATTGACGGTGCTGGTGTTTCCATGCTCCCCATCCCCAGTGAGTCGGGGCTCAAATGGGATTGGGGAGTTACAATTACTGCCGCCTGACTTACCGGACTGCCGGGCTGTAATGACCTGGAGTATCCAGCAAGTCAGGCAGTGGTAATTCACTGCAAGTCCGGCAGCAACCTGTCGGTTTTACCAGCAAGGTTACCGCCAGACTTGTAATGAGGGCCATTATATTGGAGTGTTGTTGTTAAAATAGGCAATGGCTGCAGCATGCACCATAGAAGTACAATATTTTTAATATGGTAATTTTGGATAGTAAAATCATGAATGCTACCTTATCAGAGTTTTGAGTAATGTAAAACATGGAATAAATAGCTAACAATTCAAGACTTACTACACAGTTGTGTTAGTGCAAACAATACATATGAAGACCCACAATGCATACAAATCAGAGGCACATACAGGGAAACTAAAGTAAGAAAGAAAGAAACAACACCACCAGAAAATGTCAATAACATTAAAGTTAAGTTTCATGTGTAGAAATTAATTGTGTGTTTGAAGCCTGCGTACTGCCCCGTGTTTGTGCACCATGAGCTGAAACCAAACCCTAAGGAAAATACTTTAACAACATACAGCAAGGTTAACGTCTAAATATATAGCACCTTTTGAATTTTCATAATCTGTTAGTGAAGAAAAATAACTCGCCTAGATATGTCAATGAACAAAATCAAGTGCCCTAGACATTTCATGTCATCCGTGATGTCACCAATTACATTTGTGATGTAAACTTTGATGTCCTATGTGTTTATTTTAGCAGTGCACTGTGTTGACATGAGTTATGGTTGCTTAGCTTACCATAAGTGGAACATTTCTGGGGGTTTTCGTTTTTACTTGTAACCATAACGTCCCTTTAACAACGTTTTTTCAGTGAATATTTGTATATATATATATGGTAGTTTATGACTATTCTAGGTAATTCTCTGATGTTTGTGAAATTTAGCTAAGGGGTTGGTAAGGTGAGAATTACTGGCCACTTGGTGGACAACCAAAGCAGTAGCTGCAAAAAAAATATTGGGCCAAATGTACAATTGTGGATTCCCCACACAACTATGGACTGACTTATTCTATTTCTCAGTCCCCTGCTATCCTACTCCATGCTACCCTTTTTCTCTCACCTCTGCCCCTCCTTTCTTCCACAGACCACAGCCTTGTTTACCCCGGTTGGAGGAGAGGTACAATAGGTCAACTTTTTAGAAGACATTCGGCACTGTACATACACTAGTATTTTAAAATGACATACCATAAGATATGAGTGCACACAGGCAGACAAGGAATTTACTCGCAATGTGCGGGTGCAGAGATTCACAAAAGTGTTTTCAAATTCATTGTTGTGAATGGGTACTGCACTGCGTAGCATTCACTCTTGAAAATGAAAGTTGCCAATGAAAGTGAATTCACTGCATCTGAAAACCATGTGCTTAATAATATGCCATCCCTGTCCTACTTTCTCCATCACCTGATCTCCATCTTGGAAAACCAGATGCTGGGGAACAACTAATGATATGATAAGCTTTGTAGATCACCGAACCAATGACCTGCCCAAATGGAAAACCTTATCCATCACATAAGAATTTCTCTTTTGTTTTCGCATTCCTGCCTCCAAAATGGAGGTGCAAATATGAAACATTTACAGTGAGGTGGTCTGTGAGTCCATCATTACACATGTGCCAAATACATGCAAATAGGTGGAGGGTCACGTGAGCCAACGCCTACACGAGTGAAGGGTGCATGCACATCATGTATGTTTGTACGGAGGTGCTATCTGTGGGAGCATAGTGTGCAAGGATGACCCAGTAATGTTTGATAGGAGAGGTCTCTACCAAGAAACTATTTGAAAAGTTGGTTTAAATAATGTATTTTACAGCTGCATTTAAGGGGTTATTCGATAAAAATGCACACGGTTTCTTTGCAGCAAATCAAGTATGGTAAATCACAAGTAGGAATTATACCAGTTGGAAAATCGGCATCAGAAGACTTAATGCACCCCATTTTTCCTTTGCTAGCTAATAAGATACAGTCATAAATGCTAGACCTTAAAATAGTTCTGTTCAATTTGTCACCAAGTCATTTTGACATTCCCATGCACATGTTCACATTAGGAAGCCCGTTTGAAACGTCCCCAGGTAAGCACTTATTATCTATCCATCATGGCAGTTTTAATAAGCCCAGGCCTGTCAGTGTTGCTATAGCAAAATACATGATCAAGTCTCTATTGCCTTAAAAAATGATCATGCCATCACAAGGAAAGCCATGCCAGTATTGCCCTGGTAAAACACAATAACCAAGATGAAAATGGGTTTACTGGGGCATCATTGTAGTGCACATAGCCCGCAAATCATTGCGATTTCAGACTTAAAAATGCAATGTCAATGTTGTCCATGTCAACATATTATTATGTTGTCATTATAGTGCCTTCAGATAATTGTGATGCCAGTCTCATCAAATATATACCATTAATGATCAAACAGAACACATTATCAAGTTCATGGCCAATGGTGTATTTAGACTTTCTGCTGCCCTAGGCCCAACTAAGTGCATGCTCCCCCAAATTTACTCCACCTCTGCCAGACTCTGCACCTTCACCATATTCTGGCCCTTCTACAAACTCTGTCCGTGTTGTCCAAACTATGCCCCTTCACACGCATCTTGGCTCCATTACATTATAAGGACGATTTTAAGGTTGCAGTGATTAGAAAGTTATTTCTTCCTCTCTATTACTTTAAGCCTATCATCTTCTATGTTATGCTATTTGAAAGAGTGTTTTCAGATCTCTGCTGCACAAAATTTGGAGAAGGCAGTGTGTTCTACAGTTGAGTGCACTAGAGGTAATTGTTACGGCTAATTGCCTACTTTCTGTCAGGTCTGCATCTTTTAGAGGAAGTGATAAGAACATAAGCTGCCAACTAGACACGCGTGAGAGAAGGCTGGAATGAGGAATTTTAGTTTCAATGCTAATATCTGGTTTCGCTCACAAATTGCCTGCTGTCTGTGATGGTACAGCAACATTACTAAATTTCTACATCCAGTCTTGTCAAATGATAAAGTTTACATGTGAAATATATACAAGCGGTACAGCCACATCTTATAAAAATGTTGAATCCAATAACCTCTACCCCCTTTATCATGGTTACAGCTCTGGTGTTAGCATGGGGGAAAATGGAAATAAGGCAAGTTACCTGCTGCAGCCGATGTACATCCAATGCCTTGGTCTGGAACGCCAATACAATATGGCAAAATCACAAGTGAAGTTTGTAAACTCTGCATGGGCATAGACACATCAGTAGAGTAAAGACATTTTGAGAAGGTTCTGGGAATCTCATTTTCCCCATGCAGTTAACAAATGTCTTCATCAATTGGTTCATGCCCTTTGTTTTGCCCCAACAACTCCCTATATCTCTTCACACTGCCTATGTTACACATATTTCTCCAAAGCTGATTTATTCTCCATCCATTGTCCCATGGACTACTCATGTCATGTCTATTGCTACAATACAGCCAACGGCATATTACATCACCTCATCCCCCATGTCACTCACAATACCCCAACACCTGCCCATAATTAATCTATTACCACTTGTCACCTCTCATTACCCCCCTGATATGCATCATATCACTCACATAGCCTGAACCACACCAGTTTAATTACATCAGAAAGGAAAACAAATCAACCGACCAGCTAACATCCCTCCAATGTTCCAACATTAAAGAGGTGCCAGCAGAGAGTCGAAGAAATCAATTCAACATAAACAATTCTTCTCATCTTCAATCATCGAGATAGAGAGACACTTTGTCATGCATCAGTGTCCAAATACAATCTAGTGCAGAAAACAGAAAACAGTTTTTCCACATTCCAACTTTTGAAGTCAAACCCTCTCCTTCAGATCTAAAAAATCATGTGATGTCTATAATAAAGGGGGATTGTATTCCTTTTATTGTGTCCCATTTGATAAACAGAAGACTGCAGTAACCCTCTCTATCTTTCCCTTTCTTCTTCCTCGCTTCTTTCCTTTCTCTCTGCCCTCAACATTCTCTTCATTCCGTCTAACAATCTTCTCAGGTGTCAACCAGTGAAGGCCCTGTGGAAAGGCCCGTGCCTGTCTGCATTTTACAGATGGGCTCCCCAGTTCCTGAGTCCACCGCAGATGCTCTCCATGGGCCTGCAGCTAATACCAGCACTGCTATCACAGAGGCTGGGGTCCAACAGAAGATGTCCACTGTATTTTAAAGTGACCTGCTTAAACGTGAGGTCCTTCCTGCTATCCCGCCCACCAGCAACCCTGTTTGGCCTCCTGCACCTTGCTGCGATTGGCCTGCAGCAAAATGTAAACCTGATGCTCCCTAGGGTCAGCAGGCATTGCTGGCGATAGCCACCTGTGAAGGCCACCTAGAAAGGCCAGTGCCTGTCTGCACCTGTCGGCGCATGGCACACACTAGCTAACAACCCCTGCTCCCGCAATCGTGTACGTCAATGCCTTTCTAATGGCCCTCTACACCAGTACTGGAAGGTAATTGCTTCCCTCCTGTACAAATGATATGTGAAAATGCATTGCCTATAGTGTATGCCGCCTATTGTAGGAGAAGATGCAAAACTTTGAGCTCCTGTGCACTCTGGCCGAGCAATTCTAGCCCCCTGTCTCCTTTTCAGCAGCTGATCCTGATGTTAAAACAGCATCGGAATGACCTTGCAATCTGCCGAGTTAGCTCCACAGAATTCGCTCTCACAGAGCCTCTCCAAACTTCTGCAGCACCCCACCCCACCTATAACCTTGATGGGAATAGGCGGTATCGCATTGCTCATCCCTCTATCCTACCATGGCTGCAGGGACCCCAACCCTGGCTAAATACAAAATCTTCCCCCTCATTTGTGCCAAGAGTATCCCTATACCTATGCCTAACCCTTACCTCCCTCCTGCTAGCTACGACTTCGGAAATCTATGCACACCCAGAACTACTACTACACTAACTAAGCCAATACACAGTTACTGAGCTGGACGGCATGCTACTGCCCAGAACTGGAACTCTGTTCACAGCCCCTTTGCGATGACCAGCATCACCATTAGGGGTACCTCCAATGCACTGGTTGAAAGCTGAAAACCCGTGGCCCGATCATCACATGTGCAGCTATCAAACCCTATGATGTGATATGATATTGCATTTATAACGCGCCTATACACAAGTGTTCCAAGGCTTGTCCACCTCAAATCTTGCTCCCGTGGTCAATGCAGCCCCTGCTTCAAAGGCACTGAGACTTGCAGGACGCCACCCACCCCCAGCACGATACCAGCTCCTCGCCAAGCCACTCTTGGTGATAGCATCCTTTAGCACCATCCCTGTGCCCTCGTGTGATATTCTGTGCAGTAAAACTACTGCATACCAGAGAGACGCCGCTCCCCTATGCCTGGTCTCACCTAAAGTCCATCCCAATCAGAAACTATGTACACGCACATGCCTGAAAACACACCACTTTCTCTCAGGCACACCCAGATCTAGAAACACTCACCTGAGAGAACACACTAATGCAAACCGAAGTCCATGCACCAACCTTCAGACCACCAACTACCATCTCTGCCCTACCCGGGTATTAAAATCGTACTCCTTCAACCCGAATAGCAAACACAGACCCCCCTGCACTACCAGCCTCTTTCCCTGCTAGCATAACCAAAAGACCTCACCCCAATCCCAAGAACTCTAAGCCCCCTCCCTCTCCTCTTGCAGCATCCTGCCCCACCCTGCCCTCTTGGTTACCTTACCAGCAGGCTACTCTAAACTAAGCAGTGACAGACCTGATGCCAGAGGGGGAGTAGTAGCACTGTTAGCCAAAGACTCACTGCCTATCAGGCAACTCAACACTCACATCCTGGGAATGCGCCAGTCTGGATTCCGACCAGGCCATGGAACTGAATCCGCCCTACTTGATCTGAAAAATCAGCTGGCACGAAATAAGAGATGAAGGGAAGCCTGCCCTTTTTTTGCTGCTGGATCTCTCAGCTGCCTTTCACCAGGTTGATCATGAGATTATGTGTCACTATCTTACCACAGCAGCCCACTTCTCACCTGAAACCACTGTGTGGATTGACTCTTTCCTAAAAGATAGAACCATCTGAGTATTCGCAGAAGATGCCAATGCCACCCCCAGCTTCAATCTCCTTTGGATTATCCCAAGGGTTGTGTGCATCACCTACGTTATGTAACATATTCACTGAACCTCTATTTGACCTTCTGGATTCCATCAGTGTATCCTACACTAATTATGCTGATGACATTCAGATCCTCCTCCCCTTTTCTGGCAACTACCAAGATAACTCCATCAAGCTCAACTCAGTCTACCTGACTATCCAGGCCTGGATGGCCATACATTGTGTCTGCCTAAATAATGACAAGACTGAGATCATCCTGATAGGCTCCCCGTCAGTGCTGAAGAATTTGAATGCACAATATGCATCATTCAATATCAACAGCAACACCATCCCTTTCTCCCCCACAGTAAAGACCTTGGGAGTTTACCTGGATTCATCGTCGTCCTTAACCTGCCAAGTGAACGCCATTGCCTCTTCTGCCGTATATGGCACAAAATGTATCAATGCGTCCAGACCTTTCCTCTCACAGGATACCTGTCTGACAATTGCCCGGCAAATTCTAGGATCCAGACTGGACTATTTTAACACATGTTTCGCTTGTACCTTCTCCTCTAACATTCAAAAAATGCAGGTGATCCAAAATAACGGCCATCGAGAAGCGCTCATAATTCTGAGAAAATAACACATCTCTGCCATGATAAAAAAGGTTCACTGTGTCCCACTGTCTGAACGGATAGTATTCAAATCCTTGTCAATTACACATAGATGCCTCACTAAAACTGCTCCCCCATATCTCTCAGGAACAATCCAAAAAGTCCAAACCTTTAGACCTACCAGACTAACCTATTCTCACAGACTTATCCTGCTGACATTCAAGTGAAACAAAGGCGGGAGGCTCACATTTCCTGATAATGGCAGCTAAACATTGGAATGACTTGCCATATGCGCTACAAGCCAAACCATCTTATTGGGCCCTCAGCAAAGCTTTAAAAACCTTGTTCTTCGTGTGAACAGTGTCCCCACCTGCATCTGTTTGTTTGTTTGTTTGTTTATTTGATAATGCGCTCCAAACCCAGGGGTATTTGAATTGACTTTTTCCTTCCCTTAACTCATGTAACATGTTGTAGCAGTGCCTTGATGCCCTTGGGTTTAGCGCACTTTATAAATGTGAAAATAATAAATAAATAAACATTCTATTTAAATAGTGCTTTCTTAAATTAATACTCTGACAAATCCCTTGGGATTGTCACTGCTCCCCGTGTGGGGTACCCATCCCATGGAGCAAGGGAGGTGAGGCTGCTACTCGATAGTCCCATTGGGGGTAGTACTCAATGGGAGGATCCCAGGGGTGGGGAGCCCCTCTGTGGGAGAAGTGAGGACTTTCAAGGGAGAACGAAGTATGTACACCATCATGCTGCCAGACATGATTCACCCAATATATAAATAGGACTCAAATGTCCCATCCTCTTTGTCTCCTCTTTCTTCGACTAATGTCCTCATACATAGCAACTATGTATATCACACAGATGATTCTGACTCTGAAGAGTGAAGGAAGAGTGAATGTGGATGACCCCAAAAGTACTGCCAAAAGGAAGAGCAGGGTGTTGAAGAGCCCTACACAGAACCAAAACGAACATACTAGCTATTGGAAGCTTGAAAATCATTCTCCCATGAAAACTAGCAAGGGACTCTCTTTGAGGTCAGTCATGCCCCAGAGTGGCTTTGCGCTGAGGAGCAGAGAAGCACAGAGAGGATGCGCTGCAGTTCCAAACACCTGGAGTAGGAAGACAGGGGCCGAGAAAGTGGGGGAGAGCCACAACCTACCATGTTATTGGGGAACCGGACGTCCGGTGGTAGACAGAAAGCCATTTGAGTGGTCCAGGAGAGACCTGATGTGCAGTGAGAAACCAGTGCGGTGGAGACACGAAACCAGAAGGAAGACTGTTAGAGCCCAGGGGAAGCCGCAGAAGCTTACTGGTGTTGTTGAGGACCTGAAACTTTGTGGACTAAGTGGAATGGTATGAGGAGTTGGGCCGGGAAGGCACAGGGAGAACCAGAGGCTGTGGTTGGGAGGAAGTTGGGAGAAACCTGGGGCTATTCTCCCATGTAGAGGCAGAGAATCCTCTATTCGGGTGGCCTGGGGAGGACCATCGCTTTTGGATCCCAACCCTGTGGGTGGACAAGCAACAGATTATCACCTGAGTAGGGGAGATCAGGTTTACTCTCAGGAGACTACCTTGGGGGAGATGCAGAATTCTAACCAGACACTGGTAGAAGAAGAAATCCCAGATGATTTCTTGGGATATCTTTACTCCCCTACCCTAAATCCGGTCGCAGAATCCTTAGTTCTTGCGCTATCAATCATGACCCCAGAGTAAGGAGAGAAGGAGTTAATGACCCAACAGGGAGGAAGGCGCAAATGACACAGTTTCAGAGCACTGAAAATAAGAATTACTCATTCTCCCCAAATCATAGGGGAAACCACCTAAAGCTCTTTACACATAGATCATCAGCAGAGCGGAAAAGGGGACAATTTCTTCCTGTGTGGATGAACAAAGCAGGAGAAATCCCTATATTCCCTGGCAATATTCAGATAAGGTGACCATAAATCAATTTAAACCCGGCTATCCCTTTAAACATTCTCTCCTAATCTCAAGGGAACGTTTACACTCACACCTCATCTCTCTCTCCAAATTTCCAAGAAATACTGAGACAGGAGGAGGCCACTAGGATCAATGGAGATTATGCATAGGAATAACATGGGGAAAGTAAGGGAAAATCACTATGAAAAAAACGACTGTCCCACTAACAGAGTCAGGTATGGGTAGGTAACCATTCATACCTGACTCCACTTGACTGTGTGTTCAGCTATAAAAGGTGTGGTCAGTCACAGATACCCAAACAAGCTAGGGATGCAGTCCGGACCTGTGAAGCCCACAAGCGGAGAGAAGCAGGAGCTGCAGGCAGGTGGAAGATGGTACACAGAGACACTGGCCCGGTGTGTGTGGGCTGCAGCATGGTGAGGGAGCCGTGCCTCCAGGGAGCCAGTTAAGCACTGCCTGTATTCAACAGGTTTAGTCCAAAAAAGTGCTTGTTTCCTTGGGGCCAGTGGCAAACCTAAGGGTGCCTGAGGGGCAGGTGGTGGGACCCTGACCTCAATACCGCAGTGCCTAGCCTCTCAATGTGACGCGGCCGAATGAGTTATATGAGGAATGAAAGAGAAACTCAGGGAGCGTGCGTTTAAAGGAGAGCAGAGCAGGAGAAAGGCACGGAAAGCAAAAGCGACAAAGGATCGGAAAGAAAAAAAAGTGTGAAAGGTGAAAGTTAAAAGTGAAAGCAAAGCGAACAGGCTGAGAGTGCAGCAAGAAGACAGAAAGCAAAAGAAAAGTAGTTGGAAATGAGATTGGGGCGAAAGACAAGGAAAAGCTTAATTGAGGCAAAAAGCAAGAGGAAGTGGGAAAGTAGCAGTGAGTGGCCCGTAGTGAGAGAAGGCAAAGAAGAGTGTCTATGCACAGAATAAAAGAGGATGCAAATGTGCACAGAAAGGACAGCAAAACAGTAAAGTGCCATGCACAGGTAAAAGAGGGTGCAAGTGTGCACTGAATGAAAAGCAGAAAGTGCCGTTGTGCACAAAACAGAAAGCAGAAGGAAAAGGGATGCAGAATGCCAAAGGAAACCAAAGGGTAACAGAAGACTGTGAGATTAAAGGGAGGAACAAGAGAGTCAGAGTGGTCGTGCCTAGGAAAAGCAAAGACACTGATGTTTTTGAAAGTCTCTGATTCTACCCCATGAAGGAATGGTTTATGAATTCATGACAGAACATAAATCATATGTTGTGTTTGTAAGTTGAAAGAGGCCTAGAATTTGTGAAAGGAGACCCTGAAAGGCCTATTTAAGAAATCAAAATACATCCCGATAGGAACTGAATTTTGTGTTGCAAAGTGGAAAGAGGCACAAGCTTCTAACCAAGTTAATAGACATGTTAGTTTTTTTTTTTGACCTGGTGAAAGGAATGGAGTTTGAGGAAGGGAACCGTGAGAAGCTTGCAAAAGGATCTGCATTACTATTTTCAATGGTGTTTTGAAACTTGACAAAGCTGAATCTTGGGGAAGGGAACTCTAAGGGACTTAAAAATACCTAAGGTCATTGGGATAGTTACAAGGGACCTGTGAAGAAGGTCTAATGAACAGCTTTGTGAATTGAGCTTGTTTGTGTCACATTGACCCAGCAGCACCTGTTAAGAAGGCCATCTGAAACCAACCCTGGTTTCTATTTTTGTTGAACCACTATTTTTTTTATTTTGAAAAGACTTCCAATCACATTTTTGTATAGTGTGAGGGCAAGCATAGGTTTAGACACATACAGAGTTTTATTTTTGACAACGATGGCCATAAGAAAGATCAGTTGAGGGAATAATCCCTTTGGTGTTAGGGCAGTCAGGCATTACACCAGTCAATAAAGGTTTTTGAAGGAACCCACTTGATTCTATGTCTCCCTTGATATCATGCCTGTCTCACAAAGTGCAGAATCATCTTCCTCGTCCCTGTGGGACAGAAGAGAGAGATCAGTTGAGAATACAGGGGGTGAAAGGGCACCTCATTGAGACTTGAAGAGAGCTCTGGAGGATAGTGAACCGGGCTGAGTTAAAAGACATTACAAAGCTGAAAAAAGGGTCGGTGACCCGAACCTTGAGACACCAAGAGAATTGTACATGCGAGTGAATGCCTGGAAGGTTAGTGAACCAGGTTTAGGAAATACACCCTACAGAGGGCTCACACAACGAGACAAGAAGTCCAGGGGAAGAGATCAATTTGGCCCAAGTCATGCAAAGTACAGGAGAAGAGATCCTTTGGCACAAGTCACAAGAAGTCCAGGGAGAAAGCAATCCTTTGGCACAAGTTACGAGAAGACCAGAGGAAGGTAGATATAGCCTTTCCCAGAAGGTTGAACAATAATAAGGCTTGGAGAATGGTGTAGTGCTGAAAAGGCAGATCTACTGCACATGTTCTGGGGATGCCCCAAAGTGCTCTGCCTTTGGTCCAGAGTAGAACACACTTGCAGGACAGCTGGAATATCTAGGTATGATTGGTCCCCCAAGGAATGTCTGTTGGGAACATACCCCTGCCTAGCCAAAGTAAAGCATATTGTGAAACCTATGGATATGGCTTGTGTATTAACTAAAAGGACCATAGCAATGGCCTGAAAATGGTTGAACGGGCCACAGTACCTTGCATGGTATGGAGAAATGGAGCGCTGGGTGGGAGCAGAGATCCTCCGATGATAAACTACCTTGAGCAAACACTCCTGATGATAATCAATACATCCATCCTTGCACTGCCCTCCGGATAGTGGTGTCACATTATCCTATGACATTGCACCATCTTCTCCCCCCCTCTCGGCCCCTCACTTGCACTCACTACGCACTCATTACACTTACCAAGCTGGATCATATACCTATACCAGAGAGAGTTACAGTTGTTTGTACAGTTCTTGTTTTTTTCCATTTCTGCTTAAATGTTACTACTTACGAGTTATGTCCACAACAATGATGTGAATGTGATTTTAAGAAATGGCAATAAACAAATTTGAAAACAAATAAATAAATAAGGCTTGGAGAAGGCAGGCGGGTAGTACTATATAAGCAAAAGGGAGACCACTTTTTTGTTAGGGGCTTGTGAGATGTGGTCTGTAATACATAAGCAGCGCAGGAGTATCCCAAAACTTAGCTTGTTTTGGGACACTCCTGTGCTGCTTATTGGAGAAGGGAGGCGCCTTCCTAATCTTGTTTTGGAACTTTAAGAAATAAGGCTATTGGAAGGGAGCCTTAGAAAGGCTTGGGGAAGGGAGAGGCCTTCCCATTCCTGCTTTGGAACTTGCAACTTTGATAAATAAGGCTATTGGAAAAGATCCTGAGAACAGCTTGGGGAAGAGAGATACATTCCCAATCTTGCTTTCGAACTTGGAATTTTGATCAATCATCTGAGAAGGTCTGGAGAGAGAAATACCTCCTCCCTGTCTACGGGGGACAACATGATACAGCCTAGCACCAGCTAGGCCAAGAAGGATATTCTCCCATCATTTTTTAACTGCCTAAAACATCCTGATGGAAGGAGTCTTCCTGTTAGAAGCAGGGTGTAGTCTCGTTATCAATTTCTTTTGAAGTGTTAAGGGACAGAAATAGGTTTTGTACATAGGACAGTGGACTATTTACTTTTGATGGACATTCTGACGTCTACTTCTTAACACTGACAATACTTATTTACAACACATCTCCTTCCCTTTACCCAATGATCAATTTAAACATAACAGGCTGAAAGAGAACAAAATGTGTACTGAAAAGAAAACATAGAACACATTCTCCAATCCATCTATAACTTTGAATTGTCAACCTATTTACACATTTACACAATGTATTTTGAAACCTATACGCAAAATTTAAAATCTTTCTTTCAACTTTGCCAGTCTCTCTTTGTTCCACACTTCACCATTTTCCAACTTCACAACATTGTCATAATCCTTAATCTCTATTTTCTCAAATTAATATTTGGATTCACACTTTCTCCGTTTCCTTATCACCTTTATTTTTACCCTTTCCCCAGGTATCAACATCTCACTTCTGCACCCACACTTGTGATCATATCTTGCTTTGGACATTCCTCCACTCCAGATTTCTTTCCTAACATCTTCTGCATCACACCCCACAATCTTCACAACAATCCAGGTGTATCACTGTATTGGGGTTGCAACCTCTCAAAACCTCAAACAGAGAAACACCAGTTTATGGGGAGTTACTGTACTTTGAAAACTTTCCTCATCAACGACCTCTGCCAATTCTCATTACTACTGATTGATATGCTTATTCCATTCATGATTGGCTTATTGAACCTCTCCACACATTTATTGCTTTGGGGATGATACAGAGCTGTCCTGTGATGTGCAATCCCCATCACACTCAACCGCACCTGGATCTTTCGAGAGACAAATTGAGAACCATTGTCACTCAACAAACTAGACAGAAAAGCTTCTCTCCAAAATGCACTCTCAAAAAATGATTTATACTTCTGGATGTGACATCTCTCACCACTCCTACTTCTGGCCGTTTGGAAAGTAAATCCATCACAACTAGGAGATAAGTATCTCATACATCAGGAAAATTTAACAGACATAACAAATCAATATCTATTGTTTCCCACAGCCCCCTAGGCACCTTCACCACTTCCATTGCTGGTACTCTGGTTTCTAACACTTTATCACTACCTCTGATTTCTGAACATTCCTTAATTTGCCTTTCAATTAATTCATTCATTTCTAGCCACCAAAAATATGTCCTCATCACTGCGTTAGTCCTAGAAAATCCCATGTGTCCTTCATGTCCCAAATTAATAACTGTTTCTCTCATTTCATCTGGAACCAACAATCTCTGTCCACTGCAGATGTATTGAGACTGCACACTCTTCTTCACCCTTTTGTACTTCTTAAGTCCACCTTTAAACTTGACCTGCTCATCTGCTTCCTTCCAATTATGTGTTACCTGTTGTTTTACTCCTTGAGAAATTTAATCTCATATAAACGCCTCTCGTCCAGTCTCTTCTTTTAGACTCTCTTCCACTACAAATATGTCTCTAAAATCATCTTCCACTCTAGATTATCGAGCATCTTCTCTCTCTTCAACTGGATGCTTAGATAAACCATCAGCTACAACTGTGTCCTTACCTGACACATGCTCAATAGCAAAATCCAATCCTTGTGATCTCGTTAACCACTTAACAATTCTTATCGATGCCCCATCCAAACCTTTTTTATTGAAAACTGCCACCAACCGTTTATGATCAGTTCTTACCATAGTCTACCATAAAGATAAACTTTGAATGTAGTGATAGCCCATACCACTGCAATAGCCTCTTGCTCTATGACTGAATACTGTGGGCCCGATTCATGGAATGATTTGCGTGGAAAATAGGGGACATGCGCGCGATATCCCGAGCAAGCGCCAGTTTGTGTATTCATGGAACACAATGCACGGGGCCTACCAGGGACTTGCGAGGAATCTGCGCCGGTCTAACACGTCACTGCGACACCACAAACGCTGTGCGCGAAACTCATAGCGAAGGGGCGTTGGATTCTGTGCAGTCACCTAAAAAGGGGGGGAAACACATGGAATGGGGAACAACAATCAAAAATATAGGCAAAACAAGGGATGTACCAAAGTCAAATCCTCACAATGCCCATACGCACACTAAAAACCTGTATTCATGGAATTGAACAGGGCTGTCTGTTGCGCGGAAAAAGACACTTAAATCCGGAAACACGTACGACATGCGAAAGCTGGTTTAAGCGTCACCGCGCACTAAAACAAATGCATAAAATGTGCATGCGCATAAAAAGGGCGCGCGCACAAAAAATGTGCATATACAGCTCTAATGAATGTACCATTTTTCACAGCAATGAGGAGGATGGCCAGGGCCCAGATTTTTCTACCTTAGGATCAGCCTTTTTGGGATGCCTAATGACCAGGTCTATGGCTGGTATAGGTTTCCACCTCATATAATATTAGACCTGGTCACGGAGTGGGAGGATGACCTTATATCACCCACCATGTGTTCCCAAACACTGAGCCCCTTGGAAAAGGTGCTGAATGTTCTGCATTTTTGGCTACTCAGTAATTTCAGTGACAACTGCCATAATTGGGGGAATTTCATAGCCCACGCAGTCATGCTGCCTACACCAGGTGTTGGCAATAATGACTGCATGCCCCTCAGTTCACACTCACATCTACATGCCCAGAACACCTGCAGAAAGGCAGGCCATGGTACAGGATTTTTGTGGGGTGGCGCACTTCCCTAAAGTGCTTGGTGAGATTGATTGCACCCATGTGGCTCTACGTCCACCTAGAGCCACAGAGCACATCTATCGCAATCGCAAGCACTGGTATTCCATCAACGTGACAGTTGTATGTGATGCCAAAGCTATCATTACTTCTGTGTATGCAAACTATCCCATTATAGCTTCATATTCAGAAAGTCACCCCTACACCAGACACTGGAAGCTTAGCGGCATGGCAACACATGGCTCATTGGTGAGTATAAATGCCAGTGCACATGCATGCATGTCACACTCAGACAAATACACTGCAATGACAAACATTTCTGCCTCTACAGGGGACAATGCCTACCCTGAGTACCTACATTATGATGCCAATACGGAATCCTGCAACACCACCCCAGGTAAGATACAACACAGCCCATATTGTAACTTGGGGTATAGTGGAACGCACATTCAGAGTGGTCAAGTCACTTTTCCGCTCCCTTGATCACTCTGGTGGTGAGTTACTATATGCACCACCACTAGTGTGCAGGATCATTGTGGCAGCATGTGTCCTGCACAACGTTGCAACATAGCGCAGTGCCCCCATATCCCCAACCACATGCACATTGCTTGCTCATGGTAGGGCAAAGGTCACGTGGCGGGGCTGCCCTTAGCCAGCTTGTGGAACAATTTTTTCACCTAAAATCCAACCCCTGTGGAGTGCACACAGCCCTGGAACATTCCAGGTGCCATTCAATGATGACAAAGGGGCAATCATCTATGCCCACCAAACGACCCTGAGAATGTGTTTTTGGAAGTGCTACATTGTGTGCATCCCTTAGAACTAAAACTAAATTATTTTTGGCTTTCCAAAGAAACGCATAGATGAGGGAATATGCCACTACCACCATGCCAAACTAGACATACAATGTCGTGTGTGTCGCATAAACTGTCCCATATTTATTTTAAAAATCATTTGCATATACAAAGCACACAACAGACCTTGGCCATCACAGCGCTGTTACAGAATGCTTACTTAGTTACATAAGTGCTTGTCAAAACACACGTTACCTAGCCCCATGTTGCAGCATGGCAGCAGCATACAAATGTGCAGAAAGTCATTTGAGGTGGACGGGGCTAGAAGGAGACGGAAGACGGGTGGCAGAGGACAAGAGTGGGGTGTGGGGGGCATACACTACATCACAGGTGACAAGGGGGGGTGTGGGGCATGCACAACATCACAGGCGACCAGGGGTGGGGTGGGTGGGGTTCATACACAGCATCACAGGCTACCAGGGCCGTGTGGGAGGCCTACACAACATCACAGATGACCAGGAGTTGGGGGTGGGGGGTGGGTGGCATACACAACATCCCAGGCGATCATTATGGGGGTGGGGCGCATACACAACATCACCAGTGCCCAGGGGTGTGGGTGGTGGAGGGCTTACACAACATCACCGGCGACCATAGGTAGGGGGCACACACACAGTGACCCGTTCCCATGAAAACACCACCAAAGTGTCATGCACTCACCTGTCCGTGGAACTCACCTGCCTTGCTTACGATGCACACCATTGTGAGATGCTCTACCTACATGGAATGAAATGCAGAGTAACAGCACAAAAGACATGCACATACATGATCACAGTTGACACCTGAAAGAAAATATGCATACAACACAGTGTGCAGGAGCAACACAGGGTGAATGGCGATTGACATAGATATGTACAGGAGTACAGTGCATGACACCAGAGAGAGAGGGAGCGAGAGAGTGGCACAGCAAATGAATAACAAGAAAATGCCAGATCAAGGAGTCCATGGCCTGGTTTACCGATTGTACAAAGGCATGCTGCACAGCACAGTCTGTGAAAGCATAAAAAATTGATATGAGGTTGGGAAGCCCAAAAGAAACACACCAACACAGGTTACAAAGGACATACAAGTGCTTTATTTAAAAGCTATAACAGTTACCAAAGTCAATTGACAAACGGATTGCTATTCGGCTCTCAGAGTAACGTAACGAACTTCAACGAGGGTTGGATGCATTAGTAGAGAGACCGTACATTGGAATACTTGGGTCTTTTATATGTTTTGTCCAGCCCTTGGCCAACCCTCTCGTGGGTTAACCATTCTTGGGATCAGGCCTAGGGTTCCTTGCCAGGTCAATCCTATAATGTATGCATTTTGATCAGTTTCGCTGATATAGTTGTACATTTACACATGGGTCAGCAATAGGACAAGGTCTCAGGTCGCGACCCCGACAAGTGGCCTGCAGGCATATTAATTATTCGTGTGTGCGGAGGTCACGAAGGCCAGAATCTTACTCAGAATGTCATTCAGCCTCCATTTTGATGTTCAGGGTGACTTGCACATTTACAAGAGAACCTAAAATGGCGGCGAAATCCAAGATGGCGACTTACATTACTTTCTTTAAGGTCAAGACCTTGCCGCGGAGTCTATTCGCATGATATTTTAGACAACTTGGCGTAGGCCAATACAGATTCAATTATTGTGATAGGAGGCATAATATCATTTCGATTCTGACAAGTCGGTGCACCCATTGAGGTATCCACATAGGTAGCCAACACAGTGAGATGAACTCCAAAGAAATTACCACAATGCTGTGGTATGTTTTGACACTCTTATCAAACGGCCTAAACCATGTAAGGGGGGATCATACGCTTCTTACCACACGGTTAAGCTATATTTACATCACAAAAGAAGGTATACTGATATGTGTCTGAGACCCGACGAGTTCCTATGACAAAGGATATGTCTGTTATCCCAAAGTTCTCTTACAAACCTTAAAACATCTTTTTATTAAACACATAGTTAATAATACTCATAAAATGATCACATTACATAAAACTCCATGAAAAAAACATGTAAAACCAGATTTTATACAAAAACAAGACACACGAATATACACATGCTGTGGGTTAAATCTTTTGAACACTCGATCAACCCCATGTGAAACTTCACATTGGAGTTGTAATTATTTTCTATCGCCTTGATAATATGATTATTGCCTAGACCCAACTTGCACAAGTTTCTGTCCCTAAACACACATATAGATGTAGGACATTCATCAGGGGTATTTTGTTGCTTGTATTCTATGCTGGTGATAGATTCTTTTTTCCTATCACTTTTTTTCTTTGCCAGGTATGTTCGATGACTTGCGAACCCTTCCAAACTGTGGTGACAAAGTTCCACAGACGGCGAAATTACCACTAAATGGTAATTAAAGGAGGACAAGATTTCCTTTTTCTTTGGGAATATCTCTCAGGAATAGACCAGAAGGTAGTATTAGGCTGCTTATTTAGTATGTATTCTGTAGCTGATCTTCTACGATTTCTGCAAAGCTTTTATTGACAAAGCACATATCTGTCCCGGTGTGGATCTCAAGTTTAGCCACCTCTACGAATCATAGATTTCCTTGCTCGCCAACCAGGTTGAGATCCACACCGGGACAGATATGTGCTTTGTCAATAAAAGCTTTGCAGAAATCGTAGAAGATCAGCTACAGAATACATACTAAATAAGCAGCCTAATACTACCTTCTGGTCTATTCCTGAACCAATTCTTTTCCCGCCTTAAGGGTACAGTGGAAACATTGAAGGAAAATTAATTTTTTACCTCTATCCAACGCAGAAGACATTGGGAGAGATATTCCCATAGAAAAAGGAAATCTTGTCCTCCTTTATTTACCATTTAGTGGTAATTTCGCCGTCTGTGGAACTTTGTCACCACAGTTTGGAAGGGTTCGCAAGTCATCGAACATACCTGGCAAAGAAAAAAAGTGATAGGAAAAAAGAATCTATCACCAGCATAGAACACAAGCAACAAAATACCCCTGATGAATGTCCTACATCTATATGTGTGTTTAGGGACAGAAACTTGTGCAAGTTGGGTCTAGGCAATAATCATATTATCAAGGCGATAGAAAATAATTACAACTCCAATGTGAAGTTTCACATGGGGTTGATCGAGTGTTCAAAAGATTTAACCCACAGCATGTGTATATTCTTGTGTCTTGTTTTTGTATAAAATCTGGTTTTACATGTTTTTTTCATGGAGTTTTATGTAATGTGATCATTTTATGAGTATTATTAACTATGTGTTTAATAAAAAGATGTTTTAAGGTTTGTAAGAGAACTTTGGGATAACAGACATATCCTTTGTCATAGGAACTCGTCGGGTCTCAGACACATATCAGTATACCTTCTTTTGTGGTATGTTTTGACCCATTCAGTTGTGCCTCACTACATTACTTTACTGTGTTGGTGCTGGAAACAGCACAAAATGGCCTCACTGAACCCTGTGCGTGCAAAGATCTTGAAACTGCATTTTTGTAATGACCAGAAAATGGTTGCACTATCCTACTACCCACATTTCAGGTGTGGTAAAACAGAGTACTCACTGCAGGAAAGTGCCAGTGTGCTCTGCAACATTTTGCATGGAGCGAAGTGAAAGAGGAGGCATCATTGTGCTGAAAACCCAAAATGCCTCTTTAAAATGTCACTTTTTCAACCTTCAAAGTGCTGTTTGGCGGTAAATTCATCAAATTGCTCATGAACCACTGTGATTAAAAAGGACCTGCACTGCCCAGGATCATTCATTGTATCTCAGAGGAACCGGACCTCATTTGAATGACAGCTCCTGTCAAAAGTATCTTTGGAAAACAACCAGGGACTGTGTTTTCATTTTACACTGGAAACGCGGCTAAAACTTTGCAGGTGAATCTAAAGAATCAGCTGTAAGAGCAGCATAGAGGAATACACATCCGGTTCACCACCAGATCCACTGGTATCATTGGAGGTGGACTCATACTGATTAATGGCCCGGATGGACTGTTGCACCAGTGGATTCTCATGGGCTGCCACAACACATCCTCCACTGGTGCTCTGTTGGGGCGCAGCCTCCCGTTCCTCCTCTACCTCCTCCCTTGATTCTGGTGGCTCATCACCTGCACATGGAGACATACAGACATGTCACCACCGCTGCCAGTGTGCTTGGAAGGTTTGGGAAGCATGAAACCAACTATGGACATGTGTGAGTGGGATTTGGACTACATCCAGTGCCTGATGTGTAGCACGTGCTTCAGAGACAAGCACATGCTACACGTGCTGATGTGTGCTTTAAAAATGTGAATAAATAAACATGACTGACATAGCTGAGTCACTGACATCACTAATGTACATAGCCAGATGCCACATTGTGTTGGCATACAGGTATGTATTTCAATATCCGATGGTTGTGGATGACTACTGTCCCAAAGGCATGTACTACAGATGTTCAGCACATGGGTTGTATGCACTCTGTAGTACACTAAGCACGGGTCAGTACACCATGACATGGTTCACCCATGTCAGGTACAAATGCAGGTAGAAGTGCTAGATAATCATACACATGTATATACATACACATTATCATGATGCACACACTTCATCGCTCACCGGACATTTCTGCGTAATTCTACAGGCCTCCCATGCCTTGCACCTTATCCACACAAATAAACTCGCTCATGGCCTCTTCATGTGGTGTGAGATCGTGCTCCTGTGGTGACCCACCTACAGTCACCAGAGCAGAAGTGAGGTTGGCACCCAGCTTCCCTTTCGTTCAATGGTGGAGGTTATTCCACCGCTTCATGACATCACGGGAGGTGCGCCTCTCATTACCCAAGGCAATGATGAGATCCGTGACTCACTGTCAGTGGACCATACGCTGAGCAGGCGTATGTGTGCTCTCTGACTGTAGTCCACGAGGTTGTCGAGTTCTTCATTATTGAAGCTCCTCTTCCTCGACGTGGCGGTCACCTTTGCTGTGCTTTGGGATTGAGCCTTTCCCTGTTCTGCACGCTTTTACCTCTTGGAAGGTGGTGCAGACCCTGAGTGGCTGAACCAATAGTGGCCTGGGACATGCCATCACCCACTGATGTTGGGTTAGTATGTGGCCCTGCAGGTCCCTCAACCTGGGAGCTGGAGCCAGGGGCTTGGACTGTACGTCTCTTCCCCTTGAACGCATGGACAGCATCTGCCACTGCGTGTACGTGAACCAGTGTGTGAGGGCACAGATCCTGTTCTAGCTCCCTGACCTGGGTGGCTGTGGACATCAGCTGCCTCTACAGGTGCCTCAACCTGGGTGCTTGGGAGAGCAGATGACCCTGCACATCCCGGACCCAGGGAGCTGGTGCCAGGTGTTTTGCATGGACGTCGCATCACCTTGGATGCACGGCCATCAGCTGCCCCTTCACCTCTGTGTCCCTAGGCGGTGACCACTACAGATGTCACTACAGATCCCTGACCCTGGGTGTTGGGGTCAGCAGCTGCACCTCCAGCTTCATGACCCTGGGTGGTGGTGAGAGCAGATGACACTCCATATCCCGGACCCTGTTGCTGGTGGGGCACAGCATCCTATGATTGTCCCCAGGCCCCGGCCACCTCTGGCATCTCTGACACCTCTGCCACCTTTCCCTCTTGTGCCCTTCCCACTCATGGTACAGATGGATTTGTACAATGGGAGGCACACCAAGCAAGTGTTCTGGGCAACTGGAGTGATATATGATGTAAAACATATTAGTATAGTCCAGCAAGGCTCAATATTACCCCTGGTGATTAACGGGACGCATAATGCACAAGCACCCCAATTATCAAAAAGCATGTACTCAACCCCTCGGTAGCTCACGTGAAAAGAAAAGCGTTACGCGGTATGTTTTGACATTCAGCAACACAAAAAATGCAAACGTGAAGCCCACGAAAGCCACTTTGATGTTAACAATGAGTGTATTTGATGCACAGGGTCACCGTTAGCCTTAAAAAAAGAAAAATATACGCGTGTGTGCGCAGACGCAAATTCCCCACCAAAATAAGAACTTTGCACTGTCACATTAGTGAACAAAATGTGTGGCACCCCAAAAATCTCTGAAGTCCACACGTCCGTGTCCGCTCCAACTCGCACACGTGGTTTGATGTTCTCCTATGTAATCCTTTATCCCGAATTTGAATGCCAATGCCCAACGGCCAGAGAGTGCCAAAGCCCAACAGCCAGCGCCTGTCACGTAATTTACGTGATTAGGCCCTATCCTCTGATTTGACATGTACTCGCTAATTTTGCACGCACAAAGTAACCGTCACTCTGTTTCTGGTTGCCCATGCGAGTAACACCGAAGACCCACGCGGTCCTCCCTGCAAGCCTTTTTACCTGCCCCCTACAAGCTATCTGCTACTGCCTGCCCACTGTGTGTGCCTGCTGCCCACCTGCCCTGCAATTTCTGTGCCTGCTGTCCAGCCATTGCCAGGGCTTCTCTCCTCGGCCCTGTGACTACCTCAGATGATTCTGAAGGCTGCCAATGTGCCAGAACATCACCACTGCTCTACAGCCCAGTCCCAGGACCACCTTGCCCACCCACACCTGCCTCTGGGTTTTCCATGTTCGAACAAACATCTTCGGAGGCAAAAGGCAACACCACGGCAGCGAGGCAGAGGGCTGTCAACTTCAAAGCCAGGGAAGTTGACATCCTGGTGGAGCATGTCCTGGGGCATTATGATGCCCTACTCAATGCCACAACGCAAGTCAGCAAGGAAGGACGGAAGTCACCCTGGGACCTGATCGTGGGTGCCATCAACGCGGAGGGGGTGGCACCCAATGACTACCAGCATGTGCACAAGCACTCGGATGACCTGAAATCCAGGACCCACAACAAGGCCTGGCACTTTCACCAGGCTGGTGACAACCAAGGGGGGTGCCGGGGCCAGTTGAACACCACCAACATGCAGGTCCTGGAGAGGTTTTACTCAGCGCTGCACACCCAGGTCTCCAATTTAAAGGCCCGTCTGGAGTCGTCAAGTGAGTGTCCATGTGTTGCTGCCTCCACTGTGCATGTTGATGTATGGTAGGAATGTAAACCTTGGCCTTACAGCAAGTATTCCTCTTGTACAGATGTCTGTGTGCATGTCCCAGACAGTGCTCCACATGTGTTCTATGAACCATGTGTAATTTCAACAGTCTAGCTTTTGCAATGTGTCTTGTACTGCAGCATATCACAAGGTGCACATGGTTTCTTACATGAGTCTGAGATGTGCCCGTGGGAGAGGTGTGACACATGGGTGGTGTTGTCAACATCATGAACAGGCAAGGTGTACATGTGTATGTGTCAGAGATGTGACTTTGTTACTGACCATCACTCCAGGATGGATTTAACTGGTGCATTTCAATGTATGCCCTAGTCTTGTTGCCTGATTGATGTTGAGGGGACTCTGATGTCATAGCTCAGTGCACTGCTTCAGGACTGTCAGGTGATGGGTGTGCATGACATGTGTATGTCCCATGATGCATGTGTGTGTAGCATGCATTATATGTATGCAGTGACAGTGCCATGTCCAAGGATGTGATTGTCACCAGTGTACTTCATGTGCATATGTTTTGTGCCAAACGCACATAGGTACATTACCCTGATGTTTGTGTTCTGTGTCTCCTTATCCACAGAGGCGTGGGAAGAAGATGGCAGAGAAAGTGCTGTGGAGCAAGGCAGCAGGGATGCCTCCACCAGGCAGAGATGCAATGCCCAGTCACGCCCCCTGCAATCAACATCATTGGGGAGCAAGGAGACTGGCGCCGCGTGTCAGTCATTGGCCACAGCTGCTGATGGGAGGTCCAAGAGGGCGAAGGTGGACGTGGTCTCCTCTGCAGCGTGGTGGACAGGTGAGCTGACACAGGGGCAATCCACTGTGGAAGACGCTGGGGAGGCATCCAGGTTGGAGGAGGAGGAGGAGGAGGAGGCAGTATCAGCCCAGTCCATGGGGCCCTGCGGGGGTGGTGAGGAGGGTGTGGCTGGTGCAGTACTGACTCAGGGGCAGGAGGCAGTGCAGGTCGCCATGGAGGTGCCTGTGTCGAATCCTGCCCCTGGGCCAGCGCCTGCACCAGTATGCACTTGACCGCATGCCCCAGGCCGGACGCATCTGCAGGTGTTGGATGTTTCCACCCAAACCGACACCCCAATGCCTGCAGATCTGACCATTCGAGACAGAGTGAAACCCCTGCAATCGTGGGCTTTCACATCAACACCATGAGGTCTGGCGTCTTCTGAACTGGCTAGCAACATTCCCGGTCTTGAATTGGGTGCCTGGGTTGGCCACTTAAACTACCCCCTCCTCGTCTTGCTCCTCTGTGTGCCAGTCATCCTCCCGGGTGCCTTCCGGCCTAGATACCACCAGGGCCCCCTGTGTACCTCTCCCACCCATGTGGGCCCGTACGGTGGAGATCACGTCCCTGCCGGAGTTGGGAGTCAATGTTCGATCAGTCAAGGTGGTCACCATGCCGATCCAGGCTACGACAGGAGCTGTGGCAATGGAGGGGGATGATCCAGACTCCCCGCGGTAATTTCATCAGCCCGGAGGCTGGCCATGCAACGCAGGCACCAGGCAATAAGGCAGCAGCAGGCTATGAGTAGGAGGCTTTGTGACTCAGGGCATACCATCCAAAGGGGGCAGGTATCCACATCAGGCAGGACGCAAATGTGGACCTTCGCAAAAGGATGTCTTCCGTGTTTGTGCGGTACGGGCAGCAAATCAGGGCAGAGAGGCAGCGGGCTCGGGAGGAGAGACTCAACATAGCCAGGGTGGAGATTGCGCTACATTGGGCAGAGAGACGGGCTGAGGTCCGCGAGGATACTTGCAGGGAGTTGGAGGGGATGGAGAAGACCATGCTGGAGTCCCTGCAAGCCCTCGAGGAGAGAGTGGAGGCCCGCCTAGGGGAATTAGACACAATGTACGATGATGCCCTGACCGACACATTGAGGGAGAATGGTAAGGAGAAGGACTAGCCCACTGACTTGTAAATAGTTTTTTTACATTTAAGTTTCTGTTGATTTTATTTATTATTTGGAGCTTTGGTACATTACTCTGTTTTTTGTACATAGTTCTTCACGTTTGGTTTTCCTTTTATTTTTATTATTTGGAGTGGACTTTGGACATTACTCCATGTTGATTTTGTAAATAGTTTTCTTGGTGTTTTTTTTTGTGTTCACCATGAGGTAATGTTTTTTTTGTTTTTTACTTTTTGGTGCTATTGTAAATAATTCTGATGGACATGGACATTTTTGCATTATTCTTTTTTTCATGTACAGATTTGGTACTTTTATTTACAGTGTGTATGAGCACAATACAACTGTTCAATATAATTTATTTTCTTAACTCACAGTCATTGTTTCTGAAATGTTTTTTGCAGTGTGCCCATTTGCAGTGTGCCCATTTGGTAGTCCGTTTCATGTCCCTGGTTCTGACCATTGTTGGTCATGTGTGTGGTTAATTTCATGCATGTGTCATTTGCATTTGCATTTGCATGGTGAATATACACATGTGGCTGACGGGTGGAGGAGTGTGAAGGGGGATTTTGGGTGTGCACAGTAAAATGGCCTTTGAATTCACATGACAAAAGAGGGAGGTGCATCCCAACAGGAAAAGCTGCGTGGGAATCCAGTGTAAGAAGTCACTGTGAACTGTCTTAGTAAATGGCTGCAGAGGAAGGATCACGCTGTACAGAGTGTATTTGAGTTACACCTAGTATGGTGTCCTTGTGTTGACTCTCTATAGGAGGGAGTGCCAGCACCCTGTGTTCATCAATGACACGTGGTGGTATGTCTTCGTAATAGCTCTCAGACATGCAAGAGCTTAAAACACACTGAATTGGATACTTAGAATTTGTGTACCTTTCACATGTTTATTCTTTATGACAAATAATCAATTAATAATGACACATTCTAAATAAACAAATTATTTACAAGCGACAGTAAATAGAAAACACCTGAAATCAGAGTCAGGAAGTAGAAGAACAAAAGAAAAGAAATCAGAAAGTTCAAAACAGAATAGGCTAATATTCAAAGCAAATTATTAGCAAAACAAGAGTTAAATTATATAGCATAGTCTGCATAAATGATACAGCATATTATGACCAGGACCTAATCTATAAACAGCAGATCGCTTATTGCATCTCTACAAGATATTCATGTGAAAATGAGAGATTGTCCTATTTACTAAAAAATAGTCCAATGAGGAATCAATTTTTGTGAACAAAATAGTTTATAATGCTGGTATTGGAATGTCTCAATATCTGTTGAGTCAACTCGGGGTCTACGTATTGCGCCACAGTTATTCCTGAACAGCGCACAACTCTTGCATAACTGGATGGTTACACAGGGGTGTATTACGTTTCGGCGGTATGGTGTATTGGCTGCCTTCCTCAGGACCAATAAAAATAAGTAAGATCGAAATGACCGCTGAGGAGAAAGTGAAAAAGAGGGAGGGAGGATTTTATTAAAATGAAACCTTCCATCTGGTGAAGAGCTAGCAAGAAAAAATTGGGCATAACTTGTAAACACACGCTCCGTAAATAGGCTTCCAGGGGGCTGAGCATGTAATAGGATGAAAGATAAATAAAACAGACATGCCAAAGAATGATGGAATTAATAACTGGTGCAATAATTAAGCGATGCCGCTATGAAGTATGCATGTGAAAAGGTGAATTAAAAAAGGTTAAGTTAACAACAAGTTTTGGGCAGAGAGTGCATACAAGACTGCTAATTGATACTGTGGTACCCTTGGGTGTCTTGTGCAGTTCAGGGGAGACAGCAGCACACTTTCACATGAAGCATGAGAAAATACACAGGCCTACATTGATAGAAGTAGGAGGGGTGTGTCACAAGTGGCAGAAAAACTTTCTCTATGGGAGGACTCACAAGAATGAGGTTCTGCTATGTAGTGAATGAGCCGCGGAGTGGAGGCAATGACTGCTTCACACTTGCAGGGGTAATGCAGCAAATCTGAAATGACATCGGGTGTAAGGATGTATTACTCAAGAGCACTGGGCTTGTTTGTATTTGTGTAAATCTGGAGAGTCTGGGAACACCTCATACCGGTGTACATGCTCTGGTGATGCCTGCCTTAATCATGAGGTCTGGAAGGCAACGTGAGACGAAAGAATCTCACAGTTGGTGGCGTAACATAGCACTGTGATGCACAGAAGGTGAACATCCGAACATCCGCCGGACACAGTATAATGGTGATCTGTATAACAATAGACTTGATCTATTCTGAACAGCTGGCTCGATCAAAGCAATAAAAGCAACAGGGGGCATAGGTTAGCCGGGACGCTAAGGCTGCTACTCAGTATTGCAGTGGCCATGATCCCTGGCACGTCTCAACTACTGTGGCTTCAACATGGCGCCAGGGAGATAAGTACGGCATCAGTAGCTGTATATGTAACTAAGTGCGGCTTCCAGGGGTGCCACCATACTTATGTGGACTAGCGCAGAACTACATGTAGGAATACAGCTCCGAGCAGCCTGGACTTATTTAAAGTGTAGAGCCAGCCTGCACTTGCGTGTGTACAGACAAGTGAGACATTGGGGCAAGGTCCAAGTCTGTTAGTCATAGACTTGACTGCAAAATGATTTTCAGGAACAAGGCTGTGGAACCACAAGATAGCTATAAGTGGGCTGTGAATAACAGGATGTTGTCAGGGTAAGGTCCCAAGCAGCGTGTGCGAAGCACAATTTAGAAAGAGCAAACAGGCTTGAGGCAGCAAAGTAAAAGTGGGTGAGTCCAGGAATCTGGAAATGCTTAGGGATTTGAGGTGAGCATAAAATGGCAGGTTACGTATGGTGTTAGGCACAGAATAAAGGATCTGCAAGTGACGGGGGAGCTAGAAGTGTAAGATGCAAAAAAAGGGCACTAATGGTATGCTGGTATCTCTTCATTGAGACCCTTGGTCCTGTCCAATGTCTGCAGGTGATGTTTCCATCTGGCCTCCTTATTGTAGAGTGCTCTATGAGGATTGATACTGTTTTTAACCACATCTAGCAACCACCATTTGAGATCATCTGTGGAGTGTTGTAGTTTGATGAAATGAGACACCATGAGTGCTTTATGATTTCTGCACCTAATCCTGGAGTGTTGTTCATTAATTCTGATATGTATGGGTCTTGTGTTTTGCCCTACATAACGGAGGCCACATGGGCATTCAATGCAATAGACCACATTGCTGGTTTTACAGTTGGACATGAAGCGTAGGTACCATCTTTTACTTTCAATTTGAAAATGAGTCGCCTTGTTCGTAAATTTGCAGGCCCGGCAGTTGCCACATGGGAAGTGGCCTACAATGGGGCGTAGGTCCCAATGGCTGGTATTGGACAAGGAGTGATGACATTTGGAATGTACCAGTTGGTCTTTCAGATTTGTAGACCGTTTGAAGGCAAAGAGTGGTCTTCCTATGTTAGGTAGGCAGGTATAGATCATAGCAGTATTTCATGAAAGCCTTTTTTATGGCAAAGCATTGTGTGCTGTATGTGGTAACACAGGTTATTCTGTCTTGTATAGTTGTACATGCTTTGGGCTCGTGGAGACTCTCCCTTATTGTGAACCGTGCTCTTTTCAGGACATGTGATACCAGTTTTTTTGTGTATCCTCTTTCCCTTATGTCACCATCCAATTTATTGGCATGGAAGTAGTAGCCAGAGATTGTTGTGCTGTTGTGTCTTAGTCTAAGGAACTGGCTAAATGGCAAGGGACCTGGGGTGAAAACTGGAGAAGCGCCGAGTGGTATTTTGTTCTGTAGTTTTTTTTAATGCAGAGTGCCGGCAAGATGTTCAAGTTCTGCTTTAATGTTCAGGTCCAAGAAATTGATGGATTGATGGCCACATTACATGGTAAATTCTATTGTTGGATGTAAGTTATTGAGGTATGAGAAAAAGTCTTTTAGAGATTCAAGGCTTCCTTGCCAGATGAAAATGACATCATCTATATATCTGTACCATTTTTTAATCTGATGTTTGAACTGATTGGTGTCCGTAAATACAAATTGCTCCTCAGAATTAGCCATGAATAGGGTAGCCATTCTAGGCATGAATGCTGCCCCCATAGCCATACCTCCAATTTGAAGGTAGAACTGTCCCGCAAAAAAGAAGACTTTTTTCGTAGGGTGATGGACATGAGGTCTCCAACGAATCCGCTGGGACTCTTTGTTGAGTTGTACTTTGGGTCAAAAAACGTTGTACAGTCTCTATTGCATCTTTGTGGTGTATGTTAGTATAGAACGATTTTATATCCATGGAGACTAGAAAGTCATTATCCACATCAAAGTTCTCTCCTTCAAATATTTTGATTGTGGCTGTCGTGTCTTTTAGGTATGTGGTCGTGCCCTGACTGATAGGTTGAAGAAATAAATCTATGAATTTCCAGATGGGTTCTAGCAGAGAGCCACAGCCCGAAACTATGGGTCTACCCGGTGGTCTGGTGGAGTTCTTGTGGAATTTTGGGAGGGCATAAAAAGAGGGGATCATTTTGTATGAGCTATTGAGATATTCCAACTCCTCTTGTGTAATCCAACCTCTATCTGCTCCAAATTGTTTAACTTCACAGATTTCTTCCTGTATTTCTGCCGATGGGTCCTTCCATAGAGGTTGATAGCTGTGTACATCTTGCAATAGTTCCAAGACCATTCTGTTGAATTGTGCTTGCGGAAAAACCACAATCGCACCCCCATTATCAGCTGGTTTTATCACCAGTCTCCTGTCAGATGTCAGTCCCTCCAAAGCCCTTCTTTCACTATTGGATAAGTTGTTTCTAATGTTCTTATTCATACCTTGTAGTCTCTTGAGATCTCCAAGCACACATTTCTCAAAGAGTGGTATTTCTTGTGCAACTTGGTTTTCTGTTTGGGTAAAGGTCGAGGGGACACAGAGACCAGTGTCGTGTCTATTCTCTGGCTCTTCTTGATCTAAGAAGAAATATCTAAGCCGCAATATTCTGAAGAATTGTTTGACTTCAATAACTGTGGTGAACAAGTCCGTTGCTTTCACATGTGCAGCATCACTGTGTATTAGCCCTCACTCTGTTTGTGAGGGAGGTGGGTGGGGTGACTGTGGGAGTGTTATATGTTCAGGATATTGGCACATGATTTGCTTGATGCTGTGTAAAACACATGTGGTGCTTTCCCCTTCACCAGCATGTGTTTGGGCAGTTATCATTGTCTCTGGTGTTGGTGTACCTCTTGCACTGCCATGCAATATTGGCATATCATTGGATGTACACATTGGCAGACCAATGCAGCAGTGTTGGTGTATGGCACACTTCTGATTGCATGTACTCAATCAGAACTCAAGTCATTCTGCTTTGCTTTTGCTTTCTGTCCTCCTCTCCATTGCTGAATTCCTGACTAAATCTGCACTGGTCACCTGGCTACCCTCTGAGCTCAGGCCCAGGTGCCCTCACCTGCCACTTGCCCCCACACTGCCTCCCCGGCATCCCCCTCACTTGGACAGTTTTTCTGTTTTGCTATAGCCTCCTATCTGCACTTGATAGCTGATGTCTGCACTTAGCCTTGCACTTGCCACCAGCTGTCCACACTTTAATGAATTTCATTGTTATTGTATTTATTTTAATATCCTTCCCATGTACTGAACTGTCCCCTCCCCCTTCCAGCAGCACTTTTCACCTTCCCCATTTCCAATCCACTTGCGCCATCTCAATGTCACCTGGCCTAGCAAAATCGTTGTCTCTGTCTTCACTCTGTTACCCCTCCCCTGCCTTTTTGCGCCTTCAAACACTTGTGTATAGGTGCATTAGGAATGCCATATCATTTCATATGATTTCATATCATGTCCTTCACACATGGGAGGAACAGTGATTTGTCTATTAGGAAATCTGTTCTGGTAATGGCAGCTCCTTGAGGCTCAGGCTGTGACACGCCTGGCCAGTGTCTGTTCATGTGGCACACATTGAGGCTGCTTTTTATTCTGTCATTGTCAGACTATTTGTCCCTGGGGATTTGTGACATGACATTGTCACATGGCCAGCAGGGCCTCACTTTAACATTAACTTGTTACATGTGTATGTTGGGAGATGGTAGTGGACATCAATTGTATCGGAGCAGCTACCCCACTCATGGATGTGGGCCAGGTGTATGCATTTATTTGTGTTTGCAGGATACATTTTCCAGTGGATATTTGGGGGGGGGGGTGTCACAACACAGCAGTCAAGGTGCACAACACAGCATCGATGGAGTGATGATGTGTCACTATGTCAGCATCCAGCATGCAGGTGATGTCCTGTCTGGAGGGGGCTGCCTGCAGGGTGGCGTCACAGGTGATGGGTGCTGGGGTGGGGGTGCCCCATGTGTAGGGGGCTGCCTGCAGGGTGGTGTCACATGTGATGGTGTCTGGGGGTGTCCTATGAGGAGGGGGCTGTCTGCAGGGTGAGGTGACGGGTGATGGGGGCTGGGGTGGGGGTGTCCCATGTGGAGGGGGCAGCCTGCAGGGTGGCGTCACAGGTGATGAGGTCTGGGGGTGTCCCATGTGGAGGGGGCTGCCTGCAGGGTGGCGTCAAGTGTGATGGGGGCTGGTGGTGTCCCCTGTGGAGGGTGCTGCCTGCCAGGTGGGGTGACGGGTGATGGGGGCTGGGGTGGGGGTGTCCCATGTGGAGGGAGCTGCCTGCAGGGTGGTGTGACAGGTGATGGGGACTGGGGTGGGGTGGTCCCATGTGGATAGGGCTGCCTGCAGGGTGGGGTGACAGGTGATGGGAGCTGGGTCATCCCATGTGGAGGGGCCTGCCTGCAGGGTGGGGTGATGGGGGTGTCCCATGTGGAGGGGGCTGCCTGCAGGGTGGCGTCACGGGTTATGGGGCTGGGTTGTCCATTGTGGAGGGGGCTGCCTGCAGGGTGGGGTGATGGGGGTGTCCCATGTGGAGGGGGCTGCCTGCAGGGTGGCGTCACGGGTTATGGGGCTGGGTTGTCCATTGTGGAGGGGGCTGCCTGCAGGGTGGGGTGATGGGGGCTGGCATGGGGTTGTCGCATGTGGAGGGGTCTGCCTGAAGGGTGGCATCACGTGTGATGGGGCTGGGGGTGTCCCATATGGAGATTGCTGCCTTCAGTGTGAGGTTACGGGTGATGGGGGCTGGGGTGGGAATGTCCATGTGGAGGAGGCTGCCTGCAGGGTGGAGTAATGGGTGATGGGGGCCGTGCTGGGGGTGCTCTGTCAGACGTGGTGTGCTTGCCATGGATTGAGGGGTGCAGATGAACAATTTGACTGTGGTGTTGCTGGGGAGTGCGATTATGATGGGGTGTGGCTGGGGATCATGCAGAGTTTTCACGCCATTTGGCTGGGGTGCGGCTAGGGATCGTGCAAAGTTTTCACACGATTAGGCTGGGGTGCGGCCAGAGAATGCACTGAGTTTTCAAGTGATTTGGCTGGGGTGCAGCCGGACATCATGCAGAGTTTTCTTGCGATTTGACTGGGGCAAGGTCAGGGATTGCGAGTTGTTGTCGCGTGATTACGCTGGGGTGCGGCCAGGGATCGCACAGAGTTTTCACGTGATTTGGCTGAGGTGCGGCCGAGGATTGCAAGATGTTTTTGTGCAATTACGCTGGGGTGCGGCTGGGGATTGCGCAGACTTTTCACGCGATGTGGCTGTGGTGCGGGCGGCGATCGCTTGGAGTTTTCACACGATTTTGCTGGGTGCGGCTGGGGATTGCTAGGTGTTTTTCGTGCGATTATGCTGCGGTGTGTGGCCAGGGATCGGGCAGAGTTTTCACACGATTTGACGGGGTGCGGCCGGGGATCGCGCAGAATTTTCATGCAATTTGGCTGGGGTGCGGGCATGGATGGGTCTGGGTTTTCACACTATTTGGCTGGGGTGCGGCCAGGGTTTGCGAGGTGTGTTAGCGCGATTATGCTGGCATGCAGCTGGGATCATGCAAAGTTTTCACGCAATTTGGCTGGGGTGCAGGCGAGGATTGTGCAGAGTTTTCACACAATTTGTCTGGGGTGCGGTTGGGGATCATGCAGAGTTTTTGCGTGATTTCGCTGGGGGAGCTGTATGCTGACCCAGGGATGGTGTGGGGGCATGCGCCGTGTTAGGCATTTCGCTTGCCTTTTACTGTATGTGTGGGTGTGTTGGGGGCGATACTGGCGCAGCTTGATGTTCCTTGCGCCACGTCTACTGATGCCTCTGGAAATCCATGAATATGCGTGCCATGCAATCATTTCTCTGTGCCACGTCTGGTGCACGCTCCTTCTAGGCGTGCACCGCTAGAGCCTTTTCTGCGCAGGAGTCTATTAATCGGGCCCTGTGTGTCTACATGCTTAACAGTTCTAGATGTAAATGGCTACATTTTAATCCCTCCTCTTGCATCAACACAGCATCAAAGACCATGTGCACCACCTTCTAAAATAAACTTGCAACTGAGATTAAACTGAAAGGCATTCTTACACATCTGAACATCCCAATCTGCATTATATGGGTGGCTATGACAGATGATTCTGGACGCAACCTGACTTGAAGATAGGCTGACTTTAAATCCAAAAGAGAGAACATTTTTCTCCCGAATAATTCAGTAATGAGCTCAATCATTTTTTGAAGAGGAATCTCTTTGCCTCCACATTGAGATTGACTTAACACAAATTTATGCATATTCTAACTGCTCAATTCACTTTTCACACGATTATTATGGGACTAATCCACTCATATGCATCAATTGCCTCAATCGATCCTTCAGCGTATGTTCCAACTAATTTTCTACATCCCTCTTTTTAATCATATAAACTTCCTGAAACAGCCTACCTTGTTTTCAGACACTCAACACCCACTTTTGTACATCACTGTCTATCACATTCAACACTTTATCAACACTTCCACAATCAATGCAAACAAGTTCAAATTGGGATCATGTTTTATTCCCAAAGCTGTTTGACACCCCCATGACAACAGATTCCCTCCATTACCAGTTATGATCACTTTACCAGTGATTCTTTGTAATTGGCATTCTATTTCTGCTTTCATTTCCTTTACAAATTCAATGGGCTTCTCCCCATAAGCATTAGCCTTTACAGTGGCCTCTCCTCCCTGACACTGGGTATAGCTGTACCCCTCCTCTGCGCCCCTTTGTATCCCACCCCCCACTGTATATCTGTTCTGTTGTTCCCCCTGTAAAGTGCTTGGTTATCAATCTGTACTATTGTACACCTCTGTAAAGTGATTTGTTATGTATCTGTATTGTTGTATACCTCTGTAAAGCGCTCTGTTGTTTCTTAAAGCTAGGTCTGTGCTCAATAAACACCCATAATAATAATAATAATAATAATAATAATAATAATAATAATAATAATAATAATAATAATAATAATAATAGCAACACAACAGCCCAACTTAGATGCACATTTCTCTTTTCCTATAAGTGTATAGTCAGTGCCACTATCAATCCGCAGCTCAACTACATTTATTTAAACTATAGATCTAGGTTTCTTCACACTAACCTATATAACTGCATTGAACAAATTCCAAAGCTCCAATCCTTAATATACTTCATCATCCATATCTTCTTGAGTATAATTTTCACTCACACCTCCACTCTGAGACAATCTTATTCTGAAACATGACCTCTCCTCCCAAACAACGTGCCCTCAACATTTACTGCTGTACATGCCTTGTCCATGGCAAACTGTTGTGTGCTACCACATCTATAACATCTCTTAATCTGCATGTTAGACAGTTGACTAATCTGTCGATCACTTCCTGCACTTTTCCTGCCACCATTATTCCTCCATTGTTCTTTAGTTTTCCAATCAGTCTCTCTTCTTTCAGACTTATTCCAATGTGTTTCATCTTTCATTTTGAGTATGACATTACTGCCCCCAGTGAACTTATCTTTTTCATTGTTCAGTTCTTTAATGAAAGATGGCGTGCATTCTACTTGTTTGGCTATCGCAATAGCACTATCAAAATAGAGAACCTTTTCTTTCCATAACTCTTTCTGTACGTGGTCATTGGCACGCTTTATCATGATTTGGTCTCCTAAATGTTGGTTCTGAAAGTGACCAAATTGACATTTAATTGCTAAACCTCTGAAAACCGTCACATACTCTTCAATGGTCACTCTGTTCTTCAGCTATCTTGTTGCAAAGTCGTATCCCGCTAAGATTGTGTCCCCTTAACCTCAAAATGTTTGTCTAACTTGGCTATGCTGCATTCAAACATATTGCATGTCACCCACTATCTGATTGTACTTGTTCAGGCACTCTTTTGTAAATCTCCTGTCCAGCATACCATAGACAGTGGCCCTCACTATAAGGTTGGTGGAATGGGTTTACCGGCACACGTAAAGGTGCCGGTGCCGATAAACCCGTTCCGCCCTATTACAAGGTCTCCTCGCGGGACCCGCAATGGGCGCCTGGAAAAACCAGGCGTCCTTACCGGGTCCCGCGATGGGACCAGAGAGCTAACAACGGGCCCGTCATTAACGGGCCCTTTGTTAGCTCCATCCCCATTCCCATTGAGCCCTATGGGGGCTCGAATGTGAATGGGGATGCACCGGGTCTGGGTCCGGGTTCCTCGGACGGGGAATTACCGGGTCCGCCAAGGTTGCGATGGCCCGGTAATTCCTCATTCGAGGAACCCGGGCCCGGATTGCGGTATAGAGGCAACCATGCCGCTAAAATTGGCATGGTTACCTCCAACCTTCTAACACCTGGTTTACTCCTCACCTCAAATCTCTAAGACTTGAAAAACGTAAATGTGAATCTGCTTGGCGACTAGCCCCAACAGAGACAAATAAAATTACACTCATCAATGCCTCCAAGATTTATAAAAATGAAATAAAGAAAGCAAAAAGAGAGAACTTCAACAACAGAATACTGCAGGCCAAATCTGGTACGAAGGAACTATTCCTTATACTAAAGGAACTAGAAAACCCTATTCCTGTCCAGGATAACTGTGATAAAAATAAAATATGGTGCTCGAACATCCAAAAAGCACTAAATGACAAAATTGCCACACTCCAAACAAAAATTGAGATAAAGAAACAGAATATTCCACCCTCAACTAACCTAAGAGGCAAACTACAAACTAGCACTAAACTAAACCATATATTTAACTTCTCGAAAGTAACCATACTTGAAACCGAAAAGATAATACTTTCACTCAAGCCATCCAATTGCCGAGGTGACCTATGCCCAGCCCAACTAATAAAAGACATGGCCAGAGACCTCTCACCATTCATTTCTAAGCTTATTAATGCCTCCTTTGCTTCAGGCACTATTCCAGATAACCTCAAGCAATCTTGGGTCCTCCCCCTTCTAAAAAAACAAACATTGGACCCATCCATCCCGACTAACTACAGGCCTATCACAACGGTACCGTTCCTGTTAAAAATCCTAGACAGGGTAGCCTACCTGCAGATCCAAAAACACCTGGAGCTGCACCACCTTTTAGGCACAAGACAATCAGGTTTTAGACCTCAGCATGGAACTGAAACCGCACTCATCGATCTTAAAACTCAGGTCGATGAGCTGAAAGACTCCGGAAAGATGGCCTTACTCCTCTTACTGGACCTCTCCGCAGCCTTCGACCTAGTGGATCATGATGTGCTATGCACCCACCTAGAAACAGCTGCCCACTTCTCCACGCATGCCATCGCATGGATCAAATCTTTCCTAACCGGTAGAACTATGAGAGTCTTCTCTACTTCTGCTGCTGCAGACCCAGTATCCATCACATGTGGAGTCCCACAAGGTTCTTGTGTCTCCCCCACTATGTACAACATCTTCACGAAGCCCTTGTTCGATGATCTAGATAATCTGGGTGTCACCTACACTAACTATGCGGATGACACTCAGATTCTCATACCACTCTCAGGGGATTATGAACAAGATTTGGCCTTGGTGAACAAGATCTATCTCATCATTCAGGCATGGATGGCCACCCACGGGCTATGCCTGAATGATGACAAAACTGAACTCATCATACTGGGGAACACACAAAACATCAAAAGACTAAAAGAAGAATACTCATCCTTCGTCATAGACGGTAACACTATCAAGGTGGCAAAAGTGGTAAAAACACTAGGGTTCTACCTTGATTCCCACCTCTCCCTAACCAAACAGGTGATGCAATGGCATCCAGCACCGCATATACCTGCAAGCTGATCAGAGCCGCAAAACCATACCTATCCTCTGCCAACTGCCTAACCCTTGCCCGAGCATTAGTGCTGTCGAAATTGGACTATTGTAACGCTCTATATATAGGAGCCAACAAACACACGGTGCAAAAGATTCAAACACTACAAAACAATGCCCTTAGGGCTGCCTTAGGAATTCCAAAAAGAGAGCATATTTCAGAAGCTAGAAGACAATCTAATTGGCTCTCCACAGCGGACAAAATCAAACTTAAGACAGCTTCTCTAACCTTCAAAAGCATCAACTATCTAGCACCTAAATACCTAGCCGCTAGATTCAACAGAAAAATCTCCACTAGACCCATCAGAGAAGCATACTCTAACCAGTTAATGATACCCCCATTCAAACTAAGTACGGCCGGAGGAAACAGCTTCCCGGTCAAAGCTGCCCAGCTTTGGAACTCCCTCCCGCCCGGCCTAAGATCCCCCCAATCCTACGCTCTCTTCAGATCCAACTGTATCAATTGGATCAAAGAAAATGACCGATAGTCCATTACCACTGTTCTACAAACGTACTATGTACATAATTATATATCCTCTTTCTCCCTACTGCATATTTCCTGCTTATATTATGTTACATGTATATACCATGGCCTGCATTATGTAATTTCTACTATGTATAATCACTATTTGTAATCATATGTAACCTGTAAAGTTTAAAGTATCCTTGAACAACGCGCCCGGTTACCCTCGGGTCTGGCGCGCGCTATAAATAATAAACTCAAACTCAAACTCAAACTTAATGAGGCCCAGTGATGTAACAGTGCATATTTCTTCTCAATAGAGTAATTTGGTCCTAAAACTGCCAGTAAAAATTTCAAAAAGACATCTTTCCATCTGATCAAAGGCTCTCCAGGCTTTGGCAGAAACAGTGCTGGCCTTGCAATGTTGGCCATCCTCTTAGCTTGGGATTAATACCCTTTAATTGTATTGTCTCCCCCTGTTTTTTGTGTTCACTACTTCTTCACTCTTAATATGCTCACTATCTATTCGCTCTTTATCAGCCTCCTTCACAAGTCCCCTTTATTGTGATTCTCTTTTGTCCCCCTTTCTTTTACCCTCCTTTATCCATGTCAAAATGTGACCAGAACAGAGCTTCTGGTCCTTGTAGCGAGTGCTATTGTCTGCTTCTACTAGCACCGGCTGTTGCTAGGTATTATCTTCCTGTTCGTCTCCACATAGGCGTTGCTCCAACGAGCAAACAAGATTGGCCACACCTAACAGCAATCTGCTGCTAGGCAACGCCTTGCTGTGCCTCCTCACGTGCACGTAACTGTATGTCACAGAAGGAGCGCCACCACAGGAGGAGCCCTCCCACCAATGGGAGCTATGTTGTGCAATCTTGCTGCACCATCGGGCGCTACGCTCGTGGAGGGCAAGCAGCAGTGACCGTATTACACCCATTCCATGAGGCCTGATTCCTGTCTGCTTCCAACACCAACTGACCTCAGATCACTCCTTTGGCACCATCCCCCTATTGCTGCCGGGTTCACCAGTGGTTCCTGCCCACACCACTGCAGTTGATCAGCTAGGCCCTTGTCGCCATTATAATAAAAGTAGAATTATCTTTGCAGAATTGATTGATATCCTTTTATTTGGTTGCAAGTTGTACACATATGACTGCAGTAACCCTCTCCATTTTCAGCTCTCTTGTTGCTAGCTTCTCTCCTTTCCCCTTGCCTTCAACATTCTCTTCATCCATTCTAAGAATCTTCTCTGTTAAAATTCTATTGAAACCATACTTTCTTAAATGAAGGCTAATTTACAACTTTTAAAGTCCAACCCTCTTCTTCAGAGATAAAAAATCATGTGATGTCAGTTGTTCATTCATGCATGTGGGAGACATGGAAGATTATGTGCATCATTACTAGTATGCCAGTAAAAAAAGGAAATTACCGTTGTGCCGGTGCTACCGTTTCTGTGTAGTGCTGATGTGCACGCATTCTCTCATGCCGGAAACGGTAGCACCTGTGTGCCTGTAACGGTCCCTTAACCCCCAATAATGGCATTCTCGATGCCGCAGGCACCAATACCGGCACCGGCGATGCCGTAATTATCGGCACCCCGATGCTGGTAATAGCTGCATCAGGAGCAATGTCATTGCGTCGGAACGGGAAATGCACTGGTGGCCATCTTTAAAATCACAATCCATTCCAATCCTCATAGCACAGGACTGCAACTGCCAATCCAACTGCCCAGCAACACTGAGGAGAATGTCATCGGCATGAGGACCTATCCATCGGCGCAAACCCTGCCATAGTGTGCAGGAGCTCAATATGCTTATGGACACACTAGTTGAGCATGCAGACATGGTCTTTGGAGATGATCTGCATCATCCAACACAGTTGAGAAAGAAGGCGATATGGGATGAGGTGGCCACCAAAGTGTCTGCGGTGGGTACAACACCTTGGACTTTCAGAAACTGCCGCAAGAGGTGGGACGACTACATTTCCGAGTCTGTAAACGCCTCTTTGCCGAGCGCAGCCAGGCCAGGGGATGACCACAGGAGGCAGTGCCCCATCCCCCATAAAATTCCAGCCATGGGAGGAGACCTGTAACACGGTCATCCACATGGAGAGTATTGAGGGGGGCGGAGATGTGGAGACAGAAGCAGCGTCATCCGGAGATGCCGGTGATTGCTTGTAACTTAAATCACAAATCAAACACATGTACCTCCAATGCCAATGGTGAAGTCCAAATGACAAGTAAGTGGCACCAGATCCCTGCTGCCTGGCAACCCCTGCAACAGCTTCATTGCAAGCAAGTATGTAACTGCCAGGAAGACAGGCAACAAACCCCACTAACACACCCCATAAACACAAGACACCTCTAATGCACACACAAGTAACAATCGCATGCACACGCACATATCACTGTCCAACAGCTGCCTTCACCGCTATGCCACCACATGGTCCAATCCACCTCGTGGCAAGATACACACATCAATGACACCAGTCACACACCTGGCACACCCAACATGTCCATGCCCGCAGTACCTACATCAATGCATCAATGCACACAATGTGGAGACATCACATTGACAAGGAAACCCCACACGGCACACAGACCCTGTGGCATAGCGACAAGACCCAAGACACCAGACACCAGTACCCCAGCCAATAGACACTGCACACTCCAAGCCCGCACCACAGTAATGCCCCCAGACTGCATCCCCCACACATTCCCGTGTGCCCCATGCGAGGCCCACAGACATGTCCATGACAATACACATGACTCTGAATATGCTAGCACTGATGAATGTCAGATGGATGCTGCACACCCATTACAAATGTCCTGTCTCGCTGTCCCCCACAGGCAACACTACTGACAGCGAGGAAGAAGTAGCCACCACCCCCATTCCAGCGCTGCATGGTACTGCCAACGCAAAACCACTGACTACAGCCAGGTGGCAGGCACCTCAACCGCAAGTCATGAGCGTGCCACTACATCGACCACACAGGCCCGCAGACACCAGGAAACACAGGCTGGCCAGCAGACACAGCACCCAACAACACCTGCCAGCAGGGAGCCTCGGCAGTCGAGCACAAAACCTGCGGCCAAGCGAGCAAATTAGGTGGTCTGATGCACCAGTGGCCAGTGAGCCGGAGGAGGCCCAATCTCCAGTGGGCAGCCATCTGGAAGAGGCCCATTCTCCAGTGGGCAGCCAGCCAGAGAAGGCCCAATCTCCAGTGGGAAGCCAGCTGGAGGAGGCCCAATCTCCAGTGGGCAGCCATCCGAAGGAGGCCCAATCTCCAGTGGGCAGCCAGCCGGAGGAGGCCCAATCTCCAGATGGCAGCCAGCCGGAAGAGGCCCATTCTCCAGTGGGCAGCCAGCCAGAGGAGGCCCAATCCCCGGCACCCAGTCAGGCCAACATCAACACAACAGCAACAGATGGCTGGGCTAGGAACGAAATTTAACTTTCATGTGAAAGCTTAGAATCTGGGCTTTCCAACAAACCTAGAACCGACTTCCTACTCCCGTTACTTTTCCCGTAATCGCGAGACACGCACTCGCGAAATTTATTGCGATTTGCGATTCGGCCCGATTTCTTCATCAGTAGAAATCAGCAGCTTTTTGCTTCTCTTTGCTAAAATTCTTTTGCAATCTGCTAATCATTCATAAAGTATTGTTAAAGTGAGCCTGAACTAATATAAAGTAGCCATCACCTACCCTGAACCTCTAGAGGGAATTAAAAGCAATTTCAGCACCTTTTCACTTCATTGCCATCGCATTTAAAAGCATTTTGGGCCTGTGTTTCAAACCTCTACCTGTTTTCCTATAAGCTTGCTGGGGGGAACTGCATTTCGTATTGCATTTTGTTGGGATTCTTGAAGACTATGTGCTCTCCTTACATTTCTTGTATTGCATAGGGGTGGAGTGAATTGTCAAAAAAAAAAGTGATCATATTACCTTTTGCTAAAATCATAACAAGTTATTTCTGTACTGCATTTTATTCCACCTTGCGTTTCCTTGAACCATATAAAGCATTCTTTCCCACCTTATTCTTCTGTTCCTATTCATAAGTTACCTCTTGCGGACTACTGTTCATATTCTGAAGTGTGATATCAGTTATCAATTGATTTATAAAGTGTGATAGATATATATTGTTGAATTGTCCAAATAAACCTTTTAATTTGTAAAACAAACCTACTTCTTGGCTCAGTGGGGTCAGGGGGATTCTAAGAGGGGGGTGTTATACAAGGGTTGTCATCCAGAGTACTGAACTGGATATAAAAATACATCAATAAGGGTTTTCCTCAGCATCCCAGACTAGGCATTGACTTAGCTGTAGTGTTGATTGAATATTGCTTACAGTAGTGGGAGAGGGGATGTTGGGGGTATTGGGTGTGGGGGTAGTGGGGGATTGTTGTGGAGTCACTTTGACTGGAGAGTAGTGGTAGTTCAGTAATGCAAACATGAACATAGTTATTCATTGATCAATACAGCTGTAGTGTGAAAGAAAAACACATGACTGGACATTTTCTTGAGTGTGTGTCTATTTAATTATGTACAGTGCCCAGTGTGACTCATGCCCAGTGCCTTCTCTTTTCCAGTCCATCAGAAGTAGTGGGCAATTAAATATTGCTGCGTCGCATGTCCATCATTTACATAGTGCCACTGAGGAATTCCACCATCTTCCTCCTCATCATCCTCAGGTGGCATCATATCCATGTCAGGGAACAGGGGGACGTTGCGCCAAATGTACATGGTGTGTAGCATGGCACATACTAACACAATTCTTCCCACCTTCTCTGGCCCATAAATTAGTGCCCCCCCGACCTGCTGAGGCAGCGGAACTGGGTCAATGGTGACACAGGTGCATGAATGTGCACGGTTGTAGTCATCTATGTGCCTGTTGACTGGTTGCCTGATGGGGGTCTTGAGACAACCCTTCAGGGGATACCCGGCATCACCTAGATGGGAGCAAGAGAAAGGGTACTTGTGATTAATTTGGTAATTCCATGTTTGCACTGCCTGTACAGTATTCATGATTAGATGCAACTAAGGATTCATAACTCCACATGACATGTACCATGTTCGATGAGCCGGGTAAGTGTAGTTAGGGATGATTCATTCCAGTTGCCGCCCCAAGGACCATTCAATGTGAGCCTGCACTGTCACAAATCAAATCCAAATGTCCATGAGGACCTCAGATTTCATTGCTGTGTTAACAATGGAAATGGACTGTGCATGGACAGTGGATAATCACACATCTGCCTGATTGGCTTCATGTAACACAGTGGCATCCCCAGTATGCATTCTACTTACTCATGACTCCATGTACATGTACATGTACGCCTTCCCCCATATGACTAGGTCAGATTTACATTGGTGGTATGGGGCACGAGCGGAGGGTTACGTTTATGTGATAGGGCTGGGTGTGGGTTGGCCTGGGGTTGGCCTGGTGGAACTAAGGTACTTTGGATGAGTCCTGCGCCTCTCAATGACCTCTTGGTGGTAGTCAATGATTGCCGATTTTGATCTTTTTCATACTTGGCTCATTGTACTTGGAGGTGTCCCTTAAGGTGTCATGACAGGCATGCATCTACGGTGTACATGTGGACTGAGCGCAGTGACTGATATTATTCAGCATGGAAAATTGGTTTCTCTCAGGCAGGGCCGCATGACCCGTGATTTCCTTTTCTGAGATCAAGTTTTCATGCATTGTCACTGCATTGTGGTACATGTGGTTCATGTTTGATGATGTTCCTGATACATGTGCCAGTGTGTGCACTGTGTCTGTTGAATGCTTGTAGACACAGCTGTGTAGGTCTTGCACACTGCAAGCATTGGCTGTGTTGCACGTTCTGTTTCATTTACTAAGGTCACAGTTGAAGGCACCCAGGACGATGTGAGTGGTATTGTTCCATTCTATGTGTATGGTTTGAAATAGTGCAGGTTGGGGATGTAGAGGTTGCTAGGTCTGATTTCTCATCCGACTTTGCCCTCTATTGCCCAACACAGTCTATATGCACTTTATTGCATGCCTGGTGATGTTTACACCTATTTGCAGGTGTGGTGATGGTTAAATGCATGCAGTGTACTCTTGTGCTCCTCAGGCATGGAATCCTATGCTCTGTTCCGACACCGCTCATGACCCAGCCAGCAGACACCTTGCCTATGCTTGAGATCCCCCACCCCAAATGAACACCCCTCATGGCCCTGTAGTTAGACTCACCCAGTAGCCATGTATATGTTGTGCAGCGTGCTGTGCCATGTAATTCGGAAGCGTAGAGTTGCGCAGCACCATGGCGTCATGGGTGGAGCAAGGGAATGTTGCCCAGCAATGCGTGACAATTTTGCGTGCATCGCACACCATCTGTACATTCAGTGAATGCTACAGCTTCCTGTTGTGGTACACTACGTCCACAGCATTCCGGACAACCAGCTCCACATGTGTGTAGTTGAGGGCACCAATGACATTTGGCATGCCTGCCAGTGCATAGAATGTTATTTTGGTTACATTTTCCTCCTCCACAGTCCGTGGTAACTTGATGTGGGTGCTTGCGTATTTCAGGAGTGCATCTAGCACCTGGTTGAGCACACGGGAGAAACAGGGCTGTGAGATTCCATGGAGCTGTCCCACTGTGTGCTGATAAGTGCCAGTGGCAAAGAGGTGTAGCACAGACACTACCTTCAGAAAGGGGGGATGGCTTCCTGGATATTGATCAGGCTCACCAGGTCATCATAGATGAGGTCCACTAATGTGGTGATGGTGTCTCTGTCCAGCCGGCACAGGGTGTGGATCTGAGCAGGGGTTAGGTTTAATGGGCTGGCCCTTAGGTGAGGGATTGGTGGCTGCCTGTGGGGAGCAACTGCCTGCACAATGGGTATGTGCTGGCCCAATATCACCCTCTTTCTCCTCCTGCGCTTCCACTGCATTCTCTGACACACTGCCTCCTCAATGAGTAGCAATGCATGCATGTCCTCCGTCTCCAGTACTACAAGTGCTAATGGTAGCATTGTGGATTTGGGAGGGGTGTGGTGTGTGGGAGTGCTCCATTTGTGCTGTGGCAGACTCCATTGCCTCCACCTGTTTGTGTGCACCTGTGGCAGGATTCTACACAACAGATTCCTATTAACGCCTGCCCCGCAATGCCAGTGTTAACAGCATTATTGTATCCATTATTACCGGAATATCCATGCCGGTAATTGCAGGTTTGTGCACCTCTAATGTGCACTTAACAGCGACATGCCCGTGTCACTGGCACATCTGCCGCGTGTTGCGGCTCATACCGACAAGGGTGCTGTTAGTCACGGCGGGTCCCTGCCGATGCCGGTGACACCCGTATCGCGGCTTGTAATAATCCGGTCCGGTAAACGATGCCGGTATTACCGTACCGCCATCGAATTTACCGGGCCGGCAACCTTGTAATGAGGCCCGATGTATGTATCCATAATGTTTCATAATGTTTTCTATCATTTAATGCAACCTCCTCCATGTGCAACTTTGGAATGTCTTCCAATACTTGCCATAGTAATTGGAGTTAAATTGTGATTGTTTTAAATAAGTGAATGGCCATGGGTAATTTAATGTTCTTTATATCCTCTCCTGTACGTTCTTTCACTAGCCTGGAGTCCTAGCCTACATACAGCATACCACGTGGCATAGTGCAGTAAACAACAGACTCTGACAAAAATGTTGAGGAATTAACTTGTTTGCCACATTACTGCTGATTGATTACATGTACTTTCCACTCATTAATTCAGTTCAGATATGACAAGAAGCTTAGTGTACTCCTTTTGTTGATGTCTAACCAATTGCTGGAGAATATTTTCAGTAGAACCTCTTAATCAGCTCATACAATGTAACCTTTAAAATATTCTGCCTTCTGTAGGTAACTGGTGGAAATTCTGGAAAGCTTTTTTTCACTCCATTGTCTGTTTGCAAAATTGACCATGCTTCTAGTATAGTTTTGAGCCCTTAAATGCCCAGGGTTCTTTGGCGGGCTGCATAGTCCTGTGCATTGTTCAGTAATAGGGTTACCATTCTGTACGTCCTGACACCGGAAATATGCAAAGCAGACTACATGGCTTCTGGAGGATGACTGTATTTGCATTTGCAAAGAATCTACATTCTTGTAGCTTTTTGTCAATGCAAAGAAAGAACAGGAATTCAAACTGGCTTTCAGAGCGAATGCCAGGAAGACACACTCTCTGTACTGCAACAGAAGTTACAATGTTCTGTGGTATGGGAAAGTTCCAAAAACATGCACACTGAGGCACCACATAATGCACCAGCCGCCAATGTTCCAAATACACCAAAACAATTCACAGTTATCTTCCAATTTTATTATTATGTTTATATTGCATCTTGTATCAGCAAACACAAATAATGATAAGTATTGATAAAAGCTAAAGATACTTAAAATAGTTTCTTTTGAACATTCCACCATCACAAGGCGCTAATTGTAATCAATATGTATCATAAACGTCTATGAAAAATGCACCTAAATGCTCTTCAAAGATCACCTCTGTAAACTCATTCCTTTAACTTTGCCAACAGATGGCATTTTGCACACTTAGCACAGGAAGCAGCCTGATGACAAATGTGTTCCTCATGGCTTTGCTTCATTTTCTATCAAGAATGATTTTTTGATGTTCTCTGCACAATTTCTCATACTGGTTTTTGATGGCTGTGGTAATTCACCCAGAAGCATCTGTGCGGAGGTCACTGCAGTTGCGGGCAGACCTAATGACTCTTTCAAGGATGCAGCATCATCAAGACACAGATTTGCAGCATTTCAGTCACCCAAAATCTCAACTTTCATTCTGCGGCTATAAAGTAACAACAAACAGATAGAGATGAATCAGGAATCATAGACTAGCCAACAGCAGTGGACACATTACAATAGAAGTAGATAAGTACCAATGTACTTATGCTGAACAGTTGTAAGTTGCAATCAACATAATGTAAAAAAAGGATTGGCCCAGCGAGAAAGCTCAGCAAGTTAATCACTCCCCTCATGGATCAGAGTGCAACCATGAAAAGTACCAATGACCAAGGTGTTTATGTAAAACCCAAATAACCAGTATACATTTGGAGTTTAACTATTTTGATTTGTTCTACGAAATATATTTTTATTCACAAAAAAAAACACATTTTCTTTAAAAAACAATTGATATTTACACATTCTGTGACCATTATTTGAGCCTTGATACCAATATATATCGCAAACAAAGGCTAGTCATTTCATTCTCAGACACAAAAAAGTAGGTTGTACAAGATTTAGATCTATGAATAACATAAAACTCTCCTCTCAGGGCAGTTTTTTTTTTTTTTTAAACTGACAACGTCCAGGATAAGGGTTTGCTTTTGTAGGACCTGGCCTTTGTTTGCAGTGTCGATTGTTGCTGTATTTAAAGTCGACACAGTGTGTTTTGGCCGTCTCATTAAGCAAGGAGTTGGTTCTACAGATAGGCGGCCTTCATCAGAACAAGTTAAACTTTTGATACACAAATGTGTTTTGTGTCTATAAAAAAACATACATGTGTGTATTAATGACAAGTGGGGTGTGACATGTGAATTCATATAAAATGGCTTAGTGCATCAGCAGTGATTTGGGAGTATTGACCAATGAGTTCAGGGCCACCCTACCTTTAGTAGTTGCCCGGCCTCAAGGGAGGGTGCCGATAGCCCTCTTGTATGCATACAATCCAACAATATCCGACCAAATGGATCACTGCATACAAACAAAAGAGTGCACACATCCATCAACAGTATTAATCCCAGCTGGTCTGACTCAGCCCTTAATTCTGAAGAAGTCAATGAATTCAGTACCAATGAGTTTGGGATTAATAACACCTTTTTGTCTGGTGATTAGAATGCAGAGGAATTATGCATGAAACACTATTTAAAAGTTCAGTCATAATATTATAAAACCAAGAAGAGGGTTTCTGACATTCTGTAAATAGGACAGGTACACATCCTTGCTCAGATTAGTTTACAGAAATCATCCCAGATTGCCTAAAATGCACATCACATGCGAAGAAGCTATGAAATCCCCCCATGATCCAATGCCTTATTGGGCAAAACAAACCAAGCTGGGCACAGGATATACTTGCCCACCATAGTCCCCTCCAAAAAAGAAACAAAGAATTTAAAAGATAATGCATTAACAGGTAACCTAGAAACAGATATGATAGATCACTAACATAGTGCACAGTAAAGGCAAGATAGAAACTAACCTCCTCTTATTCACTCTCGACCCACCATATTGAAAAACTTGCAACTGTTTCCTACATCAAGAGGATTGCTCACTTTCCTTACCAAAAGTATACACATAAGGGTAATGCTATGGAGCACACAAATTAGGCCATATGATTTGCCTTTGCAAGCAGATCCAATTGGCTGAAGGTTAAACTACATGCTGTTTTTCGGGAAGCAAGAAGAGTGAGGCAGATATTGGGGCAATTAGGAAAGTGCGAGGAGTTCTACAAATGGCTAGAAAAACATGAAAGAGACTTAGGAAAATAGGGGGTCAGCAAGATTTTCATAATGGTTTATAGAAAACTAGCACCAGTCCAAGGAAGCCATTCAAAATAGAATAGAAAAAGAACCAGCCTTCCCAAGTGAAACTGGACTGCAATTATCTTTAGATGTGAAGGGTAATCCAATGCCCAGGGAGGAGATAGAGCTGCTGAGCCTAACAATGCTTCACCAATGGAGTGTAGAGAATGTTCTACCATAGTAATATCGCAAGATGTTATGGTACAGAAACTGTGGTTGATCATGTGAAAGACATGAAGATGCTGCCTTGCATGCACTGGGTATACAATACAGGTTTAACCCAAACAAACCGAAGAGAATAGTATCACAACTCAGAACATCACTAACAATATTTAATCATATTAGTATGTTACAACTTGTACATAACTTTTGAAATGTCAAGAAGAACATAAGAACATATGTGATATACAACATTGTCTCTCATAACAACTACAAAGAACATAGGTCTTAGGCATAATGTGATTTGCTAGCTTTATAAAATAAATAAAAAAAGAGGTTGTTACATGGACTATGAAGTGTGCAAGTAATGATGCACACACATATGTACTCATGAAGCAACCAAATAAGTGGAGGGGTATGCCCACTTTCAGAAAAGGTACATAATAGCATATCACTTTCATATATGATATGACATTCATAACACGCCTATACACAAGTGTTTCTAGGCGCGATGAGACAAGGGAAGGGGAACAGAGGGAAGACAGACAACGATCCTACTAGGCCAGGTGACATTGAAATTGTGCAAGTGCAGGGGAGGGGGGGAAGGGAAAAGTGCAGGGGGGGAGGGAGAGGTGCAGTACATAGGATAACAGTAAATACATAAAAGTGCAGACATCAGGTGGCAAGTGATGCTAAAGGGCTGTAGGGATACAGAAACAGACCCTGAATGCAAGAGTTGCCAGGGGGGCAGTGCAGTTGAGGAGGAGACAAGGGCCCAAGATCAGAGGGTAGCCCGGTAGGCAGTAAAGTTTCAGCCAGGAGATCAGCAGGGGGAAGAGGATAAGAGAAAGCAGAAGCAAAGAGGAAGGTCCTGAGGTGCTTCCAGAAGAGGAGATAGTTCTCCTCAAGTTTCAGGGAGGCAGGGAGTCTGTTCCAGTGGGAGGCCCCAGCAGACGAAAGAGATCTACCACCAACTTGTTGCTTGGAGAAGCGACTAACCTTGAGGGAGTTGGACGCGGATGAGCGAAGAGATCGGGAAGGAAGATATTTAGATAGTTGAAGGTACTGAGGCCCGAGGCCCCAGAAGGCCTTGTGGACAATGCAGAGGGTTTTGAACTTAATCCTTGCCACCACTGGGAGCCAGGGCAGGGATCTCAGGCCTGGAGAGATACGATCCCTGGGCTGAAGGCCAAGGACAAGTCTTGCAGTCCTGTTTTGGATGAGTTGCAGAGGGCAGAGAGCAGAGGCAGGCAGATTTAGAAAGAGGCTGTTGCAGTAGTCAAGCCTATAAAGAACCAGAGCTCTAGAGACAGTGAGCCTCTGGGGGAAGGAGAGGAAAGGAAGAATACCTCTAAGGAGGTGCAGCTGGTAGTGTGACTTCTTAGAGACACCAAAGGTGTGATGAGATGAGGAAAGTGTGGAGTCGAAGATGACCCCAAGGTTTTTAGACTCACAGGTGGGAGCAGGAAGAGGGCCAAGAGAGGCCGGCCAGAGAGTGACAGGAAAGGATTGAGTAGGTGTGCCAATGAGGAGAGTATCGGAATCTATAGAATGTAACACAAAGTCTACATAGTCACCTTGCTTCAGGTTATCAAAGGACAGAAAGTGTTTTCTCCAACTAGCTCTGAAAAATAGGGAATGGGCTCACTCATGTCAAAACTGCACAGGCCACTTCATGAACAATCACAAAAACTCAGGGCTTGTTGCCAGGATGGGACTTTCACTCACACATAGATAAGGAGGATTGAGCTATTTAGAACTTGGTATCAAAGTACAGGCAATGTTGACCAACCTGTTTCATCACCAGCACCCAAGAGTCATGAAAGTGGACAAATCATGATTTGTGATAAAAGAAATCACACATGATGGCTATCAAATAGCATCAGAGATGGATTAAACATGTCTGAGATACCATAACAAATGAAAATATGCAAAAGATATGCTCTCAGAGACAGAAATTGAAGGTGTAAAACCAAGGTGTAAAATGTTTACTCCTTGCTATTATGCTCTTGGGGATTTGCATCATATTTGGATGTCGAATGAGGGTGAGGAATAGGAAACACGTTGCGGATGTGCAGTCCAGCTCTGCCTTTAAATGGAACAGGTCTTCCAGCAATGCTGGTGGAAAACCAATGGATACCTATGGAATCTGGCTGAACTTACCAGCTTGTAAAAGCAGACAGATTGCATAGGAATCCATTGTAAATGATGTATTTTAAAAATGTATTTATTTATTCATATACAGGGAGGAACATTGCTCTTTTTTTATCACAAAAGAACATACAATAGATTAGAAATCAGATTTGATGGGGTGAGTTTGAGGGACATTCTGACCACGTTGTGGAAGGGAGTAAATGGAACTGACACCAGGAACAATACATCAGTGGACATACATAGATTAAGGCAAACCAACATTGAACACTTTTAAGTGCAGGCAGCCGGTACAGCCAGCTGTGCTCCAGATGTGGCCGTGATTGGTGAAGTGCTAGAGTGGAGGCAGAGAAAGTGAGGGGCCGAGGCAGGTAAGATGCGATGGAAACATACTAGCTAGAAGGCAGGTGAGAGGTAGGTTAAGATGGTAATGTTGGAGGCGACGAGGTAGGCTTTTAATTTGGTTTTGCAATGACACCTGCAGACAATAATTTGCATGCATCATCTACACTTCATACAAAATGCAGTGAGAAAGTGAAGAGTAAAGTCTGTTTTGGCTGTGTCTTGCATTTTGTATTTCTTTTCCATTTCGAAAATGAGCAAAATTGCACAGAGGAGCTTTTGTTTCGAAGTGCAAACAGACAAGGTTGAATTTGGTGCAAATACTGCTTTATCTAAAAGCAGTGGAAATGCCCGTGTACATGGTCTAAGGTACATAAAGGAAGACATTTTCAGAGTGTACATTTATTATGTGGTGTATTTTAATGTAATTTATGTTTATAAAAACTCCTTTTACGTGGAGGAATAGTAACCTCAAACAAAATCACACAGAATCTGTTGAAAGTTCAATATAGTACATAAAGCCAATTGCTGGATATTCTGCTCATTGCCTTGGATTCCACTTATGGGTCTTGGACCCAAATATATAATATTAAGGGATGTCAATGTAATACAATTCACATGCAACATGATTCAAAGTACAAATGAGATCATAGAATGTAGTAAATTGAAGCCAAATAAAGTTTAAAATGTACATGAAGAATATTATTGATATAATAATGCATACCAAGAAACAGTACAATGAATAGTTAAATAAAACATAAGTACATTAAAAAAAGTAATTTATTTTGTTTGAGAAAATAGTGCCTAATCTAATGAATTTCTGTTTATATGTTTCTTTTTTAAATGTATATATTTTCTTAGTGTATGCAACATAACGTATGCTGTTAAAGTGGTATGCCTGTCTTGGACCTTTTCTGAAGCTAATTTTTAATTTTATATTGTTGGAATACACATTTTGTTTCCCTGGAAGATGAACTTGAAGTCTTGTTTTTGCATGCATATGGCAACAGCTCCCTCTAACGGTGATAACAGGTGAAGTGGGCAGGACAGCTTCAGACAAACATACATCTGCCCTTTTATTATATATTATGATGATGTCCGCCATAAAGTTGTTGAGACACTAACAAATGAATGCACTTACACACACTGACACCAATCTACCCACAATGGTGGTCTTCAGATGAGTGAGGACAAGAAGTGGTTATGAGGCAAGGGAATTCTACATCCAGACCGTCAGAAATGTGCTAACCATAGGAACTAGGGAATTGTTTGGTGAAAAGCTTCTAGTTCTCCATTGTACACTTAATTATGTTCTAGCTGATGAGTCCATGCGATATTCCCGAAGAGAGGACAGGGTGGGGGAGGGTTCACGTTATCTTAAGGGTATATTCTAAGGGAAAGGGATTATTATGGAAGCTGGTGAATGTTTGAGGTCTGATTATTAATATTATTATTATTATATTTATTGAGTGCAGACCTAGCTTCGAGAAGCAATGGAGTGTTTTCCCGAGTTATAGAACAATACAGATAGCTGACTTGTACTCTTGTATCTATTTTCTTCAAAGTTTGATGTGTCTCCATGTGAAAGCCCAAAAGTGAATTTAGGAAGATGTGCAAATATAATGTAGGGACATTGTATTACAATGTGTATAATTCATGGCATTGGCCTTAGGAATGCCACCTGCTAGGCCAATATTTTTATTCAATGCAAGGTTCTATGAATTGATCAATCCAGTTCTTTTCTGGATAAACGCTTGTACTGACTCAGTAGTTGATCTGTTGAAAACATGGCAAATGCATTTTTTTTTGCATTATTTTGGAAGTAGCTTGAGCATCTTGATCTTTCTATAAATCTGTTATTGCTGGTGCTTTGTCTAATGTGTTATGTCACATCCAGAAGTTAACTACTTTATCCTTCCTACGTCTCATGTCTTTAAAGCAGCACGAAGTGAATATGCATGCTCTGCAGCATTGCTGCCTATTTATTTGTACTTTTCAAAAACGTGATACTGTTTCTAAACTATTTACAAACTATGTCTGTGGGATCAGAGTACACCGCATGTGCACTGGCTCTGACTTTACTATTAATTAACATGATGTGCTCCAGCACATCAAGGTAGCTATGGAACTTTCGAATCGAAGGCTCCATTTCCCATTGCTCCATTTGTGGCATTTTGCCAGGGGCTTTTTTCCGTGAGTGGCAGTTGCATTCTATTCCTGCTTCAGGGGAATTCTTTTTTAGAGTAAGAAAGAAGTTTACCATCTGTCTGCAGAGCAGGACTTTTTTGTTTGAGAAAAAACTACGTGGCCCCAATGCTTATGCGACCCGAGAAGCCAACAGAAATGTCCCAGCTGCCGCCATTTCCTTGTGCCGTGCTCTCTCCGCCGCCAGAACCCTTGTTCACGTGCCTTCCGCCACTGCATCTGTGTTCCTATTTATCTCGATACAACTCACTCGTGCGCACAGTGGAGATCGGGAAAGCTGCCACCATGTCCAACTTGATAGAAGTCATTGCTGATGGTTTCAATTCGACTGCAACTGTTTCTCAAATTGTTTCAAAAGAGGGCACAGAGCCAGGAATTCATCCTCATTGCAGGGATGACATTACGGATACCCGGACATAGACTTTGGATTTCCTGCCCAGTGCAAGACAGGAAAATGTGGCGTTTTCACTTTCTTTTTGAGGTTTTTGCAGGTTGTGTGGAATCTTCTGGAAATGGGTGGGGGTTTAGTGAAAATCATAGAAATAATTGTTCTGCTTTTTTTTTAACATGTCTTCGCTTTACAGATAAATAATGAACATGCAGTGTTGTGGGTGTATTGGGAATCTGTCATAGGGCAACAATATGCTTAAGGTTCTGAACGTAATAACAGCTCTCTTTCATAAAAATGAATTCTAATGGCTAGAACGCCCCCAACTTTACGGGATTTAACCTGGTTAACATATCCAGAACAGACGGAATGATATTAGCAAGTTGCATCATGTTAACAGCCCTGGTTTGAGAAAGGCACTAGTTAATGTTTCCGAAACACATGTTACCATGAAGGGCACTCATAAATAAATCTCGACTTTTGAGATACCATTGAACCAAGTTTGGCGCATTTGCATGAAAAGAGCTCTTATTACGTTTGTTGACTATAAAGGTTGGAGTGTATACCCCTATCTCTCTTGCCAAATGCGACATTTCCAACGACAAGCGAGCACATGTGAAATGAATACCAGGTCGCAGAAGGTGAAGGTCGGCGTCAATCCACTCCATTACTTGTGCTTTAGATTCTGGTCTCAGCAATGTTGACAGTCTCAAGAAGAGAATTTGATAGCAGCATTGGGGATTTAGTTTGGAATGGTTTGACACAAACTAGGAAGTTGAATAAAGAGTTTTTCCTCTTGAGCACCAGCTTTGAAACTATGTCTGATGGTGCTTTGAAAGTGGCGTTCTCCTGTATGTTTATGATTCAAGTCCTTATTATCAATTCCTATTACTCTTCTCAGAATTGACGACATGACCATCACATGAGATCAGAAACAGGAATTCTGGATACGTTTGTTGCGTGTTGGATGGGATTTTTCTCAAGTGTACCCATGGGTGGGTGGGTATTCGAGAGGTGTTTAGGCAGCTGTTACAGAGATGTCGCAATCATACAACAAATGAAAGTGCACCTTCCATGAGTTGGCACTGAAGCGCCTGGTGGATGAGCTGATTCCTCATAAAGCAGTTGTATGTTGTGCATTGTCACCTATGAGGACTTGCAATAAGTTCTAGCATCAGTGTGAATGATTCAATCTCTCTGTCAATGCCCCATTTATTGTATGATCATACAGGTAGGCAGTAGTCTACATACCCAATCTCTAGATTTTCAAACAAGTTCATTAGACATGTTAATTGTGCCAACTCTTGAGCTGAACATACGTTCTTTGTACAGCCATTTTTCAACATCAACATAACAGATTTGTTGTCACATCAGGCATATTTTCCTCTTGCGCCATCTTTCTCGAGGTGAGGAAGTGTGGAGGTGTTCTGTTTGTCCTTCAAGCACCTAAAATCAACTTCAAACACCTTCTTCCCACCTCAAAGGAGAAATTAAAACAAGGCCTTTTAATCGAAATGCTACACTCTTTATGATGACACTCCAGCAGTGGAGGAAATTACCCCAGAATTAAGAAAAAAAGTGTTCGTGCTCGCCATCAGCATGGCTTCAAATCCAGTGGAGGTATGTATGGGAACTGTTATGATTGGCAGTAAAACATATCAAAAGTATAAGTCCATGATCAGGATAGTCTGCTCAGTGTCTTAATGCAAATTCTGCAAGCGCCTGGCCATATACAGGCTTTAGGCCAGTGTGGTGGGTGCCACAGTGCAGCTCGTGTGTTGCAAGGGTGTGGGTTACAACACTTGGTAGAATTAGTGCAATAGGAATCTTATTTTTTTTAAACAGAGAGAGGGCTGTGTACACCAATGCTTTAGATTTACTAACAATGCTTGATGATGTGTCTTCCTCCACAATAGGTTCTGCTGCTTACTTTAATTTTAGATAATTGTGCTTATTCATGCACTATGTTTTTCTTACAAAGCAGGTTGGGTCTGTTACTCTTGTTCACAGGAGAATTGCCTGACATTGAGCTGATGGGCTGTCATTGTTTAGGGCAGGTGACAAAAGTTAGACCAGAAAAATTCTAAGGAAAATTTCTGGTAGGGTATTAAGTGCTCAAATTTGATTGTAGACCCTGGCAACTGGGCACCATCCAATAGAGCAGGCTATTAGGCCTTGTTCTTGCTCAGCAGATGAGCTATCACATTGTTGGAAAAGGTTAAGACTCATGGGATTGGTGAAGGTCTCGGGAGGATAGATCAGGTGCAACATGCTCGCCTTGGAAGCAAGACGACATGGAGCAAGACGACATGGAGCAAGACGACACAGAGCAACACAGGTCGGATCCCCAGGTCCGTGCTTCGAAACCTCTGGGTATTAAGCATGTTATAAATAACCTATCATATCATATCATAGCATATCAAGGTGAATCAGACATGGGCCCTTACCCTACAGTATGCTTAGAGAAATGTTGTAGGTCTGCTGTCCCGCTCTGGTGACAACTATCAAGTGACCTTGTTGGTTCTCTACACTGCTGAACCTCAGGTCACTTTCATTTGTGGAGGAGACTGATTGTTATTGAGGTCCAAATTTCCAAAGTAGTACATCATCAGAGTAGACTCATTAGCTTTCTCTACGAACGTGGGAAGTCCCTGGGATGGAGAACATTTTGCGCAACACCACATTAGGAAACAACCTTCACTTGGTTGCAAAGAAATTGATTAGGTAGTGAAATAGCTCAATGAGATAGGCTCTTGCTGCTGAGGTAAGCCCCCGGCTTGCCATTCACATGACGGAGTGTGAAAAGTGATTATTAATTTGTCTGCTATGAAAAGACATATATTTTGGTGGTAAGAGTATATATTTTAAAGACATGCAACAGCGATTCGGTTGTATCCTGGTGAAATCCACCCAGAAACAGGCTGAAAAACTTCCTCCTGCCTTTACTAAACGATAAAGTCCAAAAACGCACCACATCAAGGCAGCCCTTACAAATGTAAAAATAAGTTGATGATTCAAGTTGAGTGTCTGGCGCCAGGCTCTCCAAAAGAATGTCATCTGCAAGACGTTTAACATCTTATTGCCGTTTTTCATGTTACTAGGTTAAACAAATATTGGACACTCAAACATGTATTTTTTTAATTGCTTCTTAACCGCAATTAATATATTATACCCTTGAAATGTACAAACATGTGTTCATAAAACATTTCAAAATATTGTAGTCTTTCATGTCTAATGTTCAGAAGGATCTAAGGACACTAATTATTTGCAAACCCCTGAGGCAAGATTTTCAATTTGGTTGAAATAATATTGACTTTCTAATGTGGTGGGCTGCAGTAAAGCACATGCAGCCATTTCCATAAGGAAAGGGACAATTTCAATCCAATCAAGAAACAGCATTGATTGGAATTACATTGTGCAATGTGGCTCTGATTGGCTGCACATCTTCTGATGACTGCCTCCCATTTTGTGTCCTCGTCCTTTTATTGATGTCGCTTAACCAGCACAGAATACAATGCATTGCTGCACTTAACCAATTCGCCTCAGCTCGAATGTAAATGCATACAGATGTGTGAAAAAGGATTTGAGAGAGAGAGAGAGAGAGAAGGAGAGAGAGAGAGGGAGAGAGAGAGAGAGAGAGAGGGAGAGAGAGAGAGGGAGAGAGAATGAGTGACAGAGAGAGAGAGAGAAAGAGAGAGGGAGAGCGAGAGAGGGAGAGAGATAGAGAGAGAGAGGGAGAGAGAGAGGGAGAGAGAGAGAGAGAGAGAGAGAGAATGACAGAGAGAGAGAGAGAGAGAGAGAGAGAGAGAGAGAGAGAGAGAGAGAGAGCTTTAGAGTTCATTGTGAGGTATGGGGTATCTGGTGCCAGAAATCAACATATCAGAACCGCCGTGGTTCAAAGCTTGCCATCTTAGCCCCTCAGGTCTATTGTTGTAGGTGTAGGCATAGATTAATACACACAGCGTGACATTCTGGAGGCATTCACCAGGCTCCCGTTGGTGTCACTCAGGGTTAAATAAGAGCACCCCTGGGAGTCAGAATGTTTTAACCATTAAGCTACACCAGAGCTGTACCTGACTGCTTCCGATGGAAATGTGCCTTACTGCAAGAGGATTCAACCCTTTGAATGTGAATCATACAGCCTCACAGTACTCTCCGTGTGTTTCTAGAACCCATCTATTAGAAAACGTGAATTACTTTATCAGAATGGCGTGTTTTGTTGGGTCTGTCTTCAGGACACTTCTTATTCAAAATCACGTTCTTGCATTTGGCGTGTAGTTTAACATGACTTTTTATATTCCAATCTGAAATTTCTTTTTTTCAGCGTGTGAGCAAATTTGTTTTTAAACTACACGCCAAATACACGCACGTGATTTTGAATAAGAAGTGTCCTGAAGACAGACTCAACAAAACACGCCATTCTGATAAAGTAATTCACGTGTTATAATAGATGGGTTCTAGAAACACACGGAGAGTGTTGACACACCTTTGTTTAAAAAAAGAAGCTATTGAAAAATTGTGTTTCAAAAGTGACTGAAAGAAGACAGTTTCTATATTTCAGTGTCATAATTTCACGATTGCACTATGATGCTATACTTTCTAGTATCAGTGTGTGTGTAATTATGCAGTAATAGCATTGAATAAGCAATTGGTGATCATTGATTTTCTCTTTTCTCTGAAATTTTAGCATTTGAACAGCGCAGTGGATGATCTTATGTAAAGTTCAACCAAAACATATAAAAATGGAAATTAATTATCAACCATAAAGGACATCCCCTAAAGAATGTCCTACCAATGTGGTGCTATGGACAGAAACATGTTGGGATTGTGAAATTGGGACACATTATTTGGAATGAGATGGCATTTTTCTCTGATTGTGCCTCTCTGGTGAAGTGTCAAATTTGTTGTATTGTTACTGATGTGTAATTATATTGTGGTTTTTGCTTGTGTATTTGTTTATTTTTGTTTTGGGTGTTATATATTTAAGAGTTTTTACCATTATTTTGTTGTATATGTCATATTGACAAAATACATTTGTTTACTGAGTCCATTTGTTCAGGAATTGTAGTAGGATAAGAGAAAAGACTTTCACCACACAATTAAATTGTACTGAATATTGTACTAATCGATCTCTTCTTGATATTTATATATATGATACGAACAACACACTATCCATTTTTAGCAGTGGACCCGGCTTACATTGTGGTACTTTCTTGTTTTTTGTGCACTTCTCTCCGTCTTTGTCCATCAGCACAACTCGTACTCCGTGCCCCTGATTGAAGTTGCAGATCTGACACACTGCTAGATCAACCAAACCCTGGGCTTCTAGAGATGAAGCACATAGCAGTTCCCATTTGCCCTCTGCTTCCACACTGAGCGAATGCGGCTGTACCATACCTTAGTGAATTCTGGATGGTGCACATCAAACATTGCATTGAATACAACCCTTTTATACTAGACATTTTCCTTCTCTTGATCTACCCCACTTTTACCCCTGTGTTTCCATTGTGTGGCAGTGTCAATTACCCGTGTCCTTAGCACAGTCATCAAATTGTCTGGGAGACCAACAGTGGGAACTATACCATATCCTAAGAGATAATTTTAATTATTTTGTCACCTCCCTATATTACACCCCCCCCTTTGTATGGCTCAGCCATATAACCTGGCTAAATGTATAAATGCTGATGCCTATTATAAAGCCTAAACATACCTATAACGTGTTGATCAATTGATGCATATGCTGAGTACTCTGCAGAGAGAGAGAAGTATTATCTAATTCTGCATTTCCTAAGGTATGCTTCATATTTACAAATGCAGTAGTAATTGTTTGATAGCATCTAGTGAACATTGTAACAGGAGACATCTACACTGGCTGATGATTCTGCAATCGATGCAGGCCTATATAGGGCATTTTGCTGTATTGCAGTAGTAATGTTGTTACAATTGAAAAACATACTCTAGTAAGAGAAAATAGACATATACCACAAAAATCAATCATTAAACAAGAGGTGTCTACTGCGGGTACACAGTGAAGAAACAGTATTAATGTCAAATGATGTCAAATAATGTCAAATGATGACAAAACAGAGCTACTCATATTAGGATCTTCCTCTAAAATGGACTCTCCACAACCTGTTTATACTTCCTTCATCATTGATGGCACCACAATCCCAGTGCTCAAACAAGTCAAGACACTAGGTGTCTACTTAGATGCCACCCTAACAATGTCCAAACAAGTCAACACCCTAGCCTCAACCACCTCCTACACATCCAAACTCATCTCCCTAAGTCGCAAATTCCTCACATCTGAAAATTGCATCACATTAGCAAGAGCACTAATACTTTTCAGGCTCGACTACTGTAATATCCTCTTCATTGGTACCTCCAAACCCAAAATCGCTAAACTCCAACTTATGCCGAATAAAGCCCTTCAAGCTGCATTAGGCTTAAAAAAGTCTGAACACATCACCAACATCAGGAGAGACAACCACTGGCACCCTATCAAAGCTAGGATACTATTAAAAACCCTAAGCATCACACATACATGCATTGCAAACAAAGCTCCCAAATATCTAATTAATACAGTTATGAAGAAGCATCACACCAGACTCCTTAGATCTAACAACAATGTTCACCTTGAAAATCCCACATTACAAAAGAAAGAAAGCAGGTGGTAGCAGCTTTAAAGTCCTTGCTCCCAGACATTGGAATGCCCTACCTACCAATATCAAGGACAAACCATCCTACCAACTTTTTAAAAAATAATTGAAAACCTGGTTATTTAACCAATACTAACCTGAACCTAGACCATTACCCACACCGATCAGTCCCTCTCCCACCTCATGTACATAAACGTATGTTTATTTCACTTCTGTTCTTATTTTTTTGTTCAGTTTTAATTATGAAGCTTGTATTTTCCCACTGTCTGTAACTACACCGCGATACCTCGGGTCTGGGCGTATAACAAATATAGTAAATAAAAAATAAATACAAATAAATAAATAAATACATTTGGCAGTGCAGATTCAGGTGAAGGGGGTGCTGTATTGGGGGACCACTAGACATCCGAGAGGTGTGCCCAATACCGCAGCTCCTTCAGTTTGACTGCAAATTGAGTTCAAATTAACCCCTTACGTACACCACATTTCCTGGGTGCAGCTGGAGGGGTTGCAAAGTCTCATATTCTGGTGTGCCACTGTTTTCTTCTTCTGTTCTCCTTGGCGCTATCTTTCGAGAGATAATTTTGACTGACTTCATAAGGTCATATAAGTACATAATAAATTCATCACTGAGAATGGACATAGCCCCAACTCAGTACAGATGTTAGTGCCTTGTTACCTTTCTATAGACTCTCCATCTTTATTCCCAAACCAATAGGAGTTCATTTTCTTTATTTCTTTTTTTTACTTTTTACTGATTTCTAAGAAAGTATATGACCCCTTTCCTGAATCACAGTCAAGGATATACTCGAAACAAGAAAACACCTTGACTTTTTTATTTGGATAACAATAAATCACTGCCATCAAGTCTTGCCAATGATTCATTAAGATAATTTTCTGTTTCTGGATACAAAAATGTTGTAAAGGCTTGTAAAGCAGGATGGAAGTCAATGCATGTGTTGGCTTTCAGGGTGGAACGTTGGGGTTGGAATGTATATGGGCAAACCAACCTCTGGGTTCTGAGCTGGAGTTGAAGGTTGTGTTGGGGGCTTGATATACAGCATCTTAAATAAAGACATGTATAACCTACTTGAAGTATCAGGATGTCTTTACAATATTGGTGATAAACCTCTACAGCCACTGACAGCCTCATGTGGCCACTGATTCTACCAACATTGTCCCTGCTGCCATCTGCTTCAACTGGGTGTCCGATCCTGCCTAGTTGTGGAGAGGTGGAAGGAGAGGTGGTCTCACATGAAGCAAGGCCTTCCGCTCATGATTCTTTAGCAGTGATACAAGTGTTAAGGAGATTGTAAAAAAAGGAGCCTCCCGATATAGTCGGTGTCTGTTCGACTGCAGTTTGCATGGATAATTTGCACCCCTTGCTGTCTGAAACACAACGATTGCCTCATTGGGCCTGATGCCCTGGAGCTGTCTCAACCCGATGCGAGCACTATGATTTAAGGTTGCTCTCATATTGCACATTAGAGGAAAGGACCCATCATGGGTGCAGACTTATTGAAATTGGCCATGTGATTGGCAAAGACTGTAATTCTCTAAACAGTGCTCCTGCTGATACCATTTTTTTTAAAAGTTAGCTTTCACTGAGACTCGCAATTAGTGGATAGAGTCTACAATTATAATAGTTTTTATTTTGGGTATCATCAAACGCGCACAGGTGCTCCGAGTCCAGCTGGATCAAGCCATTTTTATGCCATCTCCAGGTCCAGTAAAAGTAAAGCGGATCCAGTGGATTGCATTGTATCAGAGCTTCATACTCCAATGTCAGAAAAATATTTTTTACTGATACACGTTTTAGTATATGAAGGACAGCAAATATTTGAAACTCCTCCTGAACTAGCCCTGCCAGTAGCAGTGATGCTACAAATGAGCTGGAGCTGGCATTATACAAATTGTATGCCCATTTCAGTCCAATGACGAGCACGATTGGATTCTTGAATGTTACAACTTTAGAGTTTGTGTTCAGGGGGCAGTTGACACTGTGGAAGAGTATGTTACAGCTTTACGATATCTGGTTTTTTTCATGTAAGTTTGGAAATTCCTTTGATGAGCATATACGAGATCAGTTCATGATACATTGCGGTAATAACTGCATTAGGGAAGAAATGTGGAGTAAAGATGAACTAAGTCTAGATGAAGTTTTGGATATTGCCCAAAGAGTGGAATATTCCCTGGCATGTGTAGCAAAGTTGGTCAAGGCAAAAGCCAAAGAGGTTAAAGTGGAAGTGTTGAAAGTGACAGATAATAAGCAGAAACAAAGTCCTCAAAGAGACAAGGAGAAAGTGAGGGTTGAAAGTAAACCAGCATGTACAAAAAGTCAAAAAGCGGAAGATAGATTCTGCTTTCTTTTCACCTGTGTGTCGCACTTTCCTTGGAGGAAAGCGGTATGTGCAAAATGCAAGAGTTAAATAAGAGGGATTCTGTGCATTGCATCAGGGCTGTGCATAATCAGGCTAGAGAATTACCCGGCAATAGCACTGGGACATAACAAATGATTTGGCCAAATTCCTCAAGTAATGATAAATCCGGGGGCGTGCTGGCAGCCTGAGCATGAGCACAAAGGCATATTTGGCGGTTCCTCCCTGGGTAAAAAAGTGCAGTGATGAGCAGGGGGACCACAAGGAAGAGAAGCGAGGCTGCAGTGGGTGGGAAGACATTGCCGGTGAGGTGGGAGTGCAGCGAGGACTGTGGGCTACATTTCAGGTGCTACAAGAGACGGACAGAGGTAGAGTTTTCTTGTTGGGGGCTGGCAGGCGGCCCTGAGTTCTGATCCTCTATTATTCCTGAGGGGAGAGCAGCATAGCAGGAAAGGAGCTAATACAGACTGACTGGCCCTCAGAGGTGTAGGCGGCGTGTTGGACACAGTTCCCTGAGCGAGGGCCGCAACCTTCCAACATAGACCCAACTTACTGTAGCAAGTGGGTGGCCTCAAAGAACTTTGAGAGACCAGTTGGGGACTAGTAAGGCAAGGCTCACTAGGTGCTGCAAGAAGTGTAGTTGTGGATGGAAGAACAGTTGGGGGTGGGGTCCTTGCATCAGGAATCCAAGCAGGAGAGTTGGGTTCACTCCCCCCGTGCCTCAGGGGGGGTTTAGTGACTTGGACACTGACCTGGCACTGAGAGTGGTTGGCATCATCAACCATGTTGAAAGGACAACAGAGGATGGAGAAGTACACTGACAAATATAAACAGCAGAATAATGGAGAAGTAGGCCAGGTGGCGGATGGTGCGACTCCAGTGGGGTGATGCTGGATGCCTTGATGGAGTCTATCCAGGCCACTAAAGCCTTTCTAGAGGGTAGTATCAAAGAGGTGAGGGTAGATGGTAGGGCAGACCCACGGAAGGTGTGTGAAAGGGTTACGGATCTGGAACAGAGGGTGAGCACGGTGGAAGATGATCTGCAGCACCTCAAGAACCAAGTGGTAGGCCTGGTGGGAGCAGTTAGGGTGCTGGTGTCAAAAGCGAGGATGCAAAGGGCCACTCCAGGTGCTGTAATATTTCTTTGGTGGGGGTCCCCGAAAGGGAGTAAGGACCCAGTGGGGAGATCTTTGTGGCACATCTTATCCTGGAGACTTTGCATGCAAAGGGGCTTTCAAAATTCTTTACAGTTGAAAGGGCACACATGGTGCCAGGTAGAGCCCCACTTCCTTGGGGCAAACCACAAGTGATAGCGGCCAAGACCTTGAATTTCAGTGACAGAGATGCTATCCTGCAGGAATTCAGAAAGGTCGGCTATTATGAGGTGGGCAAATGAACCTATGACACAGTGCGACAGCACCTCAGAGAATAAAAATATCAAGTACATGATATTTTTCCCAGCCAAGTTAAAGGTCAATGCAGATGGAAAGTCCTGTTTTTTTGCGATGCCGCAGGAAGTGTGGAACTGTCTGAACCCAATGACACAGCACCCGGGCCCAAAGTCCACGGGGAAAAGGGGCCTGAGGGAGCAGCAAAGTCAGGGTAGTGACCTTGGTTGGGGCTGAGGTGGGACTGAGGTAAATTTGCAGTGGCACACACAAGGGCTGCAACCCAGGTGGCGGGATTGGTGGTGGTAAGAGCAAGAGATGATCATACTAATAGGTGGGACCCTGGTTAAGGAAGGGAATATCCCCAGACCTACGGTAGTTCATCCACGGGAGTGAGGAGTGGTGTGGAGGGATTGTATGGTGGATCAAATATAATGCGGGGGGTAATGAGGGGTTCATTTTTGGGTGGAAGAGAGGTGGGGGATTTGGGAGGGAGTTGGCTGCAACCTGGTTTGGGCAGAGTTGGGGCAGATGGAAGGGGTGGTGGGAGGGAAGGGGTGGTGGGTGGAGCGGGGTGAGTTGTTGACAGTTGTGAGAAGAGGGATCAGAGTATCACGGGACAACATTGGGGGCAGTTGGTCGAGCAGATAGTTGGGGCATGTTTGATCAGTTGGTTGAGGTATGTATTTGGATTTACAGTGCAGACTGAGATGGTTTCTTCGGAACAGTGTGTGTGCGAAGTAGGGGTGATGCCGATTGCTGAACTCAGCATGGAGGGAGTTTGTCTGAAAATTGGGATTTGGAACATCCTGGGGTTGGGTAAAAGATTGAAATACCATTGAGTTGGCGGGTTCCTGGAGCGGCAGGAGTACAGTTAGCCCTGTTAAAGGAGACCCACATGATGCAGAGAGATTTGGATTCGCTCAAGAGGTGGTGGGAGGGATAGTGGTGGGAACTTCCTATTCAAAGTATGCAAGAGGAGTCCTAATTTGGGTAGCAGTGGGGTTACCTATCCAGGTGAATACAGTTCTGACCGAAGATGACGGGGGGTGGTGGTGCTCCTTGGTACATTGGAGGGAAGGGATCTCTTTGTGCTCAGTTCTTATGTGCCCAATGTAAATGATAAAGAATACTTCCCGTTAGTGTTGCGGCTGGTCTGGGGCACCGGGAGGTGCTGTTTGTATGGGGAGGGTGATTTTAATTGTCTTCTGGATGCAGAATTGGATAGCATGGTGAAACCTGGCCTACTGAAACAGCAGGTGGCGTTGTCCTTGCGGAGAATAGTTTGGGACCTGGATTTGGTGGAGCTGCGGAGTGAGCCGCATGGGCAGAATATTTTCACATGTTTGGTAACACAGCATACCTGGGGAAGGGTCCTCTCAGCTCACTCGCCCTTGGTAACGTATTCGGAGGAAGTGCGGCGAAGATCGCTGGTACGGTTGTGGTTCCTATTGTTTATGGCCCTGGAGGATGTGGTGTTTGGGGAGACATTGCAGGAAGAAATAGTGCAGTTCTTTGATATTAAAAATGGATCAGTGGAGGAAATGGGGATTCTGCGGAAGGCCTTCAGTGCAACAATTAGGGGGGTCTGTATATCCAAAATGATGGGAGTTAGGAAGATGTTGCAAGAGAAACTGCAAAAATTGGAGGTGGTGGTGTCTGGTTTAGAGAAGGGTGTGGCGGAGGGACTCGGTAAGGGGGAAGAACTGACAATGGTCCTGGTCTCCCATCATGAGGCACAGGACTCACTATCAAAGTTTGATGGGAGCAGGCGAGATGTTAGGATTCATGGGGAAGGGGATAAGGCGGGGTGACTGCTGCCCTCGCTGATCCGTCGGGATCAACCTCAGCATACCATAGCGCAGATCAGGCCAGAGTTTGGGGACATAGTCACTACTCTGGAGGGGATTAGTGATGCCTTTCAATGCTTTTACCAATCCTTATATGCTAGTGATGGCATGCACTGGTTCGAAGATGTGGATAACCTATTGTACTTGATTCACCTGCTGGTCCTGGCCAGGGACCTTATAGAGGGACTGGAAGAACCCATTGAGGAATCCAATATACACGGGGTGCTACGTTCCATGTGAAAGGGTCCCATGGCAGCAATGGGTTCCCAGTTGAGATTTATTGTAATACGAGGATCTCTTGGTCCCCCAACTTAAAAAAGTCTATGATGCAGCCTTTGAGTCAGGAGTTTGCCTTGTCTCGATGCGGGAGGCAGTAATAACTGTCCTGCTGAAGCAATGGAAAGTTCCCCTGGATTTACCACCCAATTTCATTATTACATGTTGATGCAAATGTTCTGGGTAAGATCCTGGCTACTAGACTGTCCGGGGTGGCTCCAGTATTGGTACATCCTGACCAGTGCAGATTCATAGGGGGACGAAATACTACGATGAATGTATGCCGCTTGCATCATGTAATGGACCAGGTTAAAGATTATAAGGAGGACATGGCATTGGCTTACTTTGATACCATGAAGAGCTTCAACTCTTTGGAGCAGGAATGGCAATTTAGGGCACTGGGAGCCATTGGGTTTGGGGACAATATTTGCTGATGGCTGCGGCTCCTATATAATAGACCGATGGCAAGGGTCAAGGTGACCGATTGGGTGTCAATGCAGTGGATGTTGGATAGATGGATGTCAGGTCTCCCAATACTATTTTCAATGGTATTCACTGGAGGGGCATATCAGGAAAGAGATTTTAGGTGGGTGGAGTGAGATACACAGTCCTTTTGTATGCAGATGACCTGCTGCTGCATATGGGGAACCCATTGGAAATGTGCCAATGTTGTTGGAGGTATTGGTTAATTTCTAGAAGTTATCCGGATTTTGTATTAATAAAGAAAAGTAATTATTGTTCCTGCTGGGGGGCCTTTGTGGCCACAATTTCACTGTCCTCCCTGATTGCAGTATCAGATGGGAGGGGAAATCATTTAGATATTTGGGGATCCATATTTTTCATAATATGGAGGACACGTTTGTGTGTAACATGGCTAGGGCATGGTCGGGAATAGGTGATTCAGTGAGAAATGGTCTATATCGCTGATGGGGAGGGTAGCGTGTGTAAAATGGTCATACTCCCAAGGTACTACTTTATCAATAGCCCCTATGGCATTAAAAAGGTATTTTTTAATATGTTGGATGAACATGTTGGGGAATTGTTGTGAAATACGGGGAGAAGGAGGGTCTCACTGGCAACTTTCCAATGCCTCCGCTCGAGGGGGGCCTTAAATTGCTGATCTATGAATAGTACTTCATGGCGGCACAGTTGCAGGCAGTACTAGCGTGGGCGGATACGAGTGGGGATCTGTTGTCAGGCCTGTTAGGAGGGCTCCCGGCTCAGCGGAAAGGAGTAGAACTGTTGTGGGCCACGTCGGGGGGAAATGGGCTACTAACATATTTCAGGTGTGGCAGGAGATCTGGAAGAAGCTCCTAAGGAGACTACAAATGCCAGGGTTATATAGTGCTGAATTGCCATGGAGTGCGGATTCGGGACTCTGGTTGGCAATAAGGCGAATGGGGTTCTCAGATCTTGGGGACAGGTGGTGTTGGTCAGTGGGGGATTTGCTTGAGGGATGGGGAACTGATGTCGTTTGAAGAATGAAGGGTGCGGTATGGGTTGTTGAGGGGGAGGTTCCTTACCTATAGATCAGTGACCAGGTGACTGGCCGCTATGTGAAAGGATATCCCGGAGGAGCCAAATAGGAGCCCACTGATGCAGGTGCTGCTCACACAGGAGGATCAGGGGCTAGTATTTCTCAAATCTACCAGGCAATACGGGGGTGTAACTGTTTGGCAGGTGAATGGAAGGGATATTAGTAGCACATGGGTGTTTGGTTTAGTATAATTAAATTAATCTGTCATTTAGGCCTCCTATACATATGAAAAGTTACATTGAAGTCAGGTTGGACTCTGATTTGAATTTTCAATATTGGCATAAATGAGTTCACTTGAAAACCCAAATCAAAGCTAGTCCTAACGTTGATGTGAGTTTTCACTAAGTAAAAGAGGTGTATTTGAATTTTATATTTCACACCTGTAAATAATGTACATCTCTGAAAATCTAACATCAAGTTAGTCCTGACTTTTAAATGCGTTTCCGGGCCCAATTCATAGAATCCAGCACAGAAGTAGCGCAAGCGGCGCATGCTGAGAATGAGCGTACGCCACGCATGCGCCAACCATGGCATAAACCAGCAATTGCGTAGCACGCGTATTCATGGATTATCGGCGGCATCAGTAGCCGTGGCACAATGAACACCAAGGAGCACCAGTAACACCCCCAACACACCTTCATGTGCAGGAAAAAGCCAGTGAAATGCCCAATATGACGCAAAGCCCTGCACCGTCCGTGGTCCAGCACATGGTCGCGTACCCTGCTCGTACCAGCCAAATTGCGTAGATAGTCACGCGCATACCCCGTCCGCACTCCAGCATAATAACATACCCCACTCACACCAACCAAATAGTGTGGAAAGGCTGTGCATACAACATCTGCACCCCAGTGTAAACGCGTACCCCGCTCACACCAGCCAAATCACGTGGAAAGGCCCACGCGTACCCTGTCCACACCACAGCATAATCGCGTACCCCGCTTGCAACAGCCAAATCGCATGGAAAAGCCCTTGTGTACCCCGTCGGCTCCCCAGCGTAATCGCGTACCCCACTTGCACCAGCCAAATTGTGTGGAAAGACCCACGCGTACCCCGTCCGCACCCCAGCGTAATCACATACCCCACACGTACCAGCCAAATCACGCGGAAAGGCCCCCATGGACCCCGCAATGCATGCACAACTCCCCTGGAAGCAGACGCCTCCTCACGGGACAGCCAGACCCCATCACCTGTGTCCATACCCCGCAGGCAGCCCACACCACATGACCCCCCCATCACCCGTGACCATACCCCACAGGTAGCCCACCCCACATGGGACCCCCATCACCTGTGTCCATACCACATAGGCATCCCACACACCAGAGCCCCCATCACCTGTGACCATACCCTGCAGGCAGCCCACACCACATGGGACCTCCCATCACCCGTGTCCATACCCCACAATCAGCCCACACCACATGGCCCCCCCATTACCCATGACCATACCCCACAGGCAGCCCACACCACATTGGATCCGTCCATAACCCATTTCCATACCACACAGGCAGCCCACACCACATGGCCCCCTCATCACCTGTGACCATACCCGCAGGCAGCCCACACCACATGGGACCCCCTAGCACCTGTAACCATACCCCGCAGGCAGCCCACACTGCATGGCCACCCCATCACCCATGAACATACCCTGCAGGCAGCCCACACCACATGGGACCCCCATCACTGGTGTCCATGCCCCTCAGGCAGCCCACACTACATTCCCCCATCACCCGTGACCATACCCTTCAGGCAGCCCACACCACATGGGACCCCCATCACCTGTGTCCATACCCCGCAGGCAGGCCACACCTCGTGTTGTCCTCCCACCTGTGATGGCAACCTGCAGGCAGGCCCCGCCACATGGAAGCACCCCCACCCCTCAACACACTGTGGACCGATAGACATAAATGCAGCAGATGTGAAATAAGTACATTTTAACACACATCCTTTGGTCATGCACACCACAACATGCCACATGCCATTGGAAGTCAAACATGACACATGCATGCATGTGTGCACAAACATGAACAACATAGTCAAGCATCATGGACATAGAACAGAGTACATAGAGTGAATTTTGGCCGAAACCATGGAGACCTGACGCCACTTTTCAATCAAAATATATATTTTAAAAACAATATTGAAGTCATACTCGTATAAAACAAATAAAAGAAATCAGCATCAAATGATCAAATGAATTAAATATCATCCAAATATCATCCAAAAGAAAAAAAAATGTAAGTCAAACAAATTAAGATGAAAGCCAAGAGGTGGTCCATGTCCATAAAGTAGCTCAAAATGAAAACACAAATAAAAAGAAAAGCATTACTCTATGGTGAACTGAAGATGATCCTTGGAAAAGAGAACTATGTACAAAAAACAAGGGTCCATTGTCCCAAACAATGTCCAAAAATGATGACGAATAAAAACAACAAAGAACTATATAGAAAACGTGGAGTAAAGTCCAAAAACTACAAAGAAAGAAAAAACTAAAGGAAACGTACACCTAAAGAACTATGTATAATAGCAGCTAGTCCTTTGACTCACCATTTCCCCCAAGGTCTCGGCCAGGGCATCATCAAACTCTGCATCGATTTTCAATCGGCGGGCCTGTGCTCTCCCCTCAAGGTCTTGGAGGGACTGCCACATGCTCCTCTCAAACTCCCTGCAAGACTCCTCGAGGAACTCGGCCAGCCTCTCTGCCCGACGCAGGGTATTGTCCGCCCTGGCCATTGTGAGTCGTGCCCCCATGCCCGCTGCCACTCTGCTCCAATCTGCTGGCCAAATCGCTCCAACACGGAAGACATCCTTATTGAAAGGTCCACATGTGCCTCCTGCCCGATGGCCAATAACTGCCTCTCCTCCATTGGAACATTGAGTCCTGTGGCCTCCTATGCTGAGCCTGCTTCCCCCAAATAACCTGGTGCCTGTGCCTCCGTGACAGCCTCTGGGAAGATGACAAATCCCGGGGCTGTCGTTCATGTGCCCTGCTGCTTGGTGCTTGCTCTTCCACCATTGCCACATGTCCTGTTGCCAGCTGGATCTCTTTGGTGACCACCTCTGCTGATCCTCCTTCGACTCCCTGACTCTGGCAGGGATGTGGTCTCCAACATACTGCCCTCCAGGGTTGGGACAGGTGCACAGGGGGCCCTGGTGGTATCTGGGCCAGAAGACGGCAGGGAGGATGACTGGTGCACAGAGGAGGCAGATGAGGAGGGGGCCACATTTTTGGGTTATGTAGTTCTATTGTACATTGAGCACGTTCCCTTGTACTGCAATGCCCCTCCCACTTCCAAACCCAGGTCTCCACTTCTACATGCCTATTCACTTGCATTATGTCAATGTGACCTGGACTCATGGAATCGGTGTGCCTGCCTTCACTATGTTACACCACCATAGCATCATAGCACTGTGTGACACTTGTGTTTTTGGTAATTGTTATTTTCATATCATGTCATGTTACAAGCTTTGTACATGGATTAGAGATAGTAGGCATCAATTTACATCTTGTGCCATTTGACAGTCCAGGCATGGTCATGCTACTGGCATCTGTGTATTTGCATCAGTGATGCTGGTAACTCAACTATGCCTTTCTGGTGCTTGTGTGTGAAGCAGGTGCTATGAACCATGCACTACATGTGGTGTCATGCCCTTTGACACACATCCATGTCTGCGTTCATGTTACCCTTAAGTTCCATTCACAGTGCGTACGTGGCAGAGTTTGTGACCTCACTGACATGGTAGGTTGATGTGTTGCATGACTACATTGTGATGCCGATGTGTGTGGGCTATGCTAGTTACAAATGTCTTCATGTATTTTTCTGTCCATGTGCAGGTTATAAGGCACTGGATGCAGAGGATGTGGTGGAGGAGGTGCAGGAGAGTGGGCCGCAACCAGGCACCAGTGGAGGACATGGTGTGGTAGCCCATGAAGATCCACTGGTGCTACAGTCCATCCTGACTCCGCCTCTGAGGAAGTCTATGGCTCTGGTGGTGAATCGGACATGGATTCCTTGGAACTGTCGCAGGTCAGTCAACTGTGGGTGCTGGCCTATCCCAAACATCTGTAGTGGGGGAACACCCCTCACAGGGCCAGTTAGTGTTGGAACATCAGTATGTGGTTGTTATGGATGCAAGGCCATGTTCGACAGTGTTGGCTCCTGTTCCTGGGACAGCTGTTCAAGGAAGGGATGCAGTCCTGCAGCCACAGACTGCGCCAGCACATCAAGGGCCAGGTTTCCTTGGGCCCAGCAGGCGTGGGGTCCACCAACGCGGTGTCTATGTGCCAATGGGCGATAATGTGTGGGAGCAATCCATGTATTCAGTTGCACAGCACAGCAACAGGGGGCTTCATATGAAATTTTGGCTCAGGGCATGGATAGGGTGGCCAATTCCATTCTTCCCCAGAAAGACAGATTGAGCTCCAGCAGCAGGCAGTGCAGTCCACATGCCGCTCACACATACTCCACATGCAGGCCAGCAGCAGGTGCTGACGGGCAGAACTGTGGTCTCTGCACAAAGCCATGGCTGCAGAGGGTCGGGCCTACAGGGCTGCCCTGAAGGAAGAGGCTAGGTCACTGTGACTTACACTGACTGCACTTGTGGCAGCATGCAGTAGACACTCAGAAGAGCAGATGCCACTGTTGACACACACCATATCGGTGGAACAGCGAGCCAACCGAGAGGTATTGCAAGCAGAACTTTGTGCATCCCATGATGTGGTGTAAGCAGAACTGCATGCATCCCATGTGGTGTTGCATGCAGACATCAGTGCCATCATGTTGCAGATGTAAACATCTCAGTCCTGCATGGCCGCTGCCATGGAGGACCAGACCAGGGCTATACGTGGTCTACCTCCATTACCATTGACACATGGGTGTTGAGGTGCACCCTGTCCATCCATCCTCCTGGGTGCCCCCCCAGTCTACCATGAGCAGATTCCATTATTTTAATCATGTCTTGTCTATTTTGCATTTATGTGACAGTGTGTTGCTTTGTGTGGCATCCAAGGGCATCCACTGTAGGTTCCAGCTGGGCCCATTTAGGCTTGCCTCGCGTTGGTACACTCCTTGTTTGTGCCTTAGGGTCGAGACACATATGTGACTTCTGCTTCCCCTTTCCATGGCTTGCAGGGAGTGCAGTGTGTGAAAGTAACTTATATAGAGGCATTGAGGTTCTATTCTATCTGTGGGCAGTCTCAAGTCCAACCTGTGTATACACCCCTTGTTGGATTCATGTTTGTTTTTTCCAGTGCATGGTTCCCATCCCTTTTTGTTTTGACATTGGGATCCATCATATTTTCATGTTACATATTGATGTCTTAGCTTGCCGGTCTCCATTGTTGTTCCTGCTGTACGCGCTTCCCTGCGCCCTTTAGTTGGCAGGGACATACTACCAATACAAGGGTGCAATGGGGTTGTTAGGGCACATTGAGGCACTTCTGGTGTTCTGATTGGTGACTATAATGCATATTCACTGTTGGGTGTGGTGTTTCTATTATGTTATACTGGCCAATTCATGTTCCTGTGTTCATGATTGTTTTGATGTGTGAGAGTGAAGTATTTCAGTACTAGTTCTGTTTTTCGTTGAGCGCTTTCTGAGAGTACTGTTGTGTGTTGGCGATTATTGTGTCAGTTTTGACGTTGCTTAGCATGGCATATTTTGGCAATCGGGTAACATGGATTTTGGGAGGGTTTAGGTGACATACCTGCATTTGCATGTGTATTTTTTCATGGGCTTGGTGGCATACTGCACCTTCCATGTGTGCCTTTTGTGCACAGCAGATTGAGTTAGTTTAAGTTCTAAGGGATGCACACAATGTATCACTTTTAAGGACAGATTCTCAGGGTGGTAAGGTTGGGACAGTTGATTGTCCCTTTGTCATCATCAATTCAGGGCCATTTGTATTCACCAATGAGCCATGTGTTGCCATGCCTCCCAGCTTACAGGGCCCGGTGTAGGGGTGCCATTCTGTATAGGAAACTATCATGGGTGGGCCCTGGATAGTTAGTATATAATGAGGTAATGATTCCCTTGGCATCACATACAACTTGCACAGCCAGTGCTTGCGATTCCGATAGATGTGATCAGTGGCCCTAGGTGGACACAGGGTCACATGTGTGCAATCAATGGCACCAAGCACTTTAGGGAAGTGCGCCACTCCGTAAAAGTCCTGCACCACGGCCTACCTTTCTGCGGGTGTTCTGGGCATGTATAAGGGGCGTGGAGTCATGATTTCCAACACCTGGTGTAGTCAGCGTGACTGTGTGGCCTGTGAAACAGCCCCGACTATGGCAGTTGTCCACTGAAATGACCCAGTGCAGTATATTAAGCACCTTTTCCAAGGGGCTCAGTGCTTGGGAGCACAGGGTGGGTGATGTGAGGTCATCTTCCCATTCCCTGACCAGGTCTAGGATGATATGAGGTGGGAACCTATGCCTTTCATAGACCTGCTCAAAGCGCATCCCAAAAAGGCTGGTCATGGGTAAAAAAATGCATGCCCTGGCTATCCTGCTCCGCCTGCGGTGTCCCAAAATCACTGCTGCAATAAATGGCAAATTCATTGTAGCTGTATACTCGCGTTTGTGTTTTGCGTGTCTATTTATGCATTGTACTGTTGAACCAAATTTTGCATGGATTCCTCTTTTGTCTGGGTCAAGATCGTAGTCTATGTTTGGATGCAGAAGTCTTATATGCAAAAGAAATGTTGGATGTGTGTCTGTATGTTAGTCCACCTGTACAAATCAACACCGTTGAACACCCTGTTACCAAATTTTGCATGGATTCTTTATTTGTCTAGGGCAAGATTGTAGTCTATGATTGGATGCAAGAAATTCACTCCGTAGACACCTTCATTTTCTGATGCTCACGCCGATTCACTACAGTTGGTACTAGAAGGAGGCAACATTTGCTTATTCCTTTGAGATGTATAATTACTGTATACTGTTCGAAAGTGTTTATTAAAGCATTGTTAAGGGAATTATAAAAAATATAATTTCTTTTTATCACGTCAATCCAAATACGGGAAATGGCAAGGTTACAGTTTACTTACGTTCATTCATGAGAAGAGAGCACAATCAATCAATCTTTTTTGGACATTTTCTCAAATGTGCTGGAGCCATTGAGTGCCTGAAACATGCCGCAGAAAAATCGAACATCACTTTGAAAATCTCCATCTGATGCAAAGCGAAAATCGATATCAAGAGCTTCTGAAACACAACAACAAACAGCAGCACGACTTGCCAACCAGAGGACAAGAGCAACTTTCTCCAGGGCAAATTAGATGCCAGAGCAAACTGAAGCAAGACCTGCTGACATGAGGACAAGGGCAACATCCTCCAGGGCACATGAGACACCAGAGCAAACTGAAGCAAGATTTGCCGACAAGAGGACAAGAGCACATGAGACACCACTCGATCAGGACAAATCTATGTGTAATGTAGCCCATCTAAATGTACGTGTACAGTTCACATCAAAGATTAATTCTGCAGATGTGTCTTATATAGATATATTATAAAACATTAATTTGAGAAAATTGTCCAAGTAGATCTTCATATTTTGCTTCAGTACACCAATTCCTGGTGTAATCTAGCTGCATGACAAAAAATATGAAAATCCGAGCAGCCAATTTTGTGATATTTGGGCCAAAAGAAATGCTATGGGTAAACAGGATGTATAAAGCTGTTCGAAGCACAAAAAAAGTTTAAAAGAAAATCAAATATGAAGCCTATGATAACAAATTCTGAAACAAGCAAATTCCTTGAAACGTTACTTTGGCTTTTTTGAGAATTTTACATGCAACCTTTCAAAAGTTATTCTCAAAAAGTTATTTTCTGAAACTCCATAGCAATTTGCCTTAACCTTAACTATGCCATGAACTTGCATAATAGTATGTATAAAATGTATCAAGCAATGTAAATAATGGTAGGAGAACTCTATGATTTCAGATGTAATACAATGGGAGACAGAAACCTTTGTATCTCCAGAGGTTTTCCATCACAACTTCCCTTAGCTCTATTCAGCAAAGGCAATAGGGAGCGATCATGAAAGTCATAGTCCAAAATATGTCGTGAAATGCAGGATTCAAACCGTAACACTAAAGAAATTACAATGTTTGTCTCTCTGGTATATTAGCTACTATAGTCTTGTTAACCCTGTGTCCTCGCAACATGAAATTGCTTTTCAACATGGTTGATCTTTGCAGGCCACCTGCTCTAACATTTAAAATTTGACATGGTAAAGGCCTAACATTTGATTGGTTAAACTGACAGTAAGTTGTCTGATATCTGAAAATATGATGATTTCGGAAACTCTTCCTTCTCATGTATGTTGTATTCTTTGGTGGGTTTGTGCAAAGTCAGAATTGTATTACCTAAATGTCTTCTTGCATAGCGAACTGTTTTTAGAACAAAGTGAGAAAGGTACTGATCATGATAAATCCTCATTAAATATAGAGTATCTCTGGTGTGTAAGAACAGCATGTTGTAAATAGACAATGGGCCTCATTCCGAGTATGGCGGTAGGGGTTTAACGGCACCCGTAAGGATGCCGGTGCCGTTAACCCTCTACCGCCACATTACGAGGTCCCTTAGCGGGTCCCACCAGGAACGGCTGGTCTGACCAGACGTTCTTAGCGGGACCCGTTAAGGAACCAGGGATATTTGTTCCTTCCCCATTCCCATTGAGCCCTATAGGGGCTCAATGGGAATGGGGAATGGTTTTCTGAATGGGGACTTACTGGGTCCTCCAAGGTTGGAATGATCCGGTAAATCCCCATTCAGAGACACTGGACCAGGAAGTGGGTTTGACCCCCAATATCTTTAAATACAAACTCCAATCAATCTGTGCACTTGAATCCACACTTGCAGGAACATGTTTTTTTGTTTTTTTATGTTGGATACCTGCTACTTGCAAACATGATCTGCTGTACCTGTGATGTCACAGATGATGCCTTATGTGAAATCACTCATATGTGAGGCCTTTGGTTGTGCCATTTGTGATGTAATCAGTGTGCTTAGGGGCTGTGTAATGAGGGCCTAAAGGTTAAGGTACCATAACATTTGCCCCCTGATGAATTTCATTGGCTTTGATGCATTCAATTGGTACTTTAACATCACTTCAACTAGGGATGTAGAAGAGGAATGTGGGGTAATGAGATGGATTAGTATCTGGGTATTGGGATGAGGGGGAAGGATGTGGGTGTTATATCATGGATTAATATTGGGGTAGTGGGATGAGAAAGAGAGAGGTGTGGGAATCTGCTGACATCAGGAGAAAATAGAGATCCTCAATGATAAATCATGTGAAAAGTTTGTCCAATCAAAAAAAGGTTTTGAAAACATGCATAGGCTCCACTTGATCTTCATTTGTACACTTTTTAATGTAATGTATTGAACCAACTGAAAGCTTTTAAAGCAACTCCAATAACCCCAAACAATAATAACCCCCTAATGCTCCCATCCTAGACATTTTATGATAATTTAGGAAACAATCCCTGCATTTCTTCAATAATGAAAACAGGGATTGCTTCCTAAATTAACTATTCCCCTAACCAGCAGTTACTATGATTTCCATACCTCATGATAACAAAAGAAGTGTCATCAGTTATAGAAAAATATTTGATTAACAGATGGTGGGATGTATAGCATACAAAAACCCTTGGAATTCTGGGCAAAACACGTTCGCTATAACACTGTTAAGGTGAATAAGTTCAATGCAACAACACCCTTACATTTCAGTGAAAAAACGTTTAGTTTGAGTGTTGTTAAGGTGTCGGTTTAATGCAACAACACCCCTGAATTTTGGGTAGATGTTCAGAGCTGCGTTACCTTAACTATGAGCCTGGGTTTCCCAGCCCCTAAGAACACTGTAGGCAACACAATAGCTTCACTGATGACATTGTATGTGACGTCACCTATGTGGCCATCCCCTTATATCAATGTTGGGTTAAACATTTGACACATGAGGTGACTTCGCAACTAGGGACATTCATAATGTGGTTTGTCCCTTCAATAATTGATGTTTTTTTCCCAACTCAGGTCATCTAGAGATAGATTTAGATTTCTGCCAAGGCTGGTATCTAAGGGGCCGTGCAATCAATCGGCTACTCTGATACAGAAACAATGCATCATTACCACATCTCTGTAATGAAGCTGGCCATTTTGTAGCCTGTGCAAAACTATAACTTGGGGAGGGCGTTGTTGAGTGTTGGTTTCATGAGATGATTGTTTCCTTGTGGTTTGTAACATTGATATGTTTGTACTTTTGTGCTGCATTACATTGTTTCTTAATAGTATTGCTATATATGATGCATGGCACATAAAGGTTTTCCACTTCGTTTTTGTTGTTATTGTTGCAATCGGGGTTGCCGCTTATTTCTCTGCAGCTGTTAATGTTAGTTTGGTTAATTAATGGATTGATGAGGAACTCAATCCTTCACAAGCAGCTGCTTCACAATCCACAGAGTGCCTTTCAGCGGCCCAATGAATCTTTCACACCTCGCATCTTTGAATGGTAGAACACCCCTGACAATGTTATTGTTTCAATTTGGGGCTCATGTTCGATGAGGAGTAATGTCAAATTAATGTGTAACAGCAATGTGTAAACATTTTATGCAATCAGTGTTTGCTATTCCTCATTTTAATGCACTTGTAAGGCAGAGAGGGAGCACAGATCGTAATTTACGATTGCACCGTAGGAATGCACCAGTATTTATGCCTGCATGACATTTCCATGCAGCCATGAATGCTGGGAATTCCTATAAATCCATTGTACTCACTTCCTGCAATTATTGAATGACAGGCATTTTTTATGCAGTTTGTGTAAAGGGGTGATTTGAATTTTGTTTCCACTTTACAGCACCCTTTTGCACCCTGAAGCGCAAACAGAGCACTTCCATTTTCCTTTTTCCTAACGTTGACCAACATTGAGCTGTAGCATGTCTACCAATGCTTCGGAAAGAGAGAATGCATTGGTTTATAGGAGAATATGTTGCTTACAGATTAGTGCTTTTGCAAGGCAGTGCCATTCTACACTATTCCCTACAAAGCTGCTGTGGAGGAAAGGCAGCTTTTACTAAAGCATTTTTTGATTTTTCGTGTATGTATATTGTACGGAGCAAGCTTTTCCAAAGTAGAGTAAATTGGTATAAATTGCACTATTTCTGAATAATTTCAAAGTTAGAGTGACCATGTTTATTCTTAGACCACTTACTATCCACTTCAACTGTCTCTACTCAACCCTTTGACACCCATGCTGTGTACAACTGTGATATGATTTAGGAACACAGCAGCAGTGTCTTATACACACGACCCGGCTTCCAGGGCATGCCAGTATGACCTGCCTAATTTCTTGAGCAAGCATGATACGCCAAGGTCAGACACATTAAAAAAAGAAAATGCAGAGGAAAGAGTGAGTTTAACAATTTGGCAAATAATAGAACGTGGAAGCCTTGGACATAAACTATAATGGGAAATCTATGGGTACAAACAGTGGCAAGGTCTGAAGGTTTGGGTTTGCAAATACAGAGTGTAATCCATTTTGGGTTTTGGCTCCTACGTTTCGGTTTAGGTAACAAAGTGGACCTCCAGTACTTCAGGTAAGTTACAGGTTCCTTTATTGTCCATGTCCAGTACTCTTCCTCAAGACACAGGGATGGTAGGGGACACAAGATGACAAGGAAAAACACCGGGCTCACCCCCACACCCATCTTCTCAGCTCACTCTTCTCCTCTCCCAACCGTCACTTCCAGAACCCTCACACCAACATTCCACCTCAACATTCCAAGAGGTGATGTCACACACTCACCTAACCTGAAAGCAGATTACTACACATCTCCCCCCCTTAGAAACACAAAAGCCAAATACTACGCCAACGCTTCCCAGGGAAGACAAAGAGGAATGACAAGGTATGTGACCAGCACGGGACCTTAACACCCCAAGACACCACGCTACCAGAAATACCACAACACAGCGGCCGCCTATGTGTAGAACCTCTGGCTAAACCAAAAAGAGGAAATCCAACAAAAGGACAGCATTAACTGGACACCAACGGACCAAGAAGGAAAAGATTGCCAACGGCACGCAACCAAACAAGACAACACCACTCCCTCGGTCACACCTCGAGGCCACAAAAATAAAAACAGAGCACTTACGCCTGTCCCGAGCTGCCCCTCAGGACTTAGAGCTGCCACCCCTAGCCAAACTATTGTTAGTTAACACTAACACAACTAATGCCTAACCAACCTAGCCACCTTAGCACAAATCACCTTCCACTTCGGTCTGCCACCCCAAAGTCTCAGAGCTGCCCCTCCAAGCGCTAACCAACCGCCCCCAAAGGAAGCAACAACAAATGCCAACAAACCGAGGGACCACTTAAACCACTTGACAACAGTATGGGGAAGAACCACAACACCACGCTGCTACTCTGCATAAAACCGTTGGCCATTCCCTCTATCCACAAAATCCATTTCAAACACACCAGGAGACAACCTGACTTACCATACACGGAATCAGGAAGCACACTGGCAAAGCAATATACAGAACACCACCTCGTCCAAAATGATAACACTATGGACAGTAAGAAAAACTCCACTCAACTCAGGCATAGCGATCAAATCATAGATAACAACGCTATGTATCACTACAGCAACAACTGTCCTGAGTATAAACTCCGTCAAAAGTGACCTACCCTGATTAAAGCCCAGGCACTAATGACCACAACATACAGGCCACAGTGACCAAACCTGAATTATCAGGCATTAATCACCACAGTAATGAGGGAGATACTGAATCTAAAGTGACCTACCCTGGAAATACCAGGCACCCAAGAACATCTAAAGTGACCCACCCTGGACAGACCAGGCACCCAAAACCATAATCACACCTCACTCCAAGACACCTAACCTGAAACCACTCAGGTAGATACAACCAAAGGTCAAGAGATCAACAACACACGCTAACATAGTGACCCACCCTAGCACAACCACTGCCAGGCACTAAGAACCAAATGCAGTTGAAAACACTTGACCTCGAATGCGCCAGAACACTCGCACACACCCATACAGTGCACTACCGGACCAAACACTGATAACATTTACCATATGCAACATGACATAGCAATAAGCATTAATGCAGGCATCATAAAACACATTTCAATATTGGAAACACATGTTGAAAACATTGCACAAAACATGTTAATATTAAATGAAGACCCCCCCTGCACAGTCCTCAGATGTAAATAGCACTAAAAATGTGTGCAAAGACAATGTCACTGTTGCTTGCTTGAAATCATTGTTCCCGATGAAGGTTGACACGTGGACCACCACCCTCAAGTCCATGAAAATTCTAGACGCTACACTTTTACTTAATAAGTAAGAACGCACCCCAATCTACATCAACAGGGTTAACTTCCAAATGGTGGTTAATCAGTACACCTCCGAAGAGCATTTAATTACAAACCTCCCACACCAACCCTTCAATTTCAGAAAGGGACCACCCCGAACGCCCTATGCTAGGGTACAGATTTCCCACAGGGCCACAACACAGTGACACCACAGGAAACAAACAACGGCCTCAATAACATACTAACTAAGGGCACCCCACAGGATTAAACTAAGGCGCTTGATACCCTACAGGTTACATGGGCCACTACACATAACATGCACCATACTCATGCACACGGCCCAAAACACTAACCTGACCAAGATAAAATGTCAGATAATATGGAACTCCTGGACGTCACCACCAAAAGGGGCCGGCATAACAGCTGTCAGGATACATGTTCTCCTCTCCGGAAGTACTTCCCGGCACAGACTTGTTGTTTTTTCTTTTTTTTTTCCTTACAAGTATGCAGCTGTAGCCACGTCCATTCGGCACTCACATGTGCAACATAAGGCAGTTCATAGGCATCCACGTACATATGGGGTGTTCCGAACACCCCACTCCCTGGCGAGTTCCTGCTTCCTTAGGGCCCGCTGGAAACGAGGCTTGTAACGCAGGAAACCAACGTCCGCGACCTTTGGTTGTGACTGGGCAAGCCTCTTCCAGCTGAAACGTCACCATTACTGTTAGTTCGCGAGGCACAACAACCAAGGATCACGTGACTGCTGTAGGAGCAGCGCCCCCAACTGTGACGTCACCACAATAAAGGAAACACTGGCCAGGCAACACCTCAGGGACTGCTGCCTCACCGACATAAGGCGCATCCTGAATGGAGCGCAGGCAAGTGCTCGATCCCTCGACGGAGACGGGACCGCCTCCTCCTCCTTCCTCCAGACCGCGACCACGGACAGCTGTTCACACGCCGGATGAAGAGCGGGATCATGACACGATGCCGCTCCGCCCACCGACGCCGCAGCAGGAGCCTGCACCGCAAACCACACGAACCGCGGGAACATGTCCTGCCCACACATCAAGGGAAACACCACTACAAATTCGCCGCCGTGCCATAAGGGGGAACAGCGGGGAAATAATCCTCTGCGCTACGCCGCCGAACGCAGCCTCCTCCTCCGCAGCTCAGCGCCCACGCTTTGGTGCTCTTAAAGAGCCGCTTCCCCCTCCTGGACCAACGCAACACGGCAGGGTCTCCTCCAGCCCGGACTGAGGAACGCTCCTTCTCCTGCCGATTCTGCAGCACAATAGTAGCGCTCCAAGTGAGCGGCAACCACATGGCCCTGGCTCCTCCGCGACTCCAACACCAGCTGAACTGGAATCGTGGCAACAGCGCTCACCCCAAAGGAGCAGGGGAACACTGGCACATCAACGGCTCACCAATCAACGCCGCCACCGTACAGCAGAACAGTCCTTGATGGCATATGCAGCGCTGATGTGGCCCTGCGAAGGCCAGCCTCCATACAAGGGACTCCACCGGCCTACAAGTACAGGCCCACCTGGGTGTGGGGGGAATCTCGGGGGCGGTGTTTAGGAAGGCTGCACCCCCCCCAGCAGCGCCAGATCCACCTACCATCCCATCCTCGTCGCCAGTGTAACAAAGTGGACCTCCAGTACTTCAGGTAAGTTACAGGTTCCTTTATTGTCCATGTCCAGTACTCTTCCTCAAGACACAGGGATGGTAGGGGACACAAGATGACAAGGAAAAACACCGGGCTCACCCCCACACCCATCTTCTCAGCTCACTCTTCTCCTCTCCCAACCGTCACTTCCAGAACCCTCACACCAACATTCCACCTCAACATTCCAAGAGGTGATGTCACACACTCACCTAACCTGAAAGCAGATTACTACACAGTCCCTATCCCCTTACCTGCAGCCACTGTTTTTAGAAAAGAGTGAGTGAATAGGTAGTGACTAGAAGAGAGTGACTAGGTGATTGAATTACCGAGTGAAAACTAGATCTGGCTGCATAGGCCACTTAGAGGAGTATGGGAAGTGGAGGGGTGGGTGTGGCCAATTGATGAAGAGTAGCAAATGAACACTATAAACCATTACTCTTACATGACACTGAAGCATTTACATAAGAACCAAAATATAACACAGTTAAGACCCTAAGATCACTATGCCCCACTCCTACTGTAGTGCAGGAATCACCATTGTACTAGTGCAGAGGAGTCAAATGGACAATGATGTCAAGGTCTTGATGCAGTGCAGTGGTGATCCCTATGCTAGAGCCATTGTGTATCACATCCAATTCATGTTACAGTGCAGTGTTCACCACTGCTTTTGAGTAGTAGAGCCATAAGGATCATCAAGAACCACTCTTGCTACTGCACTGTGTCAGTAGTATACCAGAGGCCCAAGATCTGTCAAGTCCAATTCCTCCAGTAATGCCGCCAAACAAAATGACAATTACCACATGCAGTGACCATGCCACAACGGGAGGGGTCTACATGACTTGGAGACATGTGGACCCTTCTGTTAGTCTCCATTTTGGATCCCAAAGGTACCCATTAGGGACTTGCACTATTACCACATGCATTAATACTGTATGTGGTATTGCTTTTGTGTGACAGAATTTTTATCCACACAAAATCAGCTGGAAATTAGAGTTGTGGTGCAAAATTCAGAATTCATCGGAGAAGTGAAACATGCAGTATTTACAAATGCATATTTTACCACTATCAATCAAACTTGTACTGACCTCCTTTCTGTTAAATTCTAAAATTGCACTGAGTGAATACAGCTTAGTCTAGGTTGAGGCCCATTGCACTCATAACGACAGCATGTACATTACACCATTGTCTCCATTTGGAGACATACCTGAATTGTTTTTTTTCACAGTTCACATCACAGCTCCTCCTTGGCCACCTGTTAGTGGCAGCTTACCCAACGGCTATAATGTTTATGCAAGTAACACATAGGCGCAGCCTAACCAGTAACCAAGCAACTCATATTAAGGAGCATACAACCATGTATTTGTAGTGCTACTTGATGCACATTTAACAGCGAAGAACCTAATTCAGCATCCCACCTTCTAAAACTGCATGCGCCAATCGCATGTTTGTCGTTCTGAAGTATGACTTTACAAGTGATGAATTTAGAAATGTTGTATCTTCGTTTTACCTTAAATCATCTTCTGAATTCAGAGAATGTTTACTTTAGATTTCTCACCACAGGAGCTAGTAGAAAATCCATTTGGATGAATTCCTATTTTTGCAGAACAACCCTATAGTAATGATCCCAGTAACATAATTTTTTGTTCACTTCAATCCTGATTCCTTCCCCCTCTCACAGCCTCAATTTGTTGAGTTTTTAGAAGCAAAAACATCTACAGACACCAAATATTCACATGTGTTACCAGCCCCTGAGAATTAACTTAGGCGCCGTAAACATATATAAGGTGCATACATCGTGGGAGGATAGCTCAGGGGCAGCGCGCTCCTCTTCGAAAGCAAGACAACGCGCAGTGACACAGGTTCGATCCTCGGGTCCACGCTTAGAAACCTCTGGGTATTAATCGCGATAAAAATAACACAGGTGGATAGCTCAGGGCGGCAACGCGCTCACCTTGGAAGCAAGATGATGAGCAGCAATACAGCTTCGATACCCGAGTCCGCGCTTAGAAACCTATGGGTATTAAGCGCATTATAAATAATCAATTATAATAATTACAATAATATATGCAGATTTGTCATCCTTATAGGCCTCAATCATGAAGAAACCACCAAAGCAACTGAAAAATACTCCTGAATTTCTCCTCAAATGAGATGCAGACAGAGGTGGGAGACAACAGCACAATAGCACATTTCACCAAACATGACAACAACTGAAAATACCTGAAACATTAGTACCATCTGAAACTTCCCTAAAATCAGGGGTCAGGACCAGAAAAATAACAACATGACCACATTCAAAATAGTGCCATGCTACTCAGCACAGCACCATGGAGTGAAGAGCAGCCTACGTCATTGCTGAGGCATACCCCAACATGGATTGCAGCTGACTGTGACTACCCTGTAACAGCCTGCACCACGTCCACTTCAATGGCCTGGCCTTTAGCCATCCATCACCCTGGTCAGCCAGCAGCCCCTCTCAATGGCTGGGCCAGCAGCCAACTCACTGGCCTGCTGGCTCATCTGCCCGTCCAGAAGACAGAACATCAGAAGCATTGGCAGAGAAAAAGAAGAGCAAAGCGTTCACTCACACCCTAGATGCCTACCCAAGAAATAGGTGGCCATCATATACTAACTGCCTATTGTCAGGACATGGCAACAATCCACTCAGTCTTGGGGGACATCTATAATGGCCAGTAATCTTAGTGAGGGATTGGAAAAGCAAAGCTCGCAGCTGAAGCTGCCTTCCTGGTGAATCTCTTTAAAAGAAGGTAATTACAGGGAACATGGCATTACCCTGCCCTTCTACTCCAAAATCCTAAAATGGGTCCTGGCTTCAATGATGTGGCGCATATCACAATACATACTTCTCACAAGGGTCTTAGTTATAAAAAAACATGAAAACAAATTCTGCACAATTAACAGGAAATGGTTTAGGGCCATTGACTGCCAACATTTTGCCAGTGAGAAAGTCATTACAGCACAGTATCAATGTGCAAATGGTCTGTGATGCAGATCTGCTCATTGCCCATGTATGTGTATACTCTAATGTCCAACACATGAATTAAATATCTTGAGATCCACCTTCCTGTGACATATCACGGAGATACGGTCTCTAGGCCCAGCGTCACCATATGGCTATGAATGTATCAGGAAATGTGTACATCAGTGCATGTCAATATGAAGCATCACAATTCCTTCCTTTCTTGAGATCATTCCATGAGAAGTGAGTTTCATACATCTTGGTGAGTGAAAACACAGGTATGATGCATACCACTGACATGCGAACATAAGCACACTAAGCAATAACAGCAATATGCCATGACCTGTCATCGCACATCTGTGATTCATGTCATCATTGATGCCTGAGGGTGAATGTTACAATTCTCGTGTTAAAGGGCCTTTTGTATGCACCACCAAGATAATGCATACTCTGTTCACCCCTTATTGCTGGGAACAATGGCAACAAACCTGGATGGCAGTGCCAGAATGCCAGCCGGTGACACAAGTTGAGCAGCACCACAACCTGCACGATCGTCAACCGGAACCCCACAGAGCTTGCCCTTGGAGCGATGAAGAACCTTTTTAGTATCTCAGCAGAATAGGGGGTGCTTACAATGCAACCCAAACCAGGAAGGTCTAATAACTGCTATGTGCCAAATGCTGCAGAACAGTGCTCTCATATGTAATGGGCATGCCTGATCAGGACATGGAATGAGGATGGCCTTGGTGATGGTCAATGAAGAAAACTAAAGTTACCATAATGCACCATTCCCAACAGGAAACTGTCTTAGGTATACATAATATAAAGAGATTGCAGGGGGCGGGGGGGGGAAATACTAATAAACATAGTGAAAAATGAGTTACTCCTTTAACTTTAATTTTTGTAAATTTGGACATAATAATAAGTAACAGATCAGCCACGCAAGATAAATACGGAAGTTTAAATTCAAATCAATGTTACACTAAACACAAATGCAACAGATCATTTCAAACATCAAAAAGGAAAAAAGGACTTACGTACTAAAACTTAGCCCAAAGTATGGCCGCCGAATTTTGTAAATGAACAAAAGGAAAGAGGGACTAGCAATCTGTAACTCTTTATGAACAAGGATTTGCCAGAACCAAAACAGGACCCCCGATGCTTGAGGCATGAGCAAGAGAATTTTGTAGGTAAGCGCTTTTAAGGGGTGGAAAGACCACCGCTACAAGCATGCTCAATGTAGAATTCAGCACGCTTGATGCCGAGTGGCATAAAAACAAAATATATTTTGGTTGGGATTTCAAACTCACGCGAAAGGGTGTTTTGGTAAACATAAATGGGGAGCAAATCGGTTACCAGTCATTGTAACTGAAAAAGTAATTCCTAGTGACCGCTAGAGTAACAGAATGCATGAGACCAAGGATCTGTAATGCGATTGGAGGATTGCAAATATGAATAGCACTTTTTACATAAATGCAATGAGAAAGATGTTACTAGTCATGCTTACTAGACTTTAAAATGTGTATAAATATATGCCAGGGAATCATGCATAAAGAATCAATCCGATAGAAGGTTAAAAGGCTAATGTTAGCATAATAGAACAACCAAATTTGTTCTAGGTGGGATTTAACCCTGGAACTACCGTGACACACTTCAACTAAAAACTAATTCCCGGAAATAAGGAAAGGGAGATTCGCATTACATTCAATAAGGGTAAGACAACAAATTTACATGCTTTTCTGACAGCCAAAAATTGTTAGGTCCATGCCATCCTATACTTACTTCTTTTTCGGATTGCACAAATTTAATTTTAAAAAACTAACATAGTCACTGTAATGGATTTATTTTTAACCATTTGAGGTAACTAAGAGGTGCTGCACTTTTAGGTGTTCATGCAATTTGAGAATGCTAAAAGGATATACTACACAGCCTAAGTCACTATTCTAACTACTAAATGTGTTACAAAATATGCTAAAATGCTATTTCATATGTTATATTTTGAGCACCTACACCGTGAGTTGTTGGATACAGGTTTTGACAGCAACCATGCCTATTCTTTCTCTCCCTATTTTCGTTCAACTAGCATACAAGATGACGAATTAGACAATCCCCGTTACGGAAACAAAAGCTTATAACCTTGCGTGTATAATGGGAAGCTCGTGACTTGCTGGTAAGCTTGAGCATTTCATTTTACTTTGCAAATGCGGAATTAATTCCTTTATGCCTTACACATCTGTTAAAAATACGCCCTGTTTGCTTATAAAGAAATATATGCAAGTTGACAACTTTCCCAACCAACGCACACAATTCTAGTGCTCCTTATATCAGGTACCCCGCGCACATGGACTGCTCTTTCTTTTTGTTATGTGGTTCTTCAGAACCCATTACTTATCTATTTTGAAGTATGTATTATTATATTGCCTAGACTGAGGAATTGTCAGTCCTAATTAATATGTTTTCTTTCTCTCCTTTTTTGCTCTCTCTTCCCATTCCCCTATCTTGTCGTTGTTTTGCTCTTATGTTTTCACATCAATGTATGGTATCTTTGTTGTCACAATTACCACTTTGCGATTATGGAAATGTTTCAAAGTGTTGCCAAAATGTTTGATATTGTTTCATTTGATTGACAGTCACATATATATCATCCTTTAATACGCCCTGAGGACGGCCCAGAGAGGGCTGAAACACGTGTTGGCGTGTAGTGTTTTCTGTGAATAAAAGTTTTGTAACTATAAGAATGAGACTGCTGTCAGCCATTTTACTTTATAAGTGAAACTTGTGGGTACATATACCTATTCAGATATAGCCTATTCACATAATGACGGTTGTGAAGCGCAGATAGTGAGGCATTTTTCACTATTAGTCCATGGGTTCTACTTCAATCTCATCTGAGTCACACTCAGCTGCAGAGTCATGTAGATCGGCTAACCTTTGAGCAATTGGGCTCTTTTTATTCTGTCCATATCTTACTTCTACAGGGAACCCCTGCAATGCCAATGTCCAGGGAGTAATCCTGGACTGATTTAGATTGCCTGATCTAAACGTTTTACTTTGTAAAAACTGCAATGGTTGATGATTTGTTTCAATGATCACCTTTTCCCCTTTGAATAATTGGATGACAATGTTGCAATGCCCATAAAGTGGTCAGAAGGGCCTTTTCACATTCACTGAATTTAGTTTTAACCTGAGAAAATGCCTTACTTGCATAGGCAATAGTTTTATGATTATACTGCTGACATACATTTCTCAGTGAATCCAATTTCCACAAAGAAATATTTATTCTTTATGGGAGAGGCCAAGCATGGCACCTTTATGAGACATTCCTTCAATTTAGCAACTGCCTCAGACTGTTCTTTTTCCCATTTCCAGGGCACATTTTGTTTCAATAATTTAGTCAAGGGTTCAGTGATTTCAACGTAATTTTCAATACATTTCCTGTTATATCCTGTCATACCTAAAAGACTGTTCAAACTTTTCATATTTTTAGGATTTTTCCATTTCTGTATCGCCTCCACCTTTTGTGGATTTAACCCATGTTCAGTTACTTCATGGCCTAAGAAATTCCCTTTTTTCTTGCACCATTGGGCTCTCTGTAAAGATACTTTGGCACCCGCCTTCTGCAATTGGCCAAGTACATGTCTAATTTCATCAAAATGACTTTCTAAGCTTTCTTTTTTATCAGGACATCATCCACATAAACTATGGTCCCTCTTTCTGCCGCATCTGGCATAGCTTTTCTCAAAAATATGCCAAATTCGCTTCAACTATTGACATACCCAAATGGTGTTCTGGACCAAGCGTATTGCGTTTCATCAAAGGAAAATGCAAACTAATTCTGAATATCTTCTGCCAATGGCACACACCAGTACCCAGATGTAAGATATAACATGGTAAACACCTTTGACCCATGCACCTCAGCAAGGCCTTGATCAATGAATGCATTTTTTAAAAAATATTTTTTATTTGATTTAGTTGAAGAATCAACTTTTCAAATACAGATTATTCATTTCATCACAAATTATACAGGTTAAAACATAGGATCATAAAATATTAAAAGAGGAAGATTTCATTTTTTAACAATTATTCAAAACAAAATTTCTTACATTCTTCAAATCATGATTAATAAACATAATCTAATACAACATATTAGCAGGCTAGATAAAGTTCATAATTTCCATCTTAATCTGGAATTTGACTGAATCAAAATGATTAATTCTTCACAGTGTGTGTTCTGATGGTAAAACACATATTAGAAATTGGAATATAGCTTTCATGACAGCTATTCTCTCCGTAGAGAACAGCAGACGCCAAATCTTGGAATCACCTGCATCATTGTATAAGCATAAAAGATTTTTAAAATATAACGTTCTTTGTACATTCAGATTTGGACATGATACCAATATAAGCTGCATTGTCTCTTTTTCAGTAATCGCTTCACAAAAGCGGCAATAATTTAAAGATGGTGATATAGCCTTCCGTCGGGCCAAAATTTCCCTTGTAGGCCAAAGATTTAGGCAAAAACGTAAAAATGTATGCCTTAAATCTGTAGAAGGACACTTTACTAAATAGGGCGCCATTCGCTGCAACCTTTTATAACCAAATTGATCATTATCAAAATCCTTATATTTCATACACATCCATCTGTTTTTTTATCCAGTCCCATTGATATAGTATCACCTTAGCACGGGATGGATTTTCCAGCAATAAGGTTATGGTAACATCAGCTTCAGTCATGGCATCTATTAAACACTTACACCATTCCAAGGGAAAACGATTAGATGACGATATAAACTGTTGAACTAACACACTCAAAATGTTACTGGCTTCTGTTCCCTGTAAACATTTACGAAATAAACTACACATTCACCAGAGCAAGCAAGCTGCTAATGAAACCAAACCCAGCTCATAACAAAGGATCGGCAAAGGCGTGCAATTTGGTAATTTTAAAATTGTTTTCCAGAAATGTGCCTCTAAGGTGTTCCACATTTTTATTTGTACGTTTATCATGGTTTCTGCTCCATACAATAGCACAGGAATTACTTTCTGTTCATAGAACAGCAGCACATGTTTATAGGTGAACTTACCATATTTAAAAACTAAAATCTTTGCTTGTGAGATTAACACATTCATTTTATTTTCAAGAGTTGTTAAATATGTCATGTTCATTATTTGGTTGTGCACAATTAAACCAAGATATTTATATTCCGTTACAGTTTTAAGAACTGCATTTTGTAAAGTCCATACATGATTGATTGCTTTGCTCCCATTTTCCATTACTTTTTACATACTAAAACATGTGATTTTTCAAGATTGACTGTTATATTATTTACTTGAACAAAATCAGCCAATGCATTCAACAGGTTTTGTAGGCCTTTCAGAGTTTGTGATATGAGTATCAAATCGTCCGCCAAGAGCAACCAAGCTATACGCTGATTTCCCAATTTAGGAGAATCTGATATAACATTGAGAAAGGAAACCCCCATGTCAAGTATGAACAGATTAAATAATATTGAAGCCAATATGCAGCCTTGTTTAAGGCCATGTAAGGTGTTGAATGCTGATGATAGTAGTCCTTGATAGGTCAATCTTATTTGCATGGTAGTGCCAGTATGGAGTTGTTTAATTAGGGCCAGTAGAGAAGAGGGACAGCCATACGCTTATAACTTGGCATATAGTAGATTCCTATCAACAGAATCAAAGGTCATATGAAAGTCAATAAATGCAAGATATAAAGGTTGGATACGAGTGGCACTTTGAGATTGTATAATATTGAGAGTTATCATATTAGGCGCTGTTCCCATCCCACTGACAAATCCCGATTGAAAGGGATCTTTCTTCAAGTTATTAGCTGACCAATTGTTTAGCTCTTTTAAGATGATGCAACCAAATATTTTTCCAGGGGCATCTAACAATGATATTGGTTGATAACTAGCCAGATTTGCTCAATCACCCTTTTTATAAACAGGAATAGTAATCGAGCATTTCCAGGAATTAGGAATTTTTTGAGAGACTAATATGTTATCAAACATTATCATTAAGATGTCAACTCAAATTTCTGGAAATTGTTTCATAGTTGAATTGGCCAATCCGTCTGGACCCGGAACTCTCGATTGAATAATCTTATGTATGTAGTAGAGTACGTCATTGCGATCATAGCTAACAGCAAAAGGAGTTTGCTCTAGCTGAATTTCATGTACTATAACAGGATCTGATAGATTGTATATTTTTTGATAATAGTCAATCCAATCCTGTTCTTTGACTGGATTTGCTTGTTGTGCCACCTGACTTCCAGCTGTTGCTTGGTTTATTAGAGCCCAGATTTGGGCGGAGTTATTGTTAGACAGTTTCCTCAGCATATTGCTGCCATCTTCTTGATGCAGCCTAGACTTCATGCCTTTGATCCAGTTTTTGTATTTTGTTTTGATCTGTATTAGGGTCTTGGCTCTGATATCAGATGGTAATTTTAGAGCTTCACGTTTTTCATGTCTCACCTTAGTTTTCATTTATTTGACTTCATGATTGAAAACGTGCAAATGTGGGTGTGTTTTGATTTCATCTGAGCAGAGTTAGAATGAAATAAGTGCATCAGTTCCGGATACACCACACTAGATTTGTGTACCTCATTTTACGCATTGAAGGTCTCTGAAGCATAATGTGTTCTAAAAACCTTCAATGTTGGCTCCGACCAGGTTAGTCTGTTTCGTGTAGTATTAACCGTTAACATGCGTAGGTGAGCTTTACGTGGGGTTGTGTATATCCAGTTTTTATGTACCCAAGAACAAATTAACATATTATGATCACTTAGATCAGAATGTAATACCTGAAAGGACAATATTTGAGAGAACAAAACCAAGGGCCTGATTCATGGAACATTTTCCTATGGGATTGCGCCATTTTAAACACTTCCATGAATCAGGCCCCAAATCTACATATAAGAAGTCGATAATGGCCGAACTGGACCCTCTATGCCAGGTCGCTTTTGGAGGGATATCTGATGACAGGGATCCATTAAGCATAAACAGATTTCTGGATTTGATTAATTTGTTCAATTTTTGTAATCTTACGCATTCTAGAAATCTATCTGAATCAAGACAGTGTAAATTTAGATCTCCTGCTAATATTATATGACAATAGCTGTTTTCTTGGGCTACTAAGTTCAGTACTTCAGTCATGGATTCCAGAAACCTATCATCACTCAACCCATCCGGCATTCCAGTACATATTTATTACTGCATAATACAGTTTGATTCTTTTGCACTTTGACCATTTGAATAAATGAATTGGGGGATAACTGGTTTCCAGAATTTAGATGTAAACTCTGCTTGATGGCAATCAACAGACAAGAAGTGGGTCTCCCATATTTAGCTTTTTTAGCTGGGACTAAAAAGATATCATAATTATTCCAAATGGGTGATGTCAGAATCCAGGTTTCTTGTAATAAGATGTTGTCATATTTTATCAGTTTAGCTTCCTTATTATTGATCAAATCTTTGAATCCTCTTGAGTTCCAGCTAACTAGAGACAAAGCACAGGAATTCACAGAAACTAGCTAATTCAGGTGTTGTGTTGAACCACATTTACAATGCGTATTCAATCCTATTTGACATTTACCAGAATCATTCAACAGAGCGGATACTTGAGAGGGTGGTACAGATACTTGACATTCCGACTGTGAAGGCCCCACTAAGATATCAAAGCCCAGTTCGATTAGTTGGGACCTAACAGCCCAAATGGTGTTGAGTACCACTCTAGAGTTCAGCCATAAAATAACTGATGTTCTTTTCGGTAGGTCCTCCATTTTCCCAATGTCATCCAGAGCTGGAATTTTACTAAAAATTGAAAGTACCGAGGAGCGGTTCAAACTATATTGGGTGCATGGCAGCGGCGACACATCACTGTGAGTGATTTCATTGCAGGCCTTTTTGTTGGTTTGTTCACTGGTTTGGTGTTTTGCACCACTGTATTCAAAACTTGCTTAGGCTGTACATTGTGTGCGCCTGTCAATTCTAAGATTTGAGATAAGGCTGTTTTGATTAGATGTTTAAGATCAAGGTCTGGTATAGATTGTCCCACTAATGCTTTAAGGTGAGGCTCAACATATTCTTTACTTAGGGGTTGAGAGGAAACCTTCCCAGTTGAGATGGAACTTCTTAAGATAGACTTGGGCTCCTGAATTAATATAACCCCTTTGGATTCTTTAATATTTGCATTAGTATTCTGTTTCAAGATATCTGTGTCATATGGGCAAAATCTTAGAGCTTTTTGTGCAGGAAGAGCAGCCATATAGGCATCCACAGCTTTCCTTATTTCATTCCGACGAGAAACCAGGGTATCAATTTCATTGCTTGGATGCAATGGATGAGTGGATGGGTAAGCTGTTATCCGGTGTAACCGTTACCGCGGCCTCCAACTCATTTAATGCATGATATGATTGAACCCTGTTCCCTTTATTTGTGGGGACCAGTTGCTTCTTTAAGGATGCTTGCAGCAAGTATTTTTTGTAATTGCTTTAGAAGCAGTCTCAGCAACAGATTTTGGTTGCGATAGATTTTTAATAAATTGTTTTGATTGGGAAGAGGAGCTCCTTTTGATATTTTTGATATTCTGTGCTTTTTCTCCTGAACTACTTTTTTCGTATTTGCTTTGTCTTTTATATCCAAGGACTGGTCACTAGTCCCTGAAAACAAAGCATTGTTTATTTTGGTGTTTGTAGTTGGAATGATTTGGCTCTCCTTCAAAGTTCCTTTAGGGACTTGTGAAATCGATTCAACCTTTCCACATTGTAGTTCAACAATCAGAGTTGATATAAAAGGTACTGTAGCAACATTTGTTGTTCATTTATTTTTTCCCGCTATATCTTGTTGTAAAGGTAGTGTAGTATTTTTCAAATGTATAGCCTGTATAGGCATTGTTAGTCCTTCAGATGATCTAAAGCCTAATAGGCATGTTTGTTGCCAAGACAGAATTTGATTCTAATTGTATAGCTTGCAGCGCTATTTTAGCATTTAAGGTTTCAAATAGCTGTACCAGCGATTGAATTGCAAGGTTCATTGCAGTAAAAGTAATTTCAGTTAAACCATTTGGCGGCATTAATTTATCCACCTCAAATGGGGGGATGGTGAAAGATTTTGTTGATGGAGAGTGTAGCTTAGGGGGTGGAGCAGAGGGCTTCATTCTCTGCGGGGTTGGAGCAACAAAGGATAATTCCTTGACTGATTGAGAAAGGCTCGAATTCAAGAAAATGTCTGGTGACTGTGTTGTTATTAAGCAAATGGACTCCAGCGGCTCGCGTTGCAGGTAATGCACAGTCCTTTTCCATTTGAGTTTTGCCTTGTATGTTGTTTTCCTGGCAAAAGGAACGAATGTCTGTGTTTCTGGAATCGTTTTTCTGAGGAGCTGTTTTAGTTTGAGGATTTATGAGCAACGGAGTGGAGGACAAACAAACACGTTTCAATGGACGCTCTGGGGAGGTAAATGAAACGCCATTGATAGTGTTCGTTTGAATAGCCGTCCGCGTCGGCATGCCTGACTTCAACAAGGTAATATTTCGCTTCATTTAAACGTGTGCCTGAGACACACACACAGACACTACTAGCAGCGGGCAAGCACCGAAAAAGAGCATTGAAAGCACTGCTTGTGACTGCAAAAGCGCAACTAGCGTAGCAACGCGGCCAATCATTACTTTCATGATACTTGCTCCACTGCGCATACGCAGACCATGCGTTTCCTGGCTTATATAGCCCCACCTACAGAGATTAGGAAAAGGTGCCTGTAAACAAATAAACAAAGGTAAATATTATCTCCTTATTAAGTGCAGTGAAGTTTTGATGAAGCAAAGTTATTATCCACCTCCTGGGCAAGGTAGTTCACGTAGCAGCAAAAGAATGCATCAGGTCTGCACACAGCCGCCATTGACCATTTTGCTTAAATACACCCAAAATGGGAGTGTTGGAGGTACTATGAATGGGCCTGATAATTCCCCTAGACTCAAAGTTTTTAATTATCTCTGCCGATGACTCCAAGCATGCCAATGGCAATCGATATTGGCGCACAAATACTGGATTTCTACCACACCCCTCTGGTAATGTGGCAACATGTAAATCAGTTAGGCCGCAATCATATGCATCCTTGGCAAAAACCTCCTTAAATTCCATACATATTTTTCTCAATTCCTTCCTGTCCTCTTCACTATCACAGGCATCTGCCAACAGAATTTGCTCCTCTAACATTTTTAAAAATCCTGGGAAATCCTCCAATGGAGGAACCTCTGTGCTTTCCTCTAACTGTGTGGCTGTATCTCTCTGCAGAGTTGCCACTTTTAAATATTTTGGCATATCAGCCTCCATTTCATTGTGATGATTTCCTGTTTCATTTTCATTTAAATCAAATAATATGCAATTCTCTTGGTGGCAGCACACTGTCTCATTGGAATCATAAGGGTATACAGACTGAATTTTAAACATCCCTTTGGGTTGAGAATCCAGGGACTCAGGCAACACACCCTGTGAATCTACTTATCTCTCAAGGATATTCGCAATCACCATATTGTTGACATCTGCAGTTTAATGTGATTTTCATATTGCCATTCCTAGCACAGAATGCTCTTCTAAATAAATATCTTGACACCCTTTATTATCCACCATGATTTTGATGGACCCCTCCTCAATATCAACCAATGGAGTATATTCATAGTCCAGCCCTTGCTGTTTCGTGGACTCATCAAGCACACAAATGCATCATAATCCTTCATTTGCTGTCAATTTGTTCACTTTAGTGTTATAGCAACCCGCCTGGTGAATGCAGGAATAGTAATATCCTTCTTCACCTGTAGTTCAATTGCATATGGCACCAATTGTGAAAAATGATAAGCCTTTCCTTTGTGTTCAAATTTGGGTGCGGGCCCACCAATCTGGGACCATACTTTTCGGTTAAGGAAATCTAACACCATACACATCCTGTGCATTATATCATTGCCCAGGTAAAAATAATGTTGTGTTCCACTCACTATCCACACATTGTGGTAGATGGATTTTTGTCCAACAGTAATCTTTAACATGCACCTTCCTGCAATTTGATTTTCAAAATCTGGATTGTCCAATCCAGAGATGTACTGGTTTTTAATTCTAAACTTCAGGATCTCCTCCCTTTCCGTTATTCTCTGAAGTAATTTCTCATTAAAAAATCTCCTTTCCGGTTCATGTGCCAAAGTGGCTTTTATCACTTCAGAATGGCCATTTACACCAACCTGAATCCATGGCTGCTCATCTTCCATGTGTATTTCAGCAAGGGTTTTGATATGTTTTTCTGCATCTACTTCAGGTTTAGTATTTTGTTTGCACTCCTCTTCTTTTATGGATGTTCATCTATTTCAGTTTGCCATTTTCTCCTAGGACCCAAACAAATCTCCATGGATTGTATTTCTTTTTCCCTTTGCATTTTGTCCTGACACATTAAAATAACAGTGACACTAGGCACACAGCTATTCTGAAGATACACTTACACTGCATCATTTGATTTAGCAACAGTATGGCATTCGTTTACACTGCTGTTTTGTGACTTTATTTTCTTAGGCCTTAATGATTTTTTGTTTAAAGACCACAGAACCCCATTTACTCCATCAATGAGAGGCGAAAATCTTTTCAGGCAATCTGTTCCCATCAAAAATGCAATTTGACAGATAGATGTAATCAATACTTCCTATCTCATTCTGTGTTTTCCTATCTTTATGTCAAATTCAGTGACACCTTCAATAGGTATCTCCTCACAATTAAAGTTATGTATTGGGCCTTCATTTCATCTCATTTTGACCTGATTCTGTGGGGATCTTCCTTCATTGATACTTTTTATCAATTCTTTGGACATAATTGTGGCCTGTGCACCTGTGTCAATCATTGTAAATGCATTGCACCTCCCTTCCACAGTATTGGGAGCATATCTGTCCTCAACTTCCTTCAATACACACAAAAAGAAAAGTGCACATTTTTACTGATTTCAGGACTCACTTTTCTCAGGCCCTTCTAACTCTTGGCTAAGCACATTGGGAAATGAAATGACATGTTTCTCTCCTTGTTCCCATTTCCTTTTGATAAACCTTTCCCATCTCCCCATGTTCAGAGGTAATTTGGAGTGTGGCTCTGTTCGCCCCTCTGACCGGGGATCATCAGTGTTCACACTGCAGTTCTCCAACTGAACATGCTCATAAACATCACATGACAGGTTGTTGTTTTCTAATTCTCAACATCTATTTGTATCTGGCATGATATCAGCCTTTTTGATTTCCTCAAAAATATGTGGCTCAAAAAACTCTTCAGGTGACTGAACGGTACCCTCCTTTTTAGTACTTATTTTTCCTGTCTGCATTTTATCGGCATCTTGATTATCTAGGGAGTGTGTTCTAACAGTCACATCTAGTCCCCCATCAGTTATTTTATCAGTGCATGGGTTGTCTTTTTTTAATCTGTCTCTTTGCTCCTTTGGAACTTCATATTTTTCTCCTTTTCCTTTTTCATTTGTAAAGATTTCCAAAATTTGATTCAAGTCTACGTTAAACCAAACCTCTTTTTTTGTGTAGTTGCAATTTCTGCCTCATATTCATTTGCAGGCACTTTCATGTTTAAATCAGCAAGCAGCTCAGGACCGTTACACAAAACTGGCTTATCGGAATCTGACTTTTTATCATTGCAGGTGTCATGAACATTTAGTCACTTGTTATCAGAATCCACCAGTTCACTTGTATGACCTTCTGCCCCCTCATTCGATGACTGTTTTTGAACTGTACGGAGTTTCCCTATTTGTTCAGCCAACATCTTTACCTGGGCCTCAAGACATCGAAACCTGTCCAATTCTCTAGAATCTTCTCTTTGCGGCCTAGGCTGGTATTGTTTGTTCTCCCCCTGGTTAAATCTGCTCTGGTATCTCTCAGGAGACTGATTTGTATTTGAATTGTTTCTGAACTGTTGATTCATGTGAGGCGGGCAACAGAGTGTGCCCATTCTTTGGTTGTGATCCCCTGGTGGCAGTGATTGATTGTATTGACATGGAGCAGAATTCATATTCTGCCTCATGTTCTGTCTCTCATTTTGTGGGTATTGTTCTCTCTGCTGATTCCCATTTTCAATAAATCGATCAACATACCATGGTCTTTCCTGGTTACCATATACCACGGTGTTGGGGTCAAATCTGCTCTGTGTCCCCAATGTCTGGTAGGGACTATTACTTCTTTGATCTTGATTTTGTCTCTGATTGTTGTTCATTCCTGACATATTTGGCCGGTATCCTACGCATAGCCTACTCCTAGGTACCTAGGACTAATGTAACTCTCTCTATTACTTGGATCACATGACCGAAATACCGGTGCCTGGGGTGGCAGACTCAGTGGGGTGGGTGTCATATTATTTTTACCTGAAGTTTTAACAGATTCAAGTGACATTTTTGCAGATCTGATCTCCATTACTGTTGCTGAGGATTCCTTAGGTTTTGATCGTGTTTCTTTTATTTTAACTCCCTCATACAGTTTAGTACTTTGATGTACAATCCATTCAAGGGACTTCTCATGATCAAACTCGTGAATTAACTGTGATATAATATATTTCTAAAATCCATAGAAATAGGCAGTTTTAAACTCCTCATTAAAATTGGGATTAAAGGATACATCAAGGTGAGATAAGGCTATTTTTAGTTCTTGGAGAAATTGTCGAGGTGACATATTTGGCCTAGCTGTCATCATACAGGCAGCTTTTTTTCACATCCTGCAATGACTGAAATGGAGAAAAATTATGCCTACCCTCTTTTTCAAATTCTGCCCATGACATTTTCTCCTGTTCATTCAATCCTCTGATGATGTTGCTGTGGGATCATCCAGGGTTAAGTGAAAGTATTGTCTGTATTGTTCCTTAGGTTTTTTTAGGGCTTTAAATATATCATGTAATGCTTCTAGGTGGTCTTCCAAACAGCACTTCCCTCCTGTTTTGAACAGTTTAATTAGGCCCTTGATTGACTTCATTATCTTGATAGGGCTACTCTGTGCTATGTTTGGAGTTGTATTACTTTGTTATCCATTACTTTTCTCAGGTGTGTGGGATTGGTGGCAACCCCCAAAGGGTGAGTCAAATCCCCCAAAGGTGCTGAAATCAAGTCCAGACACCGGCACAGCCACCTGGACACTATTTCCCCATGTAGAAATGGAGTTACCCTCAATCCCATTGAATGTGGTGTCTTGTTGTTTATTCTGAGACATTAAATTGCATATCTGCTGTTCCAAATCTTTGCACTTTGTAAGGAGCCGGTCTACCTACTGATACAGGTAAGCATTGGTGGGTGATGACCCGCAAATCGCGCTCCTCCTAAATAATAATGTGATTCGGTAGTAATGGATTAGACAAATATATATTTTGTAGAAAATGAGCAGAAGTTCATAAGTTGATAGTGTTTAATATCACACTGAATCAGCCGACACGTGTTTCGACATAAGCGTCGTTCTCAAGGCTGATAATATCAAAACATAAAATTGTTGTAAACCAGATTATTATCATCACGTTACAGTGAAATAAAAAGTAAAAATTGAAAAGAAATATGTATAAAATGTAATAATTCATAAAGAAACAAAGCATATGACATTGCGTATAACAAGTAATTGTACATGTAGGAATATAGGGTTCACATACCCAACTTGTAGAAACCAATAAGTTTGTTGCGGGGAAGAAACAAGAGAAAATAGAAGAACAATATGTTACTTTGACAAGTATTGATATTGGATGATAATAGAGGTTAATGTTGCAAATTAGCAAATTTATCATGCATTGTTAATGCGCGGACAGCAGCTCCCAGTGACACCAATATATTCTGCCCTAATTATATGTACATATCGTGTAAATATATTAGCAAATTATTTAAATTGAGGTAAGAGTGTGTAATTAGAAACGTATGCTATCTTGGTGCTGTTATTACATGTAATGTAAATACAGTGACAAATGTGTTTGTCATACTAGATACTAGTTTAAAATATTATTTTACTTCCTATGTTAAGGGAATTGCATCTCACCTATCATCTGTATGTCATTAGAGATCAAATTCAAACACAGGATTCATTCAGGATTGCTTCCTAATGTAGTTAGTCCAAATGAAATGATTTACTTAGTAATTGTCTGTGAAGACAGGAAGAACTACAGTCGTGGAATTCACTATTTGTGTGTGGGTGATTGTTGCATTCTTAATATGATATGACCGAATGCATGTATGCTCACCAATTGAAGAAATATATTGTTCAGGCTCTTGAATGAGATAGGCGATCTGAGTCCATTGCTCTTGTGATCCCGTTGTTCTCTGACAGTTAGAAGTTTCCTACCATGCATGTGAAAAACACCCAGTCAGTCTGTGTCTCATTCGTCTCTACATTCCTAAAATAGATAACTCTAAAAAGTATGCACTTACTGTATATCTTGGTTTAATCCCTGTCCCGATGCTAGTGAGGGTGTTTAAGATGCAAACGCTGATCACTGTGTCTTAAATACTATATGAATATCAATCCACGCGGAATCCGATTCGGCATTGCTGTGCAGGCGTGTGGCAGTCAAGTCTAATCTTATGCGCATGCTTAGTATGTTTGGTTAGTGTTAGAGAGGCGTGCATGCGCCCTTTGTCATGGAGCTAATATTGTGTGTGTGCGCAGGTGCACAGTTAATGATAAGCATTGTCAGTGTTTAAGCTAAATTCTAGCAAAGTGGACATATGTTTTAATAGCGAATATGTGTGCATGTTAAACCAGTTATACTGTGCAGGTTCAGTTAGTGAGCAACCATTGGCATGTTGAGAGTTACCAGGCTGATCAATTGGTCTATAATAATTTGGCATTTATATAGCCCTACGAACCCTCAGGATTCTGAGCGCTGCTTATTATTACACACGGTGTGTGGTGCTTATTTATCGACCTCGGAAGGATATAAGGCCGAGTTTGGCCCCACCAGGATTTGAACCTGCGTTAGCAGGCTTTGCACGGATGTCAAAGCGAGCACTCTACTCACTGTGCCACTTGACTGGCTATGTTGAACCACTGCTTTCTTTTAATGTAGGGTCACTGTGTGTGCTGCACGAGCAGCGCAATGCATGATACATCTTTATTGATGTGCAATGTAATGCATTTACATCATAACCCAATATTAGTTGGACCATCTGTCTTCAACAATTGAAAAATATTGGAATCACTGGTTTTCACATTATGTAAATGAATCAAAAGAAGACATATATATATATATATATATACATATACATCACTATGTCTTTGAACTAAAGAATTGTGCATCTGTTTTGCTCCTCATTACACTTAAGTATCATAAGGTTACATTTGTCTCATCAGCCGTGAATGGGCAATGAATGCACTGATTCTCTCATTGAGCAATAAAGTCATAACATTACATATGTGTACATTAGTTTGACTGTTTAACTAAGAGATTGAGCATATATATGCTCTTCATTACATCTGAAAATCATAGAAAAACATACATCTCATGGTCAGTGTTAAGACCTATTTGTGTACAACGATATAGACATATACATTTGGCTTCCATTTGCCTGAGTTTGAGGGTAATATCACCCCCCCTATCACTTTCTTCAATCCGATAAAACAAATACCTTCCTTACTATCTGTTTGGTGTGCAGTTTGCCAATGGATGGCAAGATGCAGTCTTGGGTCCTGACTACCCAAACTGGTCAAATGCTCACGTATCCTGAATTGTAGTTGTCTGATAGTAGACCCAATGTAGGTCTTGTCACAAACACATTTCTGTGCATAAACTACATGTGTAGTTCTGCAATTAATGAAATCTTGTATCTGTGTGTTGTAACCATTAATGATAGTATATTTGGTTGCACTGGTGTCTGCATATTTACACATTCAACAGGTTCCATATTTATGGAAACCTGTAGTGGGAGACAACTATGTTCCTCTTTCTCTCAATGCTACATTGCTGATCTGGTGAATACATATCTTGGTTTGTCTGTCAAATACAGTCTAATGTCTTTATCAAGTAGTAGGATATTCCAATGTCTGAGCATTAGCTTGTATAGACATTTTGAATCCCTTGAGTACTTGGTGATAACATCAACAGTGTGATAAATATTAGATTTGTGCTTGTTGGACTCAACTCTGAATTTTGAGTTTTGGGTCATGTAGAGCGCTCACATCGGGCCTTTGCCTACTTAATTCCGTTGATACAGGTAAGTGTTTTCATCGCCCATTTTATTAATCACATTCTGCATCTCGCTCATCTGTATTTGGCATTCATTAAACTCTTTGTCCCGCTTGTCTCTTTCTTGAAACATTTTAGCTATCTCTTGGTCAACATCTTGGAGCTCACCTTCTTTCTCTAGATTCTCTCTTTGTAAACCTTGCATCTCTAAAATAGCCTCCTCTTTGTCTTGTCTAATGTGGCTTACCAACCCTTTCAGGTGTTTTCATTCTTGTTCACTTTTTTCCTTCTTTGAGACAATTGGGTGTCAAATTCATTGCATTTTGATTGCATGTCTTTTTGATATACCTCCAGTTCTGCTTTTAACTTTTTCTCCTTTTCACTAGCTCCATCTAATTCAACTTTTAGTCTGCTAATTAGCTTAGCATCCTTTTCTTGCATTCGCAGAGACCTATTTAAAATGAACCACATTTTGGCACAGAGCTGTATGAAACAGTCTCTCTGAATGTTTGTCAGCAGCATTAAATAATCGCAGAAGACAGACCTGAATTATACTGCCCTCTTCAAAAAATGCTGTCCACTGGTTCTTTCTGAACTTCCCCATATATACGGTCATGCCATTCTTTGGCATCATTTGATGACCATGTTCCATGTGCATATAGTTTTGCCTCTAAGTATTTCACCAATTCTGGGAATGTGGCATCTATTTGAGACATCCTGAGATTTCAGAAAATGGGTTCCCTTTAATGTACGTATGGTAGTGTGGGACACACTTGCCATGCCCGGTAGTCACTCTACAGTCTGTTCCCGAGGTTTTGTCTTTTGGGGCAAATTCTGGATTTGGTGGTATTTTCTTACCACAGTATTTTGGTGGTATTTTGGTGGTATTTTGGCAGTTTACTGTCCTTACCATTAGAGGTAGTTCAGTATTAGCCTATTTTGGTGATAATATAGTGTTAGCTTATATTAGCTGTAATTTTTAGTGGTATCTTATTTTAGTGGTATTTTAGAATTATCTTATTTTTGTGGTATAGTGGTGAGCATGTCTTTTATACTACCGCCCCATCATAGAACAACTCTCCCTTATTACAATTGTGACCCACCTTTGGCTGACTGCAGGTACTCCGTGGACCTAGCACACCTTTAGGGAAGCCAGTGAGTTTATTCAGAATACCACTTATTGCATATAACTCATGTTACTGACTTATTTACATTCAGTAACCTATGTGCTCTGGGGCACTGTCTTCTCTTCAGCATGCAGACAAAGCACATCCATGCACACACATAACCTTCTGTCTTGCTTATTTGTATATATTTACTCTCTTTACTAACATTGTCCCAGGTAACAAATTTTACCACAGTGATATAACACTAGTATCACCCCTTGGCTTTCCAACTGACAGAATGATGTCAGAGGCAAAAATAAAACACAAAAACCAAGCAACAGCCTCGTTCAGTTTTCTTTTTTTATTGTGCATCTCCCAATGGAAAAACACAAACTGAAATGACTTTCAAGCTGTGCCTACCGAACTGCATTATAAAGGTAATTGGGACAGTTAATTGGTTAGTGGACGTTTTTCATTAGTTGTCCGTTGGTTAGATATTTCCAATGCAGTTCCATACAGATATAAAATCATCCAATTTGTAAATATACATGCTTCTACCTTTTAAAATGACTGCATCCTTTACTGAATGCTTTTAACAATAATGCTTGCAGGCATGCTGCTAAAAAAGTTTTGCTAAATACTTTTAACAATAATGCTGGCTGGCTTTTTGCTAGAAAGCTGTCCCTTGCACCCATTTCGAAAAAGCTACATCTACATACTAAACAATGAAACCCCTGATTTTACTTCCCTTTCAGTCTGTACACATGTGCTATTGTTACCACAAATATTGCATGCATGAATATATCCCTACAGACTCCAGTACTGGTTGCATATTGTAATGCACGTTTAAGTAGTTGTGGGTGCACACGTCTGTCTGTTGCACAGCTATTACCATGCAGGGGGCATTCTCTGTGTGCTCGTAACACCGCCCCTGTTGCCAGGACTACAGATTCATACGGTAAGCTACCGCATTTCGAGCAGTCATGGCGACTGCATGGGTTGCTGTGCAAACCTACCAATGTATGGCTGCAGCACGCCTGGCTCTATAAGTCCCAATGGAAAACAAGGAACAGCAACCACCAATGTACGATGGGCGTGTTAAATGTTGCATTCATTTGACTGATGTGCTGCTTGCCTTTCCATGACCAGTGAAACAGACACATCGTCTATACAGTGAGCACTGTGATGGAAAGTGACAAGGGTTCGTCAGCGGGTCGTAGAGTTGGAGTAAACATTTAATAGCAGGTGTAACTGTCTGTAGTGAGTCTGAAAAATGGCAAAGCTGGTGCACCTTTGTCACTCACATAGAAGTGAATGTGAAGAGAAATAAACAAACAGGAGATTATTTGAAGCGCAAAGAATAAGTGGTGGTTAGAAAAGTACTGTAGCCGCACTGAATACTTCTCTACCTGCTCCACGTAATGAAGCTGTGTTTCACCTTGTTATAAGCATTCTTTTATTTCAGAATGTATTCATATCCGTGAATGCTGGTCGTACGGCTAATGGTGTACCATGAAGTGTCTGTACTGAAATCGAAGCACAAGGCACCAGTGGGCAGGGTACTGCCCTTCCAACAGTGCACTAGGATAATTTCATGTACAGCATTCTGCACACCTGCTCCGGCCACCA